>NC_091093.1:24972500-26172500 GCF_024713975.1 Paralichthys olivaceus
CAACAGAGCTACTTGGGTCACGCAAACCCCAGCACAATGAGAAGCTGGCGACTTATGGGGGATGGTGCTGTAAAATTCTCATGAACTGCAATGTACCTGTTGGGAAAATGATTGTATGTATTGCCAACAGAGTGCATCAGCAGTATGTAATGGAATGATCTTGCTATAATTTGTTCTCTGGTATTTCTAATATGGTGGCTGCCTGAAGTGATACATTAGGTGTTGTTTCCTGGGCCTAGACATCCAAAAGGCCAGAGTGTGAACTGTGTCTGAAGTAGCAGAAGGGACAGATGAACAGGCCAGAATGACACCTAATAGATCAGGTCTTTACGACCACCAGTTCAGAGACGAGAAGGAGACCTGCTGTGGCCAGAAGTCCCTCACTCTCAGGCTTGCCGCCCTGACCTCCCCGGGGGAGCACATCATTAGGGCCCATATAAACTTTTGAAGTGGAGAGTCCAAGTAAAGGCCAGGTATGTAAGGTAGTAAATAGTGACTTTGAATACAAACAGGAAAAGTTAAAGAGTCCACGACCCCTGACACGAAGATGAGTACCTTTGTGCAGTTACGTCCTCTGTTTTTCTCCCCTTGGATAGATACCTGTCAGCCATAACTTATCACCTCCCACTGTTACACTCTATAAGAATAAGAAGTTGAGGGTGTCTTTGAAGTTTTTTTACTCGGGTCGAAAAATCCTCACCAAAGATTCAGTGCAGTCAGTAAAACCACAAATTAATCGAGACATTTAAAATGATAGGGAAAGAAATTCTTCAAAGCTTAGTCATTAGAGCAAATATCTTAACCATCAGTAAAGTGAATGTGAGTCACTGCGGGATCTGTAACATGCACATCGCAAATTTGCTCAAGTGCAGCACATTTCCAGGAAAAGACGAGAGAGATGCTGTAGTGAGTTCTGCACGAGCAAGCGTGTGTGCGTATGCAAATGTTCTTGAAGTATTTAGGAGCGCATACCGAGGAGAGCCTGGTATTCCAAGAGTTTATAGCTCCCTCTCATGTCCAGTGGGTGAGAGACAGCGAGGAGCAGGCAGAGGGTGTTTCTCCATTGCACCTCAGCCAGGGACAGCTGACTGGTTGGGATCTAATTGCTCTCAAGTGAGGTCAGCAGGAGGCATTTATCTAAGCAGAGTGCACGGCGACAGCGGAAGATGCACAGAGTCGGCCTGCCAGAATCAGGGAGAGATCCATGGGAACTGACAGAAGCTCCCAGCTCTTGTTTAGTTTTACTGCATTACTGGACTTGGTTTACCACTGAGGCTTCAGCTGTAGAACTACAGAGTCTTCAAATTAAAAGGGAACACACCTCTGACAACTCCTGTCATCCAGCGGAGCTCATGTAAGTCACATGATTTAATGCTTTTTTTTTTAAGAAGCAGTGTAGTTTGTGTGTTTGAAAGCACACGTGTTCTGATACAGAGGAGCTTGCAGACCTGTAGACTTGTGAAGAAATCCAGCAGCATTGATGTAATATTCCCTGTCAGGTAGTCTGTCATAGAGCACCACAGAAATATTAGATTTAATGGGCTCAAAGACATTAAACACATTTTCATTCAAATGCAAAAACAGAGGCTGTTTGATAGTTGTATGAATGTTTTTGGGAATTCTGCAATGAAACTGAGTGAATACAAGCAAATGTTTTATACTTTTAAGCTGCTTCAGCAAAAATCTTTCAGCTTCAATGCCTAACTTCCAACTTCTAGTATAACATTTTTCTAACAGCATTAATCAAACTTGTGTGTTTTTCTTTTTACAGTGATATTGTGTGTAACTTTTCCTGAACGGGATTATGAAGTCCCTTGTCGGACTGTGGTCTCAAGAAGATGGAGCAGTCAACGTGCACTGAAGACTAAACACCGTCTCACAGTTACCCATCGTCTTACTCTTCAGACCGCTCTCCAGCTTCGACCCCGACCACCTTCACAAAGTCCCCCCCCACCACCACCCAGTCTCACGGCCCCAGCAGAAGCAGGGGCGCTGCGGAAACAGTGACCCGGAGGTCACAACACAGGGGTCACAAACCTGGGGTTGCTGGGCTGAGGGATAGTGCACAGATCTCTAGCACGCATTTCAGTATGTTGTTCATTGATCCCCACTGCATTGTATTATAATGCACAAATGGATGCTGACATGGAACCTTCAAAATCCGTTCTCGGGACTGTACTTGCATGCAATCTTCCTGTTGGGCAGCGTGCGTGTGGTCTACAGTGACTGCACTCCAGAGCAACTTGCTGCCATCATGAACTGCTCCAAACAGGAGCGCCACATCAGGAACTACGACTACATGGAGGGAGGAGATGTGCGGATCCGTCAGCTATTCAGCCGCACACAGTGGTTCCTGACAATCGACGACAGAGGCAACATCAATGGGACTCAAGATCCCACCGACTGCTACAGTAAGGATGGCTCTTATTGTCTAATTTTATGGTTTTTACTCACATTAAACTATATTTTCCACCCCAGCGCAGACTGAGCACTGGATTATGAAATGCTGTAATTGTGCTTTGCAGAGTTGAGCTGTGAAATCTTTCCACTGAACCAGTAAAAAAAACCTTTGGCCTGTCAGGGTGACAGAAGCACGTGGGAGGTGTTATTGTACACAGTTCTCCACAGTGTAATCACAGTGTTAATGGGCAAAGTGTCTGCGTTAGAGCGGCCAAAGTGACAGAGGTAAAATGAAGCAGGTGGAGTTTTTGGCTTGTTAAACCATAACATGATGTAAACACAGGCTGTAATGAAGTAAACTGCAGGATCGTGGAAACCTGATGGGTCCCAGGGCTCCGTGACCTCGCACTCACACTGGTACACTCACGTTGGTTCAGCTCGATTTACTCTCCCATAAACCCACAGCGTCAGAATGGAATCTGGTAGACAAAGAATTGGCACATGAAAGGAACATGGAAAAAATATGAAAAACAAATTTTCATCTCCTGGTTTGTGACGCCTCAAACAGAGGCGGACACTGCACTGTAAAAACTGTCAAATAATGGTTTACTACTGAATGGGTCATTTTATTTACAGGCCTTGTTAAATATGTTTTAACACTGTTGTTAAAATTGTCACTTCAGAGCCAAAGGTTTTTAAAGCTTGTGTTTTTTTAGATGCCACAGACTTCCTCTGTGATTGAGAGGATGTTTTACGTAGTTATCATTTCCTCTGGTCTGTCAGTACGACTGCGGCTGGAATGTTGGCTTGACAGAGAGATGCCTCATGGAAAAGATGCTTGTGCAACAACTGGCAATGAAAGACAGAAAAATTGATACACCCACATATGCGGCTGACAATCGCACGCTAAAACCTCACGGAAATTAAAGCAGCGAGTCTTTGAAGACAACAACGTGCTGCCGATATATGTGTAATAAATCAGTGATCCGTGTTTTTCGGGTGGAGTGAGCAGGGGAGTCCTGAAAAGTTGATTGCATAATGAGACAGCTTAAAAAAAGAAAAAGAAAGCACAATAAGAAGCTAAAGACTTCATTTGAGCTCATCTCTTGCACCACAAAACAAGTTTTTATTAACTTCATCACATTTCATCGGGCTGTTTTGACATGGAAACATAAAGTCTCTTATGTGGATTTTCTTATTCATTGAAGCTTTTGTAACTGGAACACATAGAGAACTAAAATGATTTTTGGCAATATAGACAAAACTGTTTTTGTGTATGGTATACATTTTCAATAATAGTGATAAATCATTAAAGGAATACAAACCCATGTTAAGTCTAAGATAATATAGATTTACTTGTAGCAAAATAGTAAATGGTCATTTCAAACACATGTATGTTTGTGTCTAAGTGAAACAACATGTTCATTTTCAACTTCTTATGAGAATATCAATAAAAGACAGCAAAGAGCAGATGAACCACTTTTAACTCATGATAACTTGGAATCAGAGACTCTAATACTGAAAGTTAGAGAGTGGGAGTTTTCTACTGTGGCTCAGGTTATGGTTTGACAGACCTGGTGTCAGGTGGAGCCAAATACAAATAACTGAGACTACATCTCCTCTAAATTAAATTATAAACTATAATACAGATACAATGATTTACAATAAGATTTGCATTTGAAGAAAAAGTAAAAATGAATGATTGAAATGAATTTGTTCGAAATCTTGTCACATGTCACCTCTCTGAGACAATCAGTACAAAGCAACCAATCTCAAATTGCACAATCGAGACGTATTCCTGGAAGTCTGTCTGTAATGTCCCTCAGATGTAAATACTGGATTCAAACTGTTCAGGAAAAAGCAGAACTGGGGATTACCCCTAAATTAATTTGCTCGGCCAGGGGCTGGACCAGCGAGTGACAACAAATCTGTTCAAGTTCAGGAAAGCTGGAGACCATCCACATCAGAGCCAAACTGTTTACAGTTGAAATGTGTTTCCATCTTCCCACAGCAGACCATACAAATGCAGCGGGTACATGTAATACGATAGGAATAGCAATGCCATGCTAAAAGAGACACATCTATAATGAAATCCCAGCTTGAGACATGCAATGAATCAAAATTTTACTATAACTTCACTTCAAATCATAAAGAAAACTCAACAGGGGGGTGGGGGCTCATAAATGGACAACGATATTAAGTCAAATATCAAGTACAAACAACATTCCAAGATTGGGAGAGCGCCATCTGTTTGTGATCTAGCAGATGCTAAAATGCAGCATGCTCAATGTCAGTTTGAAAAGGTTTAATAGTCTTCTCCCCTTTTATCTCTGCCTGCCAAACTAAGGAACCTCTGCAATGTGTAAAAATGAACTGCAAGGTTTGAACTGTTATTTAAGTCTGTGATTTGGACCTTAGGGTGCATATTTCTGTGTTACTCTGAGCCCTGTGATTAAAGGTCTTGCAGATTAAGAAATGTTATGATTGAAACAGTATATTGCACATCTAAGAACCTTTTCTATGGTGAGACATCATTTCACTTTTTACACTGAGATAATTAGAAGTGTATGACTGGTGGACTAATGATCGATAATCTATTTATCTGTCTGTAAGTTGCATAATGAGCTCCTTTAGTTTCAAGGGAAGGAAAACACCATCACAATTGATTTGAGACCTTTCTACAATGGAGACGTACACATTTGTCTTGTATAGACCTAATTCCCCAGAAGTATAGTCTTCTGATAGATGAACCATTGGTTCTTGAGTTGCTTAATAAAATTATTATTAACACAAAAAAAAAAACACGAACCAAAATTGAGCATAAGTGTTTTAACTCTCCCACGTATTTGGAGAACAGACCTTAAGTGTAGCGTGCAAAGCTCATGCAAGGAGGTAGTTTCCTCAATCCCAGGAGAGCGAGGCCTAATCTGTCTCCCATATGTGCTATGACCATAGGTTGTGGTTTGTGTAACGGCCACCCAGGCCAGTTAACAAAGCTTGAACAAAGCCAGAGCGAGTCTGATTAACCACAGGAACTTCCATCCCCGTTTGTTAATGATGATGAATGTTGAGCAAGGCGTGGAGCTTGAGTGACGGCTGGATGACGAGTCTTATCTGCTCTGTAATACGTCTCACTCTCCTGACTGTCTGGCAGGTATCCTGGAGATCAGGACCGTGTCCGAGGGGGGTGTACTGGCCATCAAAGGTGTGAAGAGTCAGCTCTTTATTTCCATGAACAAGGCTGGAGTGCTGCAAGGCAAGGTAACGTTTTACCTCAGTCAGAGAAACCGTACACACCACAGTCAATGAGTAGAAGTAGTGTCACCATATTGAGATTAGATACCTACCTACACAGAAATGTTCGGCAAACTGCTCATATTGAATGCAGGCAAAACATCTATTCTCTGATATAGTTGTGCTGAATAAAAGTAACCTAACAATACATGTGACGATTCATAGATATTAGCGCTATACACTTGCCTGACTTTTCTCTTATAGATCTCTGCATATAGATTCTTTCTTAAGGAAAAACAAATGATCCAGATCCACACACAAATGTATTAGTTATTTTCTGCATCCTTCGTTTTGAAGGAATCTGCCCAGTAGTTTTTACATTATCCTGCTAAATAAGAAACAAACATACAACCCAACAAACACATGCACAGGGTGAGATCACAACCTTATTGGCAGATAAAACATGCTTTTGAACAAAACAAATCAATGATGAGAATAAACACTAATGCTGGCAACTGCAGATTGTATTATTATTATTAAAGCTTTTATATCTTTCCATGGCAGGATACGTACAATGAAAACTGCAACTTCAAAGAGGTCTTCCTAGAAAACTACTTCAACGCTTACTCCTCTGTAAAGTGGACTAAAAACGGCAAAGAAATGTTCATAGCGCTGTCTCAGAAGGGAAGGCCGATGCGAGGGAAGAAGACGAGGAGGGAGCACATAGCATCTCACTTCATCCCGATGAAATGCAGGGAGGAGGAGAGGAGGGTGGACTGACAGCAGGACTCAAATAGCTTATGATTTCAGCCACATATTATATTTGTTAATAGACACATGTAAACTCAGTACCAAACACCACACTCCACTCTCGTCAAGTTGTATACAAGGTGTGTAGTATTCCATGATGTGTCGTCGTTTTTATATGAGGAAACGACAGATGGGTTCAGTGAAGAATGAGAAAATACTGAAATATTTGTGCATAAACCACTACACGAACTGTAAAAACACTAAAGTCTACTCAATGTTATTGTTATTTTGAGTTAAATGTTATGTTTCCTTAAAAAAAGCAGTAAAGTGTTTTCTTATAAAACCGTAAAATATATGAGTGTATATATAAACGCACAGTCAGGACTGTATTCTTTTCTAAGGATGATCAGCACCCAGCCAGATGAGGAGACCTGAACCATCAACCCTCAGGTCCAGAGCGGAGGTTTGGCTCGACGTACTGTTGATGTGCTGAAGCAAGCTGGACTTGTCTTTTTTAATAGTACTGGTGCTCAGAGCGCACGAAACACAGGCACAATAAATACCATTACAACAGCGTGTTGGGTGAAATTAGAGTTTGTAGGACCATCTGTTTGTGGATGACTTGCTTTCATCCGTCTGTTCTTCTTTTGTTAAAAACCAGACTCGTGTCCAAATGCATTGTAGCTGCTCACTGACGCCCTCCTTCATTATCAAGGTGTGATTTTGAAATACTAAAATATTCTACTGCTGCTGATGAAAAGATACCATGATTAAAATGTTAACAACATAAAGAATGTGTAAGATGTGCAATTTCTTCCCTCAACAGTGAGAGTCACCAGTACTGTAAGATGTGTATTTATTTGATTTTTTCACAGTAACACAGTAATTATATAATTGAACTTTGTATTAGCCGTACTTATAAGTACATCTAATGCAAAAATCTATTTGTTTTTTATCTTATATTTTTCTTGTCCCCGTCTCATTAAAATCTAATATAATATATATAATATTCCAGTCCTGACCACAATATTACAGTTACTTATAATTCACAGTTCTGAGTTATATGTATTTGTATATATTATATTTGTATATAATAGATGAGTTATATTTTAAAGAATTTCCCTCTATACTTGGATAATTTCCCATGCAACCGTTGAAGCACAGTTTTGCTGACTGCATTCATGCTTCAAGTCACTTAAGTCATGATAAACTTTCATACCTTCAGTCCCTCTACATGTCAGCTGACACACCAGACACCTGGTAAAGTACAACTCAAATGTCTGAGTAGTTAGTAGTTTAGTCGTACTAACAGCTCTAATATTAACTCATTTTATTCAATATTAGTGTAAAAATAAATGGCTTCTTGTAACTTCAGCTGAAGAATCTGCCATGTAAGGTATGAAACGATGAAGCTGAGCAGCCCTGGAGTGAGATGAAGAGGGATTTTATTCTGCTGACCCACTTCGACAAAAACATTAATACGCCCTTATTTACTCAATAAATAAGACTGGAGACATAAACATAAGGTTTTTTTTAATATTTGCATGCTGACCATTTATAAGAAAGATGACCTCATAGTTCAACTGCATATTTTCATCAATAATCTGAAGCCTGATTCAGCCTAGTTTCAACAGAAATGTGTTCATTTGTGTATAAATATGTCATCTCTGAGTTCCAGTGATTCCCTATTACTGGAAATTGACTGCTCTGTGATTTGTCTTAACCTCAAATCGAAAATCATTTGATAATTTAAGGTTGTTTGGCCTCTAACGCTGTAATTTCTCTGTCAATGTGATACACATTGAGCAACCACGGTGTTTGCTGAACACTGTTATTACCACCGTCCTCTGGAGATATTAACAGATTGAATAATGAGATAATCTAATCTGTAGATATTGTCTCTCAGAAAACTGAACACATGTTGCAAAGAAACATTTGGGAAAACATCAGTGTTCTTGGACCGTCCAAAACATATGATGTGCATAAATAAACTCAGTCTGATAAGTGAGGGTCAGATGTGAGAGGATAAATCTATTACTTATGATGGAAGAGATAAAAAATACATCAAAACTGCCTTTCACTGAATCCCTCTGAATTTCTTTTTGGTCAGAGAACAAAAATATCACAGACATATTGGCAGGGTGCCTACACCATACGTTCATGCAGACATATATAAAGCTGTGCGTGCAGGCATAAAAACACACACCGACACAGAGCTTTACCTTTTGCCTGGGTTCACATCTGGCTTAGAGAACCCCTGTCAGATAAAGACAGTCAAATTGAGAGAGCAAACCCCTGAAATACGTTTGACCCAAACAACATCTGAGCAAGGTGAAGGCTTCTGCCAAGTCACGCAAAGTTAGTCTTAGCAGATAATTTGTAACATGCTCAAAATGTAAACACATTTCAGACTCAAGGCTGTGTATTCCCAGCAGTACGAGGCGAGGCCGAAGCCAAACTAGAGTGAGGGAGAACTGTCACAGACGCGGAGCTGCGGACTTCCAAGAGAGAAGACACAACACATGCACACCAGACACATGAATTACACTTACAAGGTGATCCAAGACCCACAGATTGTGTTTAATAAAATGCTCCTGAAATCACAAATCATTTTAATACCCGTTTTAATGCTTTTTTCATTTTACAAATTCTGCGATTCCTGTGCACTTGTCTTCATCTGTTGTGCATTAGATTTATCAAACAGCTAAATTATGAAAGCAGCTCTGCTCTTGCCAGCGATGACATAGAGTTTTTTGACAGTAAAAAAACGTTTGCCTTGTAATGTCGTCACTGATTGTGTGCAAGCAGGTTGTTTAAACCGACTGTCTGAACCGATTTTTTTTATGAATAAAAACGTATCGATAATCAGACGCAGTCACAACTCATGGTCAAATGTATTGGTTAATAATAATGGAATCCAAACATTGTTATAACACATCAGTAGTTACGGTGGTTTACTGTGGTTTTAATTCACAACGTTGCCATTTTACAAGTTATAATATCAGTTAACGGTAAAGTTATTCTTCACAAATCTCTGCATCTTTCAAGTCAACTTAATTGCAGACACAAAAGGTCCATATCTATATAAAAAGAATAAGACAGAAACATACAAATATATTCATAGCAGCTCACAGATCCAAAATTATTAAACTACAGTATTAATACAACTCGTAGCCTTCAGGCATTTGCTCCTAATACCTTGTAAAGGCTGATCTGATGCTATAACTCTCAGTAAATCAACACATTAATTTGTGCATTAAATTCCTCAAGACTGCTCAGAGAGAGTAGAAATACTACAGGCCACAAACATCTGACTTGCACTGGACCCTCTTGGGATTTTAAGAAAGATTCTAAATGCAAAAGTTTTGTCATATCAGCTCAACTGTAGCTGCACCACGAGTGCATCATCCTGAGATGAATAACTACTCCATGACAAGGGTATGCCATTCATTGCTGTGGTTTAAACCAGTAGCTCTACATTTGTGTAGAAGCATGAACGCAGACAACCACATCCCATATCCCAAACAGCGTGTGCGGGCACGAGCAAGGCCTGCAGGGAGGTTGAAGGAAGTCTAACACTGGCTGTGCACAGCTCTGCAGGACAGGATGGAGTGAGACGAGTAGAAGACGGAGGGGAAGATGAGAAAGAAATGCAAGTGAGGATGAACAGGGAGAGAGGCTGGGGAGTCTCGTGCGATCAGGAGAGGTGGTCTTGGGACATCGGGAGGAAAGGGGAGGCCCTGGGGTGAGGGGGAGGGGGGGAGGGGGGACACGTAGCTTAACTTGATACATTTGAGGGCCGTAAACCTTCGTTTCCCAAGAGGAACTCTGGGGTTATGTAACCTGGGGAATTCTCTGTTTGCAGACCTTAGCACGGAAACCCCAGAACACCAGATCGTTGTGAAAGAGGATCAGGACCTCGAGCAACTTCGCACAATATCGCACTTTTCCCTGACAGTGAATTTAATCCACACTGGGAAATGATAAGTTGTTATTAAGAAAAGATGTTTATAATAATACCCTATTACGCTTAAAAGAACACACTCACTTCTTGACATGAAACTGAAGAGAAAAACTGGATGGTTGTTTTAACAGTATGAAACCATTGAAACCATTGTGCAGTTGTCACACTAGGTGTAGAAAGTGGACGGCTAGTTCACCCATTCTTTTCCAGAGATATGACACACGTTGGGGTGGCTGTAGTACCTAAATATTGTTTGGTAATTAAAATCAAATCCAGTTAATTTATAAAGCACATTTATAAACAACCAGATTCAACCATAGTGCTGAACAATAAAAAAAACTATAGAATAAAAGGAGATAACTAATCTATTATCACCTCATTAGAACCAACACTAAATATCTTTACGTCTCAAACTATTACTACAATGGATGGATGGATGGATGGATGGATGGATGGGTGGGTGGATGGATGGATGGATGGATGGATGGATGATATCTGACTTTTCCTAGCTTGAGTTTTAGGTTTGAAATCCACTGACTAATGCTCAGGCATCTGTTCTAGACGTTGATGATGTGATGAGGAGAATGCTGGAGATCAGTATTCTGACGAGCACTGGATATGAAGGGGTGGAGGTGATTAGGGTGGAGTGAATAACATATTTGCTTATCTGTCCAACAAATATTATGCTGTACAGCACTAAAATCTTTCAGGGATTGAGGATCCTGGAGCTTGAAGACGTGTGTAAAGTCTCCAGTGGTTATTTCAGGGTCCAGCAGGGAGTGTACAAAATTCCTTGGAAACACACCACCTGTTTTGTAAAATTGAAATCCAAGAAACATTTATATTAACAGAGGAATGCTGTTATTAGTTGGCAAAATGTTTGTTCCCTGCTGATTCATTAAGGTATTGGAACAACATTCTGACTAACAAATAGCCTCCCTCAAAACTACTGACAGCAAGGTCTGTGGATTATCCAGAGAAACCAGGGCGCTGGTGATGGAAGACATTTCGGTTTTGAGCTTTTTCTTTACTCCTACTGTGTTGGATTTTTCAACAGAGCGTGTTTCAAAAAACTTTTGGAGTTCACCGCTTGAGAAAAGAGAAAAATGTTCTTTTTCATTTAAGGAAGTGCATCTTTAAAAAAAGAAATGAAGTGGTTTGAAATATGTTTGCAGCATTTAAAGATGTATGCAGTGATTATATGAAATGAAAGGTAATTTACTTTAATGGTAAAAAGTGATGCACTTAAATACTAATACAACAATATTAAGCTTTCACACACTCTTAATTAACTTTTTGTTAATTTTTTTCAGGATGCTTAGATTTCTGTTTCAAGCCTAACTTTAAATTCTTTATGAATGGCTTTACGTTGTCTTAGCACATACAAGTATGTTCAACCATAAATGAACACAGATACATGTATGCACTTGTGGAGAGGCATAAAAAATGTGGCCATGAGCAGGTCTCTCGTCTCCAGCTGCTCTAGTGAGCCAACTCGAGACCTTGTTCTGCCATGAGAAGAGTTTGGGCTTTGATGATAAAAATACAGTGTGCAACTGTAAGAAGAAATAACACCCTGTAGACAGTGGAAAGTCTGGCAGTGTGAAAACCACTGCAAATATACATAATCAGTGTGTGGTTACCTGAGACCCAGAAGGACAGTGAGGTGTCTTGAAGCTGTCGAGCCGTCATTCTTTTGATTCATTGTGTACTGCTCGTGTCAAGCAGACTGGATACATCCATTCATTCATTCATCCATTCTCTATACCCTGTATAGTTTTAGGGTCCCAGGGAGGGAGGCTGGAACCAATCCCCGCTGACACTGTTGGAGTGGTCAGGTGCACCATGGACAGGTCGCCAGTGTATCATCCAGCTGAAAAACAGAGACAAATAACACTGAGGGCCATTGAGAGTGTCTGGTTGACCTAAGTGATGTCTGTGGACCAGGGAGAACACAGAGACCCCACACAGAAAGAACCTGGATACACCATAGTTTCAATATTAGATCATATTTATATTTAACTGTATTTAGAGCTAGCAACAAGATGCTGAACAAAATAATGCATCACAAATGGCGAACTTTGTCTGGAATGTTTGTTGGACTGCTGACGTCAGTAAAACAAACATTCCTGAAATGTGGTCTGACAGTCAGACTAAACAGAAAACGATGGGAAATGAATTAATTTAATGAAAACACACGTCAGGAGCAGCCTCTCCATTCAAATGGATGCAGGCAGATGGATCTCAACCACAATAACTCTGTGTCTCGCTATGTGACAATTTAATGCCGAGAGCAACACAGAGCATGCAGACCATAAAACACATAATCAGGAAATCCTGTCTCTGAAAACTAAAGCACAGACACTTTGAATCTGTGGAGAAAGAATAATCAGATTACTTTTTTAAATAAAAGGTAAATGGACTGTATTCATTGTGTTTTTCTTTTTATGCATGGCCATATAATATAGAAAGTCTATATTTAAGACTTTGAGGTTCTACACAACACAGCCTGCAGGGATGACAGATGACCCCTGTGTGAATACTATGACTAATATTGATGAGCTATGTTTCACTGCCATGATCCCAAAGCATCCTGGCACACAGTAAGCAGGTGTCTGACTGTTTGGTTTCTAATATCACAGACACTGAAGGGTCTAATTCGACACACATCTGTTTGCCATGCACGTCCGCATGCAATGGTCTGTTTCATAAAACGTGTGAGAGTCCAGGTATCTTTGAAATCTGACATAAAACAAACTGTTTTACATCACACCAAGCACATCTGGCTCTGAACGTGACAGGCTCATTTTAATATTTTACACTACCTTTGGCTTTGATCATCTATCTGTCTACACAACAGTATAAATTATGAATAATTCAAATTGATTAAATTACTTTTTTTTTCTGGGAAGGGCTGTATGGTTAGATTTTTTTTTAAAATTTAAATCAAATGGAAATATTGAATGGACATCAAAAATGGAAAATGATGGGTTGATATGCTGTTGAAAGACAAGAAGTGCAGTACCAGAAAGAATGAGTCATAGACTGCTTTTAATAATTAAACTAAATAAAAACGATTGAACTGATAATAGTGTAATTATTATCAAATTAACATCATTCAACAATAATGATAATACAATGTTTTAAAGACTTGATGCATGAGATAAAACTGAAATAAAACATTTCTGGTTAATAACAAACTTTTTCTTAGTTTCTCATTGTTTACCTTTTCCTCTGGAACACTACTTCCGGCGTAGAAGAAGAGCCTCAGGTCGTTGAACGTAAACACCGGTAGACACGTGTTTATCGGGATTAGCTTCAAGCTAGCGGACAACACACTGACTCCAGCTCATCTGAACCACGCTGACATCTGTTTCACTTTGGTATTCGCTGTTTTCTAACTCCAGCCATCATTGTTTCTGTGTGTCAGCATCAGCCCAGGCGACAGTAGCTGTGGTGGTGTCATGCTAACAGGAGCTAGCTTCACTAGCATGAAACGCGGATGTTGACCGTGCTGTCGCGTTAGCTGCACAGACGCGTTCGCTCCCATCGAGCTGAATAAGAAGATAATTACAGCGACACGTGAACATACGTGGTTAACCCAAGGTGGTGATTTTAAACCCTCGGCTGCTAATCGCCACGTTGTGTGCAGTCGCTTGTGTTTAGCTAATTTTACGGTAGCTTTGTTGCTTCAGCTGATGATCGGTATTCACGTAGTTTTCTTACGTGGAAGTCGTGATTCCAGTGTAGAAAGGTTGATGTGAGAGTTGTCAGTTTATTAGGAACACAATACAAAACCAAAACACAGGCAGTCTAACACAACATCCCTCCACTCGATCCTTTCTGAGGGTTACACCGTTCAGATGTTGATTAAAGTACTTCACATAAATTAGTCAAGTTATAAACTCTCTGTTTATTATATCACTAAAGATGTTTAGTGATGCATTCATTTCTTTTACTTTTATATTGTTTACTTTTACATCCAGACTTGATTCATCTATAGTTAAAGTTAAATTTAAAAATATGATCAAAGTAAGATTGGATCTAGAATCCAAGAAGTGTAAACTGGCAGAAAATGGAAATACTTAAAGTACAAGTACCTCAGTTTGCATGGTACTTGTGTATTTTGAGAAATGGTGCTGTGGATAGAAGATGATAGACTATCAGTGATCATTTCACTCTATGGTCAGAAAATTAATTGTGATTTTTTTTCATTAATGAAATGAATAAATGTTATGCTTGGCAAATATTGAAAAATGGAAAAGGGACATAAACAATATCAAGAAATTATTATTTTAAACTGATCAGTGAACACAATTTCATGCATACATAATCTGTATAAACTCACAGATAGTGGCAGTAGATAGTACTTAAAATAAAATCAGAAGACAGACATTTAAAACTAACTCTGTGCTCTTGTAACAAGGAAATGGTGGCATGTAAGCTGTAATCATATTCCTATATTTCAATTCTAGACACCATTCAGTGTAATCACAGTATTAGTATTATAATAAAATACAAATACCTCCGTCCCAACTCAATCCATCTATCTTGAAAAGACTCCGATGACCTTTTTATCAACAACCTTCAGCTTGTTTAATGGTTTTTCCACATTATTGCACGCGTCTCTTTTACAGTTATGTAAATGTTGGTTTATTTCTGTTGGCTAATATTTGATTGTCGCCCTCGTTCAGCTCTAAATGTAGGTCCCACGTACTGAAGGACTGGTCTGTCAACATCTAAAGAGCAAGTATGAGCAGCCTGGATCCCGACCAGCATCTCCAGCTTGGTTGCCGTGACAAAACAACAGTCTCCAGCGATTCATCAGACACTCATGAGTCAGCCAAGCAGCCTCTCCACGGTCTAAAATTGGCATCACATGCAGTGCTGGAGAAAGCACAGCAGAGGGGCAGGTTGAAATGCTCTAAATGTGGAGGTTCAAGGATGTTTTTCTGCTACACATGCTGCTCGTTACTGGGTGTCAGCCTGCAAGAAATCCCCTTAATCAAGGTCAGTAAGAGGTTAGGGCTCACTTGATTGTTCTTTTCAGAGAGGCCTTCAGCTTTGCAGTTGCTGTAATAGCCTCATCACAATATAGTGGAAAAAGTTAAGTCATTTCTTTTGTGTAAGATCTATGGAATAATGCACATCTTGTGGGAATTGAACTGTCTTCTACATATCGTGTGTTGTGCTCAGCTTCCAGTGAAGATAGACATCATCAAGCATCCAAATGAGACAGATGGCAAGAGCACGGCCATCCACGCCAAGATCCTCGCTCCGAGTGACGTCACCATATACACTTACCCCTGCATACCTGAGTATGAGACGGACAAGGTTGGTTTTAGAGGCATATTGATTTTTGGGAGCTAAAAAATTACAGAGACCAATATATAATATATGAGTACTGAAAACAACTGTCGATGATTCATAGGATGTCATAATGAAACTCTCACCCTCATTAAACAGACATTTAACTGAGGCTTTACAGTTTATCCAAAAGCTGTATTTTATTATATCATATAAATAAAAACAAATAAACATAAAAAAATGTACCTGTTTATATAGACACACATAACTTCTGCATTTTTTTATTCGGTGAAATAAAACATTTATAACAATATGTCTTTGAATGGCTCATATCGACCAACAGATAAATCAGTTAAACCATTTGGATGAGGTGTCATTGTGAAGCTCTATTTTTTATGGTTGCAGCTTATGATTATTTTCATTGTTGATTACTAATTAATAATTGATCAATTATTCTGACTATTGAATCAAAAGTCAAGAAATTGTGTCACAAGTCATTTACATTTTTTTCTAAAGCTCAAGCGTCTATCTGCTCAATGAAAATACAGATAAATACATTTTTTATTTTTTTGGTAATCAAAACAGATGTCAAATATTTTTATGCTTCGGCTTTTGTTCCATGTTGTCTCCATTTTCACTTATTGGAAAATCGTCACTACATCTTATTTTATTTTTCATCTTTATTTTATTCTCATTGCAAGCAGATGCCTCTGAATCTTGTTTTGATTCTGTTACTCTTCACTAAATCCTGTTCATCTGATACTGACGTAAATGCGTGTTGTTGTACACGATCACCTTTATTTGTTGTTCTGGAACCATATTCATCCACTGATCCGCACTGTATACAACCTCATAATGTGGAAGTTATTATATTTTCAGAGGAATAAATCAGCTGCTCTATTTTCACAGTTGATGCTCGACGATTTTAGTTTTCAACTCTTTTTTCCTCTTCAGTGCTTCCTAATCCGAGCCACGTACAAATCGGCAACTGTAGAAACAACACATCTTAAACACATTGTTTTAAACTCTTGTCTTGTTTGGCATGTTCCCATATGAATCAGGGGTTTCTCTCTGCTCTCTTGAGGTGGTGTTGGTGTTCCCTGGTCCAGGGGCTGTCTCGGTTCAAGACATGATGCAGTGTTTGCGTGACAGGTCTGACAGCGGGTCACATGACTTCGATGAACCCAGCATAAAGAGGCTGAAAAGTGAGGAAGTTCAAGGCGCCACACACACTGCAGAGAGCGCGGAGACCCCAGATGAAGCAGAGCGCTCAGAGTCAAGGGTGTATCCCCTACAGAGGGTGGTCTTCATTGACAGCACGTGGAACCAGACCAACAAGATCAGCACAGATGAGAGACTGCAAGGTAATTGCATTTAAGCAGCTTTTTCAAGAGCTTCGACTGCTGATGATTATAAAGGTCAAATTTACTTTATATACAACTGTTTAACATGATCTCACCTGCGTTGTCTCGTGTTTTATTCCAGATTTGCTCCGGGTCGAGCTCAGGACGAGGAAAACATGTTTCTGGCGCCATCAGAAAGGCAAACCAGACACCTACCTGTCTACTATTGAGGCTATTTATTATTTCCTCAGGGACTTCCATGAGCATTGCTTTGCCCGGGAGTATAACGGAGAATATGACAATCTTCTCTTCTTCTACTCCTACTTGCACTCAGTTGTCAACAAAGCCAAGATTTCTGCTGGAAAGTGCTGATGAAGGCTGGGAGGAAAAACTGAAATCAGCTCCAGGAGACTGATGACCTGTAGCTGAGGTGGAGACTCGCATGCAAGCTCCGGCCTGTGGCTGAATGACCTTTAATTTTGTGAGGGAAACTGAGGCACTATACTATAAGCAATAAAGCGGTTTTTGTTAAGAGTTGCGTTACGTGAATGATTTGTGTCGGAAACATGCGTAATTACAGTTCATAGGATGCTCCATATACTTAGAATTTTAAATATAATAATGCACAAGACAAAATGGACTTAGATATGTTTAAATATTTTATTTACAAATCAGCAGTTTCATATCCCTTGGTTTGAAAAAATCATCTGCAGTTACAGTTACTTATGTTGCAGACCCAGTAAATCTATTCTCTGGAAAAATATTGATCTGAAATCCTGTAGTATCTGTCAACCTGCCTGTGTTTGAGAACTACTGTACATGATAGTATAGAGGGCGTTACTTAGTAGAAGGCCTCTCTGATCTTGGCTTGCAGGCTGTCACAGGTCTTCTTGGCATCTCCCAGCAACATGGATGTGTTGGGCTTGTAGAAAATGGGGTTATCTACGGCAGCGTAGCCCACGCCCAATGTACGCTTCATCACAACCACCTGAAAAGAAATTAGGCAAGACGTGTGTGTGTGTTATCTTTTGCACCACACCAACAAAAAATTGTTATATCTCGACGTCATTTACGAGAAACAAACAAACCTGTTTGGACTTCCACACCTCCAGGACGGGCATGCCGGCAATGATAGAGTTGGGGTCTTCTTGTGCAGCAGAATTCACCGTGTCGTTGGCTCCAATGACCAGTGTCAAGTCTGTTTCTGTGGGCCACAGAAATGTACAGATATATTTACTTAAAACAGATGAAAGCGCTGACCGCAAGCCAAATTGTCCTTGCTAATGTTTCTGGGTTCTCCGGCACCACACTTATCTCCCTTTGTCATAAACAGAACCATATGTCTCAGACTGCATGCCTGGTTGCTAAGAAAACAAGACTGTTGCCCAGATAACATGGCACGTCTAAATACCAAGACACAACTCAAGGCTGCTGCAAGTGTAGATGAAAGAGGGTTGCAATTATTAGATATAATTGTTCTAGTAATATTATCCAACTCCTCCCTGCCAAAGTGAAAAGATTTAGATAATAGCAGTAAATATTTTTTAAAAACAAGTTTACCAGGGAAATCTTCATTGATCTCATCCATCTCCAGGACCACATCATAGGGAACTCCGGCCTCGGCCAGGAGGACGTTCAGCTGGCCGGGCATACGGCCGGCAACTGGGTGGATACCAAACCTGTCGGAGATGGACACGAAATACTGCCCTTCATCAACATTTTAATTCAAAACACAAAACTCCCTGATCAAGATGCCCAAAATATAAAAATACGCCTCTCTTTCAAAAATAAACTGATCTGTTGTAACAAGCAGATATTTGACTTGAGAAGCAGTAGCAAAGTTATGAGGGAAAAAAAGCATCAGGAATGAAGGTGTTGAAGCATTTGTTTATTTATTCAGTAGGACAGACAGTTACCAGGAAACTTAGTAGGAAGATGAGGTCAGAGAAGAATCTGTTTAAGTTTGGTGGAGGTTTGGATCAAAGGGCAAATAAATGAATTTTCTTTTCACTTTCTTTAACAAAGTGAGAATTTCGGAGTTTTGCAACATTTTTTCGTGAATTCTCAGAATAATTCATGGATCTTGATGAAAAAAATCAAACGTGCAGATCCAAATAAAAATCTAGAATCTAGGAAATTGAATTAAGGTTTATCGGGACTGACTGACATATTATGAGGAGCTCTGTTTGTTTTGACGTAGTTCAGGATTCACAGCTAAAACTTACTGAAGATGACAGTTGGGCCTCAGTGTGTTCTCTGAGTGCCAGTCTGGTTTATTATGTATCATATGACTTGATGATTATTATCACTGATAAATGAATGAGTTTTCACACGTTTCCTGTTGGAGGTGAATCTGCTATTAACTACTGAATTCGCTTTTGAATAGTTTGAACAATATTCTTGCATCATTGTGTTTAAAATCACATCAAATCTGAAATCGACTGAATACTGTTTTTATGTAAAGAAGTGGATTAAAGCATTTCTACGGATAAGTCGTGGCACAGAAGCAAAAAAAAGCAAAACAAATTACAATACTCATCTGAGATTGTACTTGAATGCAGTAGTAAAAAATAGACTTCTGTCTTTTAATACTCTCTTTAAAATGTACTTTGCCATTTTCCACTCGCCTAAGAGGAGACAAAATACTTCCCACAAATCACCATGTGTTTTTTTTTTAGAACTTCTAATTTAAACTTGGCTTCTAAAAATAAAAATCCCTGACGGTTGACTCTCGGTTTGACCCCAGCTGATGCCAGAGAAGCAGCAGTAATCTCATTGGTTTAGGACATGAGCGCAGAGACTCACCTGACGCTCTTTCCCTGCTCCTTCAGCATTTTCACCATGTCCGCAATCGGGTACTGAGCTTTGGCTGCACACAGACCCCAACCTGAGTACACGAGAACAAACAATTACACAAACACAAAAGTTGCATTCTTAATCTTAGGATAGAATCCACTTTATTTTACAAGTGTCTAGAGGTTCTGTAAGCCCTCCTTGTTTTTTTGTTTTATCCCATTATCCACTTTCATATTGTGGATTTTGTGTTCTCAGTATTTAACGCGGTTATTGTTCTTTCTTCAGTGGAAGCACAGCGATCCAGTTCTTCTTTCTTTGTCCCCCTCATTCACCACAAGTCTCCTCTCTCTATTAAATCACAGTGGTTCATTGATCGGAGAGGCATTTCACAGACGGAAACTTTTGCATGTGTGGCGTGTTCATGTGGGTCCCCTGCGTGCAAAGAGCTCCTTCCTCTGTGTGTGTGTGACCCCTGTTTAACCCTGGTGGTCAGGTACCTTGCAGAGTTCAGCATTACCCAAATCGGGTTTTTTAAAGCGAGTCGACCGTAACCTGCATCTTCTAATTCCCCAGACAACTGGAGCCTTCTGTTTCCTCACTGCCGTGCTTTGTTGTTGACGGCGCATGGAGAAGTCGTGAGTCTGGACTCAATAGCTCCTATGACTTTTCACTGTTTCTCTAATCAAAGCAGCATGTTGGACCACACAGCTGTCCCTGCGTTGGTTTGCAGCCATTGCAAAACAACAGCAAGTATCCAAGTTATTCGAGAGTGGTTCCTGTTGCTCCGGCCGCTCTGCAAGCACTCAGACGAGCCGGGCTTTTTCTGTCTAATAAATCACTGTGTGGTCATCATCTCACACTCAAAAATCAATCCCATCAACTGGTTGCTAACATGCACTGACTCTCACTTTATTCACTGCATTTGTTTCTCGAGACCCCGGGTGGCTGTGGGAGCATTTGTGGATAAACTGCTCCCTCTTGTGTTCACCGTGCCTCAGTTTTCCAGCTTTAATTAATTGCAGTCCAATCAGTCAGTCCAAGATTCTGACCACTTCTGAACGTTTTGCAAAAACGGGCAGCTTCTCCAGAGCTGCTGCACAAACACTGTTGATCTGCAGTTTGGCAGCACGGTCAGACTCGACGTTTTTTGTCAGATGGGGTTAATCAGATGGGAGAGAGCGTTGACGTTATTGATCCTGACATGTTGAATAGCTGCAGCTGGAGTGCAGAGGACGATCCACCCCGTCCAGTGATGAGGAAATCTGATATTAAAAAGCTTTCTCTTTTTCACCTGCCTCTTCAAAAGACTCCAGATGCTTTCAGGAGCTTCTCTACTTCCTGCTGCGGAAGAAGCTTGTTTGAACGCATGGTTGAAAAAAATCACCCAAATCTCCAATGGAATTAAATAGCAAACAGAAGTAGATGACCTTTTGGATGGTTAATATTGGAAGAGTATTAACCAAATTCCTCATGCAGTGAACACATTGACTACAGTGTTTCTCACAAAGGTTTTTAATGAATGCTGTTGATCAAGTTGTCTGTTGAATCAGGTCAACACAAAATTAGAGTTTAAATTCGAGCCTGACTGGTTTTGTGCTGATTAAAAAATCAGGGACAAAATAAATGTTGAATTAAACTTCTGTCAGTGTCTCATCAGTGTTCACTGTGTTCATGAGTTGCATGTACCTGGTGTGATGATGATGCTGTTGGCCTCTTTGATTATGTCAATGGTCTGGTCCACGTTGACCTCAGTGTGAGTGCCAACAATCTCCATGGGTTTACCGCCGGCTGTGGACGTGGTGCCGTACCCGCCCAGGATCACATTGGGCAGGGAGCGGTTCATAGCCTCAGGAGAGAAGAGGAGAAGAACTCACACTGAGGGAAATGTGCTGAGTGTGTCGTGCACATGTGGACAGATGTGTTCGTCTACTCACCACACACATAATGTAGGAGAGGATGGCACCGGAGGAGCCGATCAGAGCTCCTACGATCGTCATGAGGTTGTTTTCCAGTAAGAAACCTTCAGCGCACAGAGCCCAGCCAGAGTAGCTGTTCAGCACGGTGATGACCACGGGCATGTCAGCACCCCCGATGGCTGCTGTCAGAGTTACACCCTGTTGGAAGTGATGGGAGGCCGCACAGGTGAAAACAAGTTGCAGTTGGCAAAAGAATTCAAGTTAAACTTTTATTAAAACCAACTTTGTTTCCACAGAGAGAAAAAAAACGATATTCAAGAAAGCTCTGAAAGATCTGCTATGATAAATTATTTTATCTTTATAAATATACATGCAGAGGAATCGCAACAAGGTCGGCAAGGCAGGAAATTTCCTCGGCCCCCCCAAGAATGATTGATTATGGTTTGGTTCAACATAGGGCCCCCAGGTTCCTTTTGCCTGGGGCCCCCATTTCCTCGTGTTCCTGAAAAACTTACCATAACAGTGGAAAGCCCCGACACTCCCATCAGACACCCCATCCCTGTACCATAGCTGGTGCTGAGCATGAAAGGCACCATGCCTCCGACCGACGCCGCCATCAGGCCGGCGTTCAACATGTGTCGTCCTGGCAGCATCAGGGGGGCGGAGTCCAGCATGCCTGCAAGGAAAAAACATTTTCAACTCACATTTTCGTTAAAAAATGACGAGCCACACTTTGGTTCAGCTGAAGGGAAATAATGTGACGAGACGGCACGTGTGTCTTTGAACCCGGACTCTTCTCTGTGGAGGCCTCTGAGATTCTGACCAATCCACAAATCAAACAGCAGCCCTCCATCAACCACAGCCTAGCAGCCACTGCCAGCCACTGCCCTGCCCATGAGCAAATTACCGGAAAGCTTCACATGTGATCCTTTTGATCATTCACATTGTGATATAAATTGGTGAGTCTTGGTCTGGATTTACGAGAGGATCTTTGGCTTTAACTAGATGAAAGAGACAATCAGTGCCAGAGGACGTCCAGCTCAGTGTGTTTAGACAGATATTAGTGAGCAACGATGAGATTGGAAAAGGAAAGAGTCTTCTGACTTTAAATCACAGGAAATGCACAATACACATACTGTCCTGCAGATGCTACGAATAATAAGATGAAACCGAGTACCTTGAAGTTTGCCATAGGCCACCAGTGAACCGCTGAAGGTGACGCCTCCGATGTAGGTGCCAAGATACGCCACGGTTTTAAGAACGCCAGCGGCTGGGTGAGTGTCCAGGTGGGGGAACTCGATCATGAACTCGGCGACGCAGGTGAGAACGGCTGCCAGCCCCACGAGGCTGTGGAAGGCCGCCACGAGCTGCGGCAGGTCGGAGATTTCAATACGCTTGGCGATGGTCAGACCTGCAGTCGAGAAGAAGATCAGTCCAAAAGAGGAAATTAAAAAATAAATAAATAGGACAAATTTCTCAGTGAGTTACTATGTTTGGCAAAGTCAACCACCAGACACTAAACTTATCATGCACACTGGCTGGGTTTAAGTTTAAAAAAAAACATTATGAAGTAAAAAGTTAGAAAAAATGCCTAAAGAGGCAAACACCTGTTTTCAGTTACAGAGCCTGGTCTTCAAAGCCGATCTGATTGAACATGAGTCAAGTACTTAAGTGTGTTTTCTCGAAAACACAGAGACACTAATTTAACACCGAGTAAACCCCCCTGCTCTGCATGTGTGCTGATGATAACATCATTTATCATCCTGCTTTCTTAAATTACTATTAACAAGTACGACATTCAGACACGATGACGACATCCACTCGTCTCTGAGTCTGGACAGGATGATTGATGCTCTGTAATGAATTAGCAAAAAGGAAAAAAAAGTGCAGGACCGTAGGAGTCGCATGCAAAGTTAAGTAAACTGTTGGAGTTGAAAAGAGCTGCGCCAGAGCTTTATTATTTTTTATTTCTTTTTAAATGGAGACTGGCAGCCAGAGAAACCTTGTTGGTGCGCAGTGGTGGAGGAACTTTTACTCAAGTTAAAATACAATTAAATAGACAAAAATGTGCTCAAGTAAAAGTCACAGTAAAACATTAACTTTTCTACTTAAAGTAAAAGTTCATGCTTGTAAATATACTTAGTGTCTAAAATGAAAGCGCTAACACAGTGTAGCCTATTCCCTAATGTCATGGTCGACCACATCTTTAACTGTGCCCACTGTATATTATGTTAATACAAGAATAATACAGATTAATAAATAATGCTGCAGATGATACTTTATAGTTCATATGAATCAACGGAGGTGGCCTCTGCAAATCCAGTAGATATAGTGGAGTGGAAAGTAAAGATATTTAATGATAGATGTAGCTGAGCACAGATACATGAAAAACTTACTTAAATACATAAACAAAGTAAATGTACTTTGTTACATAAACCACTGATGCAACTGAAAACTGCATTGTTCATATTAATTAATGGCAGAGTCTCATCACCAGTGATTCTGCAGTCACACTTTGCTCTGATTAACGGATGTAGTTGATTGTAATGTAAAAGATATTTGCTGATATTTGTAATCAAGTAAAAGTGAAAAGTGCCTGAAAATAATCTACTTAAGTTAAGATAGATGGAAAGTGTACTTAAGTAGAGTTTATCAAGTGTTTGAAAAGAGCACAGGGTATCATGTGCATCTCAACTGTAGATCCTCCACAAGCAGGAAGTTACCGACCAAGGGTTCCTCCAGTGGCCATGGCCAGAGACATCTGAGACAGCAGCTCTGGCGAAGGTTTGAGGGCCCCGAGCGTGGCAGCGATGCCCCCTGCCACTCCAATCATGCCCAGGGTGTTGCCCAGGCGACTGGTGCCCTGAGCAGAGAGGCCGGCCAGCGCCCCGACACAACACATGCCTGAGCCCAGGTACATCATCTAAAGTAAAACCCCCAAAAGCATGAGTTGAACTTATTTGTGTGAATGATTATCAAGTAATACACAAACGGAAAAAAAGAATATTGAGTGGTGGCAATAAAAGCTGAAATAATTGGTCAACGAATCCATTAACTCACTGACAGATATTTAGTCTTTAAAGTTTTTTGGGTATCATGTGTAAGTGGAATGATGATCTGTGTACTGTCACCTGCTCAATGCTGTATCCAGCTGCCACCGAAGCTCCATATCCGCCCACAAATGCAGCTCCAGGCAGGACATACAGGTAGTTGTACTCAGGAGGGTCCGTGGGACGCTTGAACATGTCCAACATCCTCTGGGTGATCAGAAAACCACCTGCGCGCGCGCACACACACACACACACACACACCATATTTAAGGGGTTGAATGGATAAAGGATGAATCTTGTTTTCTGTTGTTCTGTTTGTGTTGGATATCAGACCAGCAATGTTGATGGAAGATACAAAGGCAGCAGCCAGAGCGAGACCCTCGGGCAATGAGGAGGGGGTGAGTCCTCCGCCCATCAGCACCAGACCACCTACTGCCGTCAGACCTGACACACAGAGAGAGCAAACATTAAACATCTCAGAAACATCTCACTTGTCCGTGACCACTTTATGTTGGCTCCTGACCTGAGATGGCATTGGTGACAGACATGAGGGGGGAGTGCAGAGCGGGGGTCACACCCCACACAGTGTGGTATCCCACAATGCCCGCTAAGCCGAAGGTTGTGACCATCTGAGTGAAAGCTGCGTTGGGGGATATGATGCCCAGAGCCAGACAGGTGGAGAGACCTAGAGAGAGGCAGAGCAGAGCCGTGTTGTCGCCCTTTAATACGTCAGTGTTATTTTCACCCATGTCCCGTTTGTTTGTGATTGTTCGTTAGCAAGATAACACGAAAACAACTGTTCGGATTTTCACTAAATTTTTGTGGATAGATGCCGTATGGGTCAGGGAGGAAGTCATTTTATCTTTTCAGGATTTTTCTTTCACATTGCAAGACACAGCACTTTTAAAAAATGTCACCTTTTTGCAAAAAGAATCAGACATATTTAGGGAAATGATATTTATGAGTTTTTAAAATTTGGCACAGCTTGTTTGAATTCAAGGGGACTATGGTGCAGGTCAGAGCAACTTTCTACAGCTAAATAATGTGTAGTTTCAAACGTTTTCCTCTCCTAATTTACCACTGAGGCAATAGAACAATTTAACATTAAAACCACGCACTTCTAATTATTACATTTTATAACAGTGACGCAAGTGTAATGATTCTTTGTTTTTCTGAAACTTTAAAGATCAGAAAATTATTTTCCGAGTGTGTCTACATTTAAAAGTCCAGTTAAGATACAGTGATCTCAGCAACAAAGAGATAATTTTAGCAAAAAGGCAAAACCCATTTTTTATTATCAGTCCCCTGATGATTTTTTCTATCAATCACTTGCTCAATAAAACATCTGAAAAAATAAAGGGAAAAAAATCTCAATGATGAAACTTCCAAGCCGGAGGAGTTGGAAATTCAAAACCAAATATACTCAGTTCACGATGATGTACGACAAAGGAAAAGCAGCAGATATTTACAACTTAAAAGCTCTCAAAATTTGAATAAATCAACCAATTGTACCAGCTCTATTTGGAACTCCTTTATATATTGCACAACCAAAATATAACATCAGAATAAGAAGAAATTATGAGAGAATTAGGGCTTGAAAAATTTAAGCCAAACAAAATAAATTATTTTGCAAAGAAATTTGAAAAGTATCTTTCAAATCCCTCATTAAAAAATAATTTGTAGTGCTTGAAATTCTGCCACACGTCTGGAAGTCTGAGTGTTCTTTTGATTGAACTGCGTGTTCGTGTCTGACCTGCAGTGTAGACGCCAGCCGAGGTCATGGTGCGGTTGAAGGGGGAAATTGTTGCCGCTTTCTCAGCCTCCAACTCGATGACAGATTTTTGTTTTATTGGTGCTGGGGGGACTGTTTTGGGCAGCGGGGATGGGAACATGTTCTTGCCTTCCTGGATAGACCAGAAAACACACACACACGAGACGACCAGTGTGAGAACACAGACCATGTCCGCAGAGTTTTGCGTGAGAAACACACATCAAGACTCGACTGGAGTCTTGCGTTGTGGGTGATCTCGCCTGGATGGCGGGAGCACTCGCACGGACAACACAGGAGATTACACTGAACAAACAGCAATCACGCAACCAGTTAGTGGAGGTTTCCAAAGATAAATTCTCTTTTAAGGAGCCTGAATAATGCTTAGTTTGATGAGGGGTAAACCGATATGTCCTGTTGAGGTTGCATGCTCTCTCTGCCATAAACAGTGTGTCAGAGTCAAAATTCCTGGACAAGTATATTTTGAAACGTTCATAACATTCTTGCTGGAATCCAACATGAGCTATTCCCAGCTGGGATCTGGTTTTTAGTAGTTATTTGGCGCCGGATCATAGCATGACAGGATCCGATAACTCAAGCTGAGAGTGAGGGACGCCAGCGGAGATGGAGGCTGCCAGCAGACGGCTAAAACAAATTTAAAAAACCCACCTTCATAACGAGCGTCCCGCGGATGACATGGTCAATTGTTCCATAGTCAAACTCGTCTGTGGGCTCATAGTGGAAGTATTCCTTGTCGGGGCTGATGGCCTTCAGCAGCTTCAGTACGTTGTTTGAGTACAGAGTGCTGGCCTGCGAGGCCATGCGACTGGGCAGGTCTGTGAAACCAATGTGTGTCACTCCCTGCTCATCAAAAGAAAGGTTAACCATTAGTCGGTTTCAGGTGAATAACACAGAACGCCAGTTTGTTTTCTTTCCTCACCTTGTGGACATACAGCTCACCAGGCACCGTGGTCTCGATGTTGCCCCCCGCCTCCGCAGCCAAGTCCACCACCACGGAGCCGTCTTTCATCGACTCAACAAACTCCTTCTTGATCAGGATGGGAGCTCGTTTCCCTGCGTTAGAAGTGAGGGGGATAAAACAGACAGATGACATGAATCAAATATCTTCTCGACAATTTCTAGCCACAAAAAAAACCAAAACATGCTTTATCAAGTTGTTACGGCTAAAATGCTCCCAATCGATTTCCTGCTCATCATCAACAGATGTGAGGCAACATCAGTATTCAGTTCACATCAGTAAAGTTCCAACATTTACCATTTGTACCTCTGCCAAGGAGGTTGTGTTTTCATATGTTTATTAGTTCGCAGGATCACGCAAAAACTCAAATGATTTCCAGGAGATTTCCTGGAGGGGAAGAGCATGACCCAAGGAAGAACCCATAAAATGCTGGTGCACATCCAGAATTTTTCTTACTTTCTTTAAAACGGCGTGATAATACAAAAGTCAATACATAAATTAATAAATTCAGCCGAGGCCAATAAATAAAAGAGAAGGAGAAAGAGCCGGTGCTACTGACCTGGAATCAGTGCTGTGCTGATGACAATGTCAACCTCTTTACACTGCTTAGCAAAAAGAGCCATCTCTGCATCAATGAACTCTTTGGACATCTCTTTGGCGTAACCTCCGACCCCATCTCCAGACTCTTTGATGTCTACCTCTAAAGGCTCCGCCCCAAATGACTTGAACTGTTCCAGGGCTGCCGGCCTGACACAGGAGGACACGCTCAGGTTATCATCATCATCATCATCATCATCATCATCATCATCATCCTCATCATCACAGCCTTCATGTAATAGTCTGCTGATTTTTTTTATTCCCCTTCATCTTGTACCTGGTGTCAAATCCTCTCACTATGGCTCCCATCGACTTGGCTGCACCTGCTGCAGCTAAACCAGCCACTCCACCTCCGATGACCAGGACCTGTACAGCAGAAACATTCATGTTTATTATTGTGGGAGACTGACACAGTCCACGGTTACATATTTTAATTTTAACTTCTCGGTTGTTACCTTAGCCGGAGGCACTTTTCCTGCAGCTGTGATCTGACCAGTAAAGAACCGGCCAAAGTTGTTGGCAGCCAGAACCACAGCTTTGTACCTACAAAGCAAAAAGAAACGACTCATGTTTTCTGTGACTACAAATTCCTGAACAGCTTCAAAAACATAAATCTACATGTTAATCACCCTGCGATGTTTGCCATGGAGCTGAGTGCGTCGTAGCCCTGTGCGATGGTGACTCTGGGCACCTGGTCCATGGCCAGCACGGTGCTCTGTCGCTCCGACAGCTTTGCCATCAGCTCTGAGTTCTGCGCTGGATAGATGAAGCTCACCAAGGTGCTCTTGGGCCTTAGGAGGTCCACCTCGCTCAGACTGGGGGCTCGGACCTTCAGCAGGAAAGGGATGTTCAAAAGAATTAATGGAAATTCAGTTAACATCCAGACTCAAGTAATCTATGCTCTCGGATCTGTGCTAACCTTGAGGACCAGGTCTGAGCTTAAGGCTCCGTTGACGTCAGTGATGGTGGCTCCAGCCTCTTTATACTGTTGGTCGGAGAACTTGGATTCCTCTCCAGCTCCACTCTCCACCTGCACCTTGAAGCCCTGTTTGACCAACGCCTGCACCCCAGCAGGCGACAACGCCACGCGTCGCTCATTCTGTAAGGTCTCCTTAGGAACGCCTACCACCACGTCCTTGTAGAGCACACCTGGACACACACAAAGCAGCTGGGAGTTGAGTCCTCGGTACATAAAGAGACCAGGAACTGATTTTAAAAACAAAACAATCTGTCAATGTAAATATCACTAAAAAAAATTGCAAATTTAAGTATCTTTGACTTTTTGTTCAACAACGCAGGAGAGTGTGTGTGTGGAGCTGAAGTTGTGTGGCTGCGTGTCAGGTTACACATTTCTCTCCATACACGGTGTGATGACCTCCCCAATGTGGTGACATTATTAGCAGGTGATTGGCCCTGTGCCAGACAGCACATACACACACACACACTCTCACAGCGGCCTACACATCCACACAGACACACTTTCAAATCCAAACTCCGTAACTTGCTAAGATTCACATACACTTAAAAGCCAAGTACCCTGCAAATGGCACAGACTCCATAAACACATGTCTGTGAGCGGAATCAGCCAGACTGTAGTGAAAGTTTTATATGTCACCTTTAACTGACCTCTCACATGTTCTCACATGTTAGCAGCACAAAGTTACCACATGGCCCGCACCACTGTTCCCTATTTTGGGAACATCTTTAGTAGCGTGCTGCAAACAAGTTCACGATCTGTGGAGTTTTCCACTCTTCAAGCCAGAAGGAGCGTGTCCTTGAGTGAACTCTTAACGCTCCCATTCCTCAACTCGCACTCCGAGGAAACACAGACCAAAGACAGCACACAGACCCAACTTGTCCTCTGTGAGAAAAACTAAATGTAAGGAGGAGATCTGTACATTTCCTACCTCTGGAGGCCTTGTGGTCCCATAACACAGGGAAAGTCCTGAATTGCCTCCTTCCAGGAATCTTCTGACGGACCCCCCGCTGGAGCAAAGTGACAGAAGAGCTGGAGATGCAGCGCAGGAGGGTCGACATGGCCACCGAGCGTCCCTCTGGCTCCTTAATACGAAAAAGAACAAGCAGATGCGGGTAATAAATGACACTATTTCTTCATCTGCTGTTAAATAGCGAAGAACATTATAATCCCCCCTCTTTCTGAACAGGTCCTGAGCCCCAGAGTCACACACTCAGGCTGTCTGAGCTGCGAGGCCTAGAGACGACAGAGTGACATTTCAGCTCCACAGGACACGACACACGCAGGGCCCAGGGTTGATTACAGACTCCGGGCTTGTTTCGCGAGATCTGGATCTGTGACGGCACAGAGGGGAACTGTGCCAAGTCTGGTCCTGTTGTGGGCAGGAGCAGAGAGAAGCAGGCGAGGAAACAGATAAGTCAAAGAAAATTTTTAAGGGACTAAAGCGATCAGGACTCAGACACAGGCATCGTCTGACATGAGCACACTGAAGAGAGAAAATGTGGTTTGAGCAAAATAAAAACATGTTTTCATTCCAGAACTAGAAAGACACTCAGAGTGCGCACGTCTGCCAAGGCCCAACAGTCTCCGTATGAAACCACATTTAAAATGACTGGATCCAGATTCTGCTCCAAATTCAAAAATAGATTTTCTTCATAAAGATATTGAATTTTTCTCTGAAAAATCCACAAAAATGTTTAAAAATACTCACAATGGTAGAAAGAAAAAGGAAATTTAAAAAAAACTACAAATTCCTGGATTCAAACACTAACCCTAACAAACTAACTAACCAATAAACAATTTAACTAACAAACAAACAAATGCCTCTTAGGACATCATTTCCTGGGTGGAGGTAATTGCATAAAGAAGTTTGGATCTCTAATGGTTCCAATCCGTTAAAAAAAGTTTTAGGGATACACATCTTAATCAACTTAATCTACTTACTACCTAAAATCTAGAACATCCACAGGTCTCTGGCACAACTCATAGTGGTGTAACCACACTGTGATGCAAATGAAAGCCACATTGATCATTTTTGACTTGAGAATTTAGTGCTTTTGTCTTTATTTTAGTGATAATATGTTCTAAGGAATCCTTCCACAAAGTTTCTGGGTAATCGGTCCTGTAGGTTTCGTGTAATCTTGCTTCCAAACATCAACCAAAGGGATAGAAGGGAACAGATAACCTCCTTGGCAGAGGCAGAAAACAATTATGACTGTGGAAACTTGTTCTACTCTGCTTGGTTTGATTTCTGACACAAAATAGTTGTTTCTGAAAATGTAGTGTCTGTTTATTCCCATTCATTCTCACTGCACCCCCCAGTCAACACTTCATGCTGTACCTCTAATCCCTTCATACACCGAAACACTGATTACTTGTGTCAATAATCTCAGACTGCCAGACAGAACAGACTACAACTCTCAGCAGTCACCTCCTACCCACAATCCCCTCATCTGTTTGCAGCTACATGCGGCAGAGACTACACACACACACACACACACACACACACACACACACACACACACACACACACACACACACACACACACACACAGAAAGACAAACAACCTTCTGCACCTTCGATATTACTGCTCCGCTGTTTATATATAAATAGCAGATCTTGTGACTTGAGCACTCTTGATAAACTCCCTGCAAGAGCTGCTTAAAGAAACCAACCTGCAAATTACAGGCTGGATTAACATGTTTATCAGTCTCTGCTGCTCAGTGCAGCCAGACTTGACTGAAAGAAGCCGTCCAATCAGAGTCCAGCACCTGCCAACCTCTGTTGTGTAGCTCAATCATTAGGTGGGTAATACACTTGCAGTGGTTGCATTGAATTTAATGTTATGTGTCTGTGAACAAAACAAATCAAATGAATCCCTTCCTCATTTACTTCCTCATTTCATAAAAATGAGTCTAAATCCAGAGAAGTTGAATGCATCACAGTGGGTGTTCAATCCTCACTTAGGAGTGATAGTCGGCTGTCGGCCCACTCCATCACAACATGGCCCTTAGTGATTCAGTGGCTCTTTTTCCACATGGAAATTGTGACTCTGTAGAAACTTTAATTTAATGTTGAACCAACTTCAACCACAAATAAACATTTCATGTTGAATTAACAAACATTTCGGTCTGTAAACACACAGAATAACAATATAAAGTCGTGAGAGAAGAAAAAGTCTGAATGATATTCGACCTCAATAACGAATCCAGAGAAAAACAAGAAAATAACAAACAGTTCAAATCTTTCTATTTCCTGCACCTTCCTGAAATCATCTTCCCAGACAAACATACAGAAGAAGATCAAACTGTGCTGGACTCACCTCATGTTAGTGTCTGAGATCAGCTGTTAGTTACTTCTACAGCTTATATTCACATCGTTTATAGTGCTTAAAATATTTGCATTATCTAAATTAGCACATCAAATAATTAACTTTAATAAATCCCTGTTGACTTTATATTGGCTCAATAAAAATAAATGAAACAGAACGTAAAGCACCGATTGTCGGTTGACTTTAAAAAAAACACATTTCTAATAAATAAAGTTTGTATAATTTGATAAATGTGTTTGTTTCTAACTCACGCGGAGGAAAACGGCAGAACAACGTCCGCTGTTGGAATGACATCACTTCCTGTCAAGGGCGGAGATGTCTGTTACGCATGCGCCCGGGGAGGACGGTGTTCCGCCATCTTGTCTGCAGCCAGGTTCCCTCTCGGACTCAGTGCTCCTCTCACGCTCCTGTCAGCTGATCAGCTGATCTCAGATCCGCGAACCTTCATCACACTTCAGCCACACGTCACCTGTTTCACCTGGTGAGTAACTGTGTGACGTTTATCGAGTTAAAACCCATTTATCGCTGAGAATGACGTTGTTGCTAATAGCTAGTAGCATGTAGCCTAGCTAACGCTGCAGCTCCGTCTGTTTATTTATTTATTTACACTTTTAAGCCTGAAATGTGTTAATGAACTCTGTTGATCGGTGAAAACACTGATCTTGTTTTATCGATGTTTAATTTAGACACGAGCTGATGATAAACAGCTTCACTCAGTGTCTTATTTACACGTGTGTTGCTTTTTAGAAGTAAAGTTTGAAACTGTGAAATTATATTCTTTGGTTTACAGACATCTATAGACTTTTAATGGAAAAGACACAAACACAAGTGACATATCGTTAGACCCAGAACAAAGAGTTGAAAGGTGCCAGACAAAGTGTGATCAACCCACATGAGCTGTATGTCAACACATGGTTTAAATATTCTTCGAGCTGATCCATCCTGTTTTGTATTTTCCTGTCAGTGTGGTCGGAGGCTGAGTCAATGACGTCCCTGAGGCTGCTGTCGGTGGATCCGTCAGACCGGGGCTCTCAGAGATGCAGGCTGGGTCCAGGCTTGATGTCGGCACTGGGTCTGCGTCTGGGCTCCCCCCTGCTGGTGTCTGTCCCCGGGGGAAGCTGCCTGTGCACCGCCTGGCCCCGCTGTGACCTGGCAGAGGGTTTTCTGCAGATGGACCTGAAGTGTTCGTCTCCCGGTCTGATCTCTCATCCTCCCACACTCCTGCACCTGGACCCCGACCAACTCACACCTGTACCCTGCCCCAAACTGAAAGGTGTTAAGATAACCGTGGTAGTCCAGAGTGTTGACTTTAAGAAACACACACCTCACCGCCTTATTCACGAGCTCGTGAAAGACATGCTGAGAGGTGTATGTGTCCACGAGAAGCATGTGATAAACCTGGAGGACGTTGATACAGAGATCAGATATGTTGTTATTGAAAGCCTTCTCCCGGACTCTGCCAGTGGATTAATCACCTCAAAAACTAGCATGGAGATAATTGGCATCCAGACAGTCCACCATTACAGGAGTCAGCTGCAGGACCAGAACACAGTGTCACTGGGGGGTCTGGAGGAGGTCAGCATGAACTCACTTTACTGAAATAATTGGTGTTCATGTGCAGGGGGAACTATGTGACACATACATTTGTTTTTACTGTATTTTAGGTAAGTGCTTCCCTGAGAGAGATGCTGCAGCTGCCTCTGCTTTACCCAGGTACCCTGAACTCACTGGGTGTGTCGTGTCCTAGAGGTGTCCTCCTGGTGGGGCCTTCAGGTGTGGGCAAGACCATGCTGGTCCACAAAGAGGTGGGGGAGGTGGGAGCCAGCCTGGTGATGGTCAGAGGGCCAGAGGTAAAACTAAAATACATATGGCATCCTTAAATTGTCTTTGTGATTTTATTTCATTACTATGTAAGTATTTTCATATGATAAACATTTTCTATCTCAGTGTTTGTACTTATATTACTTATATACTTACATTTTGCAAAATCCATATATCCATACTTTGTTTTCATTAGTGTCTCAGCGTGAAAAGTTTATTGTTACTCATATGTTTTGTTAATGATTATTTCAGGTGGTGGGATCACGGCCGGGTGAGAGTGAGGAGAAGTTGCGGGCTGTGTTTGAGCGCGCTCGAGCTGCAGCTGAAGAGGGCCCGTGTGTTCTGTTCTTAGATGAGCTGGACTCTCTGTGTCCGAGGAGAACCGGCTCATCGGCACCGGAGAACCGCCTGGTCGCTCAGCTCCTCACGCTGATGGACGGGATGAATCGGTCTGATCGCTTCCTCATCGTTGGAGCCACCAACCGGCCGGACAGCTTAGACCCAGCACTGCGCAGACCTGGAAGATTCGACAGAGAAGTACGACCGAATCCATACATCTTTACATCATGATAAATGTAAACCTCTGAATTTCAACATCTGTTTTTCAGGTTATCATTGGAGCTCCCACTTTGCAACAGAGAAAAGCCATCCTGTGTGTTCTGTGTGCGAGGATGCCTGTGTGTCCCAGCGTAGACATGGCAGAGCTTGCACAGAGAACTTCAGGCTTCGTAGGAGCGGACCTCAGTGCTTTCTGCAGGGAGGCTGCCATGCACGCTTTACGAGAAAGCTCAAAGGTAAATACACCACGCACCATACAGAAATATAAAAGACAAAACCAAGAGTTTTAGAAGTGTGTATATTTTGTTTTAAATATATAAACCACAGATCCATGGATCTCAAAAGCAGTATTGATCATGAGTGGATTATGATTGTGAGATCAAGTAAAATAGATTTTACATTATTGTCTGCAGGGCTCAGGGGAGCAGCTGGTGCGTATGAACCACTTCCAAGAGGCGCTGAGGTTGGTGCGTCCCTCCTGCCTGCGCAGCAGCCTGGGGAGGACGGAGCTCTCTCCGGTGTCTTTAGAGCAGATTGGAGGCCTGGATGAGGTCAAACTCAAACTAAAGCAGGTAAATGAATGGCAGTGTTTGAATTGTACAAAGAGTTGTCGTCTGAGTTTGTTTACGCCCGTTCTCTTTGTGTCCGAACATCCAAGAGCATTGAGTGGCCGATGAAGTACCCGGAGGCGTTTGTACGACTGGGTCTTAGTCAGCCCCGGGGCGTGCTGCTCTACGGACCTCCAGGATGTGCAAAGACGACTCTTGTCAGAGCTGCAGCGAGCTCCTCCCACTGTGCCTTCCTGTCTGTCAGTGGCGCTGACCTCTACTCTCCCTATGTCGGAGACTCAGAAAAGGCTTTAGCACAGGTACTGTCTTTTCACAGCCCTGTTAAAAAAAAAGACCCGTGGATGAACTCCTGTCTGTTTCATCCACAAACACTTCTGTCTGTTCACCTCCAGCTGTTTCAACAAGCCCGAGCCTGCGCTCCCTGTATCCTGTTCCTCGATGAGATTGACTCTCTGATTGGCTCTCGGTCGAACAACCAATCTAGCGGTGTGCACACAAGCCTCCTGTCTGTGCTCCTGAATGAGATGGATGGGGTCGGCCTGAAGTCACTGGAGAGGAGAGGGACTGAGAAAATCCTCCAGGCAGAGGGAGTGGAGGAGACTCACACACAAGACCAGGTCAGATATGACGCAGAGGTGCTCATGACATCATCTTCCATCACTTTGAAAACATCTCATCAGTTTAGTGAACGTGTGATGTTTCATGCTCTCGGACAGTTGGACTGCCAGGAAGTATGCAACAAAGATGTGATGGTTGTAGCTGCCACCAACAGACCTGACAGCTTAGACAGCGCCCTCCTCAGACCTGGCAGACTGGACCACATCATCTACGTCCCACCACCCGACCAGCAGGTGAATCAAAATATGAAATGTTGTGAAAGCTGTTCAGCACTAGTGAATTAAATGATAGTTAAATGACTTTTTACACGATTGTGTCTTTAAAAGCAAAAAAATAGCTGGCTAATCTTGTATATGCATCATTTTTGTGTTTCTAGGCTCGACTCGCTGTCCTGAAGGTGTGTGTGCAGTTAATGCCTGTCGCTGCTGATGTGTGTCTGGAGGAACTAGCAACAAAGACCGAGCTTTACTCTGGAGCCGACCTGGAAAATCTGTGTAAAGAGGTAATGTGAAGCTCAACCAGAGATAAGGCTGAATGTTGTGGGGGGGAGCTTCGCTCGGATTCACAATTCAAGATTGAGTTCTCTGTTGCCATATCTTATAAATTGATTTGTCGATAGAAGGAAATACACACACTCAGAGTGTATCGCAGCGTATGAAACACGATAATAAAACCAAGGCAAAAAAAATCTCAAGACCAAAGTCAAAATAAATCCCAAGAGTAAAAATGTTTTTGTTTTGTTTTCCAGGCTGCTCTGCTGGCGCTTCAACAAGAGAACATGGCGGCTTCTGTCATCAAACACACTCACTTCCTGCAGGCCCTCAGAGCCACGAGCCCCTCTCTCACTGCACAGCAGATCCACACATATCAAACACGCCTCAGATGACGACCCGCACATCACCACGTCCTGTGTAGTCATGAGTTGTTAAAACAATGTTCAAAATAAAATAAGTGAAACGTGATCGTTGGTGTCTTGAATTTTCTCACTGACAAGCGACTAAAATTAGTTTTTAAGATCCCAAGGTCACCCGACCATTGACTTTCACTTCACAACTGTGGCCACAAGAGAGCGCTGCACAACCAGAAAGTGTATTGATCATCAGCAAAGTGGATGTGTTGAAATATTGGACTCTGCTGCTGCATCTCAGTACAGGAAGCTGCGTCTGTCTACGTGCCTTTCACCTCGTACTGCCCATCATCCTGCCTACATCAGGCCGGCTCACAGGATGCTGCGCTGAGAGGCGTCAGGAACTTCTCTGCAACAACAACAGGTGAGTGCTGCCACGTCCTGCTGCTTCTCACGACCTGTTGACTTCACTTCACTGACTCTTTTTATTAAATGTAATATAATACATTTCTCTTTAGGTGTTTGAAAAAAATTATAAAAATGACTGGATTCTTCCAAATGTTGAGAAAGAGAAAGGAGGTGAGCGTCTTTAGTTCTAATGTTAAATCATTTCGTATCGTAGATGTTGGTTTTATATTTTATATTTTATTTTTACGATTCACATTTAAAAAACAATTTACTAATGGGTTTTCCAGCTGATCCCTCTGATTGGGTTCATGGCGTTTGCTGCAACAGGAGCCACCTCTGCTGCGCTCTACTTTCTCTTCACTAAAACTGATGTCATGTGAGTTTTATTGAATTTATCCACATTTTGATCAAACCACTGCATTTATTTTACAAAGTGCTTTAAACTGCACCTAATATTTTCTGCTGTTTTCACACTTTGAACTTCTATCAGCTAAGAAATGCTTAATTATCATGATTGAATATTTCTCATTCACCATTTTTAGTTTGAATAAGACCAACAACCCAGAACCATGGGAGAGAGTGGACCCATCAAAATCCCAAAAGGTAAACTCTAACATTAAATGATATGTTTTGAATATTTGGATGGTTGTCAAGGAGGCTCATGAACATGCAGAGTCGTCCAGGGTGCAGCTGCAATGTGCTGAGTCACTGAGGAGGAAATCTTATCAAATTAGCACCAGCCTTCTGTGGCGTATTTAGTCATGATGTATATGTCCCCTCAGCTCCCGGCTCTTATCACCGTGTCGTTCATGTTATCTGTGTCTTTAGTTCGGTGTCACGCTAAGAAATGCGTCACATGAAGCCTAATTTCTTATTTGCAGATCATCACCATCAATCAGAAGTGGAAACCGGTGGAGGAGCTGGAGCTGGTGAGGAAACTCACAAAGTAAAAAAAAAAAAAAAGGCAGACGTCTGCTAGAAACATCCACCAGTCTGCCGTCATGCCGTCATGCCCCCTCCCATCAGTCGAACAGAATCCTTTCTGCACAAGCTAGGATGCTTTCACACTCAGTGTGCGGAAAAGCTTCTGCTCCACTGGTGGGGGTTCACCCCTGCTAAGCCCAAGGACGCCCATCCACAGCAGCAGGGAACTATGGGAACAGATACTCTTACAGTCATAAAGTCAAAGTGGAATAAAAACTCCATCTTACTCTGGGTTTCTGGGTTTTTTACAACGGGAGGATGTATATTGAAGAGGCTGCGTTTAATGTGACGGTACAGATCATAAATCACACAGAAACCACAGATGTTACAGTAGATGTGAATGTATGATGGTGAGTAAATGTGAAGGTGCAATGATGTAAAGTGAGTAAATAATGTACTGTACAGTGTCATTAAATTATTGTCAACGTACAACTTTGGAGTGTTTTTCAGTGTGAGTGAATGGTTGATACTCTGTGCGGTGAGGACGAGGGATATAGATAATGACTGAATGGATGGATGCTGAGTTATAACTTCATCTACAACAAAGCTTCATATTCTATATTTTATCATATGGTTATAGAGACTTGCCATATGACCACCACACATCTCCAGAAAAAGAAATTAGTTTCAGTTTTGTTATGATTCAATTTCCTGCTAATCCAGAATGCTTTGTGAAGACCTCATTTTTCTAAAAGACCACAATTTCCTGTTGGGAGGGTTTTGGGTAGCTTGTCCTTGCTCTTGTTAAGAGCCAAGAGCAGAGGTTGTCACACCCTGTTTAGGCAAATTGTGATTTTTAAATATGAGCTCATAAAATACAATTAGATTGACTGGTTGAGATAAATGTGTTTACCTTTGAGATGAAGCAAAGTAGAAGAATAGAGTTGTATAAAATACTCAAGTATTACATCAAATTTATACTTCATTATAGTTCTAGAGTAAATTCACTGACATGACGTCCTGAGTCTGTTCTGTCTTACAGAGACAACAGTAACATCTCAACATCTCAGGACGTATTTGTGAATGAATGCAATGAGAACAATGCTAAGTTGAGTTTGACTTAGAGATTTGCTCCATTCTCTCTTTGAATGTAAAATTGATTGAAATTGTTTCTGGGACACTGATGAGGTGAAACCAGCCTGGACAGTTGTAAAGTAATTACAGCAAATGTGAGCTGCACTCACCTGCTCACTTTCTGGTTGTGTGAGCATTCAGTGCTCCCATTGTGTTTCACAACAAGACCCAATCCTCTTAATGTCCGTCTTTTATCTCAGAGGTAAAACAATGTCAGAAAACACTCCCACAGTTAACACACACACACACACACACACACACACACACGGCCTGTCCGTTGGCCTCACCCTGGATCTGAATGGATCCGTGATTAATTATTAAACATTCAACAACGAGTGTGAATAATGAGAGAGAGGGAGAGGCCCGGGCATTGTTTCCTGAATTCAGTTGCTCTATCAGGAAACATTTTCCTCCCTGGCGTTATTCACGCGCATGTTCGGTTATTTGTGAGAAAGGGTGTTTCATTTTTAAAGCATTTCCTTCCTCTTTGCAGAATGTCAGTGCATTTGTATATATTTCTATGATCTGGAACAGAGAGTGTTAACAAGATGCAAACATTCTGTGCTGCTATCATAAATTACCTATGAAGCTGATGAAGCTGTGTGTCTGGAAGGTTATTTAGGGAGACAATGGCAGAGGAAGGACTCTGAGTGTGCGTGTGTGTGTGTGTGTGTGTGTGTGTGTGTGTGTGTGTGGTGGAATTTGAGTACGTGACAAGTCACATTCATGGTGACACCGCAGACCATGTGACCAGTAATGCAGGTAGTGCTGCTCACACTGTGACAACAGAGAAGTGGATTTCCCCCATGTGTTGTGAGTGGTTCTATTCAGAGCGAACTCTTGAGTGAACTCTGGACTTGTGTGACTCATAGTTCACAATATAAAAACATATATTCATTTAAATATAGATTCTCTGGTACAGTCCTGTGTAACCGGATGAGACACTGAGAGGATTCACTTTATGATTTTATGGTTCTCTTCAGTGTAAACGTCTGGCTCCGCTCTGCTGTTAACACAAGTTCCCTCTCTGTGTTCCACTGGCTTTATGTAAAATGAACCTGTTGCCTGGAAACAGAGACACTCCCAGTTTATTCATGTCAATAAAAAACCCTGTGATAAGTCTGCTTTGTATTTTTAAAACCTAGATTAAACATTTATTCTGGAGTGCTTTTAATGATCTCTCTAACAGTCTGTGGACAACTTGTATTTTATTATATTGCATATATCTATATCTATATCACATATCTATTTTAGTTGTATTCAACTTATTTTACTTATTTTTTAGGGTTTTATTTCTTTTTCTTTTTTTTCTGCTTTTAATAATCTTTGATTTAGCTTTAAAAAGTTTGTTTCAATTGTCTGTGTTGTTTTTAATGTTCCTGTACAGAACCTTGACTGTGCGTCATGCTCCATTACATTATACTTTCTTTTTTCAACACAGATAATATTAAAAAACTTGACATATTAAAGGACTAATTCACATAGTTTCAGTCACATATTGATAAGCTTTTCAAACTCATTGAATATACTGTATAGTGCATTTCATTGCTCATCAAAACTCGAGCACACAATACTAAAAGAAAAAAGAAAAAAACGAGTTCTCATATTAAGATGTGTTTCGTGCTTCTGTTTGTAGGTCAATACACAAATGTGCTGCAGATGATATAAAAACCTGTTATTTGAAAATGATCCTGTCAGGAAAATAATTCAGCCATGACTGAAGTGCACCACCTAGAGTTGGAAAGTGACATTACATCATATTATACATTTAGCCACATTTATTCTGTTCACGCAAAAGATGATTTTTATCAAGAAACAATTATTTCATTTATTTGTATGTATTTTTGGCATCAAGCCTTTATTGATAGGGCAGTTAAGTGTGAAAGGAGTGTTCAAAAATGATTTAATGGTAATGGTAAATGTGAGTGCTCTCAGTCAGTAACAGATATGGATGGAGATGGTTCAAACAACTGTGACAGTGATGAATTCAATAAAATAAAACATTTATTAGAGAATCTGAATTAAACTGAGACGACCAGTTTCCTAAATCCAGTGTGTCCAAAGAAATGAGACACTAAGAAAAAACACGAGCTTAAATAGTTTATTACAAACAAAAACAGCAATCCAGTTCCTGACTTCTCTCAATGAATAATACCAGAGGAGTGGAAAGGTTTCAAATAAAAACCTGCCACAGCCTCAAAACACCATGAACACCACTATTGGCAAATTCCAACTCAAACGCTCTCCTTGCAAAACACTGCAACTGTAAAATACTGAAGTTTCCCTTAAATCTGCCTGCATCAGTACAGCTTCAGTTCATTGCTATGAGGAAAAAGCAGAGTATAGAGTGAAACCACTGTAGCACGGAATTCCAAGTCAGTCACACTGATTGTCAGTTACATGCTCATAAAAATGAATTAAGAGATGTGCTGGAATAAAACATCAGTGACAAGTTATTTTAATTGTCGGTCAGTAAAGCCGGACTTTAGTGTCAATGTTAGAAATACCTAAAATTATTGTTAAAAAATCTGCGCTGCAACAGACTTTGGCTGTGGAACAATAATGATTAAGAGCATTAGAGGAAATGTAATGTCCTATAAAGGGAAACAATAATAAAGGGTTTTTTGCCTCACGTGTACCAGTGGTGAGGTTTACAGATTTATTATTAAACGACAGTAGGTGCTTTTCATTTGCAGACGTCCCTTAGTAAAGAGATAAAATCATAGTGTACAGTCGTCACACCTATAAACAAAAAAATACATTTGCATCTGATGATAAAACATCAGTTGTGGAATAGGCTTTAATGGTGAATTAAGAATACGTTCTTTGATTCTTCTCTACTGAAGCATTTAACCTCCCCTCCGAGGGCTTATCGAGCGTAAGGACGTGCGGCCACTCGAGGCTGTGGTGATCCTTTAATTAGAAACGTGCATCTGTCCTTTGGCACCATTCTTTTTCCACTTACATACTATGACTCCTGCTATGGCACCGAGCTGTGACATCCATTCAGAGCCTCTTTTCACTGTGTCCTTTTCTGTCCAGCTCCAGAAAATGCACTGAGGACGTCACTGTGAGTCTTTGTCTAAGCGCTGGACTGCTGGCAGTGAGCACAGCTGTGCGCCAGCCTCTGCCTGTGTGTTTGCACCTGCACCGTGCACCTGGTGAGACCGTAGGTGTGAATCAAGAGGTGACGGGCCTTCGCCTGGACGTCCTCCCAGTTGTCGGCACTAGAGGGTGCTGTGAACACAAAATGCAGTTGAATATGAATGAAACAAAGTTGGACGACATAACTGCTCCCAAATAGTGAAGTCAGATCCTCTTGATCGCCCCCTGGTGGCTGGTTGCATGAGCAGTCATAAACTCCACCTGTAGTCACTGCCAATGGTATTTTTACCATTAAACAACCTTTTGAAAAAACTTGGAATTTACGATGTTATCACACAAATGCAAAGAAAAAAATTATACTTATTCTGAAATGAGGCTGAAACAGCAAATCAAATGTCTCAGAATGCAAACTTAATGTATCACACCATAATAATAATATGATGAATAGTACATTCATTTGGATGAATTGCTTTTTTGTCCGAATGTAAAATGTAGATTTCACAAAAATCGACTAAATAACATTTAAGAATTCACACCCACACTTTCCCAGAATCCCTCTCTCTTATGGTGTGTGCTCATGTTATACTCACTGAGCTGCAGATGTACGACTGCTGCAGTCTTGTCAGTGGTCAGAGCCCAAACGTTCAGCTCATCGATTGAATGGACATCCTCCAGCTTCAGGAGGTCCTCTTTGATTCGCTGAGAGTCCAAGTGTCTGGGAACACCTGATACACAGAGACATCAACACCATTAACGAACGCGCTCCACATTCTTGATACTAAACACGAGAGAAGAACCAACACTTACCCTCCAGCACGATGACTGTGGTGTCTCGCATGATGCGGATCGTGGTGAAGAGAACCAGAACGGAGAAGATGTAGGTGCAGATGGGGTCGGCCAGCTTTAACTCCGGCTGTGAAGACACAGGGTTACATCACATCAGCTGAAATCTAGTTTTTCTTTTATAGGTTTTGACGTATATAACTTCTTCAAATAATTTTGTCTGAGCTCCTACTGCATGCTCATCCTGGAAGTTAATCTACATTCAGATGTTGAACTTAAAACAAGGGGACAGCAATTACAAATCTCTGGAAAATGAACGACTACGCGATACAAAGCCACTAGTTCAACAAGGTGCACTTAACTATTGCTCACACATGAGCAGCTTTCAGACAGGAAATCATTTGGATAATTGTGTCCAACTTTCCCTCTATAACACTTTGTTTTACTATAAATTAAAGCTTACTTCCAAATAGTCTCCTGAAGGTTCAGTTGATATCTCTCCAGTAATTTCTAAATCCTGAGCCAGTACAACCTTAAGATATTTATTCAGAGGATAGCAAGTGAGCCAAATGCAAAATGTTTCATGTATTTACAATAACTCTCACTGGGTGGATTTCTTACACATTAATTCTTCTGGAAGTCAAAAATAAAGTCAACACAACCAATGTTACTAACTAAGACAGGTCCCAGAATTGTTTCCCTCTCTATCCCGTTAACTAGTTCCAAACTACATGGTTCTTTACAGGAAACTTCACTCAGAGTTATCGACTGCTGGAGTCCATAGAGCAAACTATTCAGTTTTATTGGCAATAAACTTTAGTGTTCACAATAAACTAAAAAAATATTTTACAACTGTATTGTTGTTGACCTGGATCTGAGTGATGTGGTGTGTCTGTGTTTCTTTGCTTTACTTACATTATTTTCTTCTTTTTTCATTTGTTAATATTTATCTGTTTTTATTTTCATATTTTTTCAATAAATAAAACATTTGATCATAAAAATAAATCTAGTTTAATTTATTACTAATGTTCACGTTGAAAATTGTTATTTTGTAAACATGCGGAAATTTCGCTAAAAATATAGACTTGGTGTGCAAAGACCTTAAGTCTGCCAAAAAAAATATTATATCCACAAAAGAAATGTATAATTTTTAGAAGTAAACCGTGGTAATAGTTAACATTTAAAAGAAAAAGGTGGAGGACCTTGAAGCGGACAACGTAGGCAGCTATGAGCACCCCGACACTCTGGAGGAGGTCGCCCAAAGCGTGGATGAAGGCAGCTCTGACAGCCAGGCTGCCGTGTGACTTCTGCTGGTGACCCGACCCGGCCGAATGTGACCCTGAGGCGGCTGCAGAGCCGTGGGAGTGACCGTGGCCGGGGCCGTGCGAGTGGACGTGACCCCCTTGGTTTAATAAGAAACCCATTCTGAGGACATCAGAAAACAAAGAAAGAGAGATTTGTTTTTAAGCAATAACATGATTTGTTTTTCTGACTTAAAGTGCAAATTATTGATTGACCTGCTGACTGTGGTCAAACATTATGCTTCATCAGCAACTTGGACAGTACTTTATACTGAGCCGTAACATTTTTGCTGATACTCTACACTCACAGTGATGCATTCAGCCTCGTCATGTTGCTGCACTTCAGTTCTTAATTTGTAAAAGCCTCACAATTTCAACTGCAATCAAACTTAAGAGTTGTAAAACAACTGTATAATATGGCGAGACAGACTTTTTCTTTTTAAATGTTTCCTGTACATGAATATAAATACAAGACTTGTTTTTTGTAGGTTTTAAATATGTGGTTTACTTCACTCCTCATCCCTCATGGTTCTTACAAGCCTTATTATCTATGTCCATTAGTCTTTTTCTCTACTAAGTACATGAAGCCATATGTCATGCTTAACTGAAGGATGGAAACTGTCTTCAAGGCAATGAGAATCAATTTTGGCCCTCAAATGGTAATTTGATCCCATTGTTACCTTCTTCTATGTGTGTAACTGTACTCAGGACACCACAGAGACATGTTGGGCCTTGAAGTGACAATTAAAATGTTAACATGGAAAGAACAGGATGACTTGTTTATGTTTGATTGTCTATGAGATGTAAAAATTCAACTCCAGACATGTAGCCAGCCAAGCAGTGTTATATGATCTTACATAATGATCCCAGGAACCTGGTTTTAGTTCTATATGTTTAATTTACAACTAAAACAATAAGACAAAAGCCTAAAAAAGCCTCAGTTCTACAAAGAAATTCCCAAATGGACATTTCACTTACACCAGGTTGACAGCTACTCCAACAGCTGCGGTAATGAGCATGACGTCTCCGTCTATGTTGAAGTCTTGGTGCACTGTCCTCTGAACCGCCTCATAGAGCAGTATGGCCGTCAGAATGTAGATGAGCAGCACGCTGACGACGGCCGATACAACCTCTAGGTCGGGAAATCAGTTGTATAAACAAAACACATTTAGAACAATAGCAGTAAGAGTTGTGGGAAAAATCTGATTTCAACCTGTAGCTCTCATCCAGGATCAATGTACCAACCTCAACAAATACACATGTAATAAATGCACTTTACATTATCAGAATTATGCCCAATATATCTGTAAAGGCTATTTGGCAAATAGTCTGTTGGGATTGTCAATTCATGTTTGAATCCTTTCTGATGATTAAATGGGCTCAGTTTTTGATATTAACTATAACGTGTTTTTTTTATTAATGAGCCTAGTCAATGAAATGATGAATGACCATGGAGGTCTAAATTTAGCTGTCGTCTCGGCTTATAGCCGAATCTAAATTGCCTTTCAGTAATCTGATCTCTGGAATGAACGCGGGGTTTCTTCTTTCAACATGATTCATCTGCTTCAAAACCAAATATATCGACTCACACAAGACCGAGCGGAGTGGAAAGATAGGAAAAGTGAAAAGAAGAAGAGTAAAGGATGAAGCTTACCGAGGCGATGCAGTCCGAAGGTGAATCTCTTGGTGGGTGGTTTGGTGGAGAGCCACAGGGCCAGCAAAGAAAACAAAATGCCCACAACATCCGTCAGCATGTGGACAGCGTCAGTCATAATGGCTAAGCTGTTGGACACATAACCACCTGAAGGTAAAGAGAAAGTGATTATACAAAATGACAAACACTGAGCTGTATCTCAGCTATTTGTACATGCAGGTAAAAAAACAAGTTTAGATGGGTGTGGCTCAATTCAGACATTCGCAGACATATAGTCTATGATCTAATGTGGCTCTGGGAGAACGATATCTACTTTATCAATTTGCTACAGGAGCTATGTTCCAGTCACTACTTTTCTATTAGAAACCAGTGACCTGTACAGAAAGCAAAGGTCCTTTGTTTCATGTGAAAAAAATGGGTCTCATGGGTGTTTTTGTCCAACACCATCGTCAAAACAGCAATGAGCGAACATGGTGCTCCATCCCTCCAGGAAAGTTCCAGTTGTAGAATCAACATCACGAGGAGGAATCCTCCCACACTTTACTTAACCCATTCATATATATACGTACATCTTTATATAGTTCTACAATTTATTGTATACTGCTATTTAGTATGCTACAGTAAAATTATACAGATCTATATATACACATATGGTTCATACGCTTTTTAAACTAATATTCATATAGCATACCATACATGCATTTATACTTATATACTTACTTTTATCCATATATAGTCTATAAGTGTAAAACCAACAGTTTTAAGCTCTCATTCATCCCAACATCTATCACACGACTCAATAAGGAGACGTGTTGATTCGGTCATATCTCAATAACCTTTGCACTTTGTCTGGCACCTTTTACACTCTGGGTTTTTTTTTTTATGGCAGTTTATGTTTTTTATTTGTTTATATTATTATATCCTGGAAAACCTGCGTATGAACTTTGCTTGAACACTTTCCTATGTCTGATCAATGCTTGTGTACTGGGTTCAACAATAACTCTGGAACTCAGGAACTGTCTGGCGTACGTGCAGACGGACGATTCGAAACTCGACAGACACCTTTTACTGTTTTACCCTTAACTATCAAATGCCCTAACTGTTGCTATGCACTTGGCAGATGTAACCTCAGAGTTCATGTCATTTCTTGATGATGATCCTCTTGATGTTTTCCCTAATCCGTGCGGTAGCAAACTTCTTCTTTCATGCAGAAGCAAGAGCAGACAGCTTCCTGTATCCACCAGACTACAGGTGCCTTAAGTTTTCATGCTTTCACTCAGAAACAGTTGTCTTTTATGTTTACTGTCTACCTGACTGTATAAAAACCTTCTTCTTTCACTATTCGGGGTTGTTCCACTTTGAGCATTCATGCTAACTGTGCAACCCTCTGCAGAGCTTTCTATTAAATGACCTAAAGACAACTCTGGTCTGAGAAACTTTTTATTTCACATCTCGAGATAAATTTCCACCACAAGTGTTTTATCATTTTAAGTGTTTTTAGGGCAGGTGCAATATTCAACTCACTTTTATTCTGAATTATTATTCTGGGTCTTGCACGATATGTCCGTGTGCACTGTTTTTTGTTGTTGTTGTACAACGTAGTGTTCTGCAGCTGCTGTAACACTGTGGCCAAAAACAAATTTCCCCTTGGGACAATTAAGTATATTTGATTTGATTCTATATTTACATGAATTTCAATATCTTATACATAATGCAAAAATACAACGAACATCTTTGTGGAATCTTCTTGTGCCACACTTTAACTCCAGTACATTTCTCTGCCAATATTTATGTCTGAAGTGAAAGTTTTTTTCTTGTTTTACAATTTCACACTCTCTTATCCACCTCATTCTGACAAGTTTATAACCCCAGCGCAGGAGTCAATAAATGTTATCCTTTCGAAATAGTAATCAATAAACTTTGTAGACCCATGTGAGTTGAAGCAGACTTGCAGCCTGTCACCTGGGACCCTGTGAGAAACTGTGATGGACAAATGTGCTGTGTGGTTCGGCTCTGATCCTGCTCACCTATGATCTCCCCCGTCATGAAGAGGAAATACAGCACAGCAGCAACAACGAGCCTCTTCATCACCTTCCTGTGCTTGATCATCTCCCTCCTCTTGGTGCAGCTGTCACAGGGGTCCATGTTTATCGGACTGCCCAGGCTCGAGGAGGACCCGAGCAGGGAGTCGTCGTCGTCCGCCGCCGCCACCACCAGCGTGTTCACCGCCACCCCGTTGGACGGAGCCCCGGCGGAGTAGTCGGACATCTCCCCGGACACCACCACCTTGAGCTTGCTGAATTTGGGCGCATCATCGTCCCCAAGCTCATCGGAGAAGTCAAAGGGCGCCGAGTCGCTGAGGGCCCAGTCCCCCTGCTCCCTCCTGAAGGCTGAGCGCACTTTGCTGAAGAGGTTCCCACCGGACATCTTTAACAACCAGGAGACGACCCCGGGTCAGCTCCCCGTCTGTAAGCTACCGTCCTCTGGTGTAATCATTCACACGGGCGCTGTTCTCCCTCTTTACACCCGGAGCCGCAACACAAAGTGACACAAGAAAACACATGACGCTTTTACAGCAGCTGACATCTTGAATCCTCCGCTGCCTGTGTGCTGACTGTGGATGTGACGAGTTAAAGACACAGTCAGTGAATCGCTCTCATCCCCTCATGACTCCAGCTTCACTCCTCGGCTAAACATCAACAAGCTAGCTAGCATATGTTAGCAGTCTTCTCGTGTCGCTGTGCGGCTAAAAGCAAAACCTGCCAAGTGTGTGAGTTCGTGTAGAAACACGAGCGGGACTCACCCACGCGTGTCCGCTCCGGTTGCGTGAAGTTTAAGTGGAAACTTTTGCGGTAAATTCAGGTGAAAACATCGGAGAACGAACGCCTCCTCCGCAAACCCGGAAGTCCCGGCGGCTAGTTTGGGTTCGCCCAGAGTCACGTGATGACGCAGGCCGAGTCACATGACGCGAGTTCCGGGGACGCAGCAACAAACCGAAGAATCACAATATCCGCGTTTTGTTTCGTGCCCGAGTCCGCAGAGCTCGACCCGTCACACAGGTGAGACGCTGCGGGCCGAGGAGAGGAGCTCCCATGGAGTCTGACGGCTGGACGCTGCCTCTGCGTGTTTCCATGAACTCTGAGGGCAGCGCTGCATCACGTGTGTGTGTTTAAACTGTCCCGTGTCTCCTGTCAGGTTTGAGACGCTGCCCGGGTCAACAGAGGCGATGCAGGTGGAGGTAGACGAGAGGGAAGATGAAGGACCGTCGTCCAGCAGTGAAGGTGTGTGTGTGTGTGTGTGTGTGTGTGTGTGTGTGTGTGTGTGTGAGAGAGAGAGCGAGAGAGAGAGAGAGAGAGTGTGTGTGTGTGTGTGTGTGTGTGTGTGTGTGTGTGTGTGTGTGTGTGTGTGTGAGAGAGAGCGAGAGAGAGAGAGAGAGAGAGTGTGTGTGTGTGTGAGAGAGAGAGAGAGCGACACAGTGTATGTGTGAGAAAGAGAGTGAGTGTGTGCGCGTGAAAGAGACTGTCTGTATGATAAAGACAGAGAGAGAGAGAGAGTGTGTGTGTGTGTGTATGAGAGAGAGAGCGAGAGAGAGAGAGTGTGTGTGTTAGAGAGAGAGAGCGAGAGAGAGAGTGTGTGTATGAGAGAGAGAGTGCACGCGCATGTATATGAGAGAGACAGAGTGTGTGTGTGTGTGTGTATGAGAGTGTGTGTGTGTGTATGAGAGATTAGATTAGATAGATTCCAGCAGCATTACAGGAAACGAAAACAAATAATAAAAATAATAGGAGACAAATAGTAAAAAAGAGAGAGAGTGTGTTCCAGGTGTTACCCATGTTCTGAGTAACATCATCACACCTTGACTATTGTAAAAGCCTTTTTACTTCCCTGACCCAAAAATCTATTGATCTCAATTAAAACACACTTAACACTTGGCACATGTTTGTCTGACACATCTGACAGATCTCCAGTCAGCACAGCAGGAGTCCTTGCAGCTGGAGGTGTCCACCCCGGCAGAGGAATTGTATGTGGATAAGAAAGCAGTAGATAAACTCACTGAGGGATTTCTCTCTCACTACTTACCTGATCTGCAAACCTCTAAACGAGCACTTCAAGAGCTCACGTGAGTATTTAATATTATTTTAAAGCTCTTTTTTCCTAAATATGTGCCACCCCCAGCACAAAGATAACTGCATCTCAAATTAATATGATAGTTCATATTGAATTTTCTGTCTGTGGTTCGAGAACCATTCATCTTATTGGCTTCACGCTTGGGAATTGTTAAGGGCCCAAGGAAGTGCAGACAACAGCAACCAATTCTACAACAGGTGAACAGCTCTTTGTGCAGCAGCAGTGCTGCAGCTTCTGTATTGTATAGACTTGAGTCCAGCAGCCAGTTCAAAGGAATGTCTTTGAGGAAGCCGCCCGACATTGTGATGTTTAGAGCTGGATTTATCCAACTAATCCAATTACAACTCCACTAACACTTAAAAAAGTATGGACCACCTTTTGAATATCAAGTCATCGTCTGTATCAGTGGGATATATTCATATTCAGAAGATTTCCTTAAACACGAGTGATGATCTGCACCTGATTTATAATTTTTTTTTACTTTACATGTTTTTTGTCTTCTTGTCTATCTCCAGACAAAATCAGCTGGTTTTGTTAGACACACTGGACCAAGAAGTCACCAAGTTCAGAGAATGTAATGCCTTAGTCGACCTCAGTTCACTGGTATGTTTGGGCTGAATTCTAATCTCAGATTTGCCCATATTGTTGTTTGTATTCTCTACATGATCTCTATTCCACTTTATTGTGTTTAGTTTACAGAGGCAAAGGTTTACCACAATAAACTGGTGAACATAAGGAAAGAGATGATCATGCTCCACGAAAAGACGACAAAACTAAAGGTGTCTCTCATCTCGGTCACATTAAACACGGGTGACTTTAGTTGACAGGTTGTTAGATGAATCAAACAAAGCTAATTAAATGTTGACTGTTGTTTTTTTTTTTCAGAAAAGAGCCTTGAAGCTGCAGCAGCAGAAGCAGAGGGAGGCGCTTGAGAAGGAGCAGCAGCGTGAGAAGGAGTTGGAGAGAGAACGGCAGCTTATTGCCAAACCTGCCAAGAGAACATAGGATCAAGCACTGTTCGTCTGCTAGTAAAGGATGAAACAGGTGGTTTTGCATGTTTTGGCCTATTTATTACATATCGGCTGTACATCACATTAGTGCTGAAAATTTTTCAAAGCATTGGTGTTGCTTAGATTTCAAGACACATTCAAGTTGTGATTATTGTCATCACAATATTTGCTTCTAGGAACCACAACCATCTTTTTAAAAAATATTTTTTGGGGGATGTTGCCTGTAGGAAATTACAAGCACAAGGAGAGAAGGGGAGAGAGAATGGGGGGTAGACAAAGCAAAGGGCCGAATCCCACGGCCGCTGCAGAAGGACTCGAGCCTCTGTTTATGGGGCGTCCGCTAGCTCACCTGTAGTGCAGGTGCCCAGCATTTTTAGACTTTCAATGTATTTCAATGCATCAAACTCCATCTGGAATGTGCTTGTTGCATTTAACCATCATACAGGATATTACCTCTTCTGTTTTTTACCCTCCCACTTAAATCCTCGTTGCATTATAATGCAGTTTTCAGTGTTTGCAGGAGTTATTGCACACTATCACAGTTTAGAGAATAAAAGAATAAATAAGGTTTTATTGCTTTATATCTCGAGCAGGTTTCATGTCTTAAGTACAGGTCAGTCATGGTTGTGATGTTACCCTCAGGAAACACAAGAAACGATCTCAATATGTATATGTTTCCCGCAGTATTACAGAAAAGGTCACGTAAATGTCTGCTGTGTCAGTAGCCAAACTTGGAGCAACAATTTTTTACTTGAAGGTTAGAAAACATTTTTTACTGAAAGAAATGGAAACAGTAGTATGCTTTGGAAAATGCTTCACTCAATCAACGGTGTATGTGATTGTTTGTAAAAAAGGCTAAAACTTGCAAATACTGATCCTTTATTTCCGAGATTACCAAGATCACCACAAACCAAAGACACGGACTGAATCCTGAAATGCTGGTACTTCCCACCGTCGACTTCTGATGACTTAATTTCAAGCACTTCGCTGAGCGTAGAACAAATTGCTCAAAGACACTTTTGCAGCCATTTTCCTTTAAGTGTTAATACATGTTGTTTCTGGGCTTCTTTGTGCCCAGTTAATGTTGAATGTTGTTTAAAATCAAATGGAACTGCACTAAATTTGACGGACTGTATTCCGGGGGTTCAGATAATAATATGGTTGTCGATGATGTTATGCGCCAAACTTTGCCCCGACCATACACAGCATCTGTAAATTTGTGAAACAGACCTTTCAAGATGCGTCTATGCACTACTTATGCCTGGAACACTGTTTGTACCATTAATAATAAAAGCAATACAAACAGGTTTGTAGTTAAGTGACTTATTTTTGGATACTAGTTCAACAGATTCTAATTTGTAAACCACGTGTGAAGGTTAAAAGCATCTGTAAAATGTAAAATAACAGGTTCTCGGCTGTGTGCGTCATGTTTTCATAAAAATAGTAATAATAAAGATCATAATAATATGCTGGTGACCTGTCCACTGTGCCCCTGATCTCGCTCAATGTCAGCTGGGATTGGCTCCAGCTCCGGCTTGTTGGGTCTGAGGACCTCAGGTTTACGACCGAGCACATACAGTGTCAAAAGATCTGAAGTGTCCAGAAGGGGCCTGAAAAGTCGAAAATAAAATCTTAAAAGCAATTCTAAGAGAGCTTCAAAAAGATGTGAAAGTCTGCTTTGAGTGCTCTATCGACAACATGAACGGTTTTAAACATCTTGATCCACCAGGTGTCAGCAGAGACCAGTTCATGTCACCAGATTTTGCTTCATAATGGTCATGTGCTCTATTGAAGGCCTTTTTTTAATGTAATATTTCTGCACTGGCTGACGTTACAGTAACACAACTACAACCAGAGAGGAAGGTCTGGTCAGTGAGTTCACCTTATTTATGTTGTGTAATTTTTGGTCTCTGGAGTCGTCCATGCATCAAATACAATTGAAAATTTAGAATGAAAACTAACTAAAAACTCCACAAACCTCATTCTATGCTGTTGTCTGTGCTGTGTGACCTTGAGTGCCAGGTGGATGTAGCTGACACTGTCTGCTTTGCAGGTAGAAAGAGCCCACGTTGGTTTCCTGCCTCTGTCCTTGATGGTTCCCACCTTTCCCTCCGCCTGTCTCCCATAAACTTCAGTCAATTGTTTAACAGCAGACGAATGTTTTCCCCAAACAAAGTCTCTTTTCACACACATTTTTTATACCTTTGTTGACATAGAAGTACGTTACATTCCTCTGCATCCCAACACAACCATGCATCGGACCCACCCCCCCTCCATTTCACATAAAACTCTAATTTTGTTCTCACTACTACAGCAAGAAAGTCAAAACCAACTTGGCTCATTCCGCCCCCGCGTGGTCTTTCTCACAGCAGAAACTGCACCACAGTGTGGCTGTGGAGGGGGTTCAGGCCCAGCGAGAGGGGCGACCTGATGAAAGCGATACAGTGCAGTGGAAACCACACTTTGAATATAGCTTTCAGCACCTCGACGCTGGGTTTTGTTTTAGCATTTTTCTGTCTAAATACAGTGGCCCCACATAGGAAGGTCTTTTCAAGCTCTAAATGCCATCTTTTTCTGGAACTGGGTCAGTGTAGTGAGGGGACCAAAACAAAGCTCGGGTCTGAAAAGCTATAGAAGGCCTCATAATATAACCTGTGAAATGAATCAGTCATTTGTGTTTGATGTAACTCGATGTTGCGTATTTTATTACAAAACACAAGCATAAAATAGTCGATTTCATTGCTGTATCTTTGATATTTTGGATTATTTAATTTCCTTAATGAAGGATGGAAGCTGATATAGTTCTGCCTCAGGCCCCATAAAAGCTTTCACAATGATAAAAGTGAACAGATTCTACTCAAACGTTCGAAACATTTAAAATATGACAAACTCTCTCCTGAACGTTCAGTCACGTCTCATGGTCCTCTCGTGTTTATATCATTTATTCATGTGAAAATTGCTTTGATTCACACAGACTGAATATTTTTGTTAAATCTTTGGTTTTCACACTTTGGCATCATAATATTTTACCAGCTGAGTCTTCAACAGACATTAACCTTCATCCAAACACACTGTGATTGAATGGGGCTTTGTTCTCGCAGATGGAGGGGGTGTATAAGCGTCAGAGGTGGACAGCTCAGAGGAGCAGCGGTTTCCGAGGCTGGGCCCTGCTCTTCTCAGCCTTTTGGTTTTGACTTGTCTCTGCTTTTAGAAACTTGGCCGTCGGAGAAAAACACAACCCCCCCTCACAGAAGCCACAAGCGAGTCACAGACATGGAGCAGGAGTTGATGATGTTGTAGCGGGCGGCCTTCCTGTCTAAGTAAACAGTGATTCAGACGGGTGAGGAGTGGGTGGCTGTGGTCTGCATCAGACTGGCAACACCAGGCCTCTCCCAGACCCACCATAACAGGATATGGTCCTCTGGCCCACACTTGCATCATATTATTATTCCCCTCAGTTTTTACCATTTGGTGGGTTGATAGTATTCATGCACGCTGTGGACCACGTGAAGAGGTGGACTGATGCTTCTGGAAAACATATGTTTGTGGTGTTTGTGAATGAGGTGACTTTCCCTTCTTAACCAGGTCTTATATAACTCTTCATACGCACGTCTGGGCAGGAGAACATTAGTAATTAGGTTTCTCTGACTCAACAGATGGTAAAGACTAGATATTTAAGCACAACAGTTTGCTATGTTACCACCACATCTTTTCAAAACAATAATTATCACATAGATGTCATTTCACATCTATTTGAACCTTGCATCGATTGGAAAGACACAACATTATTTAATCGTTACCAAAAATTTTGTTACAAAACATGATCAGTTTATATAATAGCATTAACAACCAGATAGACAGCACACAAATGAGTTAAAGTGAGGTCGTGTTGACAGGTCAACCTGCTGGGGGGGGGGCTGCAGGGCGTAAAAAGACCTCCTTTCAAAAGTGTGAACTTAAGGAACGAGCGCCTGTTCTAAACCTGCCTGTTTGTTCTGTTCTCTCTCCTGAGTTGATGCTCCAGAGTTACTTCAGGTGTATTCCTTGTCGTCAGTGCGTCTTCCTCCAATAGTTCTACAATATATATTTTACTTTTTGTTGTTTGTGAGCAGAGTTTTAATAAATGTCTATGGTGCAGAGTGAAGTTACAAAACTTTGTGTTTATCCTACCTGGTTTATCTGCAATGACATTGTCAATTTTTTCCATAAAATGAAACTGAATTTCCTTTATTATTGTTCATGTGTGTGGTTTATATTTTTATAAGTTGAATGACTTGTTTTTTTCCCTACATTGCATATTAGCTATTTCAGGGGCCTTTCAATCTTCACAAACAAAATTCACAACTTTACAAAATAAGAGCTGTAATTCTGCTTGACATTAAGCATTGCAGCAACAAAATTAACGTTGAGCTTTTACTTTTAAGAAAGTGAATCTATGGATTTAGCTGCAACGACGATATGGTGAAATAAAAATAACAAAATTATGATCTGGTGGCGATTTTGACCTGCGATTTGACCCAGATGTCGATCGCTGAAGAAGACATGTTCAACTTGATCTGCATACTGTTAATGAAATGTTTATTAATATTGAACATATCACGTGTCTAAATCAAACCAAACTTGATTCTGCACTTCCCTGACAAGTGTGAAGTCGATGACATAAATGGTTTGGAAGATATATGTTCCACATTGAGACAAACAGACATTGTGGAATTAGCGGGTAGGTGTACTCGTGGTTTCAAAGTAAAAGTACTTCAGTGACTTATATATTGTCATGCACTTATTTGATTCAGGATATTATGGCTTACAGAGTGTCTTGTTGTGTCTGCACTGTGGTACAACTTATTTCCCGAGGCCAGTCTTCTCAGTGTAAACACAGACAGAGCGGCTGAACCACAGTCGGACAAAAAAACCTGTTTTCACATCGGCCCCCACAGGTGCAGCGTTAATTCCACTCGCTTCCATTCTGGCTCTTACAAGTGTCATTATCAAATCAAGCTCTGACAACAACCCCGATCGTCACAGAGGGTTTTATGGAGCGAATGGTGGTTTCATGGGCTCCTCTTAGACTGTAGTAAAAGTCTTAAATATAGAAACAACTGAAGGCTGGAGAGGAAGGCTTTGAAGAGCAGCTTATATGGTGCAAGGGGAAAGGATGATTTGATTAAATGAATGTTCCCTGTCCTTGTTGTTTCTTTTGGTTGGGTAACAGAAGAAAACAGGAGGAAATGAGGCGCTGCAAAGCTGTAAGTGAGACAAAGAAATTGTTTTTTTCGCCGTCACCTCTGGTGCCAGGGTGGTTAGTGGTTTGCACGGCCATGTCCTGTCTGACCTGTCTACGGTGGAGATGTTATAATCCAACCTTAACTGTAAGGAGTTAGAGGTCTGCAGGCAGGATTTATGGTGTTGTTTATATGCTCTATTTGAGTCAACCGCAGCAGACTGTTGCTTCCTCCGCTTTTTGGATGCACAGAGGTGTTTAAGGAGAAGGAGCAGGAGACGGGCGCAGCACAAACATACTTACACCCATGCAGACAGAAAGGCAGGCGGACACACACTTTCTCGCATGCATAAACAAGATCCAGTAAGAGCCAGTACTGCAGGCTTTACAACCCCAGTGTGGTGGTTAGTGTGGTTTAGAAAACTGCAGGGTTTGTCGTTGTCCAGAGGCAGTGCGAGTGTCAGAAGACGACGTCCTCTACCACCACGAAGCAGTTCATCCATGAAGTATTGTATCAGAGGACAAGGAGTCCAAAGTAACCCATTTTCTTCAGGGGCCCACATTACTGAAAAAGAAAATACTATTTTAGCCTATGGTGTTTATCTTTAACATTTTATGTCTTTCCAAACTTTACCCACAGAAAAGTACTGCAGAAGAGGAGGAGGCCAATAAATCATATGCAGCCGTGCCTCAGAGCAGACCTGAAACACTCCTCACTTTTTTGCCTTTTTTCCCGAGCGAGGCCTTGCCTGCACCAGCAGCAGTCAAGGTTATGCAACTGTCGCTCACATTCAAGTCTACACCGGGCAGCTCTGCACACTTTGTGAAGTGACACCTGTTTCAAAATGAGTTCGCTACCCTCTGAGGAAATTAACACCATCTTAAAATGATATTTGGCATTGAGGTTAAGCATATTGTGAGCTACTGTTAACACAATGTGCCTGTACGAGGACGGAAAGGCACAAAATACCTGGTTTTCAGCAAGAATCTTACAGAGAGAAAGGAATAGAGCAAAACTTAAAAGGTTTGGTCCAAGCTGAAGAATCGCAGTCGGGACATAAAGGATGAAGGATTTTAATGTTTGTCCTGCCTGAAACTAAAGCAGGCAGCAGAACATTCCAAAGATGGACGGGACTGTAACAAGATCTCTCACAGACTGTGACCCCCCCCCCAATTCTCAAACTCAATTCATGTAGACGTCCACACCTTGAAGTTACATCTAACTAAAGGACAACTGTGCCTGAACAGTCAGAACATTCACAATGGACAAACTGGTGGGAGTAAATCCAGAGATGTGGTTTGAGAACATCCAAATGCATAGATGTGATGTTAAAATGTTAGTTATGAACTTAACGTAAGTAACAATACAAAGGTTTGTGGGAACCATGTACGCTCCCAATTTATAGACTGATTTGATGTATTAGAGTAAAGGTTCAGTGTGTATGATTTAGGTGAAAAGGATCTATTGGCAGAAATTGAATATAAAATAATCCTTGTGATGTTTTCAGTAGTGTGTTTCATATAAATTGTAAGAATTGTTTTTTTCTTGACCCTAGAATGGGCCATTTATATTCAAGTACTTTATATTTACCTCAGGTCCTCTCTACGGAGGCGGTAATGTTTTTTCCAGTAGCCCAGACTGGACGACTGAAGGCTACCACAGGGGTGTGAGGGGTGTTCAGCTGCAACAAGAAACCTCACCACTAGATGTCACTGAATTCTGCACACCGAGCCTTTAAGTAAAAGATAGATAGATAGATAGATAGAGTATAAAGTATTGAAGGTAAAACTACTTGCAGAGTGTACTCTATACCCAATGCAGTGGTCTACGCTATCATTGTATGTCTGATATCTGCGATGGTCTCTTCCAACCATTTCCTCTCTAGTTATAATTTACTTTTAAATATATAAAATAATGTGAACATGAAACACAATAGTTTGTGTAGTAGAGTAGAGGGTAGAGATATTTGCTGATTTATGCAGTGAAGTAAAACCTGAAAATAAATCTATAGTCAGACACAAATATCTACTTGAGTGCAGTAACAAAGTACATACTTCCTGACATCCCACTGCTGGTTCATCATAAACCATGACTCATAAGACACATGTGCCCTGTGCTGTTGTTGCAGATTACAGAGTCTAAAAGCCATGAGAGCCACATTGTGCTCCATGAATAATACAACACATGCTCATTTTGTCAGAGCTCCAGTGGTCCTGCGTGCACAGTAACGTTTTATTCCACAGTGAAAACAAAATGAAAACAGTGAAAAATTCATTGCAGTCGAGCTAAAAATATCCTGTTTGTTTCAAAAGGCAGGTTTGTGTAATTCGTGGGTGGAAGATAGAGACGCTTCAAATAAAATAATTTCAGCATTGATTCTGAATCCGAATGAATAACTTCTACTATAATGGAGAAATCACTACAGGGAGAGAAAGGTGAAAAATAATACTCATGTTGGCCCAAAAACTTTCTTCCTCACATACATTTGGCTCTGACCCTCCACACATGCCCAGGGTCACGTCACATGTGCTTTAACGGCAGCTGGAGGAGTGTGAAACTCATTTTTCCCGTGATCGACAGTCCCAGAGTGGACGTTGAAATTAACCCTTCACCAGCTGTATTTTTCCATTACCAGGAGTTAATGTTATACTGAGACACATGTACAGCACAATCTCAAGTGCAGCAGTATGGCACTGCATCGCATAACTGCTCTACCTGATAGATTCATAGTTAATGTTGCATTAAAAACCTTCTCTTCGCAGATATTTGTGTTTGGCTTACACGTGACACATTCTCATACAGAACCACCTATTGTTTAAACACAAAACATAGTCATGTTTATTCCCATTGAGGTGCCTGCAGTTATACTAAGACATTGCTTTAGGAAACATCTGATAAACCCTGTTGAGTTTATATATTGTAACTGGGGTCAAGCATCTTTTTAGAGTAAATGTCTTTGCTCAAGAGGTCGTTACTATTCTAAAAACATTCAAACAACTGAGGTGCAGGAGGAAAGTGCTGTTTATGTTTTTCCATCCAAGTGATTGTCAGCTTGCGTCCACAGCTTCTTCCTTAGCATCTAAACCAATGCATTACCAAGCTTTTATGTAAAAGTTCATTCCATACATGTTTTACTGCATCGAGCTTAATGTGACCTTGAAACTAAATTTGGCATGAAGCCAGGTGGGTCAAGTTCCTTTGTGTCAACTTATCCTGGACAGAGACCTGTTGCTCAGGTTTGACTGGGTAAGGATGACCTTTGAAATAGTAACTCATTCACACGACAATTCTGACTTTAGACCAAGTAAATAGACTTGAGTGTGGGTGGATTTAGATAAGAGTTGTGCTCACAACCTGATGTCACAGGGTTTGAGCTGTGTGATTCCACTTATCACTCACACCAACTGTTGCCTCTGGGCGAGATAGTGAAAACCCCCAGCTCACTGCACCTTACTCAGCCACTAAGTGTGGGCTTAAAATGAACAATACAATTTATTGTGTCATCTCTTCAAAGTAATCACAAGAGCACAGAGTTAGAAGGACGATCATTTATTGACATGTGCAACTAAACGCACCCATCCTCTGAACATATCCATCAACTCTATGGAGTGTGGGCTGTAACAAAGCAATAAATACGGCAGATATAAAAATCATACCAGCACCAGATGCTGTTAATTTACATTTAAAAAATAATGATAATAAATTCATAGCAGTCCGCTGCTAGGTGAGGAACTTAAGGCAAAGCGGTCTTCTGCTTGCAGGCCGAGTATATGCTCCTTTTAGCCGATCGTATGACCTGCAATGACAGAAACAAGGAAATTAATCAAAAGCTTGCATGCGGATAAAAATGTTTATATTGAAAACAGGGTTGTACATGACGTACCTTTGTTATTGAGTCTTCTGGATGTTATTCAGGATGTCGCCATAGACAACGTTGAACAGTTGTTCCTTTGACCTGGTTCCATCTAGCTGCACTGTAATAGAAAATCAGACATGACAAGTAAATATTAGAAACTTTAATATAAAACATTGCATGTGTGTAAAACAACAGAGAATTTTAATAAAATTCATAGACTTACCAACGCCAATATCTGTTGTCTCCATGATGTTCTTATGTTTCAAGTACATGGGCCAGACATGACCATCAAACAGGCCGGGGGGGTCTGGCACTGTGTAGTTCCTGGAGCTAGAGAGACAGCAGCACCGATTATAAACAGATCATAAGACTGCAGGCTTGTCTACAAATTGTGTCTGAACACTGAAGCACTTACCACCTCCTCTTTTTGCATTCTTCGTATGGGATGGAAATAAAGAAACGCTGGTTCAGCACGTCGATCAAGGGTCTTGAAAGGGCAGAGACAAATTAATTAAATGCATATGTCCCATTTATTTTACAGAAGAAAGAAACGCAACCAAGTTTTTACCCGTAGGTGTAAAGCAAGAAGCCCTCCACAATGAGGATGTGAGTCTCCTCCTCCTCCTTATGGTCTGACTTCGGGATGATCTCAGTATCCAGGGTGTTGTTGACTCCGTGCGACTTCTCAAACTTCACTGGGTTATCCAACCACGCATAGATCGTGCTCATCATGGCGTCCATGTCCAGAGCAGTGATGACTGGAGAGGAAAGCAAGGAGGAAGGATTAAGGGGGATGGGGGAACGTAAAACACATGTTAGGTATTTAAGTTAGTGTATATTGCATGCAGATTAACAAACAAGTCACCATGTTAGTGGGGACCAAACACACACACACACACACACACACCAGCCCAACAAGCACACACACATACACAGATGCCTCCATTAAAAACCCAGGCTTACCATCATACTGCTTAAAGCCATCTTCACCAACTTCTATTTGGTCTTGGGGCTGAAACATACATGGATAAGTTGTACCCAGGTACATTCCACTAGTGCTACATGGAAGGCTGTGATAGTTACACACGAGCTCATACTGCAACTAACAAACACAGCCAGCAACGTGCTAACAACCCACCAACTTATGCTACTCAAACAAAAAAGGCAATCCCCCTGTTTAACTACATCCAAAATGAGTGTGTGCAGGAGGCTCACCTTGAAGAAGTCATCCTGATGGACCACGCAGCAGTTGGGCAGGTTCTTGATCAGTCGGTTCGTGAGGGTGGTTTTCCCTCCATTGGTTACGCTGAACGGGACAAAGCAATGAATGAACACAAGCCACGTGGAGAGCTGCTGAAAGATCCATTACCACCGCAAATACTGAATGTGCATCATCCGTCATGTGATCGATCGAGTAGTGAATCTCATTCATTTCCGCCATGACTTCCCATTTAGCGATATCGCATTATTTTTAGTTTCAAACCAGTTGTGTGCACATTAACGCCACATGTACACACTGCATGGATGTCAGCCATTACTAGCTGCACCGTGTATACCAGGGGTGGGTCAGTATGGCGGGTTCGCACCATGCCTGTCACTTAGCTTCGGTAATTGACAGAACAGATTAGCGGGGGGGGGGTAGCCTGGCTAAACAGATGACTGTTTACCAGGCTACAGGAAGAGCATCGATCTCAATGTCAACTGTGCGATTACATTAACGACACAGCGATAAAAACACGACAGACTATAGCAGATGTCATGACCGCTCTCGCCCCCACGTGTGCCGGGCTTTCAAGGCCTTGCAGCTCGGCTAGCCGGTTAGCTTAGCTGAGCGGCTTCCGGATGAGGGTGAGGGGGGTTGGAGACAAGACACTCATCCGCCGGGGACTGAGCAAGCTCACACTCACCCGCCGATTCCGATGATGTACTTCATGGTGTCGGATGTGTGGATGGTCACAAAGGCTCGCGGAGATAGAAAAACACGGGAGTTGAATTTTTAAAAAAAACCCAGTGGAGAGACGCCGGTGATCGGACGGAAGAAAGCTTGAAAGAGAGAAGGTTGCAGCAGCGGACGTCAACTGGTTGATTCCTCCATGGCGGTACGGCTGAGTGAGTGAAGGAAGCGCGGGACGAGGTGTCGCTCGGACGCGGTCTTCACCGAGAGAGGGACGACAGGTCAGCGGCTGCTCTGCTGTACCCAGCGCTGCTCCGCCATTGGCTATTTAAACACGTCCCCAGCCGCACGGGGAGCGCGCAGCGGCCAATCAGGAGCGAGCGCGGCCGCAGCTCCGCCCCCTCCTGCTAACTCGAACCCATGATCCAAGTTTTATCATCTGAATAAAAAAATACAAAATAGAGTGGAGGAGAGAAGCTGCTGCCCACATGTGTTCTTCTGTCAACACATGGAGGAGGAGGAGGAGGAGGAGGAGGAGGTGAACACTGTCTTTGACTTCATTCTGGAGGCTGAGGATAGACAGACAGATAGATAGATAGATAGATAGATAGATAGATAGATAGATAGATAGATAGATAGATAGATAGATAGATAGATAGATAGATAGACAGATAGATAGATAGATAGATAGATAGATAAATAGACAGATAGAGAGAGAGACAGAGAGACAGAAAGACAGACAGATAGATAGATAGATAGATAGATAGATAGACAGATAGAGAGACAGACAGACAGACAGACAGACAGATAGATAGATAGATAGATAGATAGATAGATAGATAGATAGATAGATAGATAGACAGACAGATAGAGAGACAGACAGACAGACAGACAGATAGATAGATAGATAGATAGACAGACAGACAGATAGATAGATAGATAGATAGATAGATAGATAGATAGATAGATAGATAGATAGATAGATAGATAGATAGATAGATAGATAAATGAACTGATGCCAGAGACGGGATTCTAGGAGGCTGCAGACATGTGTGGTGCTTGACACTACATGTCAATGTTTGCAGTTCATTCTTGGAAGCACTGAGTTTATGTTATCTCATTTCTAGGAGAACAGGACCTATTATGCACATGATCAGTTTTTCCCCTGAGCAGGAATCAAAGGTGCAGGGAACCCTTTTGTTTTTGAATATATTATCATTATTATTATTATTATTATTATTATTATTATTACATATTTTATTGATGTGCAATTTGGTCCAATAAAAATCCAGATTAAGTGAATTTCAATGTGGTTTCATAAGGGAAAAGTAGGGCCCTATTGTTGGTATGAATTGTCCAGAGCACCCTTCTGGTTAATTTTGTGTCAGATGCCTTCAGCAGCTCACTAAACCACAATGCACATCAATAATATATGTAATATTACCTTTTTTGGATCAGACACAAAATAAAAAATAAAAGAGAGTATCTGTAAACACGCTCACATCGCTGCAGTGTTATTCTCACCAGCCTGCAGCCGACCTCCCGCTGTTTTGTTTATAAACTTCCCAACCGACTCCATGACACAGTTTTCTTGAGGTTTACACCAAAATATTACTTGTGTTGGGGTTGACATCCTCGAGAACCTCAACTATGAAGAGGAGGTTGCCAAGTGTGGAATTCAGTTTGTTTTGTAAAAATTCTATTCATAGTTGGACTCATTTGCTTCATTCTGCCAATTTCCAGCCTGAGACTTTTATTTAGGAAATTTCTTGACAACAACTGACAACAATAAGCTGCGCAAAAGCTTTAAGCTTTTCATGCACTGGATCTGCTGTAATGTTTTGAGGTTGTCAAGCTGCAATAGAAACATAGGGATATTAGGCTGAATTAGTGAATTAGCGGAAACTGAATGAACTTTTACACCAAATTCTTGCATTCTCATTTGATCACCATGTGATCTCCTGACAATACTATCACCTTCAAAATGAAATTAAGAAAGATTTGCTACTGAAAGAACTTCTTTGTACTTGGAGCGAGACGTGCGGTTCTAATTTTGTTTTTCATGCTTTTTCTAGATTTGCTCAAGACCTTTCCATGTGACGTGATGTTTTATTTTACACACATGCATTGTCTGTTCTCCACAACTCCTCAGGAAGTCAGAAAAAATGATGCGCTCCAATTTGATTTAGGTTTGCTTTGTCAAATTTTATTTTGCATTTCCTAATACAGTTTCTCAGCTAGTGTGGCAGCAGAGCATGCATCAGATCATATGTATTTACTTTGCACAGTTGTAGCTTAAACGTGTCTCACATTGCCAATAGCTAAATAAATATCAAGGATATCAAGACAAATTTGAATGTCATGGTATTTGGTGAGAGACACAAGACACTCTTGTTTAAAATGAAAAAGGCATTTCACTTTTGATGTATCACATGCACTAACCAGTGATGAAAGTATTGTGCAAGTGAGCAGTGATGACGGTTTATCCACCTGTGAGATGGCTTAGTGCATTTTTGGTTTGATTTGAGGAGTCTTATATTGGCTGGTGTGTTCAAACTAATTGGTAAAGTCTATTTATTAAGTGAATTGATAAATGACATGTTATTGATCTGATCATGGAACATGGACGTTGGTCACTCACTGCTTCCTTTTTATGAGATAGGATGAGAGGAGATGAGGATTGGAACAGACATGGGACAATCACATACAACATGTTAATTACTGTTTCATTTTCCAAACTGAATGAAACATTTACCAACATCAAGAATATTCTCCTGCAGCTGCAAATAAATATAACTGGAATGCCAATCTGTGCCTGACTCTCTCTGAAAATATCAATCGAATGATGTTAAAGCTTTGTGAAAAAAACATACTTTCATTTGGATCCGCGCTAAAGCAAGATGACGCCGAAACTAACAAACAGAGTACAACAACACTTGGTGGAAGGATGGGACAAGGACCAAGAAAGAACCCATAAAATGTTGGTTGTTTTACTTTCTTTAACATTGTGAGAAAGGCCGTTTTTTTACAATTTTTGTTTATTCCTCAGAGAACAATTTATGGATCTTTATGAAAAATAGGACTTTGTAGGGGACTGGTATTTATTAGTGTGTGCAATTGGTGCAAATGTGGATTTAGTAAATTTACATGTGTTTCATAAGGGGACTGTTGGACCTTGGGGGAGGTATGCGTTCTATTGAGTGACATCCTAGTTTCACTGTGAAATCTCTCGGGTAGTGTTTATGTTCTTGGTCGCGTACTTAATGTTTCACTCTGAGAATGACCTAAGGTTATAGGCTGCCCTCCTATGAGCCTCCTTCACTCAGCCCTTTACATTGTCCTCACTTTCTAATTAGTTTTATGTTATAGTTCTTCACTTAAACACCCACACTTCAATTATCCGCTTTACACCACTGATGCCTAATTTCCTCACATTCATGCTCTATTTCTATGAAATTGCTGCCGTCTGATTCATGTCTGTTGTAATTCCATGGTTCATTTCTAGGAAAACATTAGTTATGCATAATCAACTTTCCAAGAGACATCTGCTAATCCTGATGTTCAGTCTGTCTGGGACCATTCAAAGTAATGAAATATATGACCTGTGATTTTCTTGGTCAAGAATTTGTCACTGACATGAATCTATAGGACTTGAAAAGCTGAATCAGCTCCAAAGCAAATAATGCACAGTAAATGTCTCATAAACCTGAGAGATACAGTGGGGGTGTGAACATGCCTCCCCAACTGTACACTGTGTACTAGTCTGGGCTCCCCCCCCCCCTTGCCTCTCTGCTCTGCCGTCACATTTTACCTCAGTCACATTTGTGTAATCCTGCATTCTTCACATTTAATCTGATTGGATTTCCATAAATGTCATATTTTCTGCATGACTGCAGCTCGTTCACAGTGAATTCAGGAAATCTAAGAAATCTACTCTCCAATCTGCCTGTGTGATACAGCTGGTGTATCAAGGCATGGACGGACTTGCATAAGAGCTGATTGGGAAATAAAAAATTACGCTTCTCTAAAATGTTGCGTATTTGTTATATAAAAGATAAAGTTCGAGTACAGGTAGTGGCTGCACATTTTGTTCTGCACTCATTGATGACTGACCCTTACACCTGACTGCCACCTGGTGGTAGTGACCAAACCTAAAGTTTGGGTCTAGTGCATTTTCCTTGACAGGCAGTGTTTTTTTTGTTTTGTGCTTATGAAGTTCAGATATATTTTCCTTTTTCAAGACATTTCACATTACATCACATTAAATGTGTTCATATTTAATTTCAACCTGGCTTTTACCATCTGTAGCTACCTTTTTTTGACCTGGATACCTCCCTTCAGATTTGTAACTCTTACACCTATACACCTCAGAATCTTATTCATTAGATCTTATTCAGCAGTTGATGAGAAAATGATCTTCTTTTTGAATAGTATGGGGTTGATGCAAGATGTGAAGTGCAGATGAGTTTAGGATGTGATTACGGTTTGCTAGTGGCTCCGAGGCTTGTTTCCCTCTCCCAGTCTCCTCTGTGGGGTCAGACAGGCTGAGCAGTCGATGAGGGTGTTTTTTGTCACATGCATTAACAAAGGACAGCATGTGAACGGCTTTGCAGCAAATGAAATACCAGGAAAAGTCTCATGCTGTTCCAGGAAATTACAGAAACACAAAAAGACAAGTAGGTGTCGATAAAGCACTGTCGGTTTTCCTTGAAATTTGCAATAGCTAACCATGCAAACACATGCTTACAAAAGAAAAAACAATTGTAAAGATGAAACTTTGAGGAAAAATATTGATCATCTCCTATTTTTGTTTCCCTTTAAAACAAACCTTTATTTTGGAACATGTATTCTGACAAATGTACAATTTAGCAAAGATAGTTATCATCATTGAACAACATTATTACAAATCATAATAACCTTCAAAACATTACACACCTTTTCAGAATAACTTTTAATGTTTGATTTTGATCTGTTTTTCAATCCTATTAGGTCTCGTTGAGCTATACAAATAAAATGTATTGTTATTATGATTGTTGTTATTATTATTGTTGTTGTAATTATTGTTGGTATTGTTGTTGCTATTCTTCTTCTTATTGTGGCTGTTATTGTTATTATTACTATTATTGTTGGTCTTCTTCTTCTTCTTCTAAAAACAATAAGAAACAGTGAAAAAAAAATACACATGAAAATCAACCGTAAACAAATGAAAGGATAAAGCTGCATCTTTACCTCGTCATCAGATTAAGTCGGGTGATCATGTGAATAAAAATTTTCCTGGGATCCATCCCGTGGAAGAGCTGTCTACTCACAAGATGCTGAGATCTTTGAATCCCAGTACTAAAGATGATCGATTGTTCAAAGAGCTGCAGGCACTTTATTCATCTTTAACCCAATAACCCTGCCAACATCAAACAGGCCTGTGTGACCACTGTCAGGCTGAGACATCTAAATTATGAATGACGAAGAAGTGAAAGAATACCGGTTCAGTGAAAGCTGAAGAGTTCAAAGTTTTATTGAACAGTCTGATGGCCTGTGGGAAGAAACTGTTTGCCAGGCGTGTCGTCCTTGCTTTGACACTCCTGTAGTGCCTTCCTGAAGGCAGGAGTGTGAACAGGCTGTGTTGGGGGGGTGGGTATTGTCTTTCGTAATGTTTGTGGCCCTCCTAATGGCCCTTGTGGTGTAAATGTCCTGAGGTGGTGGGAGAGCTGCCCCGGTGATATGCTGAGCTGTATTTATCAGCTGTGCATTTAGAATAAATGTTATTAGACATGAGCTCAGTGATCAAATGAAATACTGACAACATGTCTGACTTTTCTGCAGATGATCAGAATAACAAAGACATGATTGTGTCCCTCTTGTCTCTACTATTGAATCAGTCATGCAGATGAGTTATCATGATGGAAACCTTTCACATTTTTAAAAGACTGAGGTTTTCAGTATTTGCTTCCTGTGGGTTTCCCCACTTGTGGACGCATGTGTGTTCAATTTCTGCACGGAGAGCAAGAGACCTTACAAGGATTTTAATAATTAGTGTGAATGAATTTAATAATTAGAGGTTATATTTGCTCTTGTGACCCATCATCGAGCCAATAGGTTGAAAACCTCTTTACCTAGTATTATGACATTCAGCAGGATACGCGTATTCAAGAAATCTGAGCCAACTTTACATTTGTGACCCAACAGAGGAGCTGCTGTGATCTATATTCATTCCTGATTTATAGCAGTAGACTCCATGCTTGTGCTGTGGCGGTGAAAATCCAAAGCTGCAAACCCCCCGGCTCAGAGGGACCACAGTTTTCACGTGGCCTGGTGATGGTGTAGTGAACGCTTCCGTCGGCCAGCCAGCCGGTGTCAATCATCTCTGATCATCCCATAAATTATTATTTTAATTTCTTTGTGTGAGTTGTCTTGGGACATTTAGTTAATTATCATTGTAGTATAATTGTTCAGAGTTGACGTTGATGCAGGTTTGATGAAACCTGATTAGCTGCTGCACACAAAGATAGATAGATAGATAGATAGATAGATAGATAGATAGATAGATAGATAGATAGATAGATAAATAGATAGATAGATAGATAGATAGATAAATAGATAGATAGATAGATACTTTATTGATCCCGAAGGAAATTCAAGCATCCAGTGGCAGTCACATACATTGAACATACATTAGACTTAACTTATACATTAGAGTTATCTTATAACACAGTAACCATACGTAGAAATTGGCCTGAGATGAATGTAAATTTAAATGTGTACAGAGGAATTAAGGTAATTAAATTAAATTAAACAATTGAAGCAAAATTAAACTTTTACGGAAAAATGTAACATTTGCATAGGATTTAAATATATACAGAGGAATTAAAGACAGTGATGAGGAGCTCACCTGCTCCTCACAGACCCACTGGGCTCCGTGGAAGCTCAGGTGGTAACGGCCCCGATGGTGCTGGCAGGGAAACACCACACCTGGGTGGAGGAAATAATGTCACTACTCTCTAACACCAAAGATTTTGTTTTGGTCTGAGATTTTGGTGCTAGTGCGACATCTAGTGGCAATGAGTATATAATATATGTGACCTTTAAGGCAGGTTACTTTAAAACCCTTAATGTCTGATTTCTTGTGTCAAATCATCAGGATTTTCAACATCTAAACCAAGAGAAGTATAAAAAACATTTTTTTAAATTTGCATGACCAACACTCAGACTATATCATCAGCAGCTGGGCCCCCAACATCAGCCAACAAATCATCATCAGAATCTTCATCATCATCCAGGCTGTGATGATGAACCCGATCTTTAATGGAATCAAACCTGTGGAGAAAAATATGCTCATTGTGGCCTTCATGTAGTGTCCACACAGTTCCAGTAGTAGGCAGCATCACACCATGTTAGACTGTTCTCCATGATAAAATAAAGCTGCCACCCGAACAGTTTATACAATTGTGATACTTCAAAACACCTTGAGATTCTGCCTTTCAGTTTCAATGCTGGAAACGATGTTCAGAATTCCATTAGAGACACTGGATTTACTGCAGGAGTTACAGATCCAGTCCCTGGTGATAAAACAGGCGTGACTATAAGATTTGTTAATACTTTTACTGTTTATTCAAATTCAATCAGTTTCATCGATCAGGAGAAACCTGATAACATCCAGATACAATTACACATGTTAAATCATTTTTCAATTTCATTAATATATATATATATATATATATACATTGCAAGTTAACCTGCACAAATTATTAAATGTACACTTTTCTCCGTATCTGTCTGTATTTCCAAAAAAATATGTTTTCGAGTCTCAGCATCACCACCATGTTATTCCTGATAAACCATTAACTTTTTTTTCTTTCAGAACACCATACAGTAAAGGCTGTTAAATCTGTTTTCAGGTATAAAGTGAAATATTATTATGATTTTATTAAAAGTGACTCACAAGGACTTAATATTCCTACAAACAAAAATCACTTAAATCACAATAGTTTCAACCGGAAGAAAAAGTCTCATATTGTGTGGAAACATTTCTTCTTCGCATCCTTCCTTAACTCTCTGAAAGCAGATGTTTGTTGCTGTGTTTTCCTGGAATCAACTTTTATTGGAAACCCTGTTGCGCGGGATGCAGCGTTAACAGCGAGGACAGAGATGCAGCGTCCTCCTTCAGTTCATGGAGATGAAAGCTGTTGCCAGGGGCCGGGCACAGCAGGGCTGTGATCTGAGCAGCCAAGTGATGGAGCTAACGGGGGGGCATTATTCTCATAAACTGCAGAATCTGAGCTCTGCACAGGAAAACAAAATCCAAGCGACAGCCGGTTCTTCCTCTTATCGTCCCTCAAATTGAGATGTTGCTGGCCATCATGACCAGGCCTCCCTCCATTTTTTTCTTAGAAGTTTTAGCTTAAAAACTTCTGTTCATAATTTAGAACCAAACTCTTACAATAATGTTGAAAAAGTAGTTGGAACAACTTCATTTTAAGCAGTAATCAACTTAAAAACATTTCATTGCAGAGGAAAAGCTAATTGAGCTAACTCAATGCTGTTTGTAGTTTGAAGGTAATCTCTTAATAAGTTGCCATAACTCAAAAAAGATTTTTGGTGAGCCTAGACATTAGCTTTTAGAGTGTAGACCTTTTGAGATTTTTTTATTAGAAAATATAGGAAAACACCTGGAGAAAACCTAGTGACAGATTTTCTGTGAAAGTACAGGTTATCAAAAAGAATACAAACATCTCAGGATGAAAAAGCATTGCCATACATGTTGAAGACACAAATAAAGCTGTTGAGAGAGCTTTTCATCATCAGGGCCAACGCTGGTGTCGATGTGCTGAAAACAAAAACACTTGATCACTGCAGCAGAATTAAAGTAATATTTTTTCGACAGCTAGCAATCAGTATATAGCTGCTACTATTACCTTCGTGTTTCACACTTTCTTAAGACATCCACGAACACAGAGTCGACATATGTCCCGATTTTCTTCTCTGTCTCTGTCATCTCACAGTCAGACTGTGTATTTGTACTGTCTGACATTATCTGACTATCTGTTGGACTCTCAGGTAAGACGACCATTTCATCTGGTGTGTTGGACATTAGTGTCTCCACTGTGTTCTTCTGTCCTTTCAGCTGGGTATCTCTAATTCCTGGTATCTGATTAACAGATTATACAACAAGCTACGTTCACATCTTTAGAGATATCTTTTGTGACATTTTCTTTCTTTCTCATGAAATGTTTAATAAACAATCTTAGTTCAAGAACAATGGCGAACTGAAAAATAATGATGCAAAATTAAGCTTATTTTCAGACATTTTACTACGTATTTCACATTTGTAAGACTAAAGCTGATAAACCTGCTAAAATGTGTAAAAAAATTAAACATCACATGAAAAACCTACAGCAAAAGCCCATGACATGTTGTAGTTCCATCAATTGATTGACTCCATCTGTGTGCTGTAGTTCAAATTTGAATTTTTTTATTTTCTAATACTGGAAACACGTCTTTTCCTGGATAGTTTGAAATGGCAAAATAAACAATATATTGCACAGACCCTGCGTTATAATGCTAGTTTGGGCTGGAATAACAAAACAGCATCAGGACAATAGAGAGTGAATATGGTGGAGAGGATGTTTGTAATCTGTTCGTTACAGAAACAGGGTTATTCCCTGGTGCGGGGCAGTAGCACAGTTTAAAACTGTCAGTTTAGCACAACCGAAGAGGCGAAGAGCACGGCGATCACGTCTCCAGACTTGAGAGAGGCTGAAATCTATCTGGATTCTTACAAGAAGTGAATATTACAAAGAGCAAATCTGTGCAAATTTTCATTCATATTCAATCAAAGGCTAATAAAACCACAGACACTCAACAGACGACTCTCTCCGAGCACTTACAAGCTGCAATGTCAAAAACAATTGTATTAATACAAACATAAAAAAGTCACTAGTCAGAAAGTGCTATGAGTGTTAAAGTCCAAGCTATTCAGGTAACACAATCTCCACCCAATACAAAATCTCCTCTGTGGTCTGCGGAGGTGGAGAGTGGAGCACAGATAAATGGTTACTGATGAGTTTCTAGTCATCGCAGCCCAGCAGCTCCATGCGAAGAGCGATGCGCTCGTGCCACTCCCAGGGGACGACTCGAACATATCGGGCGTAGAACGGAGGCTCAAATAGATTCTTCTTGTGGGTGTTGTTGTCGATGTTGCCTTGGAAAAGCTGCAAATAAATGTTAAAGGTATAGTTAAAGCAAAAATGTTACTTATTGAGCAACGGTTATTCTGTATGTTCAATTCAGCTTTGTACAATTTTCCAATGAAAAACAATTCTGATGACTCACTAATATAAGTCTAAATTGCATTGGACACAACCATGATGATGGACAACCTTGACAACCTTCTACAATCCAGTCTGTGCTGTAGCCACCGTTTGTTTGGTCCATGTCTCATTTACCAACATGGAGGAGGTGCATTTTTGACCAATACTGCAGCCAGCCACCGGGGTGTGATTGAGACACTGGCTTCACCTTTGGGGAGTCGTCATGTCCTCCATGTTTATATAGCCAAACCAATAACGTACTTCAGGTGAAGGCGTCCACCAAGCATCTAGCTGACTAACTGTCCTCAGAGGTTGTTGATCAAACTGAGTTGAGCTGCTTTTCAAATTGACAAACTAGATTCTACTCCCCCCATCCAGACGTTCAGAGCATTCAGAGCCCCGGGCAGCGTCGTTATGTCATGAGCCTACAAGCTCTGTGCTCTGTAGAAACATCAAAGCTTGTTTCACAGTACTTTATAGGATCATATGGGTCCAACACACTGTAATTAAAATATCCTAATGAAGGAAAGACGAAACTATTTACTCATGAAGATGGGGCCTTTCACCAGCAAGAGACAGAACTAGATGTCATTGTGAAGGTAAAGATGGAAACAGAGAGGGAAGCTGGCGGACTGATAATTGTTTATGACTGTTTGGACCTTTTTTATGGTTATGGTTTTATGGTTAATGCAAAATCACCTCAGAAAAACAAGATTTACATAGACACACAGGACATGAACAGTCTGCTGTATTAGAAAAAGACATTTCAGGGATTTATACACGTCTGACCTTATCATTGCCGGTGATCTCGTCCTTCACCGTATTCCACGACTCTCCATCGTTACTGTAAGCAATTTGAAACACCGACACAAACTGCACCACCCCAAAGTCCTTCGCCCCCTGAGTGATGATGCCTGTGAGACGCGTCGTCTTCTCCAGATCAACCTGAGTGAAGGAACAAACAAAACAGTGACTCTCTGCAACACCTGCTGGAGTCAAAAGACATTTTCACCAATGATGACAATTAACTAACTAAGGTTTTCCTCACCTGGATCCACTCTGAGCGATTGTTGTGTACAGGGGACCAGGCATTGGTCTTTCCCTGCTTGTCCAGTCGGGCAAACTGAGGGTGCCACGTGAAGGTGTCGATGCCCCACGTGCGGTACGAGCTGGTGGCCGAAAGCTGCCCGTCTGAGATGAGGCGAGACTTCATCCCCAGAGGCTCTGAACAACCTGCCGTGTTTGAATAGACTGTGAATCCGAAGCAGGTGGAGAGACAGAGGGAGGGCAAGCAGCAGAAGAATGAGAAAGAGTGGAGAAGAGGAGGGAACGACAAATGAATACACCCGAAGAAAAGACAAAACAGCTTCCACCAGCATTTAAAGAAGAGTTAAAGAAGACTGATCAAGAGGATTTTTACACCCACCAATAAGAAAAACAAAGAAATAGAAGAAAAATGAATAATAAGACGTGCACAGAGTAGAAACACATGCAATAAAGTGTGTACACATTTAACATGTTTCTCTGAATGGTGTAATTGTCCGAGACAAAGGACTGAGGTGGACAAAACTCCATATATATGTGTTTCTGTCTGTGAGTGGCAGTTTTCTGTGGCTTCCCACATAGGTTTGTTTATACTTTACATTTTCTATGTGGTCAAACCCCGGGGACATGTTACGCAGTTTAAATAAACTGACTGTCATTTTGCTTGGAGGGAGACAGTAAGAATAATCCAACACAGTGAAACAAGAAACAGAGGGGGAGGTTTTCCTCACTTCTCCTGACTGCAGGAATTAAAAAGTAATATTTGTTATCTTTGCTCAGAATGGAAACTTCACATCCATCCCATTTGTGTTTAAGCTGCTTTTATGATCTGCAAAGTTCCTTAACTCTCTATGTGCGTCACAGTTGTTTTCAGCCGGATGTTTTCAATGTGTTTACCATTGAGTTCACAGCCGACCAGCTCCATGCGCAGCGTGCACGCCCTGCGGCACACCACAGGGATGATGCGAATGTACTGGGCCACGATTGGAGGGTCGAAAAGGTTTGTTTTCGTGCCATCGTTGTCTATGTTGCCAACAAAAACCTGCAGGACACAGACACAGGAAATGAGGTTAGTAAGCTGAAAACACATAAATGCTCTGCTGGTACAGTGAGCGTTTAACACATCCTCAGTAACTTCTGATTATTGCAAAGTAAAGTCGAACCTTGTCTCTCCGTTGGCCGTCTACTCTGTGTGTGGTGAAACTATTCCCATCAAAGCTGCTCGCCACCTTGAAGGCCTTGATGTACTCCGCAGTGCCAATGCGACTGGCGCCCTGAGTGATGATGCCCGTCAGACGCATCTTCTTCTGCATATTAATCTGAGGTCAACAGCAAAAGTGTTTGTGAACCAAAAAAATATGGGAAAATAACTCGAACATCCATTAAAAAAGGTTTCGCATTAATACTACGGATAAGAGCGGCACTGCAGCAGAACCTCCCAGCTTCTCTCTGCCACAAAGTTTCAGGTAATGTTTTCAGTCTGGCGTCTCTCACCTCGATCCAGGGATTCCTGTCATGGGTGGCTGACGTCCAGGCGTTGACGAGGCCATGGTTGTTTAGACGCGCCAGCTCCGGGCCCCAGCGCTGAAGTCCCAGAATGCCGTAGTGCACAGAGGAGGCAGAAATCTGGGACTCCACGATTGTACCTCCCTCCATCCCCAGCAGAGAAATGCAACCTGGGACATAACAACAAAGGAGCGTAACCAACTACATCTAATTGTTCTTCCACCTCTCCACTTGAAACCAAAGCTATCATTGATTATTAATCAATCATTATCCAAAGATAATCATTTGAGTGATGGGGATTTATTGCAAATTATTCCAGTTTTTCCAATAAAAAGAAAATAATATTTCTTGTTTCTTCAAATATAGTAATGTTATCATTATTCAAGATTATCTCATGAACATTTAATTTGAATATGTATTAAATGAGCTAATAGATCATGATTTGGACATTCACAAGTGAAGATTGTATTAAAATGTTGAATTGGCCTTGCAGCACAATTTATTGACTTTTTAAGTAGGTTTTAAGGAAATGGAGCTGACGAACATATTTAAGGAAGTATGTCTGAAGGAATAGTACAATGAATACAGAACTGAACATATATATCAGAGCAGGTGAACATACGTTGCTGGCACTGCTTTCCGACGTACGGTGAGGGGCACTGGCAGGTGTAGTCTCCATCCAGATCTCTGCACACACCTCCATTCTTACAAGGCTGCTTGGCACAGTCATTCACATCTGGAAGAAAAATAAAGACTTTTTTATTTTTAAGAACTTTGACGTTTATGGGATCTGGATGATGATAATAATAATGAACTGAGTGAGCTCTGTGGTTCATATTCACACCAGTGGGTGGTGCTAAATGTTTGACTGAGAGTTTCCTCTCGAGACGTAATAAGAAGCTGCTGTTTTGTGAACTCATTAAGTCTACAGAGAAGGACTAACAGATGTCTGTGTCAGAGAAGAACAAGACTGCATTATATACAATATGCCAACTCACATTCTCTACCATTACTGACAATAACTCCTCAATTCATTTACTTTCCATTATGTTACAAACTGTTTATTCTAATCAATGTTGTAAATACTCTTTGGGGCATGGCAGTGGCTCAGAGAGCACCCCCCACCTGGACCAGAGGACTAATCAGTGCAACTGAGGGCTGTGAGCTGACTGATCCTCTCAAAAGGCATCAGCCGATTTGAGGGTTAAGGATGTCACACCTTGTTAAGCCCTAAGAGACAAATTGTGATTTGTGAATATGTGCTATAAAATTTGATTGATTGAAATTCTATATATCCTCTATATTTTATATCTATATCTTAGCCGCACAGGGACAAGGGACAAGATGAGAAACAGGATTCACTGGGCCGACGTTGGGCAGGTGTTGTATTCAAAGGTCCCTTTATCTGTTGAGATATAAACCACATCATGGATGTATCATAAGATAACGAGTAGAGAGGGAACCGTAACTTTTCAGGGTTTCATTTAGGTATTAAAACAAAATTGGCTTCACCTCATTGCTGCATTTTAAAGATTTGTGTTCAACCCACTGGGCTCTTCAGGAAACATCTTTTATTCCAGCTGAGAGTGAAAGTAGTCAGTAAATGTTGGATCGAAAGTTTTCCAGTATTTTCCTGTTTTCCTCAGTAGCCATAGCAACAAAAGTCTCATCACTTCCTGTTTCCCACCCTGAACGAGGGAACTATGAAACACTCCCCAAGCTCCACAAGGTGGTGTAGTTTCACAACATGTTTATCTAAACTTTCCAATACAAAGCAACACTCACTCTTTTTTACTTCAGACAGAACCAGAGAGAAGAGTCAAACCAACAGCTGATAATTCAAACAATAAATTAATCAATTTGACTGACTCTGTGCAGATGAGTTTTTGAGAGACACAAGGTGGCAGTGTAGAACCTGTAGATAATTTGATAATGATACATTTAGAGTCATATGATTTGGTCAATAACAATACAAGAGCACAAGCGACCGAGTCTATTAATGCATGTATGTTTGAATACGGGGTTTATTACAGAGCTGCTGTTTGTGTCTGATTGTCACCCATAGATATATTATGACAATATCTGGATAATATATGTACAGTATATATATCCATCTGTATATATTTATCATTTAGCTTCTGTATGCAAAGTTATGACATAGTTAAAAAATATAAGCATTCCAATGACGTGCTTGACAGTGTTAATGTCAGTAGTTGTCGTGCTTCATTTTACCTGTTGTACTGACTGAAGAAACCAGACTAAAGCAGATGTCAGATTGACGTAACGCCACATGGGTCTGTTTAATTCTTGTTCCCACTAACACTAAGAGGATTGCTCAAACTTAGACACAAATGCCTGTATGGCAGTGACAACACTGGCACAGCACTGCTAATAACACTAACAAACAAATGATCCGACCGTGAAATGGCCTTCGTTCTTTAAACCCCAGCTCGCACCGGCATCATGCAGGCTTGACTGAACATATCTTTTTGCTCACTGGGACCACTTTCCACGTGTTTTGGCAGAAAACCTGACATGAAATTCAAGCCAAGAAAGCGTGAATTAATGAAATATGTATCCATACCTTGATGATTTGCAAATGAAATGCAACGGTTGCTGTTTTATCCTTTGAGACTCTAAAGTAGCTTCCATACATTCGTCTATACCGCTTATTCTAGGGTTGCAGCAGGAGCAGGTTGAGTAGAACCTGGACAGATAGTTAGCGTATCACTGGGCCGACACAAACACACACATTCACAACTTCAGTCAATTTAGAGTTTCCAGTCACCCAAACTGCATGTTTTTGTACTGTGGAACGAAGCCGGGGTAAAAGAAAACCCATAGAGACACTGGAGAGATCATGCAACTCCACACAGAAGTACCCCGTCCAAAATGTGAACCCTCTTGCTGAGAGGCGACACTGCTGAGCATCACATTTAACTTAAATATAAGGGACAGATTCTACCCCATTCCAGCACCTCCACACCAGTCCAGCCTATGACGTCTGAGTCAAAATTAGAAAATGACTGGGAGTGAATGACCGGGCTGCAAAAACACTGCAATTGGTGGTCAGACCGTGGGCTTTGGGAGGGTGAGCTCATGTTCACAAGCATGAAGTTATATTTTCAAACTATAATTCTCTCCTTTCGGCCAGAAGGAGTTTTGCCCTCAGCCGTCATGCACACGAAGCTGAGAGTAAACACTTTTCTTACTCCAGAGGATTTTGATAATGACATTCACACTTGTTGAACATAATCCACTATTTCCTCCCTTCTCTCAATCTTTTAAGTCACTAATAAACCAAAAACCCCAAAAGCCAATTCAGTCATTATTATAAGAGGATTTTTTATTATCAAATTCTTCATCTGATTTGGTGGAACTAAAGCACAAACAGGTTCAGTGTTGAAGGTTTGTGGGAGGCATTTGCATGCTAAGAGACTCAAAGTGCTCCAACTTACTAATTAGCCAAACAGAGTGAGCGCAGAGGCCACTGAATGAGACCCATTCATGAAACTGCTGAGCTGACAGCTCTTCTCTTCCCCTGCTGATGCTGTGACAGTATGGAACAACCTCACGTGTTCACACGGACAAATACTGACTTCATTTTATCACTTTTTGTAGAATCCATCAATATTGAGAATTGCCAAAGTAAAATTTATGACAAAGGGGAAAAAGGGACAGCTCAAGGTAATGAATGACAACCACAACAAACTTACTGATCTGGCAGTGCGCTCCCTCAAAGCTTGGCTGGCACTTGCAGACGTACTCATTGAAAACATCTCCTCGTCTGGTCGGAGCAATGACCTCGCACAGCCCATCGTTTTTACAGGGATTCGGGCTGCAGGGTCCTGACAGGAGGTGGGAGGAAGCAGATTTGTTTCAGTGCATAATGAATTATTAATTATTAGTTTAAATTAGTTTAAGTTTCACTTCTTCTTCTTCTCCCCACCTGTCTCTGTAAGGTTACAGGTGTCTCCGCCAAATCCATCCGCACAGATGCAGATGAAGGGATCCTCTCCGACATCTGTCACACATGTTCCTCCATTGTGGCAATGGTTCACCTCACAGTAGTTGCCTGCGTAAAAAAGGTATGATATGAAATTAGCTCAACAAACTGTGCAGCTTCAAATACACATGTAGTAAATTTGCATGTAGTACAGTACATGTTCATGTGTATTTAACAATGCAATTTAATATTACAGACACAAGTTTCTCAAAGTCTTGGGGAAACTCGGGGGGGGGGGAGAGATGGATCTACTTCTTCTTGTTGCTACAGTATCAGACTGTTGGTAACAACTGTGGCTGCAGAGCTGAGTCACGGATCCTGCTCCAGATCAGAAAGAATAAGGCAGGAACATCCAGAGGGAGCGGCAGGACACAGATTCATGAGTCACACTACAACTGCCACAATGAATAATCTTTGTATTTTTTATATTACTTTGTTCCTTAACCAGTGTGTTGACTCATCAGGTGCCACGTCAGCCATCATTCAACCTCCTACTTGACTTAGCTGATCTTTCTCTGGTGTCAAGTACAAACCTGGAGGAAATTAGTGAAAGCTGAAGAGCTTCACCTTCAGTAGAATGTTGCCCCACAACTTTAATTTTGTTGCTGTAACTGTTTTCATACCAGAACACATTGAACCGCTGTCAAACCATTTGGAACGAGGCAAACAGGTTGTGCTAGTAAAGCTTATTATGTGGTTTGAGAAAAAATGGTAACAGTGCAGTTTAATGTGGAAGAATCCATTGTGAATAAATGTTAAAATGGAATAGTAGAAATGTAAAGTTGTGTTTCTGTTTAAAGTTATTTAAATCTAAGTTTGTTTTCTCCAACTTTCTATTTCTGAGAGCAAGGTGACAATCATGTCTTGTTTTGACCAACAGCTCAAAGCTCCAAGATAATCTATGTGTTTTCACATGAGTCAGAGAAGAGCAGCACATTCTCAGAATGAAGAGGAGCTCAGGAAGGTTTCCATAGTTTGAAAAACTAATCCGTCATCTCATCTATTATCAAAGAGTTGCTGATCACTAGAGATATTGTCCAACTTCGTCCTGTGTTCTAAAATGTGGATATTAATTATCTTTTTGAAAACACTAAACATGTTGACAAATCTAAACAACAGATTTTTATGCAACCACCACTGACAGCAGAACGTGTCTGCGTGCAGGATTAAGAGCTTGCAGGATTATCCAGGTTGCACAGAAGCATGCAGCTCTTTTGGGAATGAGCAGTTACACAACATGACAGCAGCAAACCTGACTGACAGGTGAGTAGTAAACAAAACAACAGAACGTGTGTAAACAACATGGCAGCAGGAAAACAGAACCCTCCTTCTGTAAAAACACTTCAAACAGTTCAAACTGATTTTTCTGGGTTATTTTAAGTGCGTCTGGTGAGCTGCATATTTCTTTCTTGAACTATAAAGTTTGCTGAGCGGACAGGTGGTTCATGTTGGCTCCAACAAGACCACATATGGTGTTAGTCTCCTCACCATTTGCACCACCTCTTCAAGTATAACAACACGTAACAATATCACCTGGAAATACAACTTCAACTGATCTATCATTAACAGAACAAATGTCCAGAAATGTAAATATATTTCACAAACTGCTCTGTTCAGTGGGTGGTGCATAGAAGAAACTATAGGCTCTTGTTTACTACTGCAAGTAACCTGACACAACTCTGTAATGACAGAGTCTCACGTGTAATACCAGGCTAGCCTCACATTTAATCACCCGGTTTAACATAACAGTAATACACTGGCATCTTAGGATGTATGCTAGGTTGTACAAATGACATATTAACTGCATGGGCTCAGGAAAAACTGCACGTTAATGACTGAATCCTGCATGTTGAAAATATCAATTGGTGAGTGGAAAATGTTCAAATTCTTTATTATTATTATTAAGGATGGGCGGTACAACAACATCAGTAATTATTGCAATATAACTTCCATTACTCGTAATAAAACAAAGGTTCATTCCATATCACTGTAATGCTCATTCATTGTGCAGGAGCAGAGAGGAGGTACAACACATAATTCATCTACCTCAGATTTGTGTTTGTGTCTATCTGTCCATAGAGAAGTTTCAAACCACAGTTTCACTCAGAAGCTGATTCATTGTTTATTTGTGACATAGTTTTTGACCATTTAGCGCAAGTCAGTAGTTTGAATGAGCAACATGTTGAACTCAATCTTTAAAACCTCCACATTCCCCATCACTGACCCTGACACACACACACACACACGCACACGCACGCACACACACACACACACACACACACACACACACACACACACACACACACATCTGCAGCCCTGTACACTGGTTTTAATAACTTTACACTGGAGCAACATCATAAAATGACAGGAGGTGGAAACAGATCACAGGAGGCAGAGTTCAGGGGAAACAGAAGAGTGGGAGAGGCGTGTTGAGATGAAGCTACAACGACACGAGCAGACAAACAGACAAAGAGTTGAGAAACAGACTCACCTCTGACTGAACACAGGCAGACGAGGAGACAAGCTGCAGTGAGAATCACTGTGGACACACTTCCGGGACGCCTCATCGCTGCTTGTTGACTTTGTCTGTCAAGATGTGTTGATCTAGTGCTGCCTTAAAGTGCTGTGGGAAACCCCGGTGTTCAGGAGTTAGAGTGAAGGAGCGAGGGAGCTGCGATTTATCAAAACACCCAAGTTAAAGACCCGTGACGTCATGTGAGGGGCGGAGCCGAGGCAGAGCATCGGGAGACACGTTTCCCAGAATTGTTAATGTTTAATTCATGTTTTATTTCGCCTCCATGTTGTTCTGGTCACTTCTCTACTAACTATTCTTTATGTGTTTGTTTATGTATTGCACTGGATTAACTGTATCACATATTATTATTTTATATTTATATTTACCTGCATATTTGTGACTGTACAACTAAGTTAGTAGAATAGAATAGAATGCCTTTAATGTCATCACACAATGAAGCATGGCGAAACTACAGCAGCTACCACTGAAAGGTGCATTTAGTAAAAAAAAGTAATAAAATATAAGATAAGATGAGATAAAGTCAGATAATTACTTTTTTCTTTGAGTATAAGTGAGAAATCAAGATGTTCAGGTTATCATCATAGAAAACATGGACTTATTACATCATATATCGTTATCTTATATTTATATTTACTTGCATACATTTGACTATACTACTAAGTTAAGATGAGATAAAGCAAGATAATTACTTTTTGTCTGAGTTAAAGTCAGAAATCAAGATGTTCAGGTTATTATCACAGAAAGTTTGAGAGGCTTGTACAGGTTAAGTGTTGCCATGTCTGCTCAACAATTATTTGAGATAGTATTCAAACTTGTCACTAGTTATTTTGCTAATTGAGGTGTTCATTTGTGACAGCTCTATAACAGTGGCCAGTTTCTGCATGGAGAGAAAATGTAACTGCCATGTAGCCTGTAGCGTTCACAGGGGCTCAACAACAAGTTTCATCCTGTGTTACTAAATATCCTGTTAGGTGTGCCGGCTGCTGAATTAGCCACATGGAATAGAGACATCTTTTCCCACCAAACACCAAGTGAACATGATGAAAATTAAACATTTTAGTGAATTAGAAACACATTTAAATTCACACTGAAGAGAACATAGCAGCCATATTTTATTCACACGTTTAATTGGTGCGATCTGGATTCAGGCTGGATTATTTTTTCTTCTGTTTTCACGGAGCTCCTGGACAAAATGAAAATTTCACCATTTGTACATTATACATTACTAACACTCTGTCGCCATCAGCTGGATCCCACTGTAACTTCAACATGGGGTTAGTCAAAAACATTGAATTCTTCATTTTACAAAATGCAAATCAGTCTTTTTTTATCAGATGATCCATCCATGACGTCACTGCATCATCAGGGGTTATTTAGTCAAATCTGGAAAAGGTCCTCCAGGACCTCAGGAGAAAGTATATGGCCAACAGGGGGCGTGCCAGCGGAACTCTATATGGAATAGAGTTCCAGTATTATGTCTTTTAATTCAGTTCATGTTTTGTTGAAGATTCTTGTCACAGATAAGCTGGAGAGGAAAACACCAGCAATGGAAGTTTTATTTAGTCATTCAAGGACGACAAACTGTACTGGAGTTATGTAATACTATAACATATCCCATAGATGAAAATAGGGGAAATGTAGCCAATTTAAAAAACATGATTTAGAGAATCTGACATGACAACTACATGGGTCAGTGTCTCTCTTTAGTTACAGGCCATTAAAAAATTAAAATGGGCCAACTCACTAGTTGAACAGGTCGGGCCTACACTGTAAATTGCAGAGTGTAATACCAAACTTTCTGTATTACCTAACTTTCTGCTTGCACAGTGCAAGGGAACCAGTGGAGTTCAAATGTTATGCAACAGGTTGGTTCCTGTCAAGTTCAGGAAGGATCTTGTCCAGCGTGCTTAAAAATATCGATTTATTCACAAAGGGAAAAAAAAAATAAGATTAAACTTAAAATCAAAAGAATATACCAGATTCAAGATTCAAGATGTTTATTGTCATGTACACAGCAGCTAAACACAGTTCACAGCATGTAATGAAATTCTTACTTTGTTTTTCAATCTCCCAGCATACAAATATTATAAAATAAAATAGTATTAAAAGAAATATAAGAAATATATAGAAATAGAAAAGTAATTCTTTACAAAATGTAATAAAAAATGTACAAAAATGCAGAGTAGAGGTAGATATGTTTGTTTAAAGTGCAGAGTGTACAGATTATCGTGATGGTTATTGCACATTGATTAATTTCACATATACTAATAAACTAGAGAGAAGCTGTGGACGTATGTCAAATTATTATTTTTTAATAAGAAAAAATTCACATTGCACAGGACGTCAACAAAAACAAAACAAAAACAAAACAAATAAATAAAATGAAAATTTTCTGTGTTGTTGTTGTGGACGATGCTGCGTCACCGGCGGATTGACCAATGGGAGGCTCGCTCTACCTCCGTCGGGTCCATGTAGGAAGTGTACCGGAGAAGCTCGGAGCTGCAGCTGTTGTTCTCCTCGGCTCTGAACCGGAGGACGTCCCGATCTCCGCCGGACTCCACGAATAAGATGCCACGAATATAAACTGAGCACTTTCCAGCAGCGAGGAGCGGATCTGAGTGTTTCCTTCCTGCCGGCTGAGGTGAGCGAGATTGGGATGTTTGTGCGTGAACGCGTCGGTGCTCGGGAGATGATGCTGCCTCGTTATTAGATCATTAACGGAAGAACTCAAACCGTTCAGTTCATCAGAAATCAGGCGCAAGTAAAATGGAGGTCGTGAAGAAAAAGCCCGTGTAAAGGCTGCTGCTTTTCGTTTTACGGATTAAATACTGGGGCAAGTGCATTTTAACCGACCTCGTTACCACATTATTTATATATTTATTCTGTTTTTTTTTTCTGGCCTTGTCAGAAAAAAAACAAAAACAAAACACGCACACGCATCATCTCCATTTTTAATCGTCCGTCAAAAACCCCATCTCCAGCAGCGTCGCTCAGCTAGCTAGCAGGGACAGAACAGTGTGTGCCCGGGGCTGCACACGCCTCTCCTCCCGCTGAGAGTCGTGACAAAGAAGGAGCACAAGATTATCAGCAGCTCCTCTTTTCTTTTTTTTTAATGGTTGTTGTTTTCGTTCGCTAACACACTGTGGCGTCCGGCCAACACTCAGGTGTCCTCTGTGGGGTTTCGTTAGCCGTGCGGGAGACAGGTGTTAGCTGAGCGTTAGCTCGTTTAATGAAGCTAATGTTGTGCAGCTGAGGATATTTCTGGCTCCGTGTTGTGTTTCCAGCTGATGTTTCAACACTTGCTTCTGTAATGTTCGGTCTGGATCCACAGTGCACGCCGTGTTCTTTTTATTGTGGTCCGGGAACACGTGGACGGGGGAATTACTGTACATCTGCTCCTGCTGCTTAGTCATGTGCTGTAAGGGCTGTCTGGTTTTAAAGGGTCAGTGTGTAGAGTTTAGTGGTGAAGTTTCATGTTGCAGCTGAATGTCCCCCCCCCCCCTTCCAAACAGGAGAGAGGACCTGTGCTGACTTCAGTTGTTGTAAAAACTGGTGTTTAGTTTGGAGGAGAGAGAGGACGCACTTAAATATAAAGGGTTCATTCTAAGGTGATTCGTTCAATTTAGGTGAAACACACTCGTGGAAACATCACTAATATTATGTTATATTTAATTTCTGCCAATAGATCCCTTTCACCTGAATCTTACACACTGAACCTTTAAGATAAACTGATTGTGTTGGTGATTTATTGTTTGTCTATTACGACCTTTGACCACCAGTCCAACCAAACTGTTCATCTACATTGGCCTGAAGCTGGAAAAGGAAGCTTTTTTTAACTTGATAAATATTTTAAATGTAATGATTTCTAAATGATCAAATTCCATTATCTGACCGACTCAACATCCCCCTTATGAAACCACGTTTTGTTTGGATGATTTGCACACACTCATAAACATCAGTCCCTTGAACACGCTAGATTTTAATAATCGAGATCCTTGAATTATTCTGAGAGGAATCAAGGAAAATGTTGAAAAACACCCTCATCTCACCATGTCAGAGTAAAAAAAAAAATCCTGGATCTGCAACAAAATATAATGGGTTCTTCCTCCACATCCTTCCACCCAGTGTGATGGCAATCTGTCCATTAGTAGATTTGTGTAAACGGCTTACTAACAAACAAACAAGAGGGGGGGGCACAACTTCAGTGCAAAATGAAAGCACAGTGGTGAAATCATGTTTCTGACAAGACACTGGAATAACAAGTAGAACTGCAACAGTTACTTAAACGACAGAAAAAAAAGTTGAACTATTCTCATAATCATTTGTCATTCTTACAGTGAAGAAACCAAACGTTTTCTGGTTCCTGCTTCTCAAATGTGAGTTTGCTTATATCCAGACACCATGAGACATCTGAACATGTGACCTTGAGCTGTGGGAAATCGTGAAAGTCATTCCTCATAGACAATCTAACATTTTCTAAACAACATAGATACAATATAATATAAAATAAATGAAAATGGAAAAAAAAATTCTTTAACAGCCTGAGTAAAAACTCACTGAAGAGAAGTCACTGGTGTTGTGTCAGGGCCTTTATGCCAAGTATTCCCACAGTGTAAGGAAAATGTTTAAAAGGAGAAAAATGCTGAATTTCTTCATTCAAAGTGGCTCAAGTCATTGTTTGTGTCTTCTTTTTTTGTTCCGCAGGTTTGACCACAACACTGTGACTGCAGCCTTTTGGACCGCGTCGCAATAGGAAGCGAACTTCCTCATACAATGTGAGGACATGCTTTTTTTTCAGCTTTGCATTTTGTTATTTTTAACAATACATAACACTGTCATGCATTATTAGTGAAATCCTGTAGCACAACTTCCCATTCCTGTGTCAGCAGGAGATTCTGTGGCCTCTGTACTCTTTACACTTCCTGTTTTTCTGTCTGAACAGCTGAGATTACTTTGTTTAATTTATTCAAAGTAATGTCACCACTTCTGTTTTTTATATAGCAAGGTTTCCATCAGTACTGTGTTAGCTGTAGTGTAATTAAGGTCAGTGTATTAAATACCGGATCCTTGCTGCTCTTCATCTGACTGAGTGACTCTCTCTGTATTCCCACAGATCTGTTGGCAATAGGAGGAATATTAAGGTCAGTCAGATGTCATAAGACATTTTTGTACTTTAAGTCATCTCTGAACTAACCAGAGTTAATCAAAAACTGAAGAAAACAATGTAAAGAAATCAAAATGAAGATGTGTGGTGTGTTGTTTTGTTTTTCAGAGCAATCATGAGCACTCACGAGACGGACGTGCACACCATCTCTCCAGAGCTGCCAGCCATGTTTGACGGTATGAAGCTGGCAGCGGTGGCCACAGTGCTCTACGTCATCGTCCGCTGCTTGAACCTCAAAAGCCCGACTGCGCCCCCGGACCTCACCTACCAGGACACGCCCCTCAACCGCTTCCTTCTTAAGTCCTGTTCTCAGCTGACCAAAGAGTGAGTTGCGATGTCAGCTTTTTGTCTGTCACTCCACTTGTTGCCATAGATATTGCGCTGCTGCACAGCCATCTGGGGCTGCGGTGAAGGTAGCAGTTTGTCTGGCTGTGGTCCCATCTGTCATCAGTGTTCCTTAGTGTCTGGCTTTACTCAGTTCTAGCATTAATTAAACACAAGGCTTTATTTTGGGAGTTGATGATGCTACCCTCAGGGAAAGACTGATTATTCCGTGAATCTTTCATTTGAGTTTACATTGGTTTTTTTTGCTGTGTAACATAAACCAGGTTAACATCCTGTAATTTGAAGGAAAAACTCTTCCCCCCAGTGTGTGTGTGTAATACTCCAGTGGAACTGCGACTCTCTGCATGTCTTCATCACGAGTGTCTGTTTATAGAACCGATTGTTACTGAGCCCTGTGGCTTTCAGCTGTGGTGTCAGGGAATCATAAGGCCACACTGATGTTTACATTTGTGTCTGGCTTGTTACCATTCTTTCCTGAACCTTTTGCTTATAGAAATGTGTGGCCCTGGAACCGATAGGTGTTGTTGTTTCTGGCATTGGCACATCATCTGTGTTATTGAAAAGTCACGTTTGTAACGCATGATGAGACCGCGCTGTGTTGCATAACAGAGATCAATTACACAGTGGAAAGCATAAGAGGGGTGTTGTGAGGTTAACGGGCAACAACATTTTTGTTTGGGAACAGGCACACTGGGTAATGTAGAGGACGACAAAGAACAATTCAAATTCTTTTCTTGAGGTGCATCTTGTTCACTTCATCAGTCAGATTTTCTTTTCTTATACTTATTCAGCCTATTTTTTAATTGTAATTTTACCAAATGAAATAAGACAGTCACATATGTTCCTCAGCCAATTGAGAAGGACAGAGTTTAAAAACAAGATTCTTCAACTTGCTCTGAATTAAGTCCTTGATGTTCAAAGTGTGGTGTTGAATGGTGTCATAAGTGTGTGGGGGGGGTTGTGTAAGTAATTCTGGGAATCTGAAATGCCTTCATATTCTCGTCTACTTCACCTTTGTCTTAAATTTCACGTTTTATGGTGTTTCTTATGTGATCTTAGATGTAATGTGTTGGAGCCTGCAGAAATCACCATGTTAAAGAAGAAGCTGTTTGTGTTTTTAAGTTGTTAGATTTACTAACACTGAACTCAGCAAACCTGGAGATGTTTTTAATCCAAATGACGACAATGAGGTTATCCTCCTCCTGCAGTCATCAAGTCATAAACTGCCAGAGCACCTTCTGGAACTACATTATCACTGGCAGGTGACAAGCAGTCTGCTGTGTGATTCACAATTCTCTTATGTAAGAGTGTATTTTCTAGGTGCAGTAATTGTCGGAGCCATGGGAAGAGATGAGGAAACACTAGGTTGAAGGTCTTGTGTAACTGTCGATGTAATTGAACCCTTTGCTCTGCTGTCTCTGTGTTTTGATCTGTGTACTGTACACACCACTAGTGTCAGTCCGCAGATCTTCAGTATCTCATCTCATTACCTCCAACTCTTCACTTCAGTGTATGTAAGGCTAACAGGAAAGAATTCAGATAGGATGTTATGTAATAGAAGGGAAGTGAGACAGGAACTTAATGTTTACAAATATGTAATTTCTCAACACTGTGAATAAGTTATATCTGTCTTTGTTAGAGCCTCTGTTTGTAGATGAGCTCTGGTTTGTCTCTAACAGAACCTGTGACTAAACCTTGAAACGTTTAAAAGTCTTGAGAACAAGCATATAGTTGTTTTGGCTGTTGACCCTTTTGCCATGATTTCAACGTTGCATTCATTTGGCTTTTGATAGTATGGGATAGTATCTGAAAGGGTTTTCCTGTAAACTTATTTGCAAGCTTTTTGTGTCTGTGAAAAAAAGATGGTGATTCACGATAACGTACAGCATAAGGCTCAACATTTCAAAGGGATATTACGTAATCCAAAGACTCGACTCCCACAGCTCACTCCTACATGAGCTTCGCTGGAATTCAAGTACACGTGCACGACTGAACCTAGTGAAACATCGCTAAAGGCTGATGTTAAACATTAATGTATGTTCAGAGGGTGGAGTGATATTCCAAAACCTGAACCAGAAATGTGACTTTGTTTGCAAAGACATTGTGTTGATTCTATTACACAGGCACTAACCTTGTACATAAATAAACTCATGTTTCTAGATTAGATTTAATAGCACAGTCTATATTTGTGTTTTTCAGGTACATCCCTCCTCTATTGTGGGGTAAGAGTGGACACCTCCAGACAGCACTCTATGGTAAACTTGGTCGTGTGAGCTCCCCTAACCCCAGTGGAATCAGGAAGTACTTACCTATGCAGGATGGGGCCACTGCAACCTTTGACCTCTTTGAGTCACTGGGGGACCATCGAACAGGAGGTGAGGCTCTCTTAACCAACGTTTTTGCACTGATGGTTGTTGCTATTTGGACAACACTTCAGATTTGGTTGTTCCTGCTGGTTCTTTATTAAAGGGTCAGGGATAGAGGGAGTTGTATGTTGTAAATCCCTCTGAGACAAATTTTAGATTTTGCTTCATAGGAATAAACCTGATTTGAGATGACGTAATCTTACAAGAACAGCCATGTTCAGCTTTGGTTAGTTTTGCAAGGTTTTGTAGGTCAGCTGTGATAATGTATTTGACTCTTTCTTGAACTGTCGATCTTTTAGACAAGATGCACCGTTTCAATCATGCGGCTCTTTGACGACAGTTAACAATCTATTCCTTTCTTCGGATCCCTCAGCTGAACCCTGAGTCCTCAGCTTTGGTCTCACACTCCTCTCAGAAAGCATAAGGCTCGCATGACATTTGATTTACGCCATTTAGTTCTGAATAAGTTGCAGTGCTTTGTCCTTATGTGCTGTTTAGGAGGATTACATACTTTCCTTCTCTGTGCTATCATATCGCTCATTGGCAAGTATCTCTCCAATCTGTCTGTTTCACCAGATGACATCACCATGGTGATATGCCCTGGTATTGGTAACCATAGTGAGAAGCATTACATCCGAACCTTTGTGGATCACGCCCAGAAGGATGGTTATCGCTGTGCTGTGCTGAACCACCTGGGAGCTCTTCCCAACATCGAGCTCACCTCTCCGCGAATGTTTACTTATGGTGAGAGCAAGGGGCTGACTCTAAAGTTAAAAAGGCCATATGAGCTTGCCTAGAATTAAAGATGACATGGGATTTCAGACCTGAGCTTTTTTAAAAGGTCTAATAGAGATAAATAAATGTAACACTCTGGGTCAAAGGCACCTTCAGCTGGAGCTGCTGAGCAGAGAGAAACGCTCCGTCCTACAGAAGTGTTGCTCTGTTTTGATTGGTAACTCTACTGTTTCTCTTACAGGGTGCACATGGGAGTTTGCATCCATGGTCGGTTACATTAAGCGGACGTATCCTCAGACGCAGCTGATAATGGTTGGCTTCAGTCTGGGTGGAAACATTGTGTGTAAGTTCCTGGGCGAGAACAGGACCAACCAGGAGCGAGTGCTGTGTTGCGTCAGTGTCTCTCAGGGGTACAGTGCTCTCAGGTAGGTGGTTGTCTTCTCCTCTTTATTAAATTTGCATTGTATCATCAAAGCCCCTTTGTAGTGCTGGCATTAAACACACACACTCTTCTAAATATACATTAAATATGGCATTATGTCACTAATCTATTAACATTTTCTTTCATGTTATCCGTCTTTTTATTTGGTCTTGTTTCGTTTTGTGTTTTATTCTCATGGCTTTTGTAAAGCACTTTGTGAGTTTTATTATTCTTTGCTACATTCTGTTCATGTTTTTATCTCGATAAATATCCCCTGTAATTTGTCATTTTGAAGAACTTTAGCCAAACAAAGCCATCAGCCTCAGACTTCCTAATCCAGTCATCCAGTGATTTGTATTCTATCCAAATACATTTTGTATGAGTATCTGGGCATAACGCAGTAAGGGTTAACCTGCATATTTAGTATACATAGTCACAATTCATCAAACCAGTGTATTACAACGTTGTTTTTAAACTACTTGTACATGTGGATGTCGTAGTGGATTCTCCACCCTGTGTTCAGTTGGACTGAGCTGCGCCTCCTGTGTTTTGAATGCAGCCAGCGTCTCTTGGCAGAAATGATAGGCTGGGTCTGTGTAGGTTTGCGTGTTGGCACTAAGAGAAGGGTGTGTTGTAGAGACTGGCCTTTCATCACTTAGGATTTCTTTTCACCTTTTCATGAATTCCCCTTTCAAATCATTATCCAAACCTAAGCTGATGCTTCTGTCAGCATTCCTTCAGTTGTAGTCATGGTTTATTTCCACCATTGTGGATTAAAAAAACAAATGGTATAACAGAAATAACAGAAGTAAAATAATATGTTTCTAATCATTATTTGTTGAATATCTTTAGCTGTTGTGTTGCTTCAGCCTGTCTCGTCAGTGAGCTGCATATTAATGCCTCAGACCATTGCTACTCTCCACCAGTGTGACCCTTTGTCCAGCGGATTACACAGGACATTGAGTGTGTTTGGAATGCAGACAGGCTGCGCAGAGCTAACCTCCTGTGTGTTTATCTGTGTCTCACAGGGCCCAGGAAACATTCCTACAGTGGGATCAGTTCAGACGCTTCTATAACTTTCTCATGGCCGACAACATGAAGAAAATCATTCTCTCACACAGGTATCACTGTCGCACATGAAGTACAAATTGTTTCTCTTTAGTATTTCATGTTGTAAAGTTCAACATGTTACACAGCTGTTTTCTAGTGTTTGGCAAAGACAGCGCTCCAGCTTCACATCACTATAACAGACAACATGGTTTGTTGATTCTCTAAATATTCAGTAAACCTCCACATTTAAAACTGTTAATACAGCAGAGATGTTTTCAGTGTATCCAGTTTGAGATTGTTTGCAAAGATATTGAGTTCAGGTTTATCTTGGCTGTGAGTTGCACTTACATTTTAGGGGCTGTATGAAAACTAAAGTTTACACAGGTTGCACCATTTTAATTATTTTTGCTTTGCCTCTGTAGGGGACCTATTATGCTCATTTCCAGATCTTTTTATTTGTTCTTGAACTCCACTAGTATCTCAACACTATTTACAGTTCAGAAATCCTTCTATATATCTCATACTGGCCGCTTGTGGTTCCTGCAGTTCATATGGCAATGTGCGTTCACAGAAGAAAAGCCTTGCTCCCTGTGGCTCACAGATATTTACTCTAACATTTGGCCTATTTTTTTAACCTGACCACATTTAATATGACAATTCAACATTGTGATATTATATTTACCTCTGAAAATAAGAAAAAGCATAATAGGTCCCCTAACTAATACTGTTATGTTGCTTTGAAATATGAGTTGTAGTATTTTTTTCTTAGTATAGGGAGGCCCAAAATAAAACAATAACTATGGTGGTTCCCAGTAATTCATACAGCCCCTGAAGACATTCACTCACAGTTGAGTTACTTATTATTTATTGTTTCTTATTGTTCTTGAATAATGTTTGTGTATGTTTTTATGTGTTTTATATATTACAGACACAGTCTGTTTGGAGGAAGCTCAGTTAAAGTGATAGATGCAGATCTTAGTCGGCTGTACACAGCGACTTCCCTCATGCAGATCGACGACAACATCATGAGGTATGTGAAGAGACACTTTGAGATTTCATCTAGTGAAAGTAGATTACAGATCTGAGTTTAAAGATATCGTTATCTGTATTTTACTTACAGTAGTGTTGATGCATCAGTGTGGAGAATCTGAGATATTCTCCTTAACAGGTTTCTATCTCAAGCACATTTTTAAAATTCATTTTCTTCTCTGGGTTCAACAGAAAATTCCACAGCCACAGCTCTCTCAAAGAGTATTACGAGAAGGAGAGCTGTGTTCATTATATTCACAATGTAAGAGATTCTTTTACACATACACCTCATAGCATCTCGCATTTTCTCCTTTAGATATGTTTGTGTGATCGATGTTTGAATTTTTATTTGTTTTTTTCCAGGTTAATGTGCCACTACTGTTAGTGAACTCTGCAGATGATCCCCTGGTCCATGACTCACTGCTCACCATCCCTCGCACACTAGCAGGTAACTAACAACATGACAACAGACGCAGAACTAAACCTCATTTTTTTAAAACAAGCTGCCGTATTTTAACAGTGTTAATATACGAAATCTTAATCATGACTCACTTTCAAGTGTGTGTAGATAACTAGATGCATGGGGAACATAACTCATAATCGCTACTTACTTCACGTTGTTACTTCATGTTACTACAGTATTCCTAATTAATATAATATTTAATACTGTAGACAAATTCACAGATTTCTACCAACTTGAACCAAAAATAATGGCCTGTGCTAAAGAGATTGTCAAGTACCTGCAGACAAATCATGGCACATTTTCAATAGATTCACTATTGAGTCCACAGGCTTCTCCTCCCTGACTAATTACTGAAGCTGACGCCTCTGATGTCTTTCTCTCTAAGTTTGTCTACATTCTCAAAAGGCTTAGTGATGTGTTTGCTCTGCACTCTGAACAGTACAGGGTGTGGCACTGAGTTCAAGTCTATGAGTAATGTCTTTTTTTTTTACAGCAGCTGTGACAATCACTCAAACATTGAACTGAGTCTCTTTCTATGAGCCTGTTTAAAATGAATTTAACTATTTCACAGGCTTCCAAAATCAAACATCTAATCTACAAATAAACCAGGCAGAATATTCAAACCTCATTTTCCAAAAAACTAAAAGGCAGTTGGTTAAATGATATACCGCCTAACAGCTCTCCCTCTCCTCAGCCTGTGTTATATTTAAACTTACTGACCCCTTTAACTATTTTTGAAAAGGAAAATTCCTAATGTAAGTGTGTGTGTGTGTGTTACAAGTGACTTTATCATACATGCGTCTCTAGAGAGGATCTCTCAGGATCATCTGCCTCTTTGGTTTAAATATGATATAGAGAATCTGATAGTTGGCCCCTGGGAGAGGAGTCAACAGAAAAACACTGTGCTGCTTCTATTGGCTTAGTTAAAAAATGTTTAGATTAAATAAGAAGTTTACAAAGAGGTAACTTAATACTTAAGGAATACTCAGCTCAGATTTGTTGTGTTGTATTTATACATTGAATGTTGCTGTAATACGATGATAAGTAAACACAAGTAAACATGCGTCCAGTTGTAAGTACAACCTGTTCCCCAGAGCGTTCTGTTCCCGCCTGTCACTCAGCGCCTGGTGCGATGGTGGCTCCAGGTCGCTCGGGGTCTGTGGAAGCACTCAGTTGTCCCAGAGCAGATCAGCAGCTCTCATGAAAGCTGCACACTGGTGAAAGCCCTGTGGGATCTCAATCACTAGTCAACCACATCAGGCCCACTAACCCAGATATGAGCAAGAGGATGAAGAGATGGAGACCACCCTGCCTGGTTGTCTGCAGCAGCACCAGCACTCTGCAGAGGTTCACATGACAATCAGAAAACTTTTAATGGTTGTTCTGTCACATGACCCAGTCAGAGTTTCAGAGGTTATTTATTGTGAATTAAGTAAAAATTTGAATGGATCCACTTTGTCTGTATTCATATACTGAAGAAAAACAGAGATGAAGCATTAGTCTCATATGGAGAGTTTAAAATCCTGAGTGACGGTGCAGTAATGTGACACCACAACGTTACACCCCAGAATGATTATTTTAAACATTGTATTTTAAAATGATCAGTATTAATATGCTGCTCTAATAGTGTCCACTCCTCTGAGTTTCTCCTCAACATTTAGGAACCTGGCTGCAGTTAGTTGCTCCACTCCACTGGAAGATCATTATTGAGTTCACAACTGATGTTGGGCAATGAGTCAACGCATCAGTTTGTCCTGAAAGAGTTTATTGAGTTTATTTTCAGACCAGACATGAAAACAAGTCTTTATTTTCCTTTAGAAGTCCATGCACACGTTTGTCCACATACATTTGGCTGTAATTTGGCAACCAAACAAACAACATGCTGTGAGCGTTACGATCTGAGAAACCTGTCTCTTGAGGAAAACCTGTTTTTATGTCCTGTAATTTTCAAAATCAACTACAAGTTGCACGGTGCAACAATTAAATGAAACTTCCACATGCTGTTTTTTGAAAAAGTTTTAACTTTATAAATCGAGAAAGAAGTAGTGTTTTTCTTTTTCTCAGTCTCTTTATCAACTGATTAGACTGGCTCAAAGTTTCAGCAGTGGTACAGAAGCTGTCTGATGAACGTACCTGCCAGAAATCGAGCCCTGCTGTTATCTGACGGACCATGCAAACACTCCCTCACTATCTACATCAGGCAAAACAACTAACCCCCGGCAAGCCCATATTTAATCTTGTGTCCACGGTTGTTTTCAGATACTGATGCGGACGCACTGTGCAGAGCACAGAAGCTTAATTGCCGTGTGTTGTGTCATCCTGTAGCAAAGAAGTCGAATGTGATCTTTGCCCTGACGCTGCACGGAGGCCACCTGGGCTTCTTTGAGGGCGCGGTGCTTTTCCCCCAGCCCCTCACCTGGATGGACAAAGTGATTGTGGGTTACGCCAACTCCATGTGCCAGTGGGAGAAACAGAAACCGCCATGCCAAAGTGGCCCCCTGAGTGAGAGCTCCTGCGCAGAAGAAAAAGCCTAGACCTCCGGCCTGTACGTCTCTCACCCTCTTTCTCTGTTCCCTGTCACCCCTCACCCTCTCCAGCACCACTGTCCCAGCACTGAGGAGACACCTGAACTGAACCTTAAACTGCTCTCTCTTCTCTGCCTTCTCCTCCGGGTGCTACTCACTGCTACTGACCCACACATGTCAAGCCTTCACCACAATCCCCCCTTCTAGTCACCATCACCTTACAGTATGTCAAGGAACAAAAACAATTAACTGCCTTTGTGCTCGTTTTCGTTGCGAGAACTTTTGACATTTTGTTTCTTTACACGTACACAGCAATGATCCTTGGCTAACGGAGGCGTTGACCAAATATAAGCTGGCATTAGAAGGAACACGAGAACAACACTTTGAGTAGTCCAGTGAAAAACAAGAGCACACGAGAAGCCTCCTTTTTAACCTAAATCAAGACTGTGCTGCAGAAGGTGTCCGTTTCCTGCACCTTTTAAGAAGCTCACTGCTAATCACCGCCAAGGCCGTATAGCCTAGTCTGCTGTCTTAACCAACACAGCATCTTTCTAGTATGTTTGTAACCCACAGATGTAGTTTATATGTCTGTGCGTGCCTGTGTAGACCCAGAGTTGAAGACAGAGCATGTGATCCTTGTGTTTGGTTGGTCCAAATACTCCGTTCTCTGTTCTTCTGGGTGAACTGTCGCTCCATGGTTCGTAGAAAATTCAGTAGAGAAGTGTTACAGTGGGATTTTACACTTTACTTCCAGTTCACATCCTTCTGGCACCAGATATGACCAGGGATCAGCCCTAGATGGGATTCATACACATTCCCTCGGTCGCATTTTATCTTTTTGATTCAATGCACTTTAAACCCTGTATGACAAAATCTTTTCTTTCCCGTTTCTTTCCGTTTTTTAACCCTTTATAGGTTTCATAGGTTTGAGAAGAGGAACTGGTAGGAGCGAGGATGATAACGAGAAGTTAGATGACTCAAATGTTCCCTGTGTTGTCTTCTGTCGGCGTCTTTGAGCCCTCTTACTTTTTCGTCTGCCTATGATCAGCGACAGGTTCTGCAGAAACTCTGAAACCTTTTTCTTACCACACAGACAAAAATCTGCTGCCACTGCTCACAGAGGCTAGTACCCAAAATTTTGAAAATGCTGTCTACACATTACTTGTTTTGTTGCTGTTGAGGGGAGAGCTCAGCAGCATGAAGCAGATATTAATTATTTTTAGAATCTGAGCTGTGAGGTGTGATGAGTAAGAGGGCTGAGGATACCAACGCAAAACCAAATGGTATGATTAGATGGAGAACACTTCATGTATGAAAGAACAGATTCTACAGTTTTAAAGACTGCATTGAAAAGCTTTTCCTTTTTTCTTAGCTGAGTGTTAGAGCCACAGCGACACAGCAGCGTGGCTCCCTGCAATTTACACTAAAATCAATCACAAAGCTGTTTTGATCACATCTTGATGAGACCTGTGGACTTTTCAAAACCTGAATCTGACTAAGACCCTCGCTACAAACCTTGTAAGGGCCGAGGAAGTCCAGCCAAGGAAAACTGTATCTAAACACTGATGAGACAATCAAATGAAAAGAATTCAAATCATCCGATGCTGAACAGGTTTTCAGTTGTTGTTGATACTCAAAGACGATGTCTCTGATTCTGCAAACAAAACAAAAACTGGAATAAAGTGTTTGTGTTCGCACCAGAGTAAATAACAACTGAACCGTACTTATCCCCAGCACCAAAGGAATAGTAATAGTGCTGTTATAGTGAATATTGTCATGACAGTTTATTCTGTGATAATACTTTAAAATCCAGACATTTATGTCAGTGATGTAAATATGGAACTGTTGATTCACTCATCCACTCAGAATGTGAGTGATCATTAATGGCATCATGTCATTCACCCACAGTGAGATTATTCTGGTCGTGGTCCACAGCTCTCATTTCAACAACATCAAACGATCCAGTGGGGTTTTTTAATCCTGACGACACCAGGCACAAACCCAGTTTTCTGTTATTTTGTCTTTCTAAGTTTCTCCCCTCCTCCCTAATTTTGCACAGTGATACAGGTGTCGATGTTTTATTTGGATGTATTTTTTTTCTAGTTTATTATTTTGTGTATTAGGTTTTTTTTGTATTTTGTATTGTTATTATAATGTTTTGTGTTGTGCAAATGCATTAGATTGGGAGTGCTGATGAGTGAACATGCAGTTTGTGTAGACTGTGTCATGTCACCACCACTGATTGACAAAAACCAAAACTTCTTCACTTTAAAAAAGGAAAAAAAGAAATATATAGAGTATATAGAATTATTTGAGGGACCAGGGATGAAAATTAAAGGCAATAACCAACCGGGAACGATTCTCTTTTGTTTTTAATACTAATGTGACGGGAACTAGTGTCAAAGTCTAATAGACCAAAACATGTCGTATAGTTTTCTCATGGATGTGGAATCTGACATGTTTTACTGTGTTGTTATGAACATGTGCTCCTCTGTATTTATCCTAACCCCAGTGTTCAAGCATCTTTTTTTCAACATTGTGGGCTTGTTAGGAAGTTGAAGATAAACGTCTCAAGTGACTTAAAATGTCACTGAATCTGAAAAAATACACCTTGGATCAGGGTGAGCGTCGCTCAGTGTTGTTTTCCTCTGAAATCATCTTGAGCCTCAGTAAATGGATGAGAGCCCACAGCACGTGAACCCACAGTTATCATTATTCAGCTTTAATTTTGTGTTGACGTGTTGATGCTGATGGTTTACGGATGAGGAGACAACTAGAGGGAGCACACAGTCACATAACATACTCTGATATCGAACCCTGGGTGTTTTTGTGGAAGAAAGCCAGTGGTGTGTGTGATCTAGTTATGAGAGAAAATATGGTTATCGTGTTCCAAAATAAATTATTTTCTCAAATGAAAAACTGTTTTATGGTGAAATGATTTTGATAAGAAGCTTTAATAGAAGCTGTTATCTAATTAATTTCTTGTTGCAAGCACTTATTATTTATTAGACTAGTTATAAAAATGGACAACGTGTCTATTCGTGAATATTCCAGAGACTAACACTGCCCTCTTGTGAAAAGTCAGTCTATGCAATAACCATCAGCAGATGGAGACCTGGTGTCGAGATCCGGCCGACACGTGCTTGACCAATCGGGGATCAGTCTCAGCTGTCAATCATGACGTTTCAGCCAGCCAGCCGCTAGGCCACTGTTATATCGTCCATCTTCATAAAGAGTCTAACACGGCTGAAAACTTGAATATTTGATTTAAAGATGTGGTTTTATTTGTTGTTTAATTTTATGAAAGAGCATTTAAAGAGGAAACAAATATGAAAGTGCAGATTTGAAGTTACAGCCATGTTTGTATTGTGTTTTAAATATGAAACAGGTGCAGCTGATTTCAAATTAAACAGCAAACTGGCTCATGAAAGAATCATCGGGGGGAGATCAGTGTGTCATGAAAACCCACCTGACTTAACACAGCAAGTCTGAGGGACAGGTGATTGAATGAGGACATCCTGGTTTACCCTGGTAGTCTTGCTATGAAACACAGAATTTAGCACAACAAACAATAAGAATGACAAATACATAAAACATAAAACTACAGAAACACAGACAAAAAACTATTTTATTGAAAATTTGAAAATCAAATGCACTTTGTCAGAACGAATCTCTGTGGTACATCAGGCATCTGAACAAGGCTGTGGAGACAAGGTTGCCATGGCAATGCGTCATGAGGCCCCTGCTCCTAAAACAACAATCACATGCAGGTTTATCCATCATCAGTTTACCCTCTCTATACCTTTCCAATAATACACGCAATCATTTACTCCTTCATCCGACACGACTGTAGGCACAAGGCTGGTCTGTATGTTGAAATTCAGTTTTAAGGCAAAGGGCACCGAACCAAACTCAGTCTGGATGTGAGCTACGTCGTCACGTGACCAACTCTCATCGTTCGTCTTGTAAAGGTGCAACGAAGAGGTGGAGCAAAACTCTACAATCACAAACAATAACCATCAGTTATTCTCTTTGTAACATCTAAACATCCTTTCCTGTTCCCGCTTCTATCGCCGGTGTTACTCTTCTGCAAACAAATCCCTGCTCCTAACTCTAGATTCTTCTTTTTATTTACCTGAATTATAATAATATAAACCTAGCTTCAAATTAGACCACACATCTGATCTGATCACAGAAGAAGCATCTGGGGGGAAGGGTTTGAGATGTGTTTTCAGAGAGCAGTGTCTTCAGAGCCAAAAAGCTTGGTGGCGATGGCCTGGTTGTCGGAAACAGACGCCTTTCCATCGAAGTCTGCCGGAAGGATGTCGGCATCGAAGTCTTTCAAGTAGTTGTCCAGCTCGTCGCCGTGAACAAAGACCTGAGGAAGAATGCAACTCGATCAGATGAGAGGAAAACTGTGGTAAGTACAAACTGACAGTAACTGTTCGTACCCTCTCCAGCAGCTTGCTCTTCATGAAGGGTTTGACCACGTTGTACGTGGTGGTGAAGTACCAGGGCTGGTGAGTGACGTGGACCGCCTTGAAACGGGCAGGGAAGGAGTCCTGCAGGAGAGCACACAGACGATGTGAAGGTTCACACTTTCTGAGGTTGGACAGCAAGACATTCTCAGTTATTTATTTTCAGACTGACCTGCAGCATGTCCACCATCTTCTTCAGCTCCGTCGGTTTGATCCCTGAGGCGTGCTGCATGGTGAAGCCCTTGAAATTCTCAATCAGGACGAAGCCGTTGATCTGGGTCTCTTCATTCTCCAGCAGCTTCTCCAGGATCACACAGTAAGCTCTCAAGATCTGACACACACACACACACACACACACACATTTAGACTTTTGTGTTTATAGTTGTTCAAATTATTCATTTTATAAGGAAAAACAAGTGGAAACAACCCTTGCAGCAAAAAGACTTTAAAAGTGACAGTGGCACGTCTACCTCATCGAACGTGATCTCCTCCAGGTCCCAGTTCTCGATGTTGAAGAGCAGGACCACGCGGCCGTACTTGTCTCTGCTGGGCAGCACCACAGGGTAACCGGCTTCGATGGTGCTGCGGACCGCCTCAGGGGTCAGGTTCTCAAACAGTTCAGGGTACTCCTTCCTGAAGCGCACGTAACCTGCAGAGCGAGGGCCAGCAGTTAGACTCACCCAGGGCCAGTTAGTTTTGGCAGATGATAGTTCCCCCCTTTTGATCACATGACCACTGACAGTTAGAGCAGCTCATGTTGCTGTAAAACCCATTTGACACAAAATAATTCATATTAGAGCAGCAAATATTTTCATTACGAGTCAAGACGCTAAATCAATAAGTTTTCAGGACAGTTGCTACATTTATTCAACTACACACAAAAACACACATCGACCCGCACGTGAGCTGAACTCTCTCATCAGTGCACAAAGTCTCAGTGTACAGTCATCAACTGCTTGTTGAAGTGAGCAACACAATGACACCACTGTCGTAATGCATCTACAGTGCTGCACTAAGCCTCGACGCACCAATTAACCCACAGTAAATGTGATGTGTGCACATATGAGAAAGTCCATCTACGTGTGTGTGTGTGTGTGGTAATTAACACAACAGAACAAGTTCACCCATCACTTGAAAGAAGAATAGCCTCGTTAGAAAAACGATCCTGATTAAAAAATTGCATTCCCCTCTAACAGTGATGTGTTCTACAAATATATTCACAAATGTTTTTTCTCTGTGAGAACCAAATAATCAAATAACGATAGCAAAATGTAGAAAGAAACATTTTCCTCATCATCTTTTTCCAAGCTGTTCTTTTTTCCTGCCATATCAATTTTTAGTAAATGAAATGATGAAAGCATTTCATGAAAGTCAGAGGCCTGATCTCTGCTTTTTCAGCTCCTCTCCTCCCAGAGAAACACAATCAGCTCACGAGGCGCTGTGTGCAGTTCCCAGCAGAACACTGTGGCTTCACAAGTAAAAGTAAACTTGCTGTCCTATTTGGACACAAAGGAGCTCTTTGTCAGGGAAAGTCCGAAGCATCTCAATGCCCCCAATTAATGAACATATGCCTCCCGGTCCTGTGATGGGCAGGGTTCATGCAAACGGGGAGCACAAAAGAGGTCTCACGCTCAATCACAGTAGCAGAGACTGAAGAAAAATAAAAACACATGGACACCAAAATAATATGGTAAAAAGAAACACTTTTATATATGATTTAAATAGAAGTTATTGCTATAAAGCTGCGTGGACTAACAGGCCGTCTCCTCTGTCCCTCACCTCTCATCAGATCGTGGGCCCTGACCACATCAAACTTGCGAGCTCTGAGGAAGCGCAGCAGCAGAGAGTCGGGTTCGTCCCCGAAACGCTCCAGCATCAGTTTGGCCAGGTTGTCTCCCTCGGCCGCCCTCTCCTTCATCATGGCCCGCAGGTCCTTCAGCGATGACGCCCGCCTCTCGTCCGTCTCATTCAGCTCGTCCTTTGCCTTCGGGAGAAATAATTAAACAAAATGCAGGACAATGAACAACACTTGAGATCTTGTGGTCTCCAGGAACTGTTAGATATTCTGATTTGAACTCATCTGTACGTTCTCATAGTCTTTTTGTACCTTTTGCACAGTGTGACCGGGCAGTTTGTGGCACGGCCCAAATACCGGCCCATGATCCTTCACTGTCAAATGCTCCAGCTTGGAGCGCATGGCCTGCTCCTCCTCTGACACCATACGGAAAGATCCAGTCTGCATGAAGATCAGAAAACATCACACAAGCTTGTGCAGGTAATTGACTATCCACAACAAAACACATGCATCTGAGGTCCCACAACCCAGCTGAGCTACAGCAGACCCCAAACGACACACCCCAGTGAACGGCTGCTTAATCTGCTTCACATGATTACAGAAAGGACTTCGAAAGCCACTTCTTAAAAACAGCTTAAGGTTCCATCCCAGAGAGCTGCAGCATCTAGTGGCACAATAACAGCATTAAGCAGCACGGTCCAACATCCAGGATCCCGATGCTTTCAACACAGGTTTTCAGCCGGTGAACTAGGAGCCCGTGACAAAATGACACTTAAGTGACTAAACTCACAGCAGCCATGGTTGTAGCGTCTCTCAGCAGCTTCAGCGACACTGAGAAGGAAGAAGGAAAAGCACAAACAGAACAAAGCTACATCAAAACTGAGTCTGCAGTCGTTTCTTTCAAAACCTTCCACACAAGAGTTTGTTAATGTTGTGAAGGTTTTTTAATTTAAGGTCTTGGGATCAGAAGTCTGATATATGGCACAATCTATATAAATCAACTCCAGAAACACAACAGGTGTTGTAGGATGAAAACAATATATTCCAGATATTGAACATGATGAGTGGTTTCTTTACTCTTCAGTGGAGCAGACATCCTCTTATATAACAGGTAAAATAACAGTTGATATCTACTGAGCACTGTTCTCATATAAAACTGTTCTATCCCACATTGTTTCTTAAGTATTTCCAGTATATTTTTACAAAACAACTTATTGTAATATTAGTATGTCCAGATGAGCAGAAAGGACTGTGAACATTTGAAAAGTGTTTTCCAACATTATTATGTATTTGATTTTTGTTAAATCAGTTACTAAACTCTTGCTTTAACTTAATGAGGCACTCACAGTTTATTATAAATTTAATTGCAACCTGAAAGCAGAGCTACATTTACTGGACACTTAATTAGTGTATATCATTCAATATAACAGCTCAAATACAGAGCATCAAACACACTTTACAACATATTCACTCATTTCAGTGGATGATAGTTAAAAAAGATAAAAATTAGATTTGTTCATTTCACCAGTTATTTAGAATTAAACATTTTTTTACCATTTTCATTCCCAGATGATTTGAACTAAAGAGCTGAGCAGCCTTACCTTCAGCAGAGGGGATGAGAGGTGCAGTCAGAGTGACAGAGGAGACAACGGGAGGAGAGACGACCAGGAGGGGAGGAGTCACCGAAAACGCCACTCAGAGTAGGATTAAAACGACACAGTGGATTACAATGAGCGGCATAATCTACATCATGCAAACTGTGACGTGTGGGAGTGGAGGGGGAGAGGTGTAGAGTGGTAAAGGCCTGAGACTCACTCTGGTGCTGCGAAACACAACAACAATAAGAAAAGAACATAAATCACTGAATTCTTACAGAAAACATATAAACAGGTGAAAGATGCACAAAGAAATCACGAACACGTGACTGAAATGAAAAACACAACAAAAACACTTTCATTTGTATCAGATGTGATTTTATTTTGAAGCCCAAGAAAGTATCTTGAGGGGAAACTGAAGAATTTGAATTCAATAAAAGTCTGTTTTTCATTCAGCCTCCACTTAGATTATAATTTAGCTCTTATGCATCATATATTATATTTTCTTCTCACCACCTTCTCTAACGTCCCGTTCAGACTTGACCCCGTCATGTGACATGAAAGGTGGGATTTGACTCGTGAGAGACACGACCACCTGCGAGGGAGAACTCACACTTCTACACATTCCTCTCCTCACATTCTTTACACCCCTCCAGAGGGAACCACTCGTTTAAGGTCCCAGATCATCGATTATTCATCCATGATCGCACGACATCAGACACATGGCTCCTTTCTAGAGTCAGTAACGAATAATCTCATGTCTCGTCTACTTGCAGATGGGAACATTTTAGCCACAGTGTTCATGATCCCCAGAGGATGAATCGTACTGACTCTGGGGATCCACTTAGGTTCATTTGTGGTTTTAAAGTTTTTAAAGTTAAAAAGATGAAGCCGAACCTATACAGGCTGCAGATTAGGTCGTAGACCCACCTCCTCCATGTTAGCAGATGGGATATGGACCAAACTATGGTCAAAGTAGATTCAAATCAACTGTTGAAGATTGTTAATTACTAATATGATGACTCTGGCTCACGTAACCTGCTAAACTACATCTGTTTCCACTTGAATCTGTGCTAATGATCCATTTAGATCTGGACATTTTTCTATTGGAGTTTGCAAATTTTATACTTAAATATTTTTGGGGGAAATGTTTCCATTAACTATCTCGTCTATAGAGTTACATGAGAAGATCAATACAACTTTCATGTTTGACATAGTTGTCCGTTAATGTGAAGCCACAGCCAGGAGACAGTTAGCCTAGCTTAGCATTGAGACTGGAGACAGCTCGTCTGGAATCCGTCCAAACTTTGGTTAAAAAGATTCTAAAGCACTAATCACCATGTTAGATCCAATTTGTTTAATCTGTATGAAAAAACTAAAACGTAAATGACAACTGCGTTCAATTGTGCATTGATCTAATTTGTGGAATAATCTTTTTATTCACGCAACTGAAATTTTTCCATAATTAACCCAGGCTTGTATATTTGTCTCTCCCTTCATGCCCTCGCAGCATGAAAGAGCAGAGCCTATATGTGGGCTGCGAACACATCAGCAATCTGCATCATGTTTGACGGAGCAGAGAGCGCGGGCGCCGAGCTGATGGAAGAGGTTAATGAGCTGTGGGTGAACGGAGGAAGCGTCAAAGCTCTGCTCCCTCCTCCACACACTGAGGCCTCTGTCATCCAGAACTGGCAGACGTACTGTTCTCTCTCATTGTTCCTTTATCAGCTCCTCTCATTAGTGGACGCTCATGAATAACCTCCTATTCCCTGCGCAGACACAACCAGGGGTTAACAATGCCTCCATGTTTCACCGAGGAAGTGGCCATGCAAGTGTTTTTGTCTCTGGTGCAGTTCTTTGATGTGAAGGGATTCCTGCCAGTTATGTCACCCTGCGAGCCGACAGCTCGGCCTGCATGAAAACAAACGCATTCAGTGTCATTTCCTCCACATTATGAATCCTTCTGTTTCACTGTTTGGATGAAGCTCAAGTTGTTTCAAGCAATAACAACAAATACTGAGACTTGAAATCACAGGAATATTCTACAAGACAAATCGTTTTAAATGGTCTTTGTGGGAAATGCACATGTGACACTAACATTAGCGAAGCTCCTTCTCCAGGTGACTCACTGAGTCATGATTGTGAGTCACACAATATTCAATAATAATAATAAAATAATACCAGGACCCTGAAACCAAAGCAGCTTAATTAAAACTAAGATATTGAAAATAAAATAATAATAAAACTCAATAGATTAAACAATCATTATTATTCAAACATGTTTTTCTTAACAGTGCTCATGGGACATGGGAAGTTAAAATATCTTCTAACATCCTGCCCCCCTGTGGAGAAGGATAAACACTCCCATCTAGTGGCAGAAATCTTCCAATGGCATCTTTTTTCTCTCCAGAGAGCTTAGTGGAAACTGTTATGGCTTCTTTATAATTTTGTACAGTCTCAACTTTACTGTGTACAACGCCATGAGATAATGTATATTGTGATTTGGTGCAATACAAATAATATTGAATTGAAATAAATAGTTGTGTAACATACATAAACAAAAGAGTAATTTCAGTAAATTGAAATAATAGTTCAAGTATGTCTACATCAAGTAAGACAGATGTATTGTGTATTAATCATTATTATTATTTTCTAAATCCACCTAACATTTGATTGATGGGTATAAATAAAGATAAGTGGTATAAAGAATGGTTGGATGGATGCACACAACAAACCAGCAGATGGAAAATTGTTCTTTTATCTTTACTCTCATCAAGTTTACACAACAGACAACAAAGTCTTCTCTCTCATGAATAATTATAAGGCACAAAATAGCGTGCGGTGGATTTCTACACATGACGGTATCAGTTTGGAAGCAGAAGTAAAACCTGATCGTTTCATCAGTCCGAGAGGTGTCAAGTTTGAATTGGTCTGAATAAAGCTGCTGAGTGTAAACCCACACAATCCAACTTCCTGATATTTGTTCTGCTCAGAAAACACATGACAAACTAAAACAGGATTTGAGATTAAACAGAGACGCTTTAAAATTTCAGTCACAAATAAACATTCATATTCATAATCCAGTTTTTGTAAATTCAGTGCACCTGTGTATAATCATTATGGTAATTTTAGAAATTGTGTGGCTCGCAAAAAATATAGTCCCGAGCCTCGGACAGGAAGGCACATGTATGTACTGTGCTGTACGGGTGCGTGCACATGTATCAGTCTGCAGAATGAATTCTTTATCTTTCAATACTGTCGATTTTAAAGAATTTAAAGCTTCTGTTTCAGTCCACATTCCAAATGTAAAACAGTGGATAAAGTGGAAGGACAGTGTGGACTAAACTGGGACGAGGGTCAGTACAATGTAAATAACAGTTATCAGCTTGTTTCAATAGAGGATGGAATTATCTGAGCTCATTACTGGAACTGAGCAATTATTTACTGGAAAAGTGCAAAAAAAAAAAAAAAAAAAGAAGCATCAGAGTCAGTTAACTGGAAAAATGTAAGAAATGTCAAATGTTTAAAAGCAGCCAAAGACTGGAAACTACATCCACACAAAGTGAAGGCACAAACTCTTTTTGGGAACAAGATGCTGTCAGACGTGCTTCAATGAAATGTAAACATTAAAAATCATGTGACATACAAACATATCATTCATACAACAGGACCTTGTGTTTCCAGTGGTTCCTTCCATAGTAACAAAGGTCTGTGACAGTGGGTTTGTATCCAAACACGACCAGTGAAAAATAAGGGCACTCAGGATGCACCACTTCTTTCCTCTGTGTACCAAACCTTTTGCAAGCAGCTGGATCCTCTAAACATAAAATCCTTTTAAAAAATGTTTGTATGTACACAAATCTGTGGTATTTTGAAATCACTAAAACATCAACAACCGTTCCATTGCACAATAAAAACTTATTTTAACTGTGTGTAAGTAAACCTACAAACAAGCTTGCGGGAGCTGCAGGAGTCGTACCAGAGAGTCCAGAGGCCACAGATCTCATCCTATAAACGTCAGCCCTGCCATGACGCTGAAGCCCAGCAGGATGAAGAACACCTTGAGAAGCTGCTTCCCGGGGGAGTTTAGCTCATGTGGGAGGATCTCCATGAAGGTGATGTAAATAAACGTCCCCGCAGAGAGCCCCTCCAGGACGGCCTGGATCAACACTCCGGCTGCTAGTTGGGCCTCCATCACACTGATGCCGATGGCGATGCCTAAAGGCGACATCATGGCGAACACTCCGATGTAAGCAGCCACCCACAGTGGCCGAACTGCGCTCTGGACCAGCTTCACAGACAGGCTGAACACGATGATGCTCTTGTGGACCAGTATAGCGATGCAGATCTCTAACACCTGCAGAAAACAAAACAGTATTATACTTTTCTATTATGGTCGATGACGAAGCCATCACTGGAGACTCTGGAGAAAATGAAAATGCGCCCAGGTGAGAATACAGCAGGTAAATGTCGAGAAAATTCAAAGTGAGCAAATGATTGTGTTGATCACTAAATTGTACCTAGAAAATGTTATAATTTCAAAGGACTCTAGATAAGATTTTGTTTGTGTACATTTCATTTTAAAATGTATTTATTAATTAAATAAGTTTCCAATTGAACAAACATACAGCTTAAAACTAGATGTACTGAAAGGTCCTGAGGGGAAACTGATATAGTTTGAGTATAGAGAGACTGCTGAGGCCGTCTTGTGACCATAAGCCTCACAGTGAGATTCTTTTTCTTCAGAATTCCTGAAGCTCATGTAAATATCATTTCAACTTCATTTGAACTGGGCTCTCCTAAGGCGACGCGATAAATCATGAAGAAGCAGAGAGATAACGTTTGATGAGACAGTCGAGCGGGAGCCAAACTGGAATTTCCCGGTTCTGTTCCAAAAGTAGGAAAACCTTATTTAAAAGAAATCCCATTGACATGAATCAATTACATTTATGTGATATCAGGGTTTTAATAATGACCTCTTAAGAATCATTGGCTATTTTTTAATGTTTTACTCCCTTAAAAAATCCATATTGGTTTTAACTTGTTAATGACTAAAAATCGTTGGTGAGTTTTATGGTTAAAAAAAAGAGAGAAAAAAAACATCCACGCTGCTGATGTTGTAGTTTTCTTTTTGAAAGAGCAGCTTTAACTTTAAGAGCAGGTGAAGTACCTTCTCTTCTTACCTTTGAGTCTGTGTTCTGGAGGCCGATGGCGAGACCCTCAAACACTGAGTGGAGTGAAAGCGAGAGGAAGAGCATGAAGGAACGAAACGGAGAATGAGCCTGAAAGTCAACATGGACGTGGTGGCCGCTGCTCTCCAGATCAGTGCTCGCTCCGTGTCCGTGCCCGTGCCCGTTTCTGTTGTCCGATATAAGGGGGGCCCTCTCCTCCTGGGCCCCTCCTATGTCCTGGCAGTTCAGGACCATCTTCTCTAGTATGAGGACCATGAAGAAGCCGGAGGCCATGATGAACTCCGGAAGAGGGAAGCTGGTCTGTTCGAGAACGAGACAGAGGTTTAACAAGTCAACATTTGTTGAACAGAGATTTAAACAGACTACAGAACTGTATCTTTTTATAGAGGAAAGATCTGGCAAAGCAAATACTCCTATAACAAGGTGCATTTGATCAAAGTCTAAGACTGTGAAAGATTAATAACTCCATCACTTTGTTTCCAACATTTATTTTCATTCTTTCACAAAAACAGGCCAATGTTTTATTCCTTAAGAAAATAAAGCAGAGAATGCAACGCCATTTCTTTTTGTACTTCAGAATAGATAGAGTGCATTTATCACACACACACAGATGTAATCTCTGTGTTTTGATATAGTCAATTAACCGAATGACTAACAACATTAATCACTGATTATGGATTAATTGTTTAAGTCAATTATCAGGTTAAAACCTCCTCTGGTTCTAGATTCTCAAAAGTGAAGATTTTCTGTTATATTTTTGGGGTTTTGGACTTTGAAGAATTTGCATTCACACTTTTATAGACTCAATCATTAACACATTTCCAATAAAAAACAATCATCATTTTTGTTGTTTATTTCTTTATTTCTTTATTTTCTGACACTAGGTTTGTTCAAATCCCTTCATACTTGGACGTACCTTCACATTCCGATTGTCCAGCTCTGTGTTGATGTCTGACAGATAATCTGGAATGATGTCGAGCAGACATGCTGCCAGGAAAACCCCACCGGCAAAACAGCTGATCAGACTCAGAACTGTGCGATGGGTTTCTGTAAATGATTACAATAACGACAAACTTTATTTGTCTAGCACAGTTCACGCATAAAGTGCAATACACACCTGTTCACATAAAAGCAGTTTGAATAATCATGATAAAACAATAAAACAGAACATTTTTAAACTTTAGCCTCAGTGTTGTTTTGTGAAAATGTATAATGATTCTCTCTGTGGGATAATGGAATATTTTACATGTTCTAACTTCTCGTTATCAACTGGTCGAACAAAATCCCTAATAACCCTATCGCTGAAATATTGATGATACACCTAAAATCATTGAGCCTCCTTCCTTCCACTGTGAAAAAAACTTGTAAGGAAGATCATGTGACACATCCTGAGCAGCCACAATGACTCAAAACAGCACAAATGTTACTTTCACTTCCATTTTTTTTTTTTTATGAAGGGGCCAAAGTTTACCATCTCAGCCTGTGACCATGTGTCTGGAAGAATTTCTGCTTCAGGCTTCATCCCTATCAGGTGACTCAGGTCCAGGGGCGAGAGCAGGGTTTGTTAATGTGGTCAAGAATGTATACATTACATTTTGATGTTGGCATAAACCACAGTGACACTTTAATTGGACAATAAGTATTTAACAGTGTCAGCCCATCATGCACTAGATTAAACCAACAGCATTAAAACAATGGTTGTGTTTTTTACTTGCTTCTTCACTTCAGAGTGTTTGGTTTCTGATCAATGGCTGAAGCCCACCCTGTCATGAAGTGTGCTGTGTTGGTAGCTGTTATCAGGTCGTTAATGGTTTCTAGGTCACAGTTGATAAAATCAGCAGATGTTTATAACGTCGACACAGCAACACTATCTTCACCTGAAATGTGATTAAGTCAGGAAGAGAGAATCTCATGCACCGGACTCCATTTCAAATTCTGTTACTTTAAGGTTTACTCGTGTTTCAGTGGGAACTAACACGTCGCACAATAGAAATGAATAATGCACACGAATCTGCGACTTTCCTTTATTAGTTCGGCGTCGATGTCGTAAAAATAAAAGTATTCTTAAGAAAAGAAGAATAGAAAATAACTTCACCTTGACCCGAGGTGTTCAAATGAGGCTGGAGATTTCTCTTTGCAAAATGAATGAATATAACATCTCAATCAAAACTAACGCACGAACCTGTTCCATTTGTGCGTCTGAACCATTTGACGCGGGCGGGGATGGATCCAAAAAACAGCGTCAGGAGCAGCAAACCCACCAGAGCGCCTATTTTCACCTGCAGCAGATACTCCATGTTTTATCTGCCCGTCTCACTGTCGGCTCAAGTTCGTCTCACTATCATCGGAGAAGCTGTGAAGCACGAACCGGCTCCTGCTCGCAGACACTGAGAGATGCACAGACAGCAGAAGAAGCAGCCTCCGTCATGTTGTTGTTTGGGAAGTGGTTCAGTACGGTGGCCGAGGAGGGTCAAAGAAATGAAAACGCGGAAAGAGGAAACATGTGATGCACATGTCGGATTGGTTGCATTCATGTTGTAATGAAATACTTTGCTGTCACTTCATTCATTTCTTATGTGTGGAAGCAGATTTTTTAACAATTCAATATTTGGAGAGTTTTTAAAGACTTGATGAATCAACTTTACATCGGCTCATTAAAAATGGTCCTGAAGTAGCACGGACAATCATCTCATCTGCAGCCAGGTACTCTGGCTCTTTCCTGACACTGTGTGGTCAAACACTGTTTTTACTTTACTCTGATCACTTTATACATCTCACACTCGTCAGGTCAATCATGATTATAAACTAGTAAGTCTCATTATAAAGTTTCTCATTATAATAACTTACAGGATCTTTATTTTTTTCATCACTGCAGCAAAAATGGGCTTCCATACTTACAGAAGCGTATTGCTTTCACTTGAGAAGCAGTTTTAGAGTTTAAGAGGTTATCTTATTATTTTCTCATTTTTCTTTCACTCTTGTGAACTCTGAATGTTTATTTACTATATTAAATACTGTGTTTACATCCTCACTTCCAAGGATGAGGATTTCAGCTCTTTCATTATGGATGGAAAATATAATTTAATCGAATTGAATTAATGGATAGATGGACAATAAATAAAACATGACAAACTGAAACAAATTATATCACAATATGCTAAAATAATAGATGGATGGAAAATACAATAAGATAGAATAAAACAAAATAGAATACAATTATAGTAAAGGACGAAAGGAAAATAAAACAAAGTAAGATAAGACAAACTGAAAAGAAATATAATGAAATAAGATCAAATAATGGATTGATGAAAAATATAATACAATTAAAATAATAAGAACAAATAAAATAATAACAGCAGATGTCACTGTGTGACCAACTTTGTGAGCCGCTCTCGCGCTCTGCCCCACGCGCATGACGACCGCGGATTGATGACGTTACTCTCCTGCGCCGGAAATGTAGTGTCAGGAATCGCCGAGTGCTGATGTGGTCTAACAGACTTCACGCAGGCGGATTCGTGGTTCTGTGTTCGGTGTTTTAAATGCAGTGACACGGAGACCGAGAGAAGAAGCGTCACACACAGTTTCATGTGAAGAGCGAACAGCTGCAGCAGCGGGTCACAGACGAATGGCGGTGAGAGAATCACACACATGTTGAGACTACAACCCTGTAGTCCTGTTCTCCATTCAGCTGTAGTCCTGTTCTCCATTCACCTGTAGTCCTGTTCTCCATTCAGCTGTAGTCCTGTTCTCCATTCAGCTGTAGTCCTGTTCTCCATTCAGCTGTAGTCCTGTTCTCCATTCACCTGTAGTCCTGTTCTCCATTCAGCTGTAGTCCTGTTCTCCTTTCACCTGTAGTCCTGTTCTCCATTCACCTGTAGTCCTGTTCTCCATTCAGCTGTAGTCCTGTTCTCCATTCAGCTGTAGTCCTGTTCTCCTTTCACCTGTAGTCCTGTTCTCCATTCAGCTGTAGTCCTGTTCTCCATTCAGCTGTAGTCCTGTTCTCCTTTCACCTGTAGTCCTGTTCTCCATTCAGCTGTAGTCCTGTTCTCCATTCACCTGTTCTCCATTCACCTGTAGTCCTGTTCTCCATTCAGCTGTAGTCCTGTTCTCCTTTCACCTGTAGTCCTGTTCTCCATTCACCTGTAGTCCTGTTCTCCATTCAGCTGTAGTCCTGTTCTCCATTCAGCTGTAGTCCTGTTCTCCATTCAGCTGTAGTCCTGTTCTCCTTTCACCTGTAGTCCTGTTCTCCATTCAGCTGTAGTCCTGTTCTCCATTCACCTGTTCTCCATTCACCTGTAGTCCTGTTCTCCTTTCACCTGTAGTCCTGTTCTCCTTTCACCTGTAGTCCTGTTCTCCATTCACCTGTTCTCCATTCACCTGTAGTCCTGTTCTCCTTTCACCTGTAGTCCTGTTCTCCTTTCACCTGTAGTCCTGTTCTCCTTTCACCTGTAGTCCTGTTCTCTATTCGCCTCTAGTCCTGTTCTCCATTCGTTCCTACACCGACAGATGAATTCATAAAGATCAGTCTCAGTTACAATAAGCCTGATGGGTCCACATAATATTTTAACAACTTCTAGGAACACTGGTGTCGTCTTAGTGAAGCCGATGAGGCCATGAAGAAGTCATGAAAAGTTCAGTTCCCTTCAAAATAAAGAAATACATGTACTTCAGCTTCATTTCATTTCAGTGTATTAATGGTGTAGTCCTTCTTCCTGTCCAACATTCTGAAATAACCTTGTGATTCAGCAGGTAACACAATGACTGACAGTGGGTGAGACATCATATTAACCTCTGTTTGAAACCCACCTAATCATTTGTGAAAACACAAAAATGGCAGTTGCATTGATTTTAGCTGGCAATAATTCCCTTCTTGAATTGAAGAAGAATTATTGTGGCAGTGGATGTGTTCTATTTTTGAACTGCCTGAATGTAGATAAGGGTAAAAAGACGAATAACGAAACAACTTTGGTGATTTTTCTGGTATTGATCTATAATTAAATGGTATCACTTTGATTTTATTTCCAAAGTTACATGAATGCTGCTTAATGATTTAGGTTTTTATTTCTAACTGGCTCTAGAAATCGAATCCCTTGAAGACACAAAATTCACACAAGTGAAGAGTTATTGATATTTATAAAAATGTCCCCCCATCAGAAAGCAGGAGGTCTGGTCAAGAACCAGAAGAAGAGCATGTCTGAAAGATATCTTACTGCTGTCAGTGTTTGGGATTGAAGAACACACGAATATTGCTGAACCTGCTTTTTGTGTTTCATTCAACAGCCCAAAGGTAAAGTTGGCACGAAGGGAAAGAAGCAGATCTACGAGGAGAACGAGGCGACTCTGAAGTTCTACATTAGAATCGTCCTCGGAGCTAATGTAAGAAGCCCAGTGTTGTGTTGTTTGCTCAGTGAAGAGGAAAGCATCAGTGACATTTCATAACATCTTCTTTACTTCACTGAGAACTATTCTCTGTTTCTGTCCTTGTTCTCACTGGATCAGGTTTGATCCAACACAAACTGATCAATTAATAAAATAGCTGACACTAACTCTTCGGTTGATCGATAAATTGATGATTTGACTAGTGGCTGAAGCTCTTTTTATTCTATTCTGCTCCTCACCGTAGGCGATATATACTACCGTAAATCTTTTGGTTTTCTACAGTTCATCTACATTTTCAACATGGGTGAGTCTGTTTGATCAAGACAATTTAAAATCCTAATATTCACAAATCTCATGCGAGTGTCCGTCCTGGCCCTAAACCTTGTATTGCTCCTGTAGCTGCTGTTCATGTTTGCACTCGCCGTATATGTTGGGAGTTACCGCTCCATGTCTGCGATGGCCAAGCCAGTGTTTGCTGAGGATGGAAGTCTACTGGACGGAGGAATAGACCTAAACATGGAGCAGGGAATGGCAGAGTAAGTAAACTCCACATTACAGACAGGATTCTTTTTGCATGTTGTTGTTTATCCTGGGGGGGGGGGGGGGCACTAAAGTGAGAGGTTTGTGGATGCAGAACACAAGATGCAAAGGGTCACTGTGAAGGTGGTTTGTCTGGAAAAGAAAAACAGATTTTCAGTGTACATACATTAAGTATTGATGTCGCTGTCAGATGTTACTTTGCTCTCACAGCAATGATACGTCTTGTGAGTAATCGTGAGCGGCTGGTGGATTTGTTTTGCCCTGGGTTTCACCTATCAGGCTACATTCAGTCTGTCCTAACCCTCTGATTGATGAAACATGTTGCAGACAGGAAGCTCTGCAGACAAAACACCACTCACCCTCCTCCACTGCAAAAAAAAATCAAATTTATATATTCATTTGGATGTGACAATGTTAAATGTAAAAATCTGCATCAGTCAGTGCTAAGGCAACCAGGGACAGTGTTCCTATAACGAGAATTTATTGTGAGAAGAAAAATATTTTAGTCTCAGGATCTCGTTATTCTGTATTTATTAATTCTGTATATGGTTACCAGAAGAGCATAGTATGATGGCAGTGTTTCATTGTAATTCATTAAATTCCCACCAGTCTGACTGTCTGAACTTTGGTGAACACAAACATCAGTGAACTCGAACTCAAATGCACAATATACTTTACATCCTGTGGCAATAATTTACCTGCACCTTTACTCTATATATGTGTGTGTAATATTTTTCTGTTATTAAGTTAACCTTTATTTTATTTGTATGTTTAATCCGCATGTGTTTAATCTTATTTCTGTGTTAAATCTTGTGTTTTGAGTTTTTTGTGTAAGAAAATGTTTTATCCTCGTTTCTCCTTATTCAGTTTTATAAAAGGCACAAAGACTATTTTAAAGGTACAGTGTGTAGAATTTAGTGATATCTAGTGTTGAAGTTTCATGTTGCAGCTGAACACCCCTCACCTCACCCTCTCCTTCCAAACAGGAAAGAGAACCTGTGGCAGCTTCAGTTTTCATAAAAACTCAAAAGGTGTTTAGTTTGTCCAGTCTGGACTAATGTATGTAAATATAAAGGGCCTTTTCTGGTGTAAAGAAAACTACAATTCATACAGTTTAGATGAAACAAACTAGTGAAAACATCATGAGGATTATTCTACAGTAAATTTCTGCCAATAGTTCCCTCTCACCTAAATGTTACACACTGGACCTTTAACTGTCATATATCATTTTCTTGTTTAATCTAAAAGTGTCTCTGGTGAAATAAACCACAGTTAATCAAACTCAACAGAGACACTTGATGTTGAGCTGCCGCTGTGTGCACCAGCGACAATTTCTAACCTGTGTGTTTTTGTGTTCTGGTTCTAGGCACCTGAAGGACGTCATCCTGCTCACAGCCATAGTTCAAGTGCTCAGCATAATCTCCTCTTATTTCTGGTACCTCTGGCTGCTGGTATGAGCTTTTCTTCATGTTTTTCTATGTCTGGTTCCCTTGATAACTCTTATGAGATAGCTGATATTTTTCTGCTTAATTGTTTTCCTTATGTCTGATAATTTGATCTTCGTCCTGTGTGTGTGTGTGTGTGTGTGTGTGTGTCAGGCCCCGGCCCGTGCCCTGCACCTGCTATGGGTGAACTTCTTGGGCCCCTGGTTTATGGCTGAAAGCCCATCAGTGCCAGAGGAAGTGAATGAGAAGAAGCAGAGGAGACAAGAGCGCAGACAGATGAAGAGATTCTGATGGTGCAGAGCAGACGGAGCAGTATTTTTATACACAGAATCTAATATACAGATAGCTAGGAACTCATAAGTTATTAAGGAAGAAATTTTGTTATTAAATTAAACTCAATCCAAATCTGATACAGTGGAATCTTGTTTTCCATGTTTTCTTCCTGCCTTCTCTTATAATCCAATTTTCTCCTTAAATTATGAAATGAAATGTTCCCTGTTTAGATTAAGTCACTGTCTAAATATCATTTGTCCTCATGCTGAGATTTAAGAGCTTTTGTGTTGTAAGATCCCGTTACACTGCCCCCCTGATGATTTCCTTTCAGTTACACCCCGTTTACCACCAACAACCCAAATGAGTCCAAACTGAATTTGTTCCGTCAGTGCCACTTTTTTCATCGAGCATCTTTGTAGTTTAACTCTCTGGACCGACAGAATTCATTTATCCTTCGTTGCACAACTGAGCGTTTTCATTTGTGAGTTGGTAAAAACCACTGGTTATAAATCAAGTTTTTACCAGGAACATTTTTGCAATAAAAATCTTTATCACAATGTCTTTCCAGAATAATATTTCTTTCAGTCAGGCTCTCTGTGTAACCTTTTTTTAAACCAGGTCCCTTGAGTCATGACTTAATGTGCTGAGCAATGTTATACAATTAAGATATTTCTATCTCATTAGAAAAATGAAGCCTGAGCAGGACCCCAGCTACGACTGAGGATGTGTGAGTTAATGAGTTTATGTCTTTCTTCACTGGTTCATAAACACTTTGTCAACAGACATTGCTCTGGTATTGGCCAGGAGGGAAGCCATCACTTTTTTTTTACAGTGGATCTGATCAAAGGAGCGGATCCACGTATTTTTATCATTTTCCTTAAATTGTGAGATAGGGCTCTTTTTTATTTTTATTTTTTTTTAACATTTGTCAATTTTGTAGGAAATAATGTGTGTGTCTTATTATAACTCTGAGATTTTAAGCACTGTTTGAACTTGGCGGAGGAATGAGCTCTACTGAGAAGCCATTATTTGCTCCTGTAACAAGGATTTTCCATCTGTCTATCCTGGCTTTAAAAGCAACTTAAAGTTTATATCTATTTTCATGTCATAACTCAGCTTTGGGGCTGCAAATGATTATGTTTAGGTTAATCAGTTACTTGATCTATTAAACATCAAATTGTGAAAAAAGTAACAATAACATCACTATTTGTTTTTGTCTGAGTCTAATACAAAAATCACCAATTTATTTTGCTTGGTATATGTGAAATTGAGAAATAAACAATCGTCAAAGTCATGTAATTCAGTGTAACCACAAAAACTCACCAATTGTTTTAATTTAATCAGTTTTATTTACTTAAATGTACATTCCTGTTGCCATGAGGCTGTGAGCACTTACTGAAGGATGTGGCAGCTTCAGGCTGCACACAGATGGCACGCGGCACAATTTTAAATAGTTTGTGACATGTAGACAGATTCTGTCAGATTTAATAAGTGGAACATCACATTGAAGTTACCGGCTGCAGCGCTCCAGACATAATCTCGCTTTCTTCTTGAAACTGCTCACATATGTTGGGATTAGCAATTTTGAGATCGAAGCTGACAAATCAATGCACAGACGACAGTTTAATCCCCTGATACTGAGGAAATCTGGTGCACAGCCACGTTTCTGTTTCCATCCGGTGAGCTGAGCCGCGTCCTCGAGCGAACATGTTGTTTATTGTCAGGAACCCTAAGTGACTTTATACAGTCGATCCAAGTGTTGACAAAGTGTGATTCAGTGATTATGTTCCTGCTCAGACTCCAAAGAGAGTGAGTGGGCCGGCTAAGCCCAGATCTGCTCCCAATGTAATTACAGATTTCTCATCATTGTTCCATCCATGCTTACCCAACCCAACAAGCTACAACCTGCAACATCCAGGTCTGAGGGGGAATCACTGCGATGGTGTTGAAAAGAAAACAGCAAGCGAGCGACAAAGCTCACAAAGAAATTTTAAAAAGCTCATTATTTTCTACCCAACTTTAAACTTCTACATCATCAACATCCCCACGAGCTCTTTTCAAAATCACTGCTTTTACTTTGCCTGCCCTCCTTCATTCCAGCCCTGTGGTCCTCTACTGTCTCTATTATAGGGTTATAAACAAAGTAACCAAAATTAGAGCAGCACGGCATCCAGTTGTCAGGGCCAATCCCAGATGTGGGCTCTGAGAGGGACCATGCTGCAGTGTAATTTAGCACTGGGGCCACTTACTTGCACGTAACCCCACCCCCCAAAAACTCACATATGTACTTTGTGTGTTCTGACTCGTGTTTTTCCTGTAACAAGATTTGCAGAATCCTCAGAAAAAGCGTTTACATGACACTTAAAACGTTGAGGGCCTAAAAATGGACAAATTTTTCTTTTTTTGTTCAAGTGCAAACCCGTTTTTTCTCCTCCTCGTATTGTCCTGCTTTAGAGGAGTATATCTGAAAATAACTCGCGAAGAGAGTCCCCATCTTGGCTGCTGATTTTAGATGGAGGGAAAAGAAAGGAGTGGGAGAGTGAGGCTCTTGTTTACCATGGCAGTAAAGACGCATTCATCCTGACAACACGAAATAAAGGGAGTTGAAGTTACATTCCATTCTCTCGGCTCCGTGACTCATTTTCATGCGATAACCTTAATAAAACTCAACGGTTTGAACCCATTATGACTGTGGGAGTTAAATAAAAGTCTAAAAAGCGAGGAGTCGGGTGATAAGCAGACAGAAGTGGAGCCTTTTGTCTCATTGGCTGCAGCGACAGATCTTGGCCTTCACATTCGAGATCCCTTTCTACTCACGGAGCCAGACAAAACAGGAAATTCAGGGGCATTTGGGCAACAGTCGAGCCTTTGACCCTTGAACTGCAACACTCCCTGTCTTTGAAGTCAGGGGAGTGAATCACAAGCAATTACATGCGATGCAGAGTGTGTTCCCTCGAACGCTCAGCCTCCGCAGTGTAAACAGAATCAGAGCAGTGTTTGGCAGAGTCGTGGGTGTAGTCCTCCTCCTGAGGTTCATCATTTCAACCTTGTTTTGACTCTGGACTGAAGTGACCAAAACACAGAGCACTCTGGGTTAAAGGAGTGGCCAGAATCAGCTCAGGGCACAAAGAAGAAACGAGAGTAAAGCAAGACCCAGCCACTCTGGGTTTATTCATGATCCACATGTTCTGTTGCTACTAACAAATAAGCATTGCTATTTCCAGCATCATCCTTTTAGCTTAAAGACGACACCGGCCGGGGAGAATTCACAGCTCCAAGCATGGCCTTAAAAGGAGGCTGACAGGAATTACTGCTGCATTTCACTTGTGTGTGTGTGTGTGTGTGTGTGTGTGTGTGTGTGTGTGTGTGTGTGTGTGTGTGTGTGTGTGTGTGTGTGTGTGTGCAAGTGAACGTGTGCGCGTGTGTGAAAAAGTATCTCGATCATCAGACTTGGTGGCAAATACTCCACCGTCCTCTGAGATTGTCACCTCTGTTTAACCTCTCACTCAGACTCCTGCCAGCACGTCATCTGCTCCTGTTTGTCATCGGCTGCGAACCGAAGACAGATTTGACAAATCAATAAAAGCAGTGGACGTCTCATCTGTTAATGTGCTACAGCTATTAGCAGATTAATTTGAGATATCAGAACATTTCAGTTCACTTTATGATGCTCACAGGTGTTTATGGACCGAGCTCTGGTGCTTTTAAAATATTGGCCAATAACACATGGGATAGGGTTATGATGGATGAGGTATCTGCACATCAACACCTCCACATTAACCATCTATCCTGTTGTCTCCCCATAAATTAATAATAAAACTTTGCACGTTTGAAGCGAACAAGATCATAATTTGTTCCCACAAAATATTAACTTGTCATACAAGATTAAAAAATTGAATATTTTGGGACTTCGGTGTCTCCGTAAATTTGCTGTGTGCCTTAAGTCTGAAAGAAATCATGATTACAAGAATTTCACCTTTAAAAAAACCTGGGTATTTAATATAATAACATTATAACTACAATGACTAAAAGTATAAGGACAATAAAATGCATTGTTAAAACATAAAAGTAATATTCTGTGATGTTAGACCTGATGATGTTTCCTCCTGTATTCATGTCTGCTGTCAAATAACGACACAAAGTCCCCCAAAATATAATGAAATTCAAAGTCAGTATATTAGAATAAACCGGGTAAATTGTATCGTTGGGTTGTAACATGACAGAACATCGTCATGTAAGAAACAGTTCACGTTAAAGCAAAGGCAGTGCCGTCAGAACTGAGATATCTGCTGTGCTCAGGCAGCAGCACAGCCAAGACGACCCCTTGATCTCAATCTGAACTCTGAAAATCATGAGCATCATGACTGAAATATCCTGAGGATCTCAAGGTTTGGTTTACTGTTCAGTCTGAGTTCAGCCTCGTTAGGTCATCTATATTAAGTTACTCACCGTCTGCTGCCAAATCCTCACTGCAAAGGTTGTGAACTCGCAGGCATAAAAGTCCTGTTTTGTACATTTAAATGGTTCTGGCCAAAGCAACCTCATGCAGCTGCCATCTCATGATGAAATCCTTCTCTGTCAGATACCATGAAAATTAGCTTCACGTTACTCTGGATTTAGAGAAACATTATCGGCATGAAATGCATCATTTGTGGATGCGTGGACCTGCGGTAATTTAAGGACAAACTAACAAATCAACAGGGAGGCAGAAACGTCAAGTTAATATTGAATGTTCTGCTCTGGGAGCTAAATCCGGAGTTATAATAAATAATTCACGCTACACCTCGGAATGTGTTGCATTCTTACACACGTACACACAATCTCAAGTTTCTCTCCAAACTAAGTCTCATGATGCTAAATATGTTTACATTAATGCCGACACGCTTGCAAATAACCCACATGTCCTTGTTGCAGCTAATGACTTGAATCCTGCCTTTCTGTTCGTTCACCTTTTAATTATTGGATTGTTTATTATCTCAGTGAGAAGTGGAACCTTGAACCAGAGCACATTTAATTTATCTGAATAAGTAGAGCTATAGATGACATTGTCCCAATGTTAGAAAACCGCCCCAACGACTTTACTGATTTGTCTTGATTCATGTTTAATGTGTTGATTTAAAAAGTTCTGATGCTTGTACATTCACTGTTGATTGAGTTTCATTTTTCAGGAGTTCAGGAAAAGCAGTTTTCCTGAATTTAATCAATCAATCACGTCCAAACACTTTCACTGTCTGATTTAAAACCTGTGATTTAATAATTTCTCATTTTCTTAAGCATGTGCTACTCTGAGTCTGAAACCCCTAATAATCTCTTTATTGCCCTTTAACCAGGACTTTTGAGTGCAGTGAAATAATATCTCTCCAATGTATCTACTCATAAATACATAAAATGACCCATAATGCACTTCCGTCAAGAATCAGCCAACAAAGCATTGACTTACACAGTGTAAATCATGGGCTCCAGCGCTGTTACGCACACTTTCAAACTCTCATTATTATCCTTCCAGCACTTGACCTCAGTGAGGATCAGCGACTGATGTTAAGTTGTGATAACAGCTAAAACAGGTCACATCATTTCACCCGACATTCAGTTTTTTTGTTAAGATATTTGTCCTTTCATTAAATAAAAATGAACGAGAGGTCCTCTGTGAGTGACCACAGCAATTAGTTGCGGCGGTGGCGCCACTGTCTGCATGACTCCCGCTGATCCAGGATCAGCGAGGGACAGGCTCCATCACACTGGGTTCCCTTCCTCTTCCTTTGTTTTCATCCTGTTTCCTTCCTTGTTTTCTCAGATACTGTTCCGCCCAGTGGAAGTCTAAACAAAATACAATAATGTGACTGTAAACAAATGCACAAATATCATGTCGTAAGACCTGGGCACTTACGAAATCAGGATGCGGTTTTATCAGGATCCAAGTGCAAGGATTTAGTGTGTGATTCTGATGAAGCACACAACATTTGGTACTTTTTCATTTTCTAGAGTGAGCGGCTGATTCTGACAGAAACCAGATGGAATCTGAAAAAAGGAATATTAAGCATGGCAAGAAACTTCTGTGTCAGTACATACTTCTTGCTCTATGGCCATTTTGTGTTTATCTTGATTCAAACCAACATGTTTATATAAGATCTTAAATCCTATTCTCATATTCTGTCTTATTCTGATATCAAAATGTATTCTTGAATTAATTACCATGAATATTAGTGTATTTTAGCAAGTGTGTTTGATGGTTGATAGGAAAAATCGTAGACTGTAGATGGTCGACATGAGGGAAGCCAAAGCCAAAACGTCTTGATCGCCACCTGCTGGCTGGATGCAGTACAGGTCATACATCCTGCCTCCTTTTTATTCTTATCACACTTATATATGTTCAAGTGCTCATGTTGCTTATAAGTTTGGTTTTAATTATTCAGTGCTATAAAAATTTAATGAAAGGTCATGATTGACAGCCGAGACTGATTCGTGATTGGACATCGTTTGGATTGTGGGAGGAAGTGAAGACGTGTCTTTAAATACGGTCTGATACTAAATTGAGAGTAATGTATGTTGAACAATGTCCAGCGGCTCAGTTAGGCAGAGGGAAATGATGATGATGACGATGACGATGACGATGATGATGATGATGATGACGATGATGATGATGATCATGATGATGACACATTACATGTGTAAGAATGTGAAATACTAAACATGTGAGTCTGCATTCATGCACACAAACAGTCTGTCCATCTTGCAGCTGACGATGCAGCAGCCTGCAGTTAGTTAACTTGGCTAATGCTTGCATTAACATTAATGAGGTTTTACACACTTTGCTATGCAGTTTTTCTCTCCAGCGTTGTGTTACTGCGTCGCCCTTTTCCACCATTCCAAACCCATCCATCCCCACCCACCTCATGCTATTAGACATATAACGGAAGAAGAGATTAATGGTTAATTTCCAGGAAACTCCTGTGTTCTATCATAAAGTGCTTTCCATTAATTAGTGACTCTGTTTCTCTGAGAGGAGGGGGATAAGAGAAGAGTGATTAATGAGCTAACTGGAGCGGCCAGCGCCTCGCCTGGCCCCAGTGGTGAGCGTGAGAGTCGGACCCGCAAAGAGACAGAAACAAAATAAATACACAGCTTTTGGAAAAAAAAAAGAAAAGAAGTGCATGGAAATTCATTGAAAGGGGAGCTGAGTGCAGTTTCAAAGGGATGGTGCAGCATTAGAGCTGAACTTTGAGTGAGAGGGCAGAGCGAGGCTTGATTATGTTCTGTGTGGAGCCAGAAGTCCAGCAGACGGAGACGGGTGTGTGCTGAACTGAGAACTGTCGGCCTCTTCCTTTACCCTCATGTAAGGTTCATTCTGCAGAAGGTTGAGATGAGATAGTGCAGTAACGGTTGGTATTAAGCAACATACGTGTGCGATGGCTTGATTCGGTAGAATATTTGCTCGTTGGGACGTCAAGAAAACACATGCAAATAGAAAACACGTGCTACAAATAGCAAAAACGACACTCGAGGGGAGGTGATGACCTTGTTGTAGTGAAGTGAATGTAGTCTGCTTAGCATAAAGACTGTAAACAGCTAACCTGCTATGCTCAGTCATTTATAAATAATGTTTTGCATCAGTAAACAAAGATGAAATATGCGTAAACTGTTAACCTGCGAGTGTTTGGAGAGATGTTTTGTTGGATGATAAGGTTTCCTGTCTTTATGCTAGGCTAAGCTAGCAAACTGCTTGCTATCATGTTATATTACAGGAACTGTTGACATTTTGAGAAATAGGTTTGTCTGATTTCATGCAGAGAAGAGAGTAGTTGAGTGATAACACTCTCATTAGAGTTCAAATGTAAAGCTACAGTTCAATGGCAGAACCAGAGACCAAACCAAGATGGACGACGTGTCTCCACTTATATCCCAGACATGGACGCTGCCATCTTGAGCTTTGGTTCCGTGCACTCAACCAATCGCTGAAGAGTCACAGCTGTCAGTCAGGACGTTTCTCTCTATGTTTCAAGCATCAAACAAATTTAAAACCAATCTTACCATAAAAAAAGAACATATATATTTCAGTGGTTGTAACAGTAGACTGAGCCCAGGCTACTTGCCTCCCCGTGCTTTTTGTTTTCAGCTAAGCTAACCAGCTGCTGGCTGTAGCTTCGTGTGACGATATAGGATTGATGGTCAACTTCTCGAGAAGGAAATATTTTCCAAGACTATTGAACTATTCCTTTAAGTCAGGATCAGCTTTAAGCAGATACATATTTTGGCTGGCTAATGTTACTGAGCCTTGGCAGTGTTTTTGTGCAGAGATTCCTATGGAGCTCAGATTAAGAGGGCAGCCTGGCCAGACATTATCTGCAGCACCCCTGTATGTTTTCATAAGGGGGCCTCCCAGTCTCTCCAGTGCTGTCCCGTAAGTGGCTGGGAGTAGGCAGCAGGAGTGTTTGTGCGTGCATGAATGTTTATGTATGCATGTGTGTGTGAGTGCAGAGTAAACCTTGGTGGGGCAACACACTGTCTGCCACGTCTCTGGTCGAGAGCCATTAGGGGAGCAATGAAGCTGATGACATGTTGTTCCTGTGACAGGCCGCCTGACTCCTCTGTGCTGCCGCTGGGGCTGTGGGAGCCCACGGGTCTGCCGCTGGACAGACACAGAGACGCAGGGACGGCGTTTATTTTGGGAGGTGGTTTGGTGCCGGACACCCTGTCTACTCTCCCACCAACCTTTATACGCCACCACCCTCCTCTTCCCCCTCTCACAACACACACACACACACACACACACACACACACACACACACACACACACACACACACACACACACACACACCTTATCAACGACACACACACAATCAGGACACTTTTATCAGGCAACAACAGCAACTAATAGGCTGACAAGTATTGTGTTAAAGTTCCAATGTGTAAGATTTAGGTGAAAGGGGAGATTGTCAGAAATTAAATATATAATAAAATCATTGTGATGTATTCACTGGTGTTTAAATTCATCTAAATTGTACGAATTGTTGTTTTCTTATCCGTGAATGGGCCCTTTATATTGAAATACTTAATAATTACTTTCGGAGCGGGTCCTCTCTGTGGAGGCCACCATGTTTTTTACTGTCGTCCCAACTGGAGAAAGTAAACACCTTTGAGTTTGAAGTTTACCACAGGTTCTCTTTCGTGTTCGGAAGGGGGGGGTGAGGTGAGGGGTATTCAGCTGCAACATGCAACTTCACCACTAGATGTCACTAAATTCTACAAACTTAACCTTTAAAGTGTCATATCTTACATATCTCATATCTTTTTTTCCACAGGTGAGCATATGTCATAGTGAAGACAAAATAATTATATTAGCCCGAGGAGCTGTACTGTGTAACTATTAATCATAGACTGTATGTAAAGATGTCATACAAAAGTTAAGCCAAAGAGTCTTGATCACCCCCCCAGTGGGCAAGCCAGATATATTGGCTTCACTTTTGGGAGTATCAAGAAATTCAAAGAAGCCAGAGACTTTTATTGAACCTACAGCAGAACTTCCTCAAAAAACACATACTTGTCACAATGACCCACGGTTAAGAATCCCTGGATTAAACAGGCTCACTGCATTTGAAATAGTTCAAACCAGTCCCACCTCGTGCATCTGAAAGAGTAAAGTACTGCTTATGTCATCAATATTAATCTGTTACATAAAGTGTCAGGTTGAAGGAACCATTGTTCGAGGATGATTACTAGTTTAAAAACATTCAGCTGATATTTGTACTTTTATGCCTACTTGGGATTTATGGAATGCAGGACTTTTACTTGTAATGTAATATTTTTTACTTCAGTATTTTTAAGCTGTGGTATCTGGACGTTCAGGCCACTTAAATAAAGAATGTGAACACTTCCTCCATGACTGACTTTGACAGCATGATGTGTAACTGAGCGTTGATGACTAGGAATGTGCACTACACCCATTTTGATTTATGTGTTTGACTCAGCTGATGTAATAGCCTTCTTCCTTTTCATTGATTTATTTAGTTTTTTTATATTAATAAGCTATGATGGTGATGAATAAACTACAGAGAACAACAACAGAAAACAGCTGACGGTGGATGATGATGTTATCGTTGTTGAACTCTGTTGAGTCTGTGAAGATACATGGTTGTGTGTTGTTGTAAACACATGCAAATCATGTTTCCTGCATCCCTGAATCCCAGTGGTGTTTTTTTTAAACACTGAACTGTGGACGAGGCTCTTTTCTCTCTTCCAAAACGTCTCTCTATTCCCTCTCTGCATCTGATTGAGTTACACAGGGGAACACATTTTGAACAGGTGCCCAGTGAACACCCCCCCCCCCCACACACACACACACTCCTCTTCTTCCTCAACTCTCTCCTCCTGTCATTGTAACGTGACTCCCCGATTCGTAAGCCAGCTCACATACCCCTGTGGAGTTTGGGCACACTGGTCCTGGGCATGCCACACACACCCAGGATTAACTCTCCTGATATGAGGTGTGAATCGCCATCCACCGAGAGCACCGTGCTAATCCCACGGCCACAACATCCACTTGAACCTACGCTTGTGGAGTTGTTAAAATGCCAGTCTCCAGCACTGGTGGAGGTGGTCACGTTGGCACAGAGATGAGATGCCACTGGGGGGGGGGATACCCTCGCCCCCTGTTTCCCCCCTTTTTACCCGCATCTACGCCTTGTGCTCTTTGCTACTAATGTTCAGCTGGTCCCTCTCCTCAACTGCTCTCATGCTTGTACTTACTGAGCTGGTGACTTTAACCATTATACAGCAGGGTGAAAAAAAATTTTTTTAATAGAATGTTCAGTTCCACAAAGTGAAGTTCTTCACTCGTGGGCCTAGACGGATAAATACATCAAGAAGAAGTGACTGAAGGTTTTGACAATATTTAAAATGTTGTTAAAACCATTTGTGCAATTAAAGGTCCAGTGTGTAAGATTTATGTGAAAGAGATCTATTGGCAGAAATGTAATGTAGAATAATCCTCATGATGTTTTCACTAGTGTGTTTCATCTAAATTGTATGACTTGTAGTTTTCTTTACACCAGAAAAGGCCCTTTATATTTACATACTTTATATTTACATCGAGGGGACCCTCTCTACGGAGGCCGCCATGTTTTTCACAGGAGTCCAGACTGGACAAACTAAACACCTTTAGAGTTTTTATGACACCTGAATATACCACAGGTTCTTTTTCATGTTTGGAAGGGGAGGGGGAGGTGAGGGGTATCCAGCTGCAATTGCATGCAATTTCACCACTAGATGTCACTAAATTCGACACACTGTACCTTTAAATAATATTGACATATTCAATGTTAGGATGATAATCAATATAATTTGCTTCAATTATATATTAGTATTGTGTTGTTTTTATTATATATTATATAAATGTGTCTTATTAATTTGTGCTTTATTGATTCATTAATTTATACTCTCAGTTTTGAGTTATTAAAAATAAGATGCTCCATAAAATCCTGCCTCATACATATATTATTATGTATAATGTATATACTAACAAAAATGATGTGATTATAATAGCAGCAAGAAGTTACAAAAAGTAAACTAAGTTAAAGTATATATATATATATATATATATATATATATATATATATTACATAAAGTAATCAAAATTAATTGACATTACTTCCCAAACTACATAGATTGTTCATAGATATGTAAACACTGGTTCTGTCTTGTTTCCACTCGTGGTGATCAGTGGGGTTTTCAGTGGGATCTCCAGCCACAGCGGAACATTTCAGTTTGAGCAGAGCAGGATGTTGCGTCTTTAAGAGTTAAGAAACTTGAAACCGTGTTTGCGCAACAATCAGTGCGGCTCCCAGCCGCCAAAGTGTCTAGACTGGCACATGATGGCGGGAATCAACCAATGGCTCCAGAGCTTTCCTCTGGGCCCCGAGAGAGAGGGGGGGTGAGAGAGACAGAGAGACAGAGACAGAGAGAGAGAGAGAGAGAGAGAGAGAGAGACAGAGAGGGGGGGGGGGGGGAGTCAAGTCAGATGGAGTAACATGAGGTGCTGAGTTATGTGGCCTTCAAAATAAAAACCTTCTGTTCGCGTTTTAGTAAAAACTGATTTGATGCAGAAGCTTCTTTGACAGATGTGTAGTTAAATATATTGATTTATTTCCTTTTAAATAAAACACGTGTCCTGGGCAGAAAAGGACATTTGGGCTTAATGAACTTTGGTTTCAAAAGTATAAGAAAATATATGGACCGGTTCTTTCTGGGTTCTGATTATTTCTTCTTTGTTTTTCAAGTTTATAAACTTCTCAGGAAATTGTGGAGATACAGAAATTAATGTTTTTACTATGATCCATTAATTTGCAAAATAACACAATCAATCACATTAATCTCCTGCAAAAGAATATTTATTTATATTTATATTATATATATTTATATGATTCTTATTATTATTATTATGACGTTTTCTCTCCAAAAAACAAATGCCCCGTGTGTTTCCCAGGAGTCTTATTTTGAAAAGCAGTCGACGCTGTGTTACTGTGTCTAACTTGATGGTGGTGCGTGTGTGTTCGTGTGTGTGTGTGTGTGCGTGTGTGTGTGTGTGTGTGTCTGCGGAGGACACAGAGGAGAGTAGAGTGACTCCAGCTCTGTCTCTAAAACAACTTCTCAGCTCGGGGGTTTTGGCACCGGAGTCCCCGACCACCTCCGCTTCATCCCCGAGCTCTGCAGCCGGAGCGTCGCTTCCACCAGCGGGCACACATCTCCGGGCTTTCAGCGGTGTGAGGATTTAATTTCTGGAGGTGAAGGAGGGATTTTACTCGCCGGGGAGTTCGCTCTGTAAAAGTTTCGGAGCTGAGTTTCTGATGCTCTTTGAACCGATCACGCGTCCTTGGAGCTCTGACGATGGTCGGTGGATCGTGTGCAGGATCTCCACAGTGTTGGGAGGTTGACGGCTCTGTGTCAGGTCACTGAGCGGTGGCTGAGTGGAGCCTTCTCCTTCATGACTGAATATTACCTTCTCATGCTGCAGGGGAGCCAGGACACGGTGACACCCGGCTGCGCATGCTGTGCGCACCGTGCACACACCACTGGTCCTGCGCGACGAGTGTAAATCAGATGTGGCATCTTTCGAGACCCGGACGGGACCGACAGGACACATCCAAAACTGTCTAGGCTGTCGTATGTTTAAGTCGAAACGCTCAGGTCTTGTACGGCGACTCTGGAGAAGCCGTCTGGTCACCGAGAGCGACGGGCGGGATGGAAGCAGAAGAGGTGAGGGGGCACGGAACGGTCCGTGTGCAGGGAGACACTCAGGGAAGCTCCACAGACACGAGCAGCGGCCGGTGACACGCGCCGAGCCGTCTCCGGGACTCACGGGGGAGGCTGGGGACCTGACGGAGTGCGCGGAGAGGGAGGACGAGGAGCAGCCGGACGATGACCGCGGTGCCATGTGCGTCCGGGAGCACAGGGGCTCTCGGCCGGGACAGGAGGGCGACAGTAGTACGGTGACGTGTTGTTTGTTTGGGGAATGGGATCTCCGACCGCGGAGCCCTTACTGGGCCCCGAGGAAAGACAGAGGGGGGCCTTGTCAGTGCGCAACGAGGCATGCTGGGCTGGAGGATGAACTCGCGAGCACCGCTCATGTTTTTCTGAAGAGACTTAAGGAACGGTCTCTGGAGGCCCTGGCGAAGGCTGTGGACGCCAAAGGAGGGCTCCCCAGCGAGTGCGTCATGGTGCCGGGCACTGAGCTGCGGCTCGGTGCGCATCACATCTCTCCACAGTATCTCCTGTGTAAGCTGTACCGCTGGAGCGACCTGCCGCTCTCAGCCCACCTCAAGTCACTGTGCCACTGCCAGAGCTTTGGCGCAGTGGACAGCGCAAAGGTGTGCTGCAACCCCTATCACTACAGCCGCTTATGTGGGCCAGGTAAGGACACTAGAGGGAGGGGGGGTTCAACTCGAGGGTCCTGGCTCTACTGAGACCTTTTCCCCTCAGAAGAGACTTTTAAACTTTCAGTAAATATGTTATCCTGCAGTTCAACTTACACCTAATTACGCACCACTGATATTCAACCATCACATCTGCTTCAATGGAGGCTGAGACTCTCTGGTCCTCGATCAGGTGAACGACCCTGCAGACACACAGCAACATGTTTGTGAAGTGAAGTGCGTCACGATTTGAGTTTACATACATGAAGATTTATGACCCATACAGTAACATGGGAGTTTTGGTCATTCCCAACATATCAGCTGTTCGTTTGCCTGCAGCTAAACAACCATGTTATTGTTGCGCCAGAAGCAGGAACAACTTGCACAAATTCTTTTCCTTCATCGCTGATGAAGTCGTGTTTTTATTGAACTCATGACAATCACACTAAAGCCCCGACACTGGCACTCCTGAGGTCACCGATGCTGCACTTTGTAATCATCTTTTCATAACTCAGCTTTTACTACCGTCAAACAATACTTTGATTTCCTCTACACATTCCAAACTCATTACATGCACACACTTTTACATTTGCGTAAAACTTTGCTGCTTCCCACATCATCCAATTGAAGGTCGCTCTCAAGTTGCACTCAGGCTCTTTTTTCTCTGACAAGGAGGTCCTCCTCTTGTTATTTAGGTGAAGGAGTGCCGATAATATACAGTTTGCTTAGTGCTGGCGCCAGACTGACTCGCTGGGTATCTGACTGACTGAGGACTCCGGCAATTACTGGCTCTGCTCTTAAAGGGGCCGCAGCCACAAACCCATGTCCACTGTGGCCTGGAGACACTGGTCGTGCAGCAGCACTGAGCCTGTCAATGAAAGTGTCCTAGATGTGAAAGAAGCAATTTGACAACGTGCATGTGTGTTTTAAAGGAAAGAACAAATGTTTGAGAAGGAGACGATACTTACTTACACAGGTTAGAGGAGTAATGAGGAATTACACATGTGAGAAAGTCTGAAAGACAAACAAGATAAGATTGTGAAGAAAGAGGGGCTGACCCCACCAACTCAAAATATACTCAGCCAAATTAAAAATAGTATCTTAGTTGTACATGTGTATATATTTTTTAAACCTGTCTACACAACGAGGACGCAAAAATGACGACAAACGCTCAATTAGGTGGTCCAACGTGACGGCCTGTCGATGGTACAAAACCTAGTTATGAACGTGTCACCTCATGTGAAGCAGAATTGAACCAGAAACAAAAAGATCTGTGAACAAGTACATTCAGGCACCAAGTCTCTAGGTTATTAGCTGTAGAAACAGTTTTACTGAGTAAGAGACACAATTATATTGGTTTGTAGTAAGAGTGATTCTTGATGGATGATTATTAGAATTATTTAAGTTCAACGAACATGCAGGTGAAAACATAACCTCTAGGTGGAGGTGATAACTGACTACGCAGTGACTTTGTATTAACTTTTCAAACTGTAGCTGTTTTTGTTGATTCAGTTGTTTTTTTGCAGATAATTTAGGATCAAGACCACACAGCCTTTATTTTAACCTTCATTCCTGTTGTATTTCCAGAATCACCTCCTCCTCCATACTCTCTGTCCCGATCAGACGAACACAAGCCACTGGGTGAGTTTGGAAAAAAAAAGGCTATCGCATCATAAACCAGGGTGGTGTCAACATTGTATTTTTAGACTGGAAACACAGATTAACAGTGAAAAGCTGCTTGTGCTGAAAGTGACACAGAGTTAGTAAAGCCTTATCTGTGCCCGTCGTCCCTTCAGGTGAGCACGACATGGAGTTAATAACAGGGAGGCTCTGTGTGTGCTAATAAAGCAGTCTGAGGCCACAACCAGTGCTATTTTCATTAGTGATTTATTTGACAAAAACCTTTTCGATCCATTAATTGATGCTGCATATCAAAAATGTCATAAAATTCCAAGATGCCTTCAAGTAGCTTTTCTTTCTAACACGAGGCCAGTTCCCAAAACAGTTTGTTATCATATAAATCTTAAAAATAATTAAATAAATATAAAACTACAGAACGTGTGTGATTTTCCTGCTCTATAAATAAGTGAATTACTTGTTAAGTTATAATCTGGATCTCATTCTTCTTCTATATGTTTGTTGTTTTTCTACTTTCACCAGACTCAACTCTGTCTTACACTGAAACTGTGCCCCCCCCCCTTGCCAGTCCGCCTCACATCATGCCAAGAGACTACACAGGTGAGTCACATGAACTCTGTGACCAGGCACATGTATGATGCTGCACGTCGATGTGTGTCCCTGAAGAAAGAGCTGCTGCTCCCTCATATCAGTGTGGAGGCTCAAATGGGAAACAAAGTTTTTCTGAGTTATACGTGTGTGTGTGTGTGTGTGTGTGTGTAAACACAGCCTTCATCTACTCTTTGAAGGTTTATATAAAATAGTGAATTACATTAGCTGGGGTGATTATGTTGTGTTGTGCTTTCCTTCCTATTTTCAAAAGCTGTTAAGAACCAAAAACTCCCCTCCATAAAGTTGTCAGGGAGGTATGGAGAGCTCGGAGGGGTTCTGGGGTCTGTCACTATTGAGATGGCACAGCAGTGTAGCCTTTCTCTCTCCCTATGTTTTCTCCACAGCAAAAAAATTTTTCTCTGGGATGAAGCTGCAATAAGATCCCTGTGCATACTCCCAATCCCCTTTGCCTCTCAAACCACCCATCCCCCTCTTTCCCTCTTTCTTCCCTCAAATCCCTCCATTCCTCTCGGCAATTGAGCAGTGGAAAGAGACTGGCATTTTGGGGGCGGGGGAGCCGAGCAGCTCTGATGAGGCGGAGGTGTAGAGTTTTGTGTGCGTGTGTATATCGGGTGGGGGGGTTGGGGGGGTCGCTGTGGGCTGAGGGCTGAGTTTGGACAGGAAACAGCCCCCTCTAGATGATGAAACTGGAGCTTTATTTGTTTACGTGCCTGGGTCGGGTGGAGAGGTGCTTGTAGCGTTAGAAGAAACCCACAAACCCACTGGATGAAGCCTCCCCAGGCTCACTTGTGGATGGTGTTGAGAGGTGAATGGGCAGCGATTAAGTCTGTGTAGTGTTGTCACTGCATCGCAGACCTGTCGGAGTCCTCTGAGAGAGACACCGACGTGATTCCAAGAAACCTCCTCCTTGTTGATGTTTAGAGTTGTCGTGTTTAGAGCAGAGCTGTAAGCAGCCTTTTACAAATACTGAAGTCACTTTCAGATTTTCCTTGTTTTGCTTATTCAATGAACTGTTCACTTGTCCTTTCCGGGCTTTTAAATTCACAACTGTTGCAGAGTCTGCTTCACACTGTCAGGAGATGAAACCTCCAGTTATATTCAACTTTTTTAGATTAGAAGTGGTCAAAATGAAATACATCGAGTCTTATAATTACACCAAAAACCCTTAAAACACCCCAAAACAAATAAAGTCTCCTTCAAGTACCAGAGAGGAACATTGTGAGCTTATTCTCCTGTCAACCCGTATATAGCCGCCTTTGTTGTTGTTTCTGGCTGACGCTCATTACATTGAGTGGGCATGAGAGCAAAGTTATCTGTGACTTCATAGTTTTTGCACATATCTGCACAGAAATGGGAGTTTTTGAAAATCTGCACAAGGCGTTTGTAAAAATCAACATTTTAGCGACATCACACATTATTTGCATGTGGACGAGAAGCCCAAAGACAGAGAGCTGTGGCTGATCGTGTATAGAGGCCGTGCGTGTCGACCAGAGGCGTGAGGATAATCATTGCTTTACTGTGTTTGAAATCTGTGTTTAAAAATCATCAAGTCTGTTCTGTCAAGGTCAAAAGTCAGTTTGTGATATTGAGCCTCTCCAAGCTGTAGTAGTAGTGGGAGTAGTGAGACAGAGGACACGTCCTATTGTTTTGCCCGGTGAAACGAGTGGATATAGATCAGTCTTCTGACAAGATGTGTGTGTGTGTGAGTGTTTGGGTGAGTCTGTGTGTGAGTGCGTGTGCGTGCATGTGTGTGTGTGTGTGTGTGTGTGTGTGTGTGTGTGTGTGTGTGTGTGGTCTCTGATCCCCTGCCCCCCACGCCGGAACACTGGAGCCGAGAACTGGAGAGAGCGTGAGTGGGAGCGAGACTTGGCTAAACGGAGGTAGCCAAGAAATCTGCATGCAGCTATTGTTGTTAACTTTGACAGGTTATGAAACTCCTGCGTCGAGAGAATGAGGGGAAACAAGCCGAGCACGAAGCTTATTTCAACATGTATCAAAGAATCGACTGCAGCTTAAAAACCCCTCGATGCTGGTTGGATCTTTCAAGAGTGTAAATGAATCTTTTTGTGTGTAGATGATCCTCTGGCACATCATCCAAAGCCTGTGATGTTTTCTTTAGAACAAATACAAGCATTGAACATGTGCTGCGGCGCTTTAACATCTTTTTTTTTTTTTATTCATTTAAAGCCAGCTCTGTACCTTAGCTTAGAGAAAAAGAAGGCTGCTGGAGGGTGTGGTCCATACATACCTCTGCCCTGTTCTCCTTTATCATTCAATCAGTTAACGTTCCCTTTAAACTGCAGCAGAAAGCTGCGGCTCTGAAAAGGGAAACGTCTACTGGAAGTTAAGTAGACTCATATCTCCTCGGACCATCCCTGTATGACTCCAACAAAACATGTCATTCACTTGCATGTTGTCAGTGTGTGTGTGTGTATGTGTGTGTGTGTGTGTGTGTGTCTGTGTTTGTAACAAGGAGAGAGACAGGGAGGAATTTCTATCTGACTTAGTGATAAGATCGTCTCAGAGTACTCGCATAGGGGTGCTATCAGGACAAACACATGCACGCACACACACACACGTTTTTGTCTTACTGCATTTGTGGAGACCAGTCATTGACATACCTCCTCCTGACCATCACAACACCAACCCTTTCCCAAAACTTCATTCTAACCAGTAAACAAAATCCTCTTAATCCTCAAACTGCCAATCGAATGTGTGGGGTCCAGTGTTTTGGTCCCCGCAGAGCTGGCAAAACCTCAACACAGTGGGGTGATGGTTTTTGGACTCCACGAATACAGTGGAGCAAGGCCACACGCACACACACACACACACACACACACACAGACACACACACACACACACACACACACACAGACACATAAGCTGCTTTTAGACACGCACTGGACTCCACAGTTCTTTTCAGTTATCTCTGGCCTCCTAGTACAATGTCCGTAGACATTCAGAGGAAAACAAATATCTCCGGGTGAAAAAGCAGCGACAAACACGTATATGACACAATCATGTGATCTCTGTAGCAGAGTTAATACATCACATCCTGCCTCCGTCTGTTGCGCCCGGCTGCTCCGCCCCTCGCCTGAATGAGATGGAGGATTTCTTGCCGTTGTGATTGCGTCTGTGCAGAGAACCTCCCGTTGTGTTGTTCATGTGTGAAAGGCAAACTTGTGGGTAAACTTCGTAGCCAATTCTCCGGATTTTACCCTCAGGTCCTGTCTGAAAACAGCTAAACTCACCAATCACATGATTTGCTGAAATGTTCCTGTTCTTTACTCTTGTAATTGATGTATAGATAGAAGTCACATGTCTGCTGTTCACCGTATTGGACAATGCTTATGTTGCCCTCTTTCTAAATACACATTTTCTGGAATATCTGCACTATTTCCTACCGCTGCCTTCCTTCAACATATTTTTCTCTTCTGGTTACAGCACAGGAATAACCTATAATCATTACCAGTGTTCGCCAGTGTTCCTGTGGCGCAGTTGGTCGGTCGCTAACGGTCACGATATTTGGCGATGATGCCGGTCATTTTGTTTTACGGGTCACATGCTTTCCAACTAATTTCCTGGAACCCAAACAAAATTACAAGGAGATATTTCTAAGAAAAGCTTTTTATTAATTAAATGAAAAGGGAAATGGAGAAAATGTTGGTCGTTACAGTTGTTAAGTACCTGCCCATAAGGAAACCCCAGGACATTATGTGAGAAAGATTTAATGAAACAGTGTTAATATCCACCAGAGAGAGCAACAAATCCTGCAGTTTGAATTACACAGAAAAAGGGCCGGACTAAGTCTCTTTACTTTTATAAAAGTATTTCTCAATTTCCATTATAATCAGTAACAGTCACAGCCAAATGCCTGCATGAATTTATTACCCCCCGTTGCACTAACGTCCTTGAGCTTAATGAATTTATAATCAATTGACTGATTAATCATAGAAGAAAATCAATGGACTTATTCTGTGCAACCAAACAGATCAAGATGTACAAAAACCCATGACAGGATTCCTCTAAAGATATTTCTGTCCGCCTCAGTACATCGATAGTACTAAGAAGTAAACGTAATAACTTGTACATCTGCTTTGTAATCAACGCACAACAGTAAACTTTTGAAGTGTTTACAGTGGCATTATATTTATCGTGAAGGATCAATAGTCTGTAAGGACGATGCCAGAGAGTTAGCGATGCCATCTTTTGTCATCCTCGTAACCGTTAAACATTTGTCCACCTTGTCGTCATTAGGTTCTGGCTTTTGAACATGTGGAAACAAGTAGAGCAATAATACTTAGTGGACATTAGTAACGGTGTGGATGCAGTGAATTAAGACAAGAGGTCTGCTCCCTCTCTGCTCAGTAATCATATTTTGGTGGCTTGTTTGCTTAAGCAGAGCAAGGTATCAGCCAAACATCCTGTCTCAAAGCCCTGTCTGCACTCGCTGCAGCATTAACCCTATGAATCGGCCCTTTGACTGATGGGGCACGGCCCAGGAATGTTGGGAAATTGGGAAGGTGAGGGGGAGTATAGGGTCTCGGAGTGAAAGAGGTGGGAGGCGGGGGGGATAAGAGGGTCTGACTCCGGAGAGTGACACCTGATACATGTTTGAACATATCGCCGTTAATACTTAAGAAACGCGGAGCTGAGCCGACATTCTTGGATGTTTGGGAGACAGTTTTTAAGAGTTGGTCTGCGCCATCAGTTGAGAGAGTGTGAAGCCTCCCAGGTCAGTCCAGGTTGACACAGTTGGACAAGGATTTGTAAATCATCTACTGAGACTCTCTGAGGTAGAGATTTGACGCTCGGAAGCATGAATATTTAACGAGACACCTTTGCAGAAAAGTGAAAATCATTCCAATGGTGCGTCAAAGTCCCGAGACGCTGAAAGACAGTGCAAAGACAAAACGTAAACACCCACATTCTGCTTCGTCCCAAGAGAATCAGTCTGTCTGTGTCTGGACGGGTCCTCGCAGTGACTTGAACCTCCAGCCTGTTTGCTGGCACACGTACAACACTTGCTCTTATGCCTGACTGAGACACATTAGACTATGGAATTCAACATCAAGTGCTGGCCCATTAACCATTTGCCATTTCCTCAAATATTTTCCATCACGGCTCGTTTTCCCTACAAGCAGCCTTCGTCGCAGAGCAGAGCGCAACTCAGAACTCTTTTATGTCAGTTTGTCTTTTTATGTATTTTTTTTTACACATGTTTGGTCTAATGCCAGAATGTTAACACTGTTATTACAACCATGTCTCCAAGAATTTATAGTTTATTAACAATATGCCGTAGTAAATATATTTGGACAGAAATGTTTAAGACTTCTATTAAGTTAATGAGGGATTGTTGTTGCAAGACATAAATTGTTGACATGAAAATACATTAGTGAAATGTTCACTGAGCATTTTTCATTTGTTTCCTCCTCAAACATCCAACTTGAATACATCTGCTCATGTGACTACAATGTTTATTTAGTCACTGTCTTGTCACAGTATGTTGATATAAAATTACACATCACAATGTCCAATTAATGTCCAGTATTCAACAATGCAAAAGCCAATGATCAACATGACCCAGAGCCTGCGTAGGAGATAAGATAGTCCCTCATAAAATAAATAATATTAATTAGAAATTAATGAGCAACTTTATTGACTAAATAAATCATCGGTTAAAGTGGAACAATAGCTCTTATCTTATCATATCATCATTTCATGCGCTTTTAATCACTTTTGTGTAATCATGTGCTGTTACTCTATGAAATAAAAAACTACAACATGGTTATTTCCATTGAGGGTTAATCCATGAACAGGATTGATACAGAGAAAACTGCTGTAAATTCAATCCTGAAATATGTGATTATCTTAAACTTTTCTGAACGTGTAGAGAAGTGAGGAGACAGAAGCTGAACGAGGCTTTAACGTTGACGTGTCTGTCAGTGCAGATACGAGTCCATGTCAGAAAGATGGTTTCTGTGTCATCCGACAAGAAAAGCAGAAATTAAAGAAAAATGCAAAGCGACATATTTATTTATTTCCATTGTTTGTCATTCTCTCAAAACTAATAGAAGGAGCACTGCATTGTGTATTTGTGCAAAGCCTGTAATGCAGATGGTTACAGATATATTTACAGGGAATGCAGATGCATGTTTCAAATATTTCGATTAACTCAATATCTACAGTGTATTTACAAAGTGTAACACTTCCGTAGAAATACAGATCGTGAAGTAAAAGTTGTCTTTTTGCTCTTCATCTTTATTCTTGTCATACTTAAGCCCACTTTTACAGATTTACGTCCTCAGTGTAAACTTTACTTCTGTCCTCGTGGATGATCTAGATATTCTTAGTTGTCTGAAAAATGCCCTCAGTTTAGCCTCAGCTGTTAGTTTTACTCACTCCTTTGCTCTTTTTCTTTCTCTCGTCTTCCCTCTCACTGTTATTTGCTCCCTCTCTCTTTCGGTCCATGTTGTCAGCCCATCACAATTTAAAATAAGGTTTAAATTACAGGACTGGCTGTGGCTTTCCGTTGTTCCCTCAGAGTTTTTGCCAGCTCGCAATTTGGATTTTAATGGAATGCTGCCATGCTGCTGAACCTAAAGATTCTTTGCAGATGTCGAGAGGCTCTGACTCTATGAAAAGTAGGAAACTGTCGCCCGTGCTTGTGAGCTCGCAGAATTAGGACCAAAGTTTATTTGAGGAAAGCAACATTTCAAGCAGTTTTTGGGCGATGGAGCTGCTGTTGTTGTAGTGAGAACAAGCGTGTGATTGTTTGCTGAGAATAATATTGGAAACCACATAGACAGTAAAACACATCCAGTATTTCAGCTGGACTCTGTGAGTTTGATAAGAAATATAAGGCCATGTTTGAAATTTCTGAAAAATAAAGACATTTTCAATAAAGCTATAATTTTTTTAATATAATCTCTTGTTAGATGCTGCTCTAGACGCTTTTATACGTGAGACGTTGCAGTAATTTGTATCGTTCATTTTAGCATTAAATACACTAGATGACTTGGAGATAGACACAATATTGACTATCTATGTTTACACTGAAATCATTGTTCGAGTAATTTGAGTTGTTGCATTTAAATCACTTGATTTCATTTCAATGATGAGCCATTTGTTGCCATGACTAAAACCCTGTCCATGGTTTCTGCTTGTCCTTGAAAGGCTGCAGTCATGGACTTGCTTGTTTTCATGCTATATGAGGGGGTTTGCATACTCAGACACATTCCAAAGATAATATACAGTAATGATGACTTCTGAAAAGCAAGAAGAAGTGCTCTTTTGTTTGTATGTCTGGCAGTTTACATACACTCCATGTGCCGTTGGCATGTTGAGGTCAGTTCAGATTTTTACTCAGGTCACATGAATCCTTGAAAACTTAGAGGATGATATACATGTCACGTGGAATAAATCGTACATGCAGAGACACAAACAATACTTTTGCTACAAATATTTCTGCTTAAATTGCATATATGTACGTTTTAACTATTGCTACTTAGCCAATGCTAGCATGAGCAAAATTACTTGCCAATGTATTACAATTGTTCAAAAATTGAGCATCAAATTTTATTCCTTTACCCCCCCAGAGTTGTTTCCAGCTACGGAAAACAAAAGCAACTCAAACGCATGCGTTTCTGTCATTTCTGTCACTTATTTGTATCTATTATTAGCATGCTAACCTGCTAGCCCCAGCCCAGGCTGCCCATTTAATCACTGACTAATCACTGCTTTCAGACATACACAACTCTAGACGCTTCTGAAATTATCTGCAGGGCCTGTATGTGAGAACGCAAATGTCGGTTGCTCGACATTCTGCAGACTTTCTGATACCAGCCCCCTAATAACCCTGGAGAATGTCCGAGTGAGCCCTTGTGAGAATACAGCAGGAGTACGTCTGTAGAATTCACCGTGTTGATGATGATTCCGACACAGATTCCGACACAAAACTGAAAAAAACACACAAAGAGTACAAATATCTCAGGAAGAAAAAGAGGTACATACTTGTAGAGGGAGCTGAGGAAGTGTCAAATAAAGACAACAAGATCTGAGAGCTTTTGGTGATATGAACAAACAATTTGTCATCAAAAATTTGGGACCGCTGGTATAGTTCTGTCTCCTGCATCTTCTACCCAGACGGCACCCTTTGCCTGAACACTCCAGAGATTTTCCTGCTGCGAACACGTCTCACCCAGAGAATCTCCGATTGCGTTGTTCATATTTGGAAGACAACCTGCAGAGAAAGTTAATGCATTAAAACGGCTTCTGATAGCTTGAGGGTCATTGCAGTGTCCAGTCTGCCCCGAAGACGTAGATCATCTCTGAGTGAATGATAAAACCTGTTTGTTAACTGTTAGCTGAAGCTCTTGACCATCGTCACCACTACCTGTGCACTGTAACTATGTTCAACGGCAGAGAAAACTTAAAAGTCCAGTGTGTAAGATTTAGGTGAAAGGGAACTATCGGCAGAAATGTAATGTAGAATAATCCTCATGATGTTTTCAGGAGTTTGTTTCATCTAAATTGTATGAATTGTAGTTTTTTTTACCCCAGAAAAGACCATTTATATTCAAATACTTTATATTTACATCGAGGGGACCCTCTCCACAGAGGCCGCCATGTTTTTTACATTAGTCCAGACTGAACAAACTAAACACCTTGAGTTTTTATGAGAATTAAAGGCTACCACAGGTTCTTTTTCATGTTTGGAAGGAGAGGGTGAGGTGAGGGGTGTTCACATGTAATTTCAACACTAGATATCTCAAGATTCTACACACTGTACCTTTAAAAGCATCGTTTGCAACCCTCCAGTTTCTCATGTGATTTCTGGACGAGTCTCATTTCAAAATATTGTTTAAATGTCTGAACAGAATAAAAGTCAGCATGACAGGTCTTAAACACCAAAATATCTGGTCAAATTAATGTTGTTTACATTTTCAGGAATGCATATATGTTAGGTAAATAAGAAAGCAACAAAGTCACCTGACAAGAGTTCAAGCCAGAGGTCAAAGAAAGTGAATATTAGACTCGTCATATCATCTCAGTAATGTGGTCGTACTTCTTTACAGGTTGTGTTGCTCTACTCCCCAAATGAAACAGATTTAATATGTAGATAATAGTATGCTCATTCAAAATGTGTTTGCGCATTCTACTTATTCCCAGTCTCGCCGTTCTTGTGTCACACTGTGAGGGATTGTTCAGGGATTGTGCATTGTGTAGCCAGTCCACAGTCTGTCACATATTTCTTTATCAGTGCGTCTACACTTGAGTTTCACATTCACATAATTCTCCCAAATTAAGTTTTTGGAAATAATTTATTCACTGTTGAACAAATGAATCTATTCCACCAATAAGCGTGTGTGTAATTATGGTGTGAGGAGTGAAGGCCATGTAGTTGAATCATGTGAGGCTCAATGAGAGACTTGTCAACTTGACCCCTGTTACTGGCTGAGCGAGGGGAGGAAGTGTCGAGGAAAAGGGCCTGTCCAGGAATGTGTTGGGAGGGGAGACTTGTTAACTACTGAGCTCGGCTTCTCTGTGTCTGCTTTTGTCTTCCTATTCAGATTCAAATCATATTTCTCTTCAGTCACTTGTTCAAAACTAAAGGCCAGTTATTCTTAAAGACACACTATTCCATATTTCTCCACAAAGCTGTACATTGTCTTCCTCAAACCTCAACGTTTCGCTCTGTGACAGAGTCACGATACCTGTAGTTGTGTCTCTGGGGAATCTGTAAGTATGAACATGACTTTGTAATTTGTGTTAAATACTACAAAAATGTAACCACATGTATGTGGGCTGCACCACGTGAACCGTGATTGAACCGCTGTGTTTGCTGCACGGAAAGACAACGAATGTTCTCCTTATCAAACAACACTCGATAGATTATCTCGTCCTAATCTAGCAAAGCTATTTCCAGTGCACACTTTTACTTTGATGTTATTCTTTTCACCGCTCGCCATCACAAATTAAGTACTGCAAGAATGATTGCATCAGGCAGAGACGGAAAGCTCAGCAATCGATCAAACAATCTGCGTAAACACTGTTGCTACAACAGTGAGGATGAGAGATAGAGTCTATAAATCGTACTGTAGCCGCTGTGACACCTTAATGTCCTGTGAAAGTATAATTTAGGCTTCAGTCCAAACCTCATCCTGCATAGTTGGTTAAGTTGAGTTAAAAACAGTTGAAAATGTTGCCCTGAAACTAAATCTACAGTAAGGAATTCAAAATGAGGATCAGGGAGTTTAAAGTTCGAGACCACCCACGGTAACACAATCCCAATCAGCCTGCTTCAATCATTCTGCGCACTCTGATTTATCCAAATTGATTGAATTATTATTTAATTTATTCAACTATATAGAAAAAAATCTAGAAGTTCCGCCAATAAAATGTAATATCAAAATCGGGGTCCAACCAAAATACGCAAAGACGTTCCCATCACACTGGAATCATATCACAACCCCAAGTAATATGAAAAAACACAGAAGTGACCTGTAGCTTCAGCGCAGTGAGCATGGAGGTCGGACAGGATCGTCTGTTTTACCGTTAACAAAGTGTGTTGTCGATGCACAGTAGCAGAGGCCTCGTCCCTGAAGTTGGAGTCAGGGGGAAATCATCTGGTGGATTGTTTATTCCCTGAAGCTGCCGGCCGGCCTACTGACTGACTTGACCATCGGTGGTACCGTTGGTGACGTGAATATATTGTATATAGGAACGCTGTTGTTATTGAAGTGACACAGACTCTTTCTGTTTACTTTCCTGGGTTGTTGGTTTATAAAGATCCACGGTATCATAACTGATTATTTTTGTTGTATCTGTGTTTCATTGTTTGAACTGGATTGAAGGCAACAAGCCCTGTGTTGGGCTTGTGGGGGAGACTGAAACAGACTTTGTAAATATACGGATTGAACCCTGGACACTGAGACACAAAAACACACCTTCACCTCTTTCCTATTCTTTGGTTATTTTCCTACGTAGTTTTATGTGTAGTCAAGTCCAACATTTTCTTTAGTGTTCTTCTCTTTACTGTTCCAGAAATCTTCCCCCTGCTTTTTCATACGCAGCCCCCTAAATAAAAAGCGAGGTCCAAGCCGAACTGTGGATCGTGATTGTGTGATTGCTGTGAGACGTGACAGCAGAGTCGTGCAGGATGCAATGATGTATGCAAAACCTGAGGCATTCCTTGGCTTGAGTCGTCTGGCTCTTTGAAGTCGCAGCAGAAATGCAGGAAACTGGTTACTTTCTCTCTTCCTCTTGGAGCGGCTTTCTAAGCTGCCTCCAAACTTGTCTCCCTAGGAATTTTACAAGGGCACACTGTAACTTTCCTGTGGCTTGGTTTGCCCTGCAGGTTCAAGGAATGTGGTCGGCTGATTGTATGAATTAATGGAGATTTGTGTTATCAAACAGGAACTAGAGAATGTTGTGTGGTTGAACTCTGCAGCAGTCTACGTCACAAGACGCACTACTCAACGGACTCCTATGGCTACGTCCTAACTAAAACATTGACCCCCCCCCCCCCCCCTAAATAAGTCAAGATGGTGCTGGACAAAAGTCAAGACTTCAAAACAACACTTAAAAAACAGGTGAAGTCACGGTGCGCTGACAAGAATGGTGATTCCATTCTGATGTGATTCTGTGTATTTCAATTTTTCGCAAGTGAACTTTTTGTGGAAAAAAAAGTTGCAGATGCTCCTGGAAAATTGCCACCATTTGTAACAAAGGCACAAAACTGCCACGGCAAACACCTCGACAGGGAAACTCCTTGGCTGACCAATCATGTAACTTGACTCATTCAGCGGCAGACATTTGCGTCTGTTGCGGTCCAGCCAAAATGAGGATGAAGGAAGTAGTGTGTGTGTGTGTGTGTGTGTGTGTGTGTGTGTGTGTGTGTGTGTGTGTGTGTGTGTGTGTGTGTGTGTGTGTGCATGTTTGTGAGCAAGAGCCCCGTTGTGTTTGACTGTAGAGGCCATGTCTGGCGATAACGCAGCCCTCTGATGGCAGAGATAGTCAAGACGCCAGCTTAAATGTGGCTTGCAGGATTGAAGTTGCCCTGTAATGATAGTTGTCCAGAACAACACTGAACCTTCCATTTGCAGTGGGGGAGGGGTGTTTTCTTTTTATTCCCTCATTTTGTTTTATTTCTACTTTTTTGGAGCTTCGGGAGGAAATTTGAGGAAGTTGAATAAAAACAAAGCATCTTAGGTGCGACCGACACTGGTCAGTAGCTGAATTCTATCCCCCTCGTCCCTCTGTCCGCCCCCGACACCCCCCCTACTCCTCCATCCACTCTCTCCCCATCCCACCCGCTTCTTTCAGCACAGTGGAAGAGTCTAATAACTGGAGGAGAATCTAATCCTTGGCACTGGATGAAAGACAAGGGTCTCCCTCCCTCCCTCCCTCTCTTTCTCACAGTCTCTTTCTCTCCCCTCATTTTTTCCGTGGATGCTGGTTATGCTTGGCAGGTTCTCTCTCTCGTTCTCTCTCCCGCTCTCTCTCTCCCTCTCAATTCCCGCTCCGACCTTCACCCCCTCTCTCTCTCTCTTTGCCTCTCCACTTTTCCTTTCTTCCTATGTGCAGGTTAAGGTTAGCAGGAGGAAGTCTGCACCGCTCAACCTGGACAGAGAGAAAGCAGGGAGGAATAATTTGTTTGAGAAGTATGCATTTCCTTTATCAAGCTGAGAATGTTTGTTGAGAACATATGAAGCTGCAAGCACCTTAGAAATCCACCTACCAGCACCTGCAGAACTAACTGATGATCATTTTGTACCTTGTGTGAAACGACAAGTTAAACATGCAGAGGGTCGACAGGATGGGGTCACCGATCTTCAAATTGTTGTTTGTGCATTTTGGTTTTCAAACAAGACAAACAAACAAAATTTAACTACAGAAACAACCATTACAAAACTGTGCTTTAAAAATGAAGCCATATAATAAGTAATACTGATGTATAGCAGCAGTGTTTTCAAACTTTACCTTTTTAGGCACTGGAAAACTCTGGAGTATTGTGGACGGCATCAGTCCTCTAACTTTCAGCAGGAAACATAACAGTTCTTTTAAATATGTCTTCAGCTGTGACAGGGAGACAAATCAAAGAGGAGGAAAAGAATAAGGAAAGATGAGATGTGTCGTGGTTTAATATCCAGGCAGTCTGTGGAGAGCCGGCAGGAAACTGTCTGACCCCTGAACTTTGATTATTTATTTGTTTTTTATTCCTCCTTTTTTTCCACCTGGATAAAAACACAGCAGCGTGGTGTATAAAGTGTGATTTGGATGAGATTGGCACTAAAAGACAGTGATTTTGAAATGAAATAACAAAGACTACTTATCTAATTGGTAAACAGGCCTGTTAAATGGTGGTTGGCTTAAATACTTGCAGGACACTGTAATTGCTGCCAGCCCCCATACAGATGCACGCACGCACATTCACACACAGTTTTCTCTACTTCCTTCTCTTGAAAACAAACATGCTGATAACCTCCAGTTTGAACCCCTCTGTACAAATTTCATTGAAGAAGTCGGTTGCTCTCCCGCTCCTTCCTCGTTAAATTAACACAGAAAAAGACATTTAAAAAGAAAATGGGTGTAAAACAAAACTGAGCTGAAGCAGAATAACTTAGATTAAATAGGAGAGTAAATATCACAGCACAGTTACAGTCCAAGATTTGAATTATTAGATCCAAATTCAAGTTTTCTGGGACTTTTTCCCAGATAATTGGTAAATAAAAAGAGTCTCCATAATTTTCTTTTGCCCTCTCTCTCGCTCTCTCACCCTCTCTCTGTTTACATTATACAGACAGCGCTATGAATTCTTAGTGCATCATAAACTCAAAAGCCCGGGTTTGATACTTTATCCTTTCGCGGCATCATTCATTACCCGAGAAATTAAAGTGCACCGTGTCTAAAAAACCCCAGAAAGTCCCAGTTTGTTTTATGTCGTCTTTGGGAATTAATCTGATCATGAGCTCATAAAGTCTCCCTGTGTTTCCCCCAGACATGTTTGTGTTGCCTTATTACAGGGAAGAGCACAGCTTGTAAAAGTGTGTGTGAGTGTGTGTGCAGGAGAGAGAGAGAGGGAGAGAGAGAGAGAGAGATCCTGCTAGCTGAGCAGCCAGCTCTCTTATTGGAGAGCTGTAAAAACTCCAGACCGCAGGAGTTGCCAGCCTGGAATTCACTAATGACACACGTGGGCCTCAGATGAGAAGCGCAATTTTGTGTGTGTGTGTGTGTGTGTGTGTGTGTGTTATAGTCATACTGTTTGGATCTGAAAGCCCAATTTGTGTGTGTACGTGTGCATGTGTGGGGCCCTATCTCATCATCTACTGTGTGTGTGTGTGTGTGTATGTGTATGTGTGCGTGTGTCCACTTGTCTCCTCCTACATGTCCTTCCCTCCTCCTCCTCCTCCTCCCATCCCCACCGCCTCCTCCCACCTCACCCCGTACACCCCACCCACCCATCATATACTCTGTCGCCCTGAAACGAAAATGGCCGCTGTGCAAACACAACACACCTACAGCATAATCTCAGTCCTGGTTTCGTCCATAAGCAACTTGTTACGGAAGAAGGGCCACAACCATTCTGGCCCCTGGCGGATGAAGAGGGGATGAAAATGAAAGGAATGGGGCCACAGGCACATGGGTCTTTAAATCCTCTGTGTCAATAGAGTCTCTGGAGCAAAATAATGGCATCACTCTGTGTGGGAGTTAATGTGAGCTGATAGCATGAAGGCTGGGGGGTCAAGGGTTCATGGGCTTGCGCTACGTTGACAGAGAGCTGAATGCTTTCCACCCCCCGCTCCCCTCTCTGCTGCTCTCCACCTCCTCTTTAACTGCGGTCCTGAAGGAGTGTGATGGAGGGAGATGGTGAGGGGTGTCGGTGAAAGAAGAGGGGTGATCAGGCCGTTGACGGTTTCTTCAAAATACACAAACACGACAGAAGATAAATTACAGGGAAAACATGGAGAAGCGAGTGAAGAAAGGCAGCGAACGAGAGAGGACGATGCCACACGGAACATATGGAGTTACCGAATAGTTCAGTGAGAACTGTGCGAGTGACATGAATCATATACTGAGGAGCAATAATTACAAGGCACATGAACACATAGAAAATCTTTACAGGTTCTATAGGTAAAAGATGAAATAGCTACTTGCGGCTTCCTGGTTCTTTCTTTCATTCCTCCTAACTTCATGTTGTCAAGTCCATTTATACATTCAAGAAGTGTCACATATGGACAAGCATTACAACAGATATAAACCACTGTATGTGAGGTGTCTAGTTAAAGCTAACTTTAGTTTTTTCAGTTTTAAATTATAACTATAACTATAACATTCACAATGTTGCAAAAAACATTTTCCTTTTTCTGTTGGAAAAAAATATTAATAGATGGGCTTAACTGATATACATAAAAAACGTAATGTCTCTAAAATTGGACGGTTCATTCGGGTTTTTTAAAAGCGAATAAACCTGCTGAAAAAGGACAATAAAGCCTTTGCCTTTTATATTTTTTCCCCACGTGCGTCATGTTCAATGCCATGAACACACCGAAAACCTCTCTCACCTTGCCGTCTTGCCAAATTTGCGAGTTCATTCAGATGTCATGTTTACACTTCCAATCGGAGCCGGATCCGAGGATAGTCAGGATGGTGCAGCCTGAGCAAACGACCAACAACCAGCGACGACATCCAGACTATGATGTCCATTTTTGTAGATGACAACATAACACACATTTGCAAATGACATGAGAAGTGATGGTCGTGGTTTTGATACATCAGGTGACCAATTTGCTTCGTCTTTATGGAGCTGGTGTGCAAATGTAAACCACATGGCAGTGGAGGAACTTTTACCCCATAAGTTCCGAGAAGTAAAGTACCTGGAGACAAAACACAATTTATGAGGGTTTGTCCTCCGCGCTGCCTCTCATCTGCAGGTCTACACGGTCAGAGGTCGGGGGCGTCACACAACTTGCTTGTTGACTGGTCATATTCGTTGGTTATATATATCGCAACAGCGTTTGCAAACTTCTCTGTTTTAGTGACTCTAAAACTTCAGAGTACAGTGAACGTCAGGCTTATCCGTAGCTTTTTCAAAAGAAAATGTAGTAGATGGATGAAGCCTTACTGCTGCATTGTGTTGTAACGTAGTTATTTATTAAGTAACGGGGACATTTAGCCTAAAGAAACGCTGTTTTCCAATGTATTTGGAGGGAGCAATGATTCACTTCATAAATCAGGACATTTAGCTCTGCACTACATGATAGTTCATTAGCTGTTAATAATATAAAACATGTTGGTAATGATATCAGAGATTCTGGCCCTGGTGTTTCTTGGTCACAGGCCAAAATCAGATTTTGTGCTATCGTCCCCCTGTAGTGAAAACAGAAGAAAAAATTGAGTGAGCGTAAAGACTTCCTCTGCCATCCTCCCTTCCTCCTCCCCCTTACCATAACATTATTCTCCTCCTTTCAAGTGGAATTACTGTCATAAAAAAATTAGCGTACTTACCAATGCAAACATTAATTCTTCCACCTCTTTTCTTCCCCTCAGACACTGGTACCTCCCTCGGCTCCTCAACCTCCAGCGGACATCGCTCTCACTGGTGCAGCGTTGCCTACTGGGAGCAGCGCACACGCGTGGGTCGCCTCTATCCAGCCTACGAGCCCTCGCTCAGTATCTTCTATGACCTACCTCAGGGCACGGGCCTCTGCCTCGGCCAGCTCCACGCCAATGCCTACCACACCCGCCGCGATGACCCGGGTAGCCACGTCACGTCAGGCCTTCACGGACATCACAGCCATGGGGGCAGAGGGAACAGCAGCAGCAGCAGTGTACAACAGATACGCAGTAAAATTGGTTTCGGCATCGTGCTGAGCCGCGAGCCGGACGGAGTGTGGGTGTACAACCGCAGCCAGCACCCAGTGTTTGTCCACTCACCCACTCTGGACCCACCCAGTGCTCGGGGGCTGAGCGTGAAGAGGGTGATGCCGGGCTTCTCCCTCAAGATGTTTGACTATGAACGCTCCAACTGGATGGCTGAGCATGACGTGAAGCCTGAGAGCCAGGAGGGGCCCTGGGACCCTCACAGTGTTCGCATTAGTTTTGCTAAAGGATGGGGCCCATGCTACTCCAGACAGTTCATCACCTCCTGTCCCTGCTGGCTGGAGGTGCTACTAAACAACCACAGATAGCACACAAACACACACACGCTCACATGAGGTTTCCTGACCCAGTATCCTAATTGTAATCTACCTAGATTTAATATAAAATTTATATATTATATAAAATATATTATACATGTAAATACTTGAGTCATTTTTACAATGCAATTATTTATGTATAGTGTAATGTGTATATGGACAAAATAAAAAGGAACAAGAATATGCACTTTTGATTCTCTATATGCATTACAGATTCTCAGTGTCAAACATAAACTGTAAAAACCAAACAAACCTGGTTTGTGTTCTCATGATTTAGGAATTCCATCAACATGTATGACATACACACATTCTCAATAAAGTTTTTGTATGAAATGTAGGTCGCTGTGGTGATCTCAAGTGCTTTTACCTGAACTGAGGAGTAGTTAGGATTGGAAGACACTAATGGTCACAAGCTGTTTTCAGACATGAGTTTGCTTTGCACATATGAAGAACGAAGCAGGGGATTCAACAGGTCCGACATGTTCACGTCCGGAACATTCAGGTGATGGGTGGCGTCTCGAGTGGAGCAGCAGGAGGCAGGATATGACGTGTAAATTCTGCCGCCAAAATCACATGTTATTTATTTACAGCACAAAAAAAGCTCTTGAATCTCATTGTCTTTCTAAGTTGATGTCTTTGTCAGCATCTACTACATGAGTGACATTTCTTTAACATCCTGAGATATTTGTATTCTTTTAGTTTTTTCAGTTTTGCAGGCGTCATGTTAGAAATGTCCTCAACACCTTCCGCTCGCTCACCTTTTTTTTCCACTCTATTCTCAAATTGGCTCACTAAGACATATTCTTGACATTTTAACAGGAACGTGTCCAAACTTTGACCTTATGTTAAAATGTTGATGTGGTGCTGTCTGGCAGAGTTTTACTGTGATAACTTAAACTTGCCGTCTCGTTGAATATTTGAAAGACAGATATGAGAATGGTATTGATTTTTACTGAAGAGCAAGTAAGTTGTAAGCACTTTCACCGTCTCAAGTATTATGAGTAAAATAATAACACGTAAAATAGTGTGTGAAAAATTATGAAATCAAATAAAATGATGATATGACCGTCAGATATTGTTAAATAGTTTAGTTAAAGGTTCAGTGTGTGAGATTTAGGTGAGTTTTTTTTTTAACTGTCGGACAAACTGGACAAAGTAAAACCTTTTGAGTTTTCATGACAACTGAAGTTCACCACAGGTTTTCTTTCATGTTCGGAAGGGCAGGATGAAATGAGGAGTGTTCAGCTGCAACATGACACTTCATCCCTAGATATCACTAAAGTCTACACACTGAACCTTTAGGCACTTGTGAATAAGAGTTTTTAATGTGGATTTGAAAACTGCATCTGGTTCAGCCCACCACCACTCAGATTATAAACTATGTGAGAAAACACACAGCCAGTATTGGTGATACTGTCAAATGGGGAAATCTGGCCCATGAGCCAGCCTCTATCTGCTGAAGAAGACTGAGATGCAGCTAAAAGCTCAGAAAATCAGTAAGTGAACCTCTGAGCTTTCATTTTCATGCACATTTTGTTGTTTGCATCTTACACTGCACACTTCTTTAAAATGTGTTCCAACTGTATGAATCATAATCAAGTTTTAACTGTCTCCTTGGCTCTAAACGGGACCAGCAGCGATGGAAAACAGTTAAAGGCGTCACGGTGCCAGTGGTAAGAAAATTAAGTGCATAACTTAGAGATTACACAACAAACCGCAGCAGGGCATTCAGGCCTAAAACCAACTCTCTGGTAGGAGAAGGTTTTGTGTTTATAGCGTAATGGCATCCTGTTTGAGTCTTTCAACGACACAATTATTTATGGAAACTCATACTCGCGGGGTTGGAAGAGGTTGCGAAAAGAACAGTGAGATGAAAAAAGAAGAAAGAAGAACTATAACCTTACGAGGGAGACGTGTATTTAGAGGCAGCAGCACATTGCTCAGCTCAGCGCAGGCATTTTTGTTTTGACCCTGAACCTCTGCAGGCGGCTCTGCTGAAACCTGTAATTAACTTTAGCTTGAAAAGTAGGGAAGGGTTGATTACAAAGTTGCAGCACTACAGACGAAAAATGAAGCACTGCAACTATAAAAACCTCTCCAGTGTTACCGTAGGGTTTCAGTCTGAACTTCAAAAAGATGTCAAAGCACGTCTGTAGGTGAATACATCATAGTTTTAAACTCTTACATTTGACAACACATAGAACTGAAAATAGAAATCTTTTATAAAAGCTCTGCACATTCCCATACACCCCCCAAAGATTCCAATGTACATTTCAGTCTCCTCTCCTCTGTGCTTTTCCAGGCAAAGTGTGGGATTTGTGGTTAGGATACAATGGAAGGATTCAGAGGAGGGGTTGGGTTGGGAGACTTTCTGCTGGCGGGATCAGTCCAAAAACTTACCAGGTTTCTTTTCCATCTCTTTTTTTGGTTTTCTCATCTGAAAACACCCCTGCCCGGTCTCTTGTCTTTTGTTTTTTGTTTTCCTTTGTCAGGACTCAGAGTCATGGAGACCATGAAATGGATCCCAGGCAGCGAGCGGTGGAGGAGGGTTTTTGGCCCTCGGCTCCAGGGCTGCGGTGTTCACTGACCTCACTGTGAACTGAAGAAAAACGGGCTAATTCTGCTGCTGGCTCACCAGCTCCACCCCTTCACCATATAATTATCCCTGTCCGGATTATGATGTTATAATTATGTTAATGAATACATCAGGAATGGGTAATTAATGGAAGACATTTTCTCTCAGTGCTCCAAACAAGATGAGTGATCGCTTTAAGGACTATAGCAGTGTGTTTATAACTTTCTGCTCCTTCACTGCAAATCATGAAGGTCTACACTTTTTTTCCAGATGCATGTTCTAAAGGAGTGGTTCTCAAACTGTGGGTTAGGGCCCGAATTAATCTAGGGGCTCGTCACATCTAAGGGCCCATATGAAAATTAATAAGAGCTGCTCCTCTCATCTTTACTTTATTTTGTTGTGAATTCCTGGATTATCACAGGTTTTTAAGACCAAAAACTATTCAAACTAAATTCTTCTTAAACAAATCAGAATTCAACGGAAAATAACCAGTAGTCTCTTCAAACAGATTTTTTGAACTGGTCAGTTGACGTTCAAAAAAGTCCTGTTTTAATCCTTGAATAATACACAATAAACTTGATTAATTGCAGCCAACACTGTAAAATCTAATGATCTACTAAAAAATAAATGAACAAAAAGTAATTCAGAACTTAATTAATACATTTTATCTGTGAATTAAAATAAATGTGTGTCTTTAGTTATGATTATACATATTCAACTGTGTGATTAATATTTTAGTAATATCTTCATCCTATTAATAACTACAGACTCAGGCGCTGAAATATAGTGGAAGTATAAAATAGCATACAGTGGAAATACTTCGGGTCATGTACAGTACTCGAGTGAAATATACTTCATTACTTTCCATCAATCTAGTTATGCATTATATGAAATATTTCTAGTTCTGTACTGAACTAATTTGGATTTTAATCACAGGACATTTCCTTCTCATGTATTAATCCATAAATAAAAACATACATTTTTGACATGACAGTTCAAAGCTAATTGATCCAACGGCCCCGGGTGCAGAAATGTTAAGCAGAAAAACACTCAGCCTCAGATCCACCGTGTTCTCTCCATCACATCACAACATCATCATCATCATTTTGTCAGTGTTTTGTCACTCTGCTGCTCAGAGTGCACATGGATCGATAGCCCCGCTGTTAGTGAGCCGTCTCGTGTGAAACCGCAGACAGCGCAGAGATCTCCTCACTGTCTTGTTGCTGATTGCACATCAAAGTTGATTAATGTCTCCTCACGTCCACAGAATGATGGACACGGCCTGAGTGGCCTGCTCTTAACTCCCAACCAGTAAGCAATTACAAATGTATTACGCTAAGGCTGTGTCTCAATTCAGGAGCTGCTTCCTTCGGAGGCTGCATTTGAAGACAAATTCATGTCACTGTCCTATTTCTAAGATTCCCTCAAATGTGTCAATTTCGTCTTTCCATTCCACGAGAAAACATATCCCAGGATTCATTGAGCTTCAGTGACGAACAGTTTTTCAAAGAGGTAATGGCAGCAGCAAGCGACAAGACGTCCAATGCTTGAGCGTCATGCTTCAACTCAACTAAACAGCTAACAGTATACATAAGTAAAACTAAGGGGAGTTAAAAACCTTCTCAGTACAACTTCTGCTCTGTTGGGTCCATGATACCACGGAGAGTCTCTGTAAACCAAACCGTCTCATGTTGGTTCGGCCTTTACGGTCCACGCGGCCAATGAAGGATCACTGTGCACTTCAAGAATCACCCGTGTACCTGCTTATTCCTGCCATTAACAGCTGCAGAGGAAAAAACGGTTCAAAGATACTTTTGCAAGAACACAACTCAACCACCAACACAGGGGGACAAGGAGGCCGTAACCCATTTGATGTGAGTGACTGTGTGTGTAGCATGTGTGTTTATTCACGGGTGATGGTGTAGCGGGTCAGAAGTTAACAGGTCCGGCCGGGTCTAGATTTCTAGATTCAACTTAATTGCGGGAAACGGTTCAGGTCTGGTGCAGAGCTCGTGCACGTTTGCAAAAATGGAGCCGAGCAGGACTCGGATAAAATACAGTCCAGGAGTTTTGGTTAATTTTCACATGGGTCAGTTTCAGAGGAAAAAGGTCAGACTGGATGGAGCTGACAGAAAGTGGATGGTTACTCAGAAAACCGTCTGTGTCTCTCTCTGTGAAGTACATCTTAGAATTTTTGTGAAAATAATGGATCTTCTGGACGATTTGTCAGCAAATTTAATTTCAAGCTGAAATGAGATTCCAAACATAGCCGAGTCAAAAGTGAGGATTTTGGATTTTAAATTTGCCTTTTTCACGAGAGACATTTTGACTTGTCATAGTAGGAAAAGCACAGGTGTTACCAATAACATTAATGGTCGTACATTTACTGTTTTGGTTCACGCTCGCCGGTCTCACAGCGTTGTTTTTGGCCGCAGCAGGTATTTCCCTCAGGAGCTGCTTCAAATGCTGCTCCATCACTGCTGGATGTGCTAACAAGCAACTGTGTGCAAACAAATCTGTGGTGATATATCACTTTCAGATCTCAGAGTTTGAAGTTTTATCTTTCAACCCTGAACTTATCTGATCTGAAGCCAAAATAGAGAAGATTTTAGTGTTCTTTATTCCAGTAAGTTTGGTATTTGACGATATAAAAACAAGAAACATCATGATTGACAGTTGAGACTGACTCACGATTGGTCAAGTGTGTGTATCAGCGGGACACGGACACCGCGGCTCCATCCCCTGATCGCTACTTCTGTTGACTCTCGCTCAAAACGACGTCAGAAGCACAAAATGGCGGCCCCCCTTACCCAAGATATTTTGGCCTCATTTTTGTACAATGGGAGGAAGTGGAGACGTTCATCTTTATATATGGTCTATGGTTCACTCTCACAAACACACACATCTATTCACAGAGTTTTGTGTTATTTATAAAAGGTGAAGCATGAAATAATTTTAAATGACCCACATGTCACTGGAAATAAAATAATCTTGTGTGTGAGCTTCTTGTTGTCTCATCAAAGCGTAGATGTTAACAGCCGGGCTGTCACCTTTACTGCGACTTTTCTCAGTGTAAACTATTTCCTGTCTCCTCTAAACTATTAGTACAAAACTTGGTGCACATCTCGGCCTCAGCGTCTCAGTGAATGAGCGAGGTGCTGTTTATTTTCCAGTCTGTCTTTGTTTTGTTACTTTAAGCACCATGTCTGTCAGCCATAGTGTAATTATATGGAGACAGACACAGGAGGGGGGGTGGAGGGTGTTGGAGACAGCCTTCTCTTTCAGCTGCTGTGAGCCACGACCAGTACCGCCTGAAGCTGCTCGCGGCTTGAATCACAGCCAGGAGACTCTGCGACTCCCATTTAACCCCTTAGATCACCCGGAGAGCTCTGTCTCCAGAACTCACCTGACGGTTTCCTTCACAATAATTCTCAATTCTCACTTCAAAGTGTGGAAAGTTTAATTTGTTAAGAAAACGTATGAAAATATTGAATGTTTTTGCTGCTTTATATTTTCTACCATATGTCATATTTCACAGTCACTCCCACAACCACTTACACACTGGAGCAAATCCAAGTATGTTACTGAACTTATTAAATGTCATTAGACTCAACATGCTGCCGTCTGTCCTATTAAGTCTCAAAGATGATTAAACTTTTTGTTACAAAACTCAATGTTTGTACCAAACTTCCTTTCATTTGACATAAGCATAACATATGAGAAATCCCATTGCTGATCACACTCCCCACTCTCAGGAATGGACAGGAATTGATGAACATGAACATAGAAAAGACTTTGTGAAGAAATTAGAATTTTTTTTTATTGCTGTTTGTTTATTTGTTAGTTTGTGAACAGGATTACTCTAAAATTACTGACCCAATTTCCATGAAATATTGCGGAGGGGTGTACAATGACCTGAAGAAAAACCCATTACATTTTGGAGCCAATCACAATCAGGCGAGATAAAGTGTTAGCATTGGTGCACCCTTCAAGATGCAAAAAGTGTTTCTACTTCACAAGATAACATTTTCAGAACTGATAGCAGTGTAAAGTAAGCAAAAGAATTAGATTGAATAAAGAATATAAATACAGTTTTGAAAACAATGTAAATGTATACGTGGTGGTTAATAGTGGTTAGTGTACATATCATGCCTGGTTATCCTGGCACAGAGACACACCATCCAGACAAAGGCTGCAGCATATTTTAAAAGAGACACACACAGAGCATGTTTGACAACTTTCATAGAAGCCTTAATGTAATTCATGTTAAAAATGCAAAACAAAGAATAATCCAGCCCCGAGACCACACAGTCAAGTATCAAACCAGCTCCTCTTCTGTTTTCAATTTGTTATTGTTTGCAGATAAAAGGCTTCCTTTACAAAACTTGCATTTACCCAAAATACCACCAGATTTTAAAAAAAATCAGAAAGCACTCAATGTACGACTTGACTTTACTTCTTTAAGAGGTCTAAATGTTTTCCATATTGTGGGACACTAAATGGATGCAGGAAATGCTGTCACTCCACTCTGCTTTCCAAACTTCCAGAATGAGGTTTTGGCTCCGGTGGATGCCAGTGTGGTAGATTCCAGCGCGGTACCGACCCTGCTCAGGTTTCCTTCAGGAGTCTCCACCCTCTCTTCATGAACACATAGTGTTTTCCCCTCTGTCGTCCATTCAGCTCATTTCAGATCTTGTTAAAATGTGTTTGCGTGACATGAGGGCAGCCCTGCTATTTCTCTCTGGTCACCGGATGGAAACACATTGACCTAAAGACATTTTTATATTGTTCTTGACTTTGCAAAACAAAACCTTCTGTCACCAACATGTAAAAAGATCTAAATATCTGAACAGTTGTCAGTGTTTTAGTTGATAGTAGGAGATTTGCGGTAGAACTGCAAGAACACAAGAACTCAAAAGCAAACACATGCACTGACATAATTAGATATGATTATAAGAGATGTGAGCATAATGACAAGAAATCTTGCAGATACAGTATATTTCAGCCAGCATGACTCTTTTAAATCATTTAACCCTGTCAGAGGTCTCGGTGTTGAAAATCATATAAATGAAGTTTAAAGCTGACAGGAATCAGTACAAAGAATGAGCCTTTGGCAACAGCGTAACAAACCTGACAACATTATAACTTGTCAGTTTTACACTCCTCGGTTCATTTATGGACTGCTAGAGCATCTAATCCCTAAAAAACATCCATCTATCATCTCTATTGCTTATCCTGTAAGGGTCGCAGGGCTAGATCCAATCCCATAGAGCTCAACACCGTGAAGTTAAAAAATCCCAGAGAGAGATTTTGACCTTCAATCATAATATCTTAACCATCCAAGGTAGACTTACCACAAGCTGCAAAATTGTGAAACAATGTTATATGCTCCTGTAGAAGCTACAAGAACGTATGATATCAACTGTAGTTTAATAAAATTAAGTTTTATTTGCAATGTCAGGGAGAAGTACTGCATTACCCACAATCCTCAGGTGTAATAGCAATGTGTCTGATTGGTAGAGTTTACCACAACCACAAAAATCATGTCTGCTATGATCAGATCATTCAGAATTTCAATACCTTTACCACAGAGTAACCATGATTTCTCTTTCCAGCATACTGTGTTTATTTGAAGATGATGAAAAGAGTCCAAAGGGGTGATAATCAGTACAAGTTAAAATTCAAGAAGCAGCGCTGGGAGTGATTGGAAAGGGATCATTTACAACAGTTTATGGGATATAACATTTCTTCACTCTTAAAATCATTAAGTACACAGTCACTCAAATGTTTCATGGTTTAAATTGAGTTTGTAGCTGCTTGATGCGTTTTACAAAGATTTTCTGAAACCTCAATGGAGAATATTAATTATTGTTATACAATGGGAGGACTGTTTCTGTGTTTGACCCTTCTACTTGCAGGAAATGCCAAAACAGATATCATTTAGTTTTAAGTTGAGCCTGAGCAAACCTGTTTTTCACATTTGATTATTTTTCACATTAGCTGCACTTGACCAGCACACAGCTGTATCACACAGTTTTGCAGAAGAGTTATGATTTCCGTAGGCCTATTTTAAGTGTATATATAAGTGTTCCTTTAAATCATAGTATCTTTAATAGGCCTGCCTATTCATAAAAATCAGTAGAAATCATGAATTACACATCAGAAAAGTAATCGACCCACTCTGAAGCCTTTCAGCTTTCAGTATAATCATTGCTGCTCTAAGCGGTTGTACACACGTATTCTACAAAATATGGTGACAGATTGATTTTATTGAGAGTCTGTAAAACAGGTATTAAAAAAATCACTGGGACAAAAGGCAATTCGTTATAAACAGGTGATAAATTCATATAACTGTAAGTGTAAAATATGTCATTAATGAAGTAATATTAAAGACGTTACACTTCAACGTATAAACAGACACAGATACCTGCTCCCTACAATCTCTTCTAATCTGTGATCTACCTGTTCAGCCTCTGTTCGTGGTTGATTAGTGATGCCTGCAGAGTCCTGAAGGGGGAGCTCTCGGCCACGATGCCTCATTATCGGTGAAGTCACCACAGAGGAAGAAGCACCGCGTCTGACACTCATTTCCGTTTCACCTGTTCCAGGTACGTCACAAGCACGTCAGCTGCTGAACCTCTGAACACGTGTTTATTTGTGTTGTGTTAACAAACTGACTGAAGGTTTGGAAGCAGGAGTTCGGAGCTAGCTGATTGTCGAACAGTTAGCTGGCTAGCTTTAACTCCTCCCTCAGTATCTTACACAGAACAACATGAGGTTAGCATGGCTGCTACATGTGTGTGCTTTGAGTGTTTAGCCCAGTGAGAGACACACATAAGTAGTGATGGCGAGATGAAGCTTCTTGAAGCCTTCCAGCCAAATGGTTCACAAAAAGGTTCATTTCTCAAGGCTTCATGTGCACCCAAACCCACCTGCTGGTCAAAGACTGCTAAACACCCCGATGTGTTTTAACAGTAGAGCCATAGGCATGACTGCCAAGTCAAAGAAATCAATTGATCTTAATAAATGCATTTCATGTATTGTTCATGTATTCACTCATATAAATTAACTAGAAAATCTCTACTGCCGAGACATTTTGAATGGGTGCCTTGTGCTCGTTGCCGATGCTCACATACAGAGACGCATATTATCCAGGTTTACATGACATCCAATTTCAGAGAGACATTACGTTTAAGAGAGAGAGAGACATTACCAAAAGCTGCTTGATTTTATAAACATACATGATCCAGGTCAGTGACAGACTTGACCAATTTCAGATAGACAGAGAGAAACCATGATGTAAGGTCTTATCACCATCCATGGCATTTAATTTTTAAAATTCCCCCTCCTTCAGGCTTCTTCGGAACATCCTGTAACTATTTGGGGTTTTTATTTTGAAAATCCAGTGTCTTTCAGGCTTCCTGGCAACATTCTGTAACTATTTGGGGGTTTTATTTTGAAAATCCAGCGTCTTTCAGGCTTCCTGGGAACATTCTGTAACTATATGGGAGTTTTATTTTGAAAGTCCACTCTTTTTCCGGCTCCCTGGGAACACCCTGTAACCATCTGGGGGTTTTATTTTGAAAATCCAGTGTCTTTCAGGCTTCCTGGAAACATTCTGTAACTATTTGGGGGTTTTATTTTGAAAATCCAGCGTCTTTCAGGCTCCCTGGGAACATTCTGTAACTATTTGGGAGTTTTATTTTGAAAGTCCAATCTTTTTCCGGCTCCCTGGGAACATTCTGTAACCATCTGGGGGTTTTATTTTGAAAATCCGGCATCTTTTAGGCTTCCTCAGAATATTCTGTAACTATTTGGGGGTTGTATTTTGAAAATCTAGCTATTTTTTACGCTTCCTAGGAACATCCTGTAACCATCTTGGGGTTTTATTTTGAAAAACCAGGCTCATTACATGTTTCCTAGTAACATTCTATTACTATGGGGGGGCTTATTTTCAAAATAAAGGCTTTGTACAGACTTCCTGGTAACATCCAGTTACTATTGGGGGGGCTTATTTTCAAAATAAAGGCTCTGTAAAGACTTCACTCGCCCTACATGAAGCAGGCATCGCTTCACTAAATACTTCCGGGATTTCTCAACACACGCTCCGAAGCATCGGCACAGTACGACCCATCACTACACATAAGGTAATATAGGCTTTAGCTTTGTTTGAGTGTGTGATTAGTATCTGATGCATCCGTGTTTTAATTTCTTAAGTAACAGTTGATTCTAAACAATTAATACGAATAATTGTATGTACAATAAATATAAGTGTCATTTCAAGTTGATCGAAAGTGCATTTTATAGTGTGAACTATTTGTAATGAAAGAACCTCGTAGCTATTTCTTTGGCGCTGGCGGGAGAACCTCTGCAGAAAGTCCGAAAGCTCTCACTCGCAAATTTGCATGTCACACTTACATCACAGTGAATGCAGCTTGAAAGTCCTTTTATACATTTCCCCTCTGTCAGGTTGTATGTTTCAAAAAAATAGTGAAAAATAGATGCAGTGAGTGTATTATGTAGGTAATGTGTACATTTATGGTGCCTTGATGCATTTGTCTGACAGCTCTAGTTATTGGTTATTTTTTATTAGAAGCTTGCAAACCTTCCCTCCCTGGTGATGAACTCCAGCGTTAAGTGTTTCTACGTGAGTTGAGGTAATAAAACAATTTTAAAAAACCTCTTAAAGCTAAAAACTTTACTTGACTGCCTCTCTTAGAGCTATTTGTTCTAAATGCAGTGGTTGAGATAAGATTAGATGAGATAAGATAATCCTCAATTAGTCCCACTATGGGGAAATGTGCTGTGTTGCAGCCAAGCGGCAACATCCCGGGCTGAGCACTGAGGCCAATACGGAAGTGCAAATAACTGCAGTTCACTGGGTGGCCACTTGAGGCTGGCTCCAAGAGGGAGTCAATTCCCATTGACTCCCATGTTAAAAAGCCCGACTTTAGAGCAGAATTAAACCTGTTTACAGCCTGGTTCAAAAAACGGTTTTAGTCTCAATCAGTAAGTTCTTCCTCCATGACAACTCTGGGGGGGGTGAATTTTTTTTCTTTATATACAGTCTATGGTTGCAGCAGCAAAGAGGACAGTCAATATAAATGCAGGGAAATATAAAAATAGAATAGACATAAGTGTACACACTGGTCCCTCACTGAAAGAAGGTTCTCGGTATGAATCCTGGTTTTGCTGGTGCCTTTCTGTGTGGGGTTAGTATATCTGTGTGGTACTCCAGCTTCCTCCCACAATATAAGACACGCAGACTGGCATTTGGGTCAATTGGAAACTTTAAATCGACCACAAGGGTGAATGTGAGTTCTCTGAGGGTTGACCCATTAGCAGCCTGTCCAGCATGTACCCTGTCATCCCCAATGTCAGCTGGGAATGGAAACAAAATATGTCACAGTAAAACACTAAAAAACACCTTTTCTGCACTGAGTCTAATTAAATGTTACTTAGCTTCAGAATGCACGATTTTTAATTTGAATATAATTTAATGTTATTGATTTTGCTTAAGCAAAAGATCTGGACATAATGATTCTTCTCTCACTGATCAATGTACTATGGATGATTCTTGGGGGCTTTTGTAGGAAGCTGTCCCTCAAACTGAGGTGGAGGTGAGAAAGCTATGTAGGCCTGTCAGTGTCCTGGCGTTGCTATCCTGAGCCCTGAAGGCAACATTACCACAACTACTGATGTTCTTAAGATTGTTGGAGTTGTCAATACATGCCCTGCAGTGCTGCAGTTGGCTGTCGCCACTGCGTTCAAATCTGATTTTTTTTTTCTCTTTGCCCAAAGGCTCTGGAATGATTGACTTGAGGGAATTACATCAGTTGACTCAGTAATTTTCTTAAACCACCTTCTTAAGAAATTATTTTATCAGACAGCCTTTTCTGATTTCAATTAAACTTTTGCCCAGGAGGTTATGTTTTTATCTGTTTGTTAGCAGCAATTACAAAACAACTACAGGTTGGATTTCCCCAAAATTTGGAGGAAGGATATGCAAAAACACGGTTTTCGTAGTGAAATTCGTACTGGACTGTATCTTTGACAGTAAACGCTCTGAACTTTCAGACTCTTAATAAAGTACATCATCAAAACTAGACTCAGTGAAGAAAGGGCAAATATATAATTTCGTCTCTTGATTTTTTTGTGTAGGGGTCACTGTAATAAATGGTCTTTGTTGATGTTGAGCGTTAGATTCCTAAAGCTTGGGAGGAGGTATAATTTAATGTTATTGCTTTTGCTTAAGCAAAAGATGTGGACATAATGATTCTTCTCTCACTGATCAATGTACTATGGAGGATTCTTGGGGGCTTTTGTATGAAGCTGTCCCTCAAACTGAGGTGGAGGTGAGAAAGCTATGTAGGCCTGTCAGTGTCCTGGCGTTGCTATCCTGAGTCCTGAAGGCAACATTACCACAACTACTGATGTTCTTAAGATTGTTGGAGTTGTCAATACATGCCCTGCAGTGCTGCAGTTGGCTGTCGCCACTGCGTTCAAATCTGATATTTTTTTTCTCTTTGCCCAAAGGCTCTGGAATGATTGACTTGAGGGAATTACATCAGTTGACTCAGTAATTTTCTTAAACCACCTTCTTAAGAAATTATTTTATCAGACAGCCTTTTCTGATTTCAATTAAACTTTTGCCCAGGAGGTTATGTTTTCATCTGTTTGTCTGTTAGCAGGAATTACAAAACAACTACAGGTTGGATTTCCCCAAAATTTGGAGGAAGGATATGCAAAAACACGGTTTTCGTAGTGAAATTCGTACTGGACTGTATCTTTGACAGTAAACGTTCTGAACTTTCAGACTCTTAATAAAGTACATCATCAAAACTAGACTCAAATATATAATTTCGTCTCTTGAGTTTTTTGTGTAGGGGTCACTGTAATAAATGGTCTTTGTTGATGTTGAGCGTTAGATTCCTAAAGCTTGGGAGGAGGTTCAGTGGGAAACTGTTGTGCTGTCAATATGTCTTTCTCCTGACCTGAATCTAACCTGAACTCTAACTGTATATCTGTGCCTCCTCCCTGAGCCCTAGAGACAGATGTGTAGCCTTTGTTCATTGAAGGTTTTAAAGTTGAACTGTTGGCATAGCAGGCTTTTGCTGCCATCTTCTGGCACGAGTGTAATAAGTCATGCAATGGTTTTCTTTCTGTAGAAGATTTGTATCATGAAATGTCTTTTTTTAAGTATGAATGGAACAATAAGTATAGCAACTGTAAAAAGGGCAGTTGTTTCTTTGCTCTCCAAGAGGGGGCTAACTCTCCCACACTTTGAAAACCCCTGATCTAGCAGCATTCAGTAATGTAACAGCTGATGGGTGGAAACTATTCCTTATTCCGTTTGCCCTTGCTTTAAGTTCAAACAGTCCATGTCTGGAGTGTGAGGGGTCCTGAAGGATCGTCGCAGCATTTTTGAGGCAACGGGAGCTGTGTAGATCTTCAAGTAGCAGGAGTTGACCTGCTTGGCAGCGTGTATGACCCTCTGCAGCTCTTTTCTCTGTGCCGCTGTGCAGCTGGAGAACCTCGCACAGAGAATAGGTCAGGACCCTCTCTACTGTGCAGCGATAGAAGGACACCAGAAGTTTCTCTGGGATGTTGTTCCTCCTGAGAACCCTCAGTATGTAGAGTCTCTTCTGGGCCTTCTTCGCCAGCTCCGCAGTGTGCAGTCCCCAGGTGGGGTCATTGCTGATGTTTACCCCCAGGAATAGGAAGTCCGAGACCCTCTCCATACAAACCCTGTTGATGTGTAGTGGCCGGATTTTGTGTGTCTTTTTCCTGAAGTCAACAACGAGCTACTTGTTCTTAGATGTGTTCAGGAGCAGGTTGTTCCGACACCACGCTGTCAGTTGCTCCACCTCATCCCCGTAGGCTGACTTATCCTCCCCAGAGATGAGTCCCACTACTGTGGTGTCGTCAGCAAACTTGGCGATGGTGTTGTGGTGGGCGGGGGTGCAGTCATGGGTGTAGAGGGTGTAGAGGAGGGGGCTCAGCACACAGCCCTGTGGTGAGCCAGTGCTGAGGCTGATGGCTGTGGAGAGGTGGGGCCCACTCTGACCCTCTGGTTGCGCTCTGTGAGGAAGTCCTTAATCCAGAGGCAGGTTGAGTGTGGGAGTCCTATGTCCGACAGCTTGGATAACAGTCTGTGGGGGAGGATGGTGTTAAAGGCAGAGCTGTAGTCTATGAAGAGCATCCGTACATAGCTCCTCTGCTGCTCCAGGTGGGATAAGAAAGCATTGAGAGCAGTGGTCACGGCATCCTCTGTAGACCTATTAGCTCTGTAGGCAAACTGCTGTGGGTCAAATGAGGGGGGGTACGAACAGTATGGCCACCAAGAGGCTAAGCAGGGGAAAAACTTCACCTGCCGGACGCACTGGCTGTTCAATAAGACTTCGATCCCCTCACCCTCTCGTTCCTTCATTCACCCGGTGAGGAACAGCTGATTTTATTACTACCTGCTGACGTACCACCACCACGTGACTCAGATCCCCGTATGTGACCATAGCAACAAACTTAACACTACAAACTATTGTTTGCTGGCACCTTCAACATAAGCATATGAACATTGATATGAACATAAATGTTATTATTGTTGCCCCTATAGCCACACCTGCATTGAAGTAGTGCATCAATTTGCTATGTTTGTCTGTACGCTTTCCTGAATTATAGATGAGATGTTTTATAAAGCAATGCACAACTACGGCCTTCACAGCTGGCACTTTAAGATGTATCATGTGCTTCGGTTGGTTGCGCATCAATTGGTAAAGTTCCTTATACACAGCAGCAGCCACTTTCTCGCTGCTCACATTCGGGTAGACCCACTCCGTGACAGGGTAGTCTTTCATGATTTCTCTCAGCAGCTGATGTGTGAGGCTGATGGTGCACTTCTCTCCATAGTCCCTTGGTGTTTTACACATTATTAAGACATCCATGACCACAGAGGCGACATATCCCCGCAGTTCCATCTCTGTCTCTTTCCTCTCTTACCTATTGGCTCTGTAGGCAAACTGCTGTGGGTCAAATGAGGGGGGGATACGAACAGTAGGCAGGTTGAGTGTGGGAGTCCTATGTCCGACAGCTTGGATAACAGTCTGTGAGGGAGGATGGTGTTAAAGGCAGAGCTGTAGTCTATGAAGAGCATCCGTACATAGCTCCTCTGCTGCTCCAGGTGGGATAAGAAAGCATTGAGAGCAGTGGTCACGGCATCCTCTGTAGACCTATTAGCTCTGTAGGCAAACTGCTGTGGGTCAAATGAGGGGGGGTACGAACAGTATGGCCGCCAAGGGGCTAAGCAGGGGAAAAACTTCACCTGCCGGACGCACTGGCTGTTCAATAAGACTTCGATCCCCTCACCCTCTCGTTCCTTCATTCACCCGGTGAGGAACAGCTGATTTTATTACTACCTGCTGACGTACCACCACCACGTGACTCAGATCCCCGTATGTGACCATAGCAACAAACTTAACACTACAAACTATTGTTTGCTGGCACCTTCAACATACGTATATGAACATTGATATGAACATAAATGTTATTATTGTTGCCCCTATAGCCACACCTGCATTGAAGTAGTGCATCAATTTGCTATGTTTGTCTGTACGCTTTCCTGAATTATAGATGAGATGTTTTATAAAGCAATGCACAACTACGGCCTTCACAGCTGGCACTTTAAGATGTATCATGTGCTTCAGTTGGTTGCGCATCAATTGGTAAAGTTCCTTATACACAGCAGCAGCCACTTTCTCGCTGCTCACATTCGGGTAGACCCACTCCATGACAGGGTAGTCTTTCATGATTTCTCTCAGCAGCTGATGTGTGAGGCTGATGCAAGCGGCAACATCCCGGGCTGAGCGCTGAGGCCAATACGGAAGTGCAAATAACTGCAGTTCACTGGGTGGCCACTTAAGGCTGGCTCCAAGAATGAAAAAAAGCCCGACTTTAGAGCAGAATTAAACGTGTTTACAGCCTGGTTCAAAAAACGGTTTTAGTCTCAATCAGTAAGTTCTTCCTCCATGACAACTCTGGGGGGGGGGTGAATTTTTTTCTAACTCGCTCGTTTCGATAATACAGAGGTTTGAAATTATGAATAATTATCACTTGATTGACACGTGACGTCACCGTTAGCTCGTCACTCGGGCTGTTAGCCTGTGGGCTGCTCGGCTTCACCTGAGCTAACAGGCTAATCCCCGTCACCGAGCACGAGCGGAGTCTGTGGGGGAGTTTTCACTCACATGTGAACATCATCGTTTGTTGTTCGGCTGATGTCCTGACGGAGAAGTGGAAGACGTCTGTGCTGCAGTGTCTGTGGTGAGTAAAGTACTGTCTTTGATTTACGTGTCGTAGTGATGAGCAGGTATCATTGTGTCTGTACCTGGCTGGTTAGCTTAGCTCCGCTAACCTCCAGGCAAGATACCAGCAGTAACGGCGATGCTAACGGGAGGGATGGGAGTTATTAACCCGACATGAAGCGTCCACACAGCGGAGAGGAGCGTTAGAGTTCATGGTGATAAATCTTTTAAACTGAAGGCGACTGTGTGTTTAGTGAATATCATCAAGTTAGATATCTAACGTTATGTAAAGTTGTTCAGCTCCCCAACCTATTTGGCTTGACTACGTTACTGTGGGTAACTTCAGTAATAATGTTTTATTAGATTATTGTTTCAGAAATAACGTTAGTGCAGCTGCTGCAGTGTGAAACTTATTGAGCTGAACTTTATTTATGAATGAACAGTTTACCTACCAGGTATAGACCCAGAACTTACTAACAATTAAAGCAAATTATTGCACATGATGCATTACATTATATATGCAATACTTTTAATGTAAAATAACTCCATACTGCACATTCATTGTAGTACACTGTTTAATCCCAAACCATATTCAGATACATACTTAAATATCCACAGAATATAAGGACACAGACTTTGTTTGAAAGTAACACGTATCTCTGCAATAATGCCATACTTTTATGTTTCCTGTCATTTTATTAGGGACGGACGAACCTGAGGGACACAGCTGTGCTGACCGTGTTCTGTCTCTTATGGCAAAAAAGAAAAGACAACACTTTTTATCTAAGGTTTATTAAATCAGAAAGTAAAAGATGAACATTGTTGTGATAGTGTTAATTTTACCAACCATAATGGATATAGAAATTGACTCAATATTATTATCATGTTGACCAGCCTGAAGCTGCCGATCTCCACCATGTTGCTGCGGCCACAGTGGATTCTGAGGACATCAGGTGTTGCAGTGCTTCATGAAATGAAAAAAGTCATGTTAAAGGATGTTTTATGCTAAAATCATTGTCACATCTTTAGATATTAAGGAACAGAGGAGAAACATGATTTACAGATACTGTACAATACAATAATTACATTAATTTTGACACATGTAATATCAGCTGTGTTAAGCAGCCAAGACGGGTACCTACAGTTTATTCTGTGTTCAGCAGGTGGAAGCACCACAGATTTCAGCCAAACTGATGTACTAAAAGAAATAAACATTGTATAAATATATAAAATGTCTTTCTACCACATCTGTAATATTCAAGGGTGATAATCTCTCACAGTGCTGTTGATAACAGTCCACTTCAAGTCCCTCAACTTCTCGCAGTGTTAAAACAGATATATAATATATATACATATATAATAAATATGAGCACTGTTTACAACAGTGGTGTGTGGAGATTATAATCACATCTAAACTGTCATATAATTACACATCTGCACTGAGTCTAATTCACTGTGAATTCATAACAGGCTAAAAAAAGAGGTTGTAATAGTAATGGCGGTTATACAAGTCTGTATCACATGCAGCTTATTAATATTAACTTATTAAAATTAAAATCAAATGACAAAACACAACTCTTTACTAAAGCTAGTTAACTTGCTTCAAACTTCATTAGATGTGTTAAATAAACGGTGAATTACCTCAATAACATCAAAAACCACTTGAGGAATGTAAGTATATGTGGTATGATTATAATAATAAATAAATAAATAGGTTTTGTTCTTGTAAAGTTTCAGGGTAACTTACCTCTGTTCGGTTCGATGTTACGACCGCGACCATCCCGGAGCAACAACACCGCAGCGCTAGCCGGTTAGCAGTCGCGGGTAGCATTTAGCCTAGCTCCTTAGCCTGAGCTAACCAGGAAACGATAAGCTCTGTGGGCGTGGCTCGGTTGTCAGTCTTCACTCGGCCCGCCTAGCGTCCACTCGCGCGCCGCCTTTTTGCCCATTTATGGGTTAGCCCGGAACTAGGAGGAGTCAGGCCCCGGCAAGATGGCGCCGGGTGAAACGCCCACTACGAGCCTCATTTTCACTCTACAGAAACCAACGGGTGACGTCACGGACACTACGTCCATCTTTATATACAGTCTATGGGCTGATGGTGCACTTCTCTCCATAGTCCCTTGGTGTTTTACACATTATTAAGACATCCATGACCACAGAGGCGACATATCCCCACAGTTCCATCTCTGTCTCTTTCCTCTCTTACCTATTGGCTCTGTAGGCAAACTGCTGTGGGTCAAATGAGGGGGGGATACGAACAGTAGGCAGGTTGAGTGTGGGAGTCCTATGTCCAACAGCTTGGATACCAGTCTGTGGGGGAGGATGGTGTTAAAGGCAGAGCTGTAGTCTATGAAGAGCATCCGTACATAGCTCCTCTGCTGCTCCAGGTTGGATAAGAAAGCATTGAGAGCAGTGGTCACGGCATCCTCTGTAGACCTATTAGCTCTGTAGGCAAACTGCTGTGGGTCAAATGAGGGGGGGGTACGAACAGTATGGCCGCCAAGAGGCTAAGCTGGGGAAAAACTTCACCTGCCGGATGCACTGGCTGTTCAAAAAGACTTCGATCCCCTCACCCTCTCGTTCCTTCATTCACCCAGTGAGGAACAGCTGATTTTATTACTACCTGCTGACGTACCACCACCACGTGACTCAGATCCCCGTATGTGACCATAGCAACAAACTTAACACTACAAACTATTGTTTGCTGGCACCTTCAACATAAGCATATGAACATTGATATGAACATAAATGTTATTATTGTTGCCCCTATAGCCACACCTGCATTGAAGTAGTGCATCAATTTGCTATGTTTGTCTGTACGCTTTCCTGAATTATAGATGAGATGTTTTATAAAGCAATGCACAACTACGGCCTTCACAGCTGGCACTTTAAGATGTATCATGTGCTTCGGTTGGTTGCGCATCAATTGGTAAAGTTCCTCATACACAGCAGCAGCCACTTTCTCGCTGCTCACATTCGGGTAGACCCACTCCGTGACAGGGTAGTCTTTCATGATTTCTCTCAGCAGCTGATGTGTGAGGCTGATGGTGCACTTGTCTCCATAGTCCCTTGGTGTTTTACACATTATTAAGACATCCATGACCACAGAGGCGACCCATCACTACACATAAGGTAATATAGGCTTTAGCTTTGTTTGTGTGTGTGATTAGTAACTGATGCATCCGTGTTTTAATTTCTTAAGTAACAGTTGATTCTAAACAATTAATACGAATAATTTTATGTACAATAAATATAAGTGTCATTTCAAGTTGAGCGAAAGTGCATTTTATAGTGTGAACTATTTGTAATGAAAGAACCTCGTAGCTATTTCTTTGGCGCTGGCGGGAGAACCTCTGCAGAAAGTCCGAAAGCTCTCACTCGCAAATTTGCATGTCACACTTACATCACAGTGAATGCAGCTTGAAAGTCCTTTTATACATTTCCCCTCTGTCAGGTTGTATGTTTCAAAAAAATAGTGAAAAATAGATGCAGTGAGTGTATTATGTAGGTAATGTGTACATTTATGGTGCCTTGATGCATTTGTCTGACAGCTCTAGTTATTGGTTATTTTTTATTAGAAGCTTGCAAACCTTCCCTCCCTGGTGATGAACTCCAGCGTTAAGTGTTTCTACGTGAGTTGAGGTAATAAAACAATTTTAAAAAACCTCTTAAAGCTAAAAACTTTACTTGACTGCCTCTCTTAGAGCTATTTGTTCTAAATGCAGTGGTTGAGATAAGATTAGATGAGATAAGATAATCCTCAATTAGTCCCACTATGGGGAAATGTGCTGTGTTGCAGCCAAGCGGCAACATCCCGGGCTGAGCACTGAGGCCAATACGGAAGTGCAAATAACTGCAGTTCACTGGGTGGCCACTTGAGGCTGGCTCCAAGAGGGAGTCAATTCCCATTGACTCCCATGTTAAAAAGCCCGACTTTAGAGCAGAATTAAACCTGTTTACAGCCTGGTTCAAAAAACGGTTTTAGTCTCAATCAGTAAGTTCTTCCTCCATGACAACTCTGGGGGGGGGTGAATTTTTTTTCTTTATATACAGTCTATGGTTGCAGCAGCAAAGAGGACAGTCAATATAAATGCAGGGAAATATAAAAATAGAATAGACATAAGTGTACACACTGGTCCCTCACTGAAAGAAGGTTCTCGGTATGAATCCTGGTTTTGCTGGTGCCTTTCTGTGTGGGGTTAGTATATCTGTGTGGTACTCCAGCTTCCTCCCACAATATAAGACACGCAGACTGGCATTTGGGTCAATTGGAAACTTTAAATCGACCACAAGGGTGAATGTGAGTTCTCTGAGGGTTGACCCATTAGCAGCCTGTCCAGCATGTACCCTGTCATCCCCAATGTCAGCTGGGAATGGAAACAAAATATGTCACAGTAAAACACTAAAAAACACCTTTTCTGCACTGAGTCTAATTAAATGTTACTTAGCTTCAGAATGCACGATTTTTAATTTGAATATAATTTAATGTTATTGATTTTGCTTAAGCAAAAGATCTGGACATAATGATTCTTCTCTCACTGATCAATGTACTATGGATGATTCTTGGGGGCTTTTATATGAAGCTGTCCCTCAAACTGAGGTGGAGGTGAGAAAGCTATGTAGGCCTGTCAGTGTCCTGGCGTTGCTATCCTGAGTCCTGAAGGCAACATTACCACAACTACTGATGTTCTTAAGATTGTTGGAGTTGTCAATACATGCCCTGCAGTGCTGCAGTTGGCTGTCGCCACTGCGTTCAAATCTGATATTTTTTTTCTCTTTGCCCAAAGGCTCTGGAATGATTGACTTGAGGGAATTACATCAGTTGACTCAGTAATTTTCTTAAACCACCTTCTTAAGAAATTATTTTATTAGACAGCCTTTTCTGATTTCAATTAAACTTTTGCCCAGGAGGTTATGTTTTTATCTGTTTGTGTGTTAGCAGCAATTACAAAACAACTACAGGTTGGATTTCCCCAAAATTTGGAGGAAGGATATGCAAAAACACGGTTTTCGTAGTGAAATTCGTACTGGACTGTATCTTTGACAGTAAACGTTCTGAACTTTCAGACTCTTAATAAAGTACATCATCAAAACTAGACTCAGTGAAGAAAGGGCAAATATATAATTTCGTCTCTTGAGTTTTTTGTGTAGGGGTCACTGTAATAAATGGTCTTTGTTGATGTTGAGCGTTAGATTCCTAAAGCTTGGGAGGAGGTTCAGTGGGAAACTGTTGTGCTGTCAATATGTCTTTCTCCTGACCTGAATCTAACCTGAACTCTAACTGTATATCTGTGCCTCCTCCCTGAGCCCTAGAGACAGATGTGTAGCCTTTGTTCATTGAAGGTTTTAAAGTTGAACTGTTGGCATAGCAGGCTTTTGCTGCCATCTTCTGGCACGAGTGTAATAAGTCATGCAATGGTTTTCTTTCTGTAGAAGATTTGTATCATGAAATGTCTTATTCTGATGATGAATCAATAAGAAATAGTTATAAATACAAAACCAATTTAAGAAGTCTCCCTGGTGCACAGATATTTTCATTGTTGGCAGTCAAAAACCTTCTTATGTTAATAACAGAAGAGGGTAACTCGCTTTTAAAATAACTCAGCATGCAACCAAAATAAACAATAACTTAAAGCAAGTGTGGAGTATTGAGAAAAAACAGACAAATACAGACAAATCTATATAAATTACTTTGCAGAAGATTTTTAGAAACTAACAGATTCAGCAGATATAATGGAAAAAGGACAACTGCTCCAAAATGGAGGAAACACAAAACTCAATCTGCACTTTTACCAAGTTATTACCCAAACCTAATTGTTTCAGTCCAGTAAGTGTTAGGACCCCTACCTTTCTACCTGTTTTGTCTAATTAGAGCACCAGGTGTCTGGGTGGTTTGTCTCAGGAAGTAGAGAAGCTCATCCACTAACCAGAAGGTCGGTTTTTCAGTCCCAGTCACCCCCCCCCCCCCCCCCCCCCCCCCCCCCCCATACATACTGTATTGCCCTAACCAGAAGAACAAAAAAACAATTTACCATTTATTTATGCAAGTGCCTTCACCACAAATCCAGGTTTCAGTTAAACATACTCTACACACATCAATAATGTAACTGACGGTTACACCATGAGTAATTATACAGCTTTAATCTCTACTAAAGTTTATATTTGATTTTGAGGAGACTTGAGCCAGCTGGCATTAGGCGGGATGTGGGGTAGACCCAGGTCAGGTCCCCTAGCCCTATAGAGACTCATAAACACCTATGAGTCCCCAGTCAATCTCAGCTGCACGTCTTTTGGACTATGAGAGGAAGCCAGAGTAAAAAAACTCCACACAGAGAGGCATAGGTGGGCATTTAGGTTCCTACTCACATCCATTTTGCTGTGAGGCGTCAGCACTCAACATGCCACCCTACTCCATATGTAAATTTAATTAAATAGTTTTGTTTATTCATAAATAAAACTCTTATTCGGCCTATTAACCTGGCTTGTGGCTCCCCTTCCTTGTAGCCAACATTGAGGTTTGTGAAACAAGAAACTACCACCAGGAACCCTTGTTGCTATTCTTCAAAGGGACCAAATGTCATTGCAGTATAGAAAAAGGTGGAATAAATTGAGATGAGCACACCAGTGCCTCATTTCCATGCTCCTCTTAACACAGGACTCTCGTTTCCAAACCACATTTGGCAGATCACATAGATGTCTTTGTTTGAGCTCCTACATAATGATCAGCTACAGCCCCTTTTTTTCAGGCTTGTGGGATTTGATAACTCCAGCAACAATCGTGTTCCTCTCACACATATTGTTCAAGTGTGGCAATACAATGGTAGCCCAGGGACATTATTTGCATATTGTCAAGGGGTGCATGAATAGGGCTTAGGAGAATGAGAAATTATATCAGCTACAAGGAAAAGCAATGGTCTGTGACCAAATGCTTGATCTTCTATGCCTGTGTTGGATGAGACTGAGGGGTTTTGTTGTCATAAAAATGCAAATGGAAGACTGGTGTGCAGGATATAATGTGCAATTATTACTCAAATAGTAATTTTACTCGATCATATCCTCTTTAGTGTTCTCTATAGTAGGATGTACTGATGTTGCGATTAACCGATTTTACCATATCTGCGATTTCATAACGTCACAGTATTATAACGGTAAGAACTTTTAAAACTACGATATCTAACTATGGTGTCCTGCCTCTCGCAAGTCACGTAATTTGTGTGTGCGCCGCGCAGTGAAGTATCTCGCGAGTCACGTTTTGTTTGCATGAGCCACTGAAACATTAGTTGAGAAGAGGGAACTTAAGTAAATTTACACCAACGCTGGACAAAGAACTCCATTGGAGGAGTTCACAGTGAGAGGAGAAATCCTTGTTAATTTTCATTTTCTGACTAATTTAAAACTAACTGGACAACTTGCGGCTAAATATGTCATCACTGGTCAGATTAATTTGATTCAATTCAATTTTATTTGTATCAGAATCAGAAATATTTATTGTCATTGACACAATGTGGCATTTGACAACGAAATTAAGGTGCACTCTTTTCAGTGCAAATAAATAGATGAAATGTGATGTCTGTAAGAAAAAAAAGGTGTGAGGTGTTAAAAAAGAAAATGTGATGTGTTACACATTTGTTTGAAATGTGTAAAAAAAAAAAAAAAAAGCTTCTAAAAGTACAGATGTTTGAAATGTGTAAAAAAAAAAAAAAGCTTCTAAAAGTACAGATGTTTGAAATGTGTAAAAAAGATGTTCAACAACCATTTTTTTTTAAGTATGAATGGAACAATAAGTATAGCAACTGTAAAAAATGGGGGGGGGGGGGGGGGGGGCAGTTGTTTCTTTGCTCTCCGAGAGGGGGCTAACTCTCCCACACTTTGAAAACCCCTATTCTAGCAGCATTCAGTAATGTAACAGCTGATGGGTGGAAACTATTCCTTATTCCGTTTGCCCTTGCTTTAAGTTCAAACAGTCCATGTCTGGAGTGTGAGGGGTCCTGAAGGATCGTCGCAGCATTTTTGAGGCAACGGGAGCTGTGTAGATCTTCAAGTAGCAGGAGTTGACCTGCTTGGCAGCGTGTATGACCCTCTGCAGCTCTTTTCTCTGTGCCGCTGTGCAGCTGGAGAACCTCGCACAGAGAATAGGTCAGGACCCTCTCTACTGTGCAGCGATAGAAGGACACCAGAAGTTTCTCTGGGATGTTGTTCCTCCTGAGAACCCTCAGTATGTAGAGTCTCTTCTGGGCCTTCTTCGCCAGCTCCGCAGTGTGCAGTCCCCAGGTGGGGTCATTGCTGATGTTTACCCCCAGGAATAGGAAGTCTGAGACCCTCTCCATACAAACCCTGTTGATGTGTAGTGGCCGGATTTTGTGTGTCTTTTTCTTGAAGTCAACAACGAGCTACTTGTTCTTAGATGTGTTCAGGAGCAGGTTGTTCCGACACCACGCTGTCAGTTGCTCCACCTCATCCCCGTAGGCTGACTTATCCTCCCCAGAGATGAGTCCCACTACTGTGGTGTCGTCAGCAAACTTGGCGATGGTGTTGTGGTGGGCGGGGGTGCAGTCATGGGTGTAGAGGGTGTAGAGGAGGGGGCTCAGCACACAGCCCTGTGGTGAGCCAGTGCTGAGGCTGATGGCTGTGGAGAGGTGGGGCCCACTCTGACCCTCTGGTTGCGCTCTGTGAGGAAGTCCTTAATCCAGAGGCAGGTTGAGTGTGGGAGTCCTATGTCCGACAGCTTGGATAACAGTCTGTGGGGGAGGATGGTGTTAAAGGCAGAGCTGTAGTCTATGAAGAGCATCCGTACATAGCTCCTCTGCTGCTCCAGGTGGGATAAGAAAGCATTGAGAGCAGTGGTCACGGCATCCTCTGTAGACCTATTAGCTCTGTAGGCAAACTGCTGTGGGTCAAATGAGGGGGGGTACGAACAGTATGGCCACCAAGAGGCTAAGCAGGGGAAAAACTTCACCTGCCGGACGCACTGGCTGTTCAATAAGACTTCGATCCCCTCACCCTCTCGTTCCTTCATTCACCCGGTGAGGAACAGCTGATTTTATTACTACCTGCTGACGTACCACCACCACGTGACTCAGATCCCCGTATGTGACCATAGCAACAAACTTAACACTACAAACTATTGTTTGCTGGCACCTTCAACATAAGCATATGAACATTGATATGAACATAAATGTTATTATTGTTGCCCCTATAGCCACACCTGCATTGAAGTAGTGCATCAATTTGCTATGTTTGTCTGTACGCTTTCCTGAATTATAGATGAGATGTTTTATAAAGCAATGCACAACTACGGCCTTCACAGCTGGCACTTTAAGATGTATCATGTGCTTCAGTTGGTTGCGCATCAATTGGTAAAGTTCCTTATACACAGCAGCAGCCACTTTCTCGCTGCTCACATTCGGGTAGACCCACTCCGTGACAGGGTAGTCTTTCATGATTTCCTTCAGCAGCTGATGTGTGAGGCTGATGGTGCACTTGTCTCCATAGTCCCTTGGTGTTTTACACATTATTAAGACATCCATGACCACAGAGGCGACATATCCCCGCAGTTCCATCTCTGTCTCTTTCCTCTCACAGTCAGTCTGTGTATTTGTATTCTCAGGTGTCTCCATCATGTTAGTGTTCTGTCCTGTCAGCTGGGTATCTTTCATTCCCAAGATATAAAATGTCCATAAAGTCCAAGATTGGACTGTGATCTGCTCTTCTTGTTCTTTGTTCTGTTTATTTGTGGGTGACATTAACGTGCATTAACTGAAACTTTGAAAGACATCATAGACATTTGTGTTGTTTAGTTGAAAGACATTTCTGTCTTTAATGACACTTCATGCAGCTTGAAGGTGCATTAACTGAAACTTTGAAAGACATCATAGACATTTGTGTTATTTAGTTGAAAGACATTTCTGTCTTTAATGACACTTCCGGGGATGAATAAAGTAATCTATCTACTTCATGCAGCTTGTAGAAGAATCTGTGAAGAAAATGTTGAACAGATGCAATGGCAGAACAGATACCCTGCGTAATCAAAACACATGATGGAAACACTTCGTCCAACATAGTCAACATAATTAAATTATTTTGTACAACCGTGTCTCCCTCAGATAATGGAGTATACTCCCTATTCCAATGGTAAATACTATTTCCAAGCTCCATTCTTGGAAATTTCCCTCTTTACCTTTTGCAGTCAAGCACCGCATGCTCCACTGACTCCTCTATTAGGTAGTGATAGCGTAATCCTGTTGGATATCTGTTTATTAAGTGAAAGCCAACCTAAACTTTCTTCTTCTTTGATCAGTTTATTGGCGAGTGGAAACCAGGGGTGTCAGCTGCATAGTAAAACATCTGGGGCTGAGCCCAGGGGGGATATTGTATTAATGGAGCGAACCCTGCAAGGTAGTTCAGGCAGCCAACTCGAACAGCGCTGCTCCAATCATGTGACACACATCATGTGACATACCAAATTCTCCACAATCATCTATTATACACACCCACCTTATTAGGCAACCTGTTTCAGCAGAGAGAAGTTTTCCATCAACCCCTTTGCTTGCACTGCTGCTGCAGTATCGCTTCAGCCCCTCCACCAACCCAGCAGTTACAAGTACTCATCACTCCCATCATATCTGTGTAATCATATCGGGGGAGTGATTAAGTTGGAGCCTAGACGCCAAACACAAACCTATTCTACTGCTGCAATAAACATTTGAACGTGAGTTGTCTGACTGAAATACAATGATTTATTCACTAAACAAGCGTATTTTGTTCCCTAATTAAGAGAAGAACATATATGCACCCCAAGATATAGACCAACTAACTCACTGTTCAACTCACACTTAACTCAACTCAAATTGATCAAAACCTCCCTCCCACACTAGTTGATAACTTTGTTAATAGTACAGCAGCCTCATTAAAAACAACCCTTGACGCTGATTTGAAAGCAAATTAGCTTCATGGTTTAATTCTCAAACACATGTTTTAAAACTGTTGTATCATGGAAGCCAGAGAGGAAGTGGTGTTCCACCAGCCAAGATGATTTCACCTAGTCTGGACAGATAGCCTGATAAATGCAATTATCAGTAATAGAAGAAAATAAGAACAACCCCACCTTCCTCTTAAGCACTGTAGGCAGGCTGACAAGAGTCATAGCTCTACTGATCCATCTATTCCTGTAACTCTGTGAAGCAATGATTTCATGAGTTTCTGTACAAATTAAATTATAACCATCAGGGAAAAAATTCACCACCTCCTCCCCATGAGAGGCATAGATACATTGTCTAGTACAGAAACCATAGCGCACCCTTGGCACCAGATTTATATTTGGTCCAATTTTCTTTAATTGATCCTACTCAACTGGCTTCACTAGTTCTGTCCTCCAAATCAACAACTTGTTTATTAGACCCATCCCAACTAGACTTTTTAAGGAATGTTTTCCCCTAATTGACAGTTCTATATTAAATCAGATTAATATGTCTTTGTTAACCGGCCGGGTTCCACAAGATTTTAAGGTAGTGGTAATTAAACCTCTGCTTAAAAAGCTCACTCTTCACTGTCTATGTAAAGTGCCTTGAAATAATGTATATTATGATTTGTCGCTCTACAAATACAATGTTATTAAAAATTTATTTGAATTTTATATGTAGCTAAAATGACATGTCCTGGTCAAACATAACTCCAAGGTTCCTCACAGTGGAGCTGGGGGACAAAGTATAAAACATCCAAGGTCAATCCTGACTGAAAGCCTTACAACAAACTATTACTATCTAACTAATCACATACCTGGTTAGCAACGTCTTTTTTCAAGAATTTTTTGAAATGAGTAAGTTAATTGTGGAGTGAACTAATGAAAGAACTACATGTATCATATTGAGATTTTTATTAGATAAAAAGATCAATATAGGAAAACCGGAGTGCCCGGTGAAAACCAAGTGAGTCAAAAAGAACAAAAATGTCTCACACAAATGAAGCTGTCAAGGGAGCTTTCATAATCAGGGCTAATGCTGGTGTCAGTGTGCTGAAAACAAAAACACTTGATGAAAATGAATGTGGTAATTACATTGTGGAAGGGGCTGGGAGAGCACCTTCACCTGCACCACAGAGGATCAGTCAGTGCAGGTGAGAGCTGTTAGCTGATTGACCCTCATGCTTGAAAAGGCAGCAGTGGAGCTGCCTCAGAGACACAAACTGGGGAAGAGACTGAACTGCGAAGATATGTCCAGCTGAAATTGCTGGACCCTTTAAGTTAAGTGTTTTGGGAGTTGTGTTTTAAGTTTGGATAAAGATGTTGCTGAGCGACAAATGGTTTGACTGATTCATCTCTGGCTGGCGTGGTGAGAGGCCTGTGGCATGGTCCAATGCCACATACATTTTCAAAATAGACAAAGATATAACAGGAGCGATCCAATTATAGATACTATTATTGCTGCTCCTGCAGTCATACCGATGAAGAACTTGGACGAGAACTTGCTTGGTTTGTCCGGTGTACACTTTACTGAATTATAGAAGAGATGTTTTTTAAAGCACTCCACAACTACGGTCTTCACAGCTGGTACTTCAGAATGTATCAGGTGTTTCAGTTCGCTGTGCATCATTTGGAACAGGTCCTTATGCACTGCAGCAGCCACTTTCTTGCTGCTCACATTCGGGTAGACCCACTCCGTGACAGGGTAGTCTTTCATGATTTCATTCAGCAGCTGATGTGCGAGGCTGACGGTGCGCTTCACTCCACAGTCCCTTGGTGTTTTACACTTTCTTAAGACATCCATAACCACTGAGACGACATATGTCCGGATTTCAATCTCTGTCTCTGTCATCTCACAGTCAGTCTGTGTATCTGTACTCTCAGGTGAGAAGACCATTTCATCTGATCTGTTGGACATAAGTTTCTCCATCATGTTAGTGTTTTTCTGTCCTGTCAGCTGGGTATCTTTCTTTCCCAATATATTTCCTGATTCTACAAGCTGACGGTAGTAGATATGAAGATATAAAATGTCCATAAAGTCTAAATTGGACTGTGCTCTGCTCTTCTTGTTCTTTGTTCTGTTTCTTTGTGGGTGACATTAAAGTGCATTAACTGAAACTTTGAAAGACATCATAGACATTTGTGTTTAGTTGAAAGGCATTTCTGTCTTTAATGACACTTCATAGTCCCTTGATATTTTACACTTTATCAAGACATCCACGACCACTTTAAAAAAAAAAAAAAACGGAGATTCGATTGTGAAAATTAATATTCGACTGTGGAGGAAAACACATCAGCGGCTGCTTTGCGAGTTGGTGCACTGCATGACGGGTCAGGGACCGGCCACAGGAGTTGCTCTTGCACAGCGTCACTCACTGCACAGCGTCACTCACATACACACCCACTACAGCTCTGGCTGACGTGCCCCCTAAACTCGCAGCATACACTCCCACCACCTTCAGCTCACGTCACCCACAGAGACCCGTTATTACCGACCGTTGTTAACAAATTGTTTATTTAAATCAGTATGCACATCGCGCATAGAGAGAGAGAGAGGGGGCCGAGCGAGGGAGCGGTTTTTTTACGGTCTAAGTTTTAATGTTAGTTCATTTACTTATTTTGTAATGTGTTGGTATGTTTTATGTTAAAACTGAAATAAAAAATACCTATACAAGTAGTTATGTCTCGTTGTATTAGTTTGTCCTCCTATTTTTTGACAGCCCTATCTCACAGTCAGACTGTGTATTTGTACTCTCAGGTGAGTAGACCATTTGATCTGATCTGTTGGACATAACTGTCTCCATCATGTTAGTGTTCTTCTGTCCCGTCAGCTGGATATCTTTCATTCCCAGTATATCTTCATCTGATTCTACAAGCTGATATGTAAGATATAAAGATATAAAAGACCTTGTAGAGTAAACCTTGTAGAACTCCATGACTCACTTGTGTGTGCATGGAGGGGTCATTGTTAACATTAACAAATTGAAATATATCTGATAAATATGGGTGGGAATCTTTGGGCATCTCACGATTGATAACAATTACGATTCAGGGGCTTAGATTCGATTATAAAACGATTATTGATGCATCTTTAATTTATGTATATTGATGCACTTTTTCACAACATTTCTTTTTGTCTCACTCAACAAACATTTATCACTTGCAATTTTTAAAAACAGTGCATTTGTAATAAGAAACGAGTTGAATTCATTTCCATTATATTTTATTAAACTAATGGAAATACGTGCAAACTGGAAAGTTACAACTTCGTTGTACAGAACCAAAGGTAACAGGTATCTTGAATCACAAAAATGAAAATGTGTCCTTATGCACATTTAAGAAAAAGGGTAAACAAGGCAGGTTTGTGCAATACAGTTATCAATATAAGCATTGACAAAAAAAACATTTTGCTGTACCAAAATAAATGGCAGCATTTTGGAGAAAACAACTTTTCATTTTGGCTGTTCAACATAAGTGCCCTAAAATAACAAAATGTGTACTTCAGTACCAGCAGCTCCAAAAAGGTGTTTTGCTGCTTTTGAGGTTTCGTAAACATGAAAAGGTTTCCCTGAGTTACAAATAAAATACTCATTCTGTATCAGCAGCTCAACAGTACATTCGATCTTAGATTTTAGCGCGACACAGCTTCCATATAACGTGGCTCTTGTCCAGTTCGCTTCCACCGTCGACGTTGTAGAAGCCAAAGTGTTTCCACACGACTGCTTTTAAATTAAAAGGAGCTGTTCGTATCTCACGGCAAGATGACTAGCTGCGTTCAGCCATTATGTTTGTTTTCCTCTGTGCGGCGTGTCGGCTCCAGACGCATTCCCCACTGTGTCCCGGAGATGACGTGTACCGCGCCTCTTAGTTCCACATTTTAGAACCGTCTGTATTACTTTATTTAAATAATCGAAATTTGGACGTCTGGTGAATCAATTCAGAATCGCCCACTTTCGAATCGTGATGCATCTCAAAATTGGAAATTTCCCCCACCCCGACAGATAAATAAGATTTAAACCAGCCCAATGCCATTCCTTCCCTACAAGTTGCTCCAGTCTCCTGAACAGAATCTTATTGTCCATGGTTTCAAATGCTGCACTAAGATCCAACAGAGCGAGCACAGAGACAAATCCATTATCTGATGCCATGAAAACGTAATTAGTAACTTTTAATAGTGCTGTTTCTGTGCTGTGATGGATTCTAAATCCTGACTGAAAGTCTTACAACAAACTATTACTATCTAACTCATCACATAGCTGGTTAGCAATGTCTTTTTCAAGACTTTTTGAAATGAGTAAGTTAATTGTGGAGTGAACTCATGAAAGAACTACATGTATCATATTGAGATTTTTATTAGATAAAAAGATCAATATAGGAAAACCGGAGTGCCCGGTGAAAACCAAGTGAGTCAAAAAGAACACAAATGTCTCACACAAATGAAGCTGTCAAGGGAGCTTTCATAATCAGGGCTAATGCTGGTGTCAGTGTGCTGAAAACAAAAACACTTGATGAAAAGGAATGTGGTAATTACATTGTGGAAGGGGCTGGGAGAGCACCTTCACCTGCACAACAGAGGATCAGTCAGTGCAGGTGAGAGCTGTTAGCTGATTGACCCTCATGCTTGAAAAGGCAGCAGTGGAGCTGCCTCAGAGACACAAACGGGGGAAGAGACTGAGCTGCGAAGATATGTCCAGCTGAAATTGCTGGACCCTTTAAATTAAGTGTTTTGGGAGTTGTGTTTTAAGTTTGGATAAAGATGTTGCTGAGTGACAAATGGTTTGACTGGTTCGTCTCTGGCTGGCGTGGTGAGAGGCCTGTGGCATGGTCCACTGCCACATACATTTTCAAAATAGACAAAGATATAACAGGAGCGATCCGATTATAGATACTATTATTGCTGCTTCTGCAGTCATACCGATGAAGAACTTGGACGAGAACTTGCTTGGTTTGTCCGGCGTACGCTTTACTGAATTATAGATGAGGTGTTTTTTAAAGCACTCCACAACTACGGCCTTCACAGCTGGTACTTCAGAATGTATCAGGTGTTTCAGTTCGCTGTGCATCATTTGGAACAGGTCCTTATGCACTGCAGCAGCCACTTTCTCGCTGCTCACATTCGGGTAGACCCACTCCGTGACAGGGTAGTCTTTCATGATTTCATTCAGCAGCTGATGTGCGAGGCTGACGGTGCGCTTCACTCCACAGTCCCTTGGTGTTTTACACTTTCTTAAGACATCCACAACCACTGAGACGACATATGTCCGGATTTCAATCTCTGTCTCTGTCATCTCACAGTCAGTCTGTGTATCTGTACTCTCAGGTGAGAAGACCATTTCATCTGATCTGTTGGACATAAGTTTCTCCATCATGTTAGTGTTTTTCTGTCCTGTCAGCTGGGTATCTTTCTTTCCCAATATATTTCCTGATTCTACAAGCTGACGGTAGTAGATATGAAGATATAAAATGTCCATAAAGTCTAAATTGGACTGTGCTCTGCTCTTCTTGTTCTTTGTTCTGTTTCTTTGTGGGTGACATTAAAGTGCATTAACTGAAACTTTGAAAGACATCATAGACATTTGTGTTTAGTTGAAAGGCATTTCTGTCTTTAATGACACTTCATAGTCCCTTGATATTTTACACTTTATCAAGACATCCACGACCACTTTAAAAAAAAAAAAAAACGGAGATTCGATTGTGAAAATTAATATTCGACTGTGGAGGAAAACACATCAGCGGCTGCTTTGCGAGTTGGTGCACTGCATGACGGGTCAGGGACCGGCCACAGGAGTTGCTCTTGCACAGCGTCACTCACTGCACAGCGTCACTCACATACACACCCACTACAGCTCTGGCTGACGTGCCCCCTAAACTCGCAGCATACACTCCCACCACCTTCAGCTCACGTCACCCACAGAGACCCGTTATTACCGACCGTTGTTAACAAATTGTTTATTTAAATCAGTATGCACATCGCGCATAGAGAGAGAGAGAGGGGGCCGAGCGAGGGAGCGGTTTTTTTACGGTCTAAGTTTTAATGTTAGTTCATTTACTTATTTTGTAATGTGTTGGTATGTTTTATGTTAAAACTGAAATAAAAAATACCTATACAAGTAGTTATGTCTCGTTGTATTAGTTTGTCCTCCTATTTTTTGACAGCCCTATCTCACAGTCAGACTGTGTATTTGTACTCTCAGGTGAGTAGACCATTTGATCTGATCTGTTGGACATAACTGTCTCCATCATGTTAGTGTTCTTCTGTCCCGTCAGCTGGATATCTTTCATTCCCAGTATATCTTCATCTGATTCTACAAGCTGATATGTAAGATATAAAGATATAAAAGACCTTGTAGAGTAAACCTTGTAGAACTCCATGACTCACTTGTGTGTGCATGGAGGGGTCATTGTTAACATTAACAAATTGAAATATATCTGATAAATATGGGTGGGAATCTTTGGGCATCTCACGATTGATAACAATTACGATTCAGGGGCTTAGATTCGATTATAAAACGATTATTGATGCATCTTTAATTTATGTATATTGATGCACTTTTTCACAACATTTCTTTTTGTCTCACTCAACAAACATTTATCACTTGCAATTTTTAAAAACAGTGCATTTGTAATAAGAAACGAGTTGAATTCATTTCCATTATATTTTATTAAACTAATGGAAATACGTGCAAACTGGAAAGTTACAACTTCGTTGTACAGAACCAAAGGTAACAGGTATCTTGAATCACAAAAATGAAAATGTGTCCTTATGCACATTTAAGAAAAAGGGTAAACAAGGCAGGTTTGTGCAATACAGTTATCAATATAAGCATTGACAAAAAAAACATTTTGCTGTACCAAAATAAATGGCAGCATTTTGGAGAAAACAACTTTTCATTTTGGCTGTTCAACATAAGTGCCCTAAAATAACAAAATGTGTACTTCAGTACCAGCAGCTCCAAAAAGGTGTTTTGCTGCTTTTGAGGTTTCGTAAACATGAAAAGGTTTCCCTGAGTTACAAATAAAATACTCATTCTGTATCAGCAGCTCAACAGTACATTCGATCTTAGATTTTAGCGCGACACAGCTTCCATATAACGTGGCTCTTGTCCAGTTCGCTTCCACCGTCGACGTTGTAGAAGCCAAAGTGTTTCCACACGACTGCTTTTAAATTAAAAGGAGCTGTTCGTATCTCACGGCAAGATGACTAGCTGCGTTCAGCCATTATGTTTGTTTTCCTCTGTGCGGCGTGTCGGCTCCAGACGCATTCCCCACTGTGTCCCGGAGATGACGTGTACCGCGCCTCTTAGTTCCACATTTTAGAACCGTCTGTATTACTTTATTTAAATAATCGAAATTTGGACGTCTGGTGAATCAATTCAGAATCGCCCACTTTCGAATCGTGATGCATCTCAAAATTGGAAATTTCCCCCACCCCGACAGATAAATAAGATTTAAACCAGCCCAATGCCATTCCTTCCCTACAAGTTGCTCCAGTCTCCTGAACAGAATCTTATTGTCCATGGTTTCAAATGCTGCACTAAGATCCAACAGAGCGAGCACAGAGACAAATCCATTATCTGATGCCATGAAAACGTAATTAGTAACTTTTAATAGTGCTGTTTCTGTGCTGTGATGGATTCTAAATCCTGACTGAAAGTCTTACAACAAACTATTACTATCTAACTCATCACATAGCTGGTTAGCAACGTCTTTTTCAAGACTTTTTGAAATGAGTAAGTTAATTGTGGAGTGAACTCATGAAAGAACTACATGTATCATATTGAGATTTTTATTAGATAAAAAGATCAATATAGGAAAACCGGAGTGCCCGGTGAAAACCAAGTGAGTCAAAAAGAACACAAATGTCTCACACAAATGAAGCTGTCAAGGGAGCTTTCATAATCAGGGCTAATGCTGGTGTCAGTGTGCTGAAAACAAAAACACTTGATGAAAATGAATGTGGTAATTACATTGTGGAAGGGGCTGGGAGAGCACCTTCACCTGCACAACAGAGGATCAGTCAGTGCAGGTGAGAGCTGTTAGCTGATTGACCCTCATGCTTGAAAAGGCAGCAGTGGAGCTGCCTCAGAGACACAAACGGGGGAAGAGACTGAGCTGCGAAGATACGTCCAGCTGAAAGTGCTGGACCCTTTAAGTTAAGTGTTTTGGGAGTTGTGTTTTAAGTTTGGATAAAGATGTTGCTGAGTGACAAATGGTTTGACTGGTTCGTCTCTGGCTGGCGTGGTGAGAGGCCTGTGGCATGGTCCACTGCCACATACATTTTCAAAATAGACAAAGATATAACAGCTGCGATCCGATTATAGATACTATTATTGCTGCTCCTGCAGTCATACCGATGAAGAACTTGGACGAGAACTTGCTTGGTTTGTCCGGTGTACGCTTTACTGAATTATAGATGAGGTGTTTTTTAAAGCACTCCACAACTACGGTCTTCACAGCTGGTACTTCAGAATGTATCAGGTGTTTCAGTTCGCTGTGCATCATTTGGAACAGGTCCTTATGCACTGCAGCAGCCACTTTCTCGCTGCTCACATTCGGGTAGACCCACTCCGTGACAGGGTAGTCTTTCATGATTTCATTCAGCAGCTGATGTGCGAGGCTGACGGTGCGCTTCACTCCACAGTCCCTTGGTGTTTTACACTTTCTTAAGACATCCACAACCACTGAGACGACATATGTCCGGATTTCAATCTCTGTCTCTGTCATCTCACAGTCAGTCTGTGTATCTGTACTCTCAGGTGAGAAGACCATTTCATCTGATCTGTTGGACATAAGTTTCTCCATCATGTTAGTGTTTTTCTGTCCTGTCAGCTGGGTATCTTTCTTTCCCAATATATTTCCTGATTCTACAAGCTGACGGTAGTAGATATGAAGATATAAAATGTCCATAAAGTCTAAATTGGACTGTGCTCTGCTCTTCTTGTTCTTTGTTCTGTTTCTTTGTGGGTGACATTAAAGTGCATTAACTGAAACTTTGAAAGACATCATAGACATTTGTGTTTAGTTGAAAGGCATTTCTGTCTTTAATGACACTTCATAGTCCCTTGATATTTTACACTTTATCAAGACATCCACGACCACTTAAAAAAAAAAAAAACGGAGATTTGATTGTGAAAATTAATATTCGACTGTGGGGGAAAACACATCAGCGGCTGCTTTGCGAGTTGGTGCACTGCATGACGGGTCAGGGACCGGCCACAGGAGTTGCTCTTGCACAGCGTCACTCACTGCACAGCGTCACTCACATACACACCCACTACAGCTCTGGCTGACGTGCCCCCTAAACTCGCAGCATACACTCCCACCACCTTCAGCTCACGTCACCCACAGAGACCCGTTATTACCGACCGTTGTTAACAAATTGTTTATTTAAATCAGTATGCACATCGCGCATAGAGAGAGAGAGAGGGGGCCGAGCGAGGGAGCGTTTTTTTTACGGTCTAAGTTTTAATGTTAGTTCATTTACTTATTTTGTAATGTGTTGGTATGTTTTATGTTAAAACTGAAATAAAAAATACCTATACAAGTAGTTATGTCTCGTTGTATTAGTTTGTCCTCCTATTTTTTGACAGCCCTATCTCACAGTCAGACTGTGTATTTGTACTCTCAGGTGAGTAGACCATTTGATCTGATCTGTTGGACATAACTGTCTCCATCATGTTAGTGTTTGTGGTGATTTCTGTTTGGTGTTTTGTTGTGGTGTCTCTCCCCCTCCCCTTTTCTGTTTTCTCAGTGCAGGTTGTGTGTGTGGCAAGGGGGCGTGGCTGGTTCCTGGCTGCAGCGACGAGGCGCACCTGATCTCTATCACCTCATCATCCCCACTATAAACGCCTGGTCCTGACTCCACTCCTGTGCCAGATTATTCCGTCCCGTCCGGTATCTTCATGTGCTATCGATGTCCTCGACTCCCGTGTTCGTTTCATGGATATTCACTAACCCTCGTATCTCCTTCCTTCTACCCAGTCCTTCCGTGCGCCTCGCTGCTCCTCCATTCATCCTCGTCTCACCCTGGATCATCGAGCCAGCCTGCACCCTGCCACCCCAGCCTGCTCCTGTTTTTGTTTGTATAATAAACTCTGTTAAACCGCAAACCACCAGTCCGCGTCTGCTTTGGGGTCCAACTCAGTAACCAAGCCTAACAGAATAATCTGGCCAAAAATGGACCCCGCGGATGCGGAAAAATTCAGACTGGCTCTCTCGTCCCAAGGAACTCGTGTTGGGCAGCACGAGAGAGCCCTGAACGAGGTAATGGAGACTCTACAGAACCTTACCTCCAACGTGGCACTGATCGGTGGCCGCATGGAACAGCTCACTACTCACCTCTCCACGCTGACGACTCCGGCGCTCGCTCCCGCTCCAGCTCCAGTTCCAGCATCTCCACCAGCAGCTTCTCCGGTCGCTCTTCCCACACAGCCCCGGGAACCATTGATCCCCACACCCGCCAGGTTTGCAGGGCAGTTAGGCTCAGGTAGACAATTCCTCCATCAGTGCAGCCTCGTATTCGACCAGCAGCCGTTAACATACTCCACAGACAAGTCGCGGATTGCCTTCGTCATGAGTTTGTTGTCGGAGAGAGCCGCGGCTTGGGCTGTTGCCATTTCCCGCAGCAATTCGCCGATTTGTTTTTCTTTTTCCTCTTTCACCGAGGAATTCCTAAAAGTTTTTGACCACCCTCTGCGTAGTAAGGAGGCCAGTAGCCGGCTCCTTTCTCTTTGTCAGGGAGAGAAATCCGTGGCTGACCACTCGATCGACTTCCGCATTCTAGCGATTGATAGCGGCTGGGATGAGCGAGCGCTTCAAGGGGTTTTTCTCCGGGGATTAAGGGACGAGCTGAGGGATGAGTTGGCCGCTCGTGACGAGACGACCTCTCTAGACGATTTGATCTCGCTAGCTATACGTCTAGATAATCGTCTCCGCGAGCGGCGCAGGGAGAGATCAGGTAGGGCGAGCCATACCCCTCCCGTGATGCGGACAAGGAGCCCTCACCATCGGGGGCTTGCGCCCTCTCCGCTGCCGCCGTCCTCCTCCGACAGGATTCCTCCGGGATCTACACCTGCTCTCCTCGACATCGAGGAACCAATGCACCTGGGGAGGATGAAACTCACACCTACGGAGCGTCAACGTCGCCATCTCCGTGGACTCTGCCTTTACTGTGGCCTGGACGGTCATCGGATTACACTCTGCCCATCTCGGCCAAAAGGGGGGGCTCACCAGCCACAAGAGGAGCACTGGTGAGCCATTCTGCTGTTGTTTCGTCTCCTCCTCGCCTGACTCTAAAAGGTACTGTGTCTTGGGATCAGACCTCCCTTCCGTTGTCTATTTTAGTTGATTCTGGGGCAGATGACAATTTCATTGACTCTGAACTGGTTACCCAGTCTAAAATTCCCTCTCAGCTCCTGCCGCAGCCTAAGAGGGTGTTCGCCCTGGATGGTAGACTCCTAGCTAAGGTTACTCATCGCACTATTCCCATTTCCCTTCAGCTCTCCGGAAATCATCACGAAGCAATATCTTTTTACGTTATCCCATCTCCTGTTTCCCCAGTAGTTTTAGGTCTCCCTTGGTTAAAACTTCACAATCCTCACATTGACTGGTCCTCCTCCTCCATCACTAATTGGAGTTTATTTTGTCATTCCCACTGCCTACACTCCGCCGTTCCTTCCACTTTGACTACCGCACCTTCTCCACCCACGCCGGTGGATCTCAGTTTGGTTCCGGCAGAATATCATCACCTCCAGGAAGTGTTTAATAAGGAGTTAGCAGTAGCTCTTCCTCCCCATAGACCTTATGACTGCAGTATTGATTTGTTACCTGGCGCCCCCTTTCCATCCAGTAAGCTATATAATTTATCTAGACTGGAGAGAGAGGCCATGGAGACCTATATCACAGACTCATTGGCTACAGGACTTATTCGTCCTTCTTCTTCACCATTGGGGGCAGGGTTTTTTTTTGTGGAGAAGAAGGACAAATCACTTCGCCCGTGCATTGATTTTAGGGGCCTCAATGATATCACGGTCAAGAACAAGTATCCCCTCCCACTCATTGACTCAGCCTTCGGTCCCCTGCACAAGGCTACTATATTCTCCAAGTTGGACCTTCACAACGCTTACCACTTAGTGAGAATTAGAGAGGGGGACGAGTGGAAGACGGGGTTTAACACTCCCCTGGGACACTTTGAGTATTTGGTCATGCCTTTCGGCCTCACTAATGCCCCTGCCGTGTTTCAGACGCTCATTAACGATGTGTTAAGAGATATGCTCAACAGTTTTGTTTTTGTTTACCTTGATGACATTCTGATTTTCTCACGTTCTACCCAGGAGCATATTCAACATGTGAACATTGTACTGAAAAGACTCCTGGAAAACAGACTATATGTCAAAGCGGAGAAATGTATTTTTCATGTATCCTCGGTGAGCTTTTTGGGTTTTATTGTGGAGAAGGGGCAAATCAAGACCGACCCTGCCAAGGTTAAGGCAGTGGCCGAATGGCCCACTCCTACATCAAGAAAGCAACTACAGAGATTTCTCGGGTTTGCCAATTTTTACCGTAGGTTTATCCGAGACTACAGCAGAGTTGCTACACCCCTCACCAAGCTCACATCAGTGAAGGTTCCTTTTGTTTGGTCACAGGCAGCCGAGGGGGCGTTCTCCAGACTCAAAACATTATTTTCCTCTGCTCCTGTATTAATTCACCCAGATCCTGCTCTGCAGTTTATTGTGGAGGTGGATGCTTCTGACTCCGGGGTGGGGGCCGTGCTCTCTCAGCGCACTACCACGGACCTGAAGCAGCACCCTTGTGCCTTTTTCTCCCGCCAGCTTTCCCCGGCGGAAAAAAACTATGATGTGGGTAACCGGGAGCTGTTGGCGGTCGTCCTGGCCCTGCAGGAATGGAGGCACTGGCTTGAGGGTTCTACTCACCCGTTTATTGTTTGGTCCGACCACAAGAACCTGTCTTACCTGCGCACTGCCCGCAGGCTCAACTCGCGCCAGGCTCGGTGGGCGTTGTTCCTCGGGCGGACTTCACCCTTACCTACCGTCCGGGGTCGAGGAACATAAAGCCCGATGCACTGTCACGTCAGTTTTCCCCGCCGGTGGAGGACACATCTGGGAGCACCATACTACCATCTTCCTGTGTGGTGGGAGCAGCAGGATGGGAGATTGAAGGTGTGGTCCAGGGGGCCCAGGGAGATCAGCCTGTCCCAGAAGGATGTCCACCAAACAGGTTGTTTGTTCCCCCGTCTGTCAGATCTCCAGTCCTTCAGTGGGGACATTCGTCCCGGATCTCCTGTCATCCTGGATGTCGCCGTACCCTGAACCTGCTGCAGCAACGCTTCTGGTGGCCCTCCATGGCGGCGGATACCAAGGCGTTTGTCGCCGCCTGTTCTGTCTGCGCCCGGAGTAAGGCGTCTCATCAGGCTCCTGCGGGATTGCTGCGCCCCCTGCCCATCCCTCACCGCCCTTGGTCGCATATAGCGGTGGACTTTATCACGGGTCTACCCCCCTCTGAAGGGAACACTGTTATCCTGACCGTAGTGGACCGCTTTTCTAAATCAGCTCACTTCATTCCGCTCGCTAAGTTACCATCCGCCCTCGAGACCGCCAACCTACTAGTCAATCACGTGTTCCGGATACATGGCATCCCCGTGGACATCGTGTCGGACAGGGGGCCACAGTTCTCAGCCAGGACCTGGAAGGCGTTTTGCCAGGCTTTGGGGGCGTCGGCTAGCCTATCGTCGGGTTACCATCCACAGACCAACGGCCAGACAGAACGGGCCAATCAGGATCTGGGGGCGGCCCTGCGCTGCGTGACAGCACAACACCCGGCTTCCTGGGCCATCCACCTTCCCTGGGTTGAATATGCCCACAACTCCCTGGTCTGCTCTGCCACAGGGATGTCTCCCTTCATGGCCGCCAATGGCTTCCAGCCTCCACTCTTCCCAGCCCAGGAGACTGACGTGGCGGTTCCATCCGTCCAGGCGCACCTCCGACGTGCTCGTCGGGTCTGGCGCGAGGCTCGGGCAGCACTCATCCGCACCACCGCCCGCAATCAGCGATTGGCCGATCGACATCGCACCCCTGCTCCTGTGTACCTGCCAGGTCAAAAGGTCTGGTTGTCGTCGCGGGATCTACCCCTCCAGACGGAGTCCCGGAAGTTGACCCCCAGGTACATTGGACCGTATGAGGTCGATCGAGTCATTAACCCATGTGTGGTGAGACTCAAGCTTCCCCCTTCATTAAGGATCCACCCTGCTTTCCACGTCTCTCTCCTCAAGCCAGTGTCCTCTAGCCCTCTAAGCCCTCCGGCCGAGCCCCCTCCACCCACCCTGTTCATAGATAACCATCCGGCTTACACAGTAAGGGAAATCTTGGATGTACGTCGGCGAGGGCGGGGCTACCAATATCTGGTGGATTGGGTGGGGTATGGGCCGGAGGAACGTCAATGGGTTTCCCGTGCTTTTATTCTTGACCCCACTATCCTCACTGACTTTTATACTCGTTTCCCGGACAAGCCAGGTAGACCGCCAAGAGGCGGTTCTTGAGGGGGGGGTACTGTGGTGATTTCTGTTTGGTGTTTTGTTGTGGTGTCTCTCCCCCTCCCCTTTTCTGTTTTCTCAGTGCAGGTTGTGTGTGTGGCAAGGGGGCGTGGCTGGTTCCTGGCTGCAGCGACGAGGCGCACCTGATCTCTATCACCTCATCATCCCCACTATAAACGCCTGGTCCTGACTCCACTCCTGTGCCAGATTATTCCGTCCCGTCCGGTATCTTCATGTGCTATCGATGTCCTCGACTCCCGTGTTCGTTTCATGGATATTCACTAACCCTCGTATCTCCTTCCTTCTACCCAGTCCTTCCGTGCGCCTCGCTGCTCCTCCATTCATCCTCGTCTCACCCTGGATCATCGAGCCAGCCTGCACCCTGCCACCCCAGCCTGCTCCTGTTTTTGTTTGTATAATAAACTCTGTTAAACCGCAAACCACCAGTCCGCGTCTGCTTTGGGGTCCAACTCAGTAACCAAGCCTAACAGTGTTCTTCTGTCCCGTCAGCTGGGTATCTTTCATTCCCAGTATATCTTCATCTGATTCTACAAGCTGATATGTAAGATATAAAGATATAAAAGACCTTGTAGAGTAAACCTTGTAGAACTCCATGACTCACTTGTGTGTGCATGGAGGGGTCATTGTTAACATTAACAAATTGAAATATATCTGATAAATATGGGTGGGAATCTTTGGGTATCTCACGATTAATAACAATTACGATTCAGGGGCTTAGATTCGATTATAAAACGATTATTGATGCATCTTTAATTTATGTTTATTGATGCACTTTTTCACAACATTTCTTTTTGTCTCACTCAACAAACATTTATCACTTGCAATTTTTAAAAACAGTGCATTTGTAATAAGAAACGAGTTGAATTCATTTCCATTATATTTTATTAAACTAATGGAAATGCGTGCAAACTGGAAAGTTACAACTTCGTTGTACAGAACCAAAGGTAACAGGTATCTTGAATCACAAAAATGAAAATGTGTCCTTATGCACATTTAAGAAAAAGGGTAAACAAGGCAGGTTTGTGCAATACAGTTATCAATATAACCATTGACAAAAAAAACATTTTGCTGTACCAAAATAAATGGCAGCATTTTGGAGAAAACAACTTTTCATTTTGGCTGTTCAACATAAGTGCCCTAAAATAACAAAATGTGTACTTCAGTACCAGCAGCTCCAAAAAGGTGTTTTGCTGCTTTTGAGGTTTCGTAAACATGAAAAGGTTTCCCTGAGTTACAAATAAAATACTCATTCTGTATCAGCAGCTCAACAGTACATTCGATCTTAGATTTTAGCGCGACACAGCTTCCATATAACGTGGCTCTTGTCCAGTTCGCTTCCACCGTCGACGTTGTAGAAGCCAAAGTGTTTCCACACGACTGCTTTTAAATTAAAAGGAGCTGTTCATATCTCACGGCAAGATGACTAGCTGCGTTCAGCCATTATGTTTGTTTTCCTCTGTGCGGCGTGTCGGCTCCAGACGCATTCCCCACTGTGTCCCGGAGATGACGTGTACCGCGCCTCTTAGTTCCACATTTTAGAACCGTCTGTATTACTTTATTTAAATAATCGAAATTTGGACGTCTGGTGAATCAATTCAGAATCGCCCACTTTCGAATCGTGATGCATCTCAAAATTGGAAATTTCCCCCACCCCGACAGATAAATAAGATTTAAACCAGCCCAATGCCATTCCTTCCCTACAAGTTGCTCCAGTCTCCTGAACAGAATCTTATTGTCCATGGTTTCAAATGCTGCACTAAGATCCAACAGAGCGAGCACAGAGACAAATCCATTATCTGATGCCATGAAAACGTAATTAGTAACTTTTAATAGTGCTGTTTCTGTGCTGTGATGGATTCTAAATCCTGACTGAAAGTCTTACAACAAACTATTACTATCTAACTCATCACATAGCTGGTTAGCAACGTCTTTTTCAAGACTTTTTGAAATGAGTAAGTTAATTGTGGAGTGAACTCATGAAAGAACTACATGTATCATATTGAGATTTTTATTAGATAAAAAGATCAATATAGGAAAACCGGAGTGCCCGGTGAAAACCAAGTGAGTCAAAAAGAACACAAATGTCTCACACAAATGAAGCTGTCAAGGGAGCTTTCATAATCAGGGCTAATGCTGGTGTCAGTGTGCTGAAAACAAAAACACTTGATGAAAATGAATGTGGTAATTACATTGTGGAAGGGGCTGGGAGAGCACCTTCACCTGCACAACAGAGGATCAGTCAGTGCAGGTGAGAGCTGTTAGCTGATTGACCCTCATGCTTGAAAAGGCAGCAGTGGAGCTGCCTCAGAGACACAAACGGGGGAAGAGACTGAGCTGCGAAGATACGTCCAGCTGAAAGTGCTGGACCCTTTAAGTTAAGTGTTTTGGGAGTTGTGTTTTAAGTTTGGATAAAGATGTTGCTGAGTGACAAATGGTTTGACTGGTTCGTCTCTGGCTGGCGTGGTGAGAGGCCTGTGGCATGGTCCACTGCCACATACATTTTCAAAATAGACAAAGATATAACAGCTGCGATCCGATTATAGATACTATTATTGCTGCTCCTGCAGTCATACCGATGAAGAACTTGGACGAGAACTTGCTTGGTTTGTCCGGTGTACGCTTTACTGAATTATAGATGAGGTGTTTTTTAAAGCACTCCACAACTACGGCCTTCACAGCTGGTACTTCAGAATGTATCAGGTGTTTCAGTTCGCTGTGCATCATTTGGAACAGGTCCTTATGCACTGCAGCAGCCACTTTCTCGCTGCTCACATTCGGGTAGACCCACTCCGTGACAGGGTAGTCTTTCATGATTTCATTCAGCAGCTGATGTGCGAGGCTGACGGTGCGCTTCACTCCACAGTCCCTTGGTGTTTTACACTTTCTTAAGACATCCACAACCACTGAGACGACATATGTCCGGATTTCAATCTCTGTCTCTGTCATCTCACAGTCAGTCTGTGTATCTGTACTCTCAGGTGAGAAGACCATTTCATCTGATCTGTTGGACATAAGTTTCTCCATCATGTTAGTGTTTTTCTGTCCTGTCAGCTGGGTATCTTTCTTTCCCAATATATTTCCTGATTCTACAAGCTGACGGTAGTAGATATGAAGATATAAAATGTCCATAAAGTCTAAATTGGACTGTGCTCTGCTCTTCTTGTTCTTTGTTCTGTTTCTTTGTGGGTGACATTAAAGTGCATTAACTGAAACTTTGAAAGACATCATAGACATTTGTGTTTAGTTGAAAGGCATTTCTGTCTTTAATGACACTTCATAGTCCCTTGATATTTTACACTTTATCAAGACATCCACGACCACTTAAAAAAAAAAAAAACGGAGATTTGATTGTGAAAATTAATATTCGACTGTGGGGGAAAACACATCAGCGGCTGCTTTGCGAGTTGGTGCACTGCATGACGGGTCAGGGACCGGCCACAGGAGTTGCTCTTGCACAGCGTCACTCACTGCACAGCGTCACTCACATACACACCCACTACAGCTCTGGCTGACGTGCCCCCTAAACTCGCAGCATACACTCCCACCACCTTCAGCTCACGTCACCCACAGAGACCCGTTATTACCGACCGTTGTTAACAAATTGTTTATTTAAATCAGTATGCACATCGTGCATAGAGAGAGAGAGAGGGGGCCGAGCGAGGGAGCGTTTTTTTTACGGTCTAAGTTTTAATGTTAGTTCATTTACTTATTTTGTAATGTGTTGGTATGTTTTATGTTAAAACTGAAATAAAAAATACCTATACAAGTAGTTATGTCTCGTTGTATTAGTTTGTCCTCCTATTTTTTGACAGCCCTATCTCACAGTCAGACTGTGTATTTGTACTCTCAGGTGAGTAGACCATTTGATCTGATCTGTTGGACATAACTGTCTCCATCATGTTAGTGTTTGTGGTGATTTCTGTTTGGTGTTTTGTTGTGGTGTCTCTCCCCCTCCCCTTTTCTGTTTTCTCAGTGCAGGTTGTGTGTGTGGCAAGGGGGCGTGGCTGGTTCCTGGCTGCAGCGACGAGGCGCACCTGATCTCTATCACCTCATCATCCCCACTATAAACGCCTGGTCCTGACTCCACTCCTGTGCCAGATTATTCCGTCCCGTCCGGTATCTTCATGTGCTATCGATGTCCTCGACTCCCGTGTTCGTTTCATGGATATTCACTAACCCTCGTATCTCCTTCCTTCTACCCAGTCCTTCCGTGCGCCTCGCTGCTCCTCCATTCATCCTCGTCTCACCCTGGATCATCGAGCCAGCCTGCACCCTGCCACCCCAGCCTGCTCCTGTTTTTGTTTGTATAATAAACTCTGTTAAACCGCAAACCACCAGTCCGCGTCTGCTTTGGGGTCCAACTCAGTAACCAAGCCTAACAGAATAATCTGGCCAAAAATGGACCCCGCGGATGCGGAAAAATTCAGACTGGCTCTCTCGTCCCAAGGAACTCGTGTTGGGCAGCACGAGAGAGCCCTGAACGAGGTAATGGAGACTCTACAGAACCTTACCTCCAACGTGGCACTGATCGGTGGCCGCATGGAACAGCTCACTACTCACCTCTCCACGCTGACGACTCCGGCGCTCGCTCCCGCTCCAGCTCCAGTTCCAGCATCTCCACCAGCAGCTTCTCCGGTCGCTCTTCCCACACAGCCCCGGGAACCATTGATCCCCACACCCGCCAGGTTTGCAGGGCAGTTAGGCTCAGGTAGACAATTCCTCCATCAGTGCAGCCTCGTATTCGACCAGCAGCCGTTAACATACTCCACAGACAAGTCGCGGATTGCCTTCGTCATGAGTTTGTTGTCGGAGAGAGCCGCGGCTTGGGCTGTTGCCATTTCCCGCAGCAATTCGCCGATTTGTTTTTCTTTTTCCTCTTTCACCGAGGAATTCCTAAAAGTTTTTGACCACCCTCTGCGTAGTAAGGAGGCCAGTAGCCGGCTCCTTTCTCTTTGTCAGGGAGAGAAATCCGTGGCTGACCACTCGATCGACTTCCGCATTCTAGCGATTGATAGCGGCTGGGATGAGCGAGCGCTTCAAGGGGTTTTTCTCCGGGGATTAAGGGACGAGCTGAGGGATGAGTTGGCCGCTCGTGACGAGACGACCTCTCTAGACGATTTGATCTCGCTAGCTATACGTCTAGATAATCGTCTCCGCGAGCGGCGCAGGGAGAGATCAGGTAGGGCGAGCCATACCCCTCCCGTGATGCGGACAAGGAGCCCTCACCATCGGGGGCTTGCGCCCTCTCCGCTGCCGCCGTCCTCCTCCGACAGGATTCCTCCGGGATCTACACCTGCTCTCCTCGACATCGAGGAACCAATGCACCTGGGGAGGATGAAACTCACACCTACGGAGCGTCAACGTCGCCATCTCCGTGGACTCTGCCTTTACTGTGGCCTGGACGGTCATCGGATTACACTCTGCCCATCTCGGCCAAAAGGGGGGGCTCACCAGCCACAAGAGGAGCACTGGTGAGCCATTCTGCTGTTGTTTCGTCTCCTCCTCGCCTGACTCTAAAAGGTACTGTGTCTTGGGATCAGACCTCCCTTCCGTTGTCTATTTTAGTTGATTCTGGGGCAGATGACAATTTCATTGACTCTGAACTGGTTACCCAGTCTAAAATTCCCTCTCAGCTCCTGCCGCAGCCTAAGAGGGTGTTCGCCCTGGATGGTAGACTCCTAGCTAAGGTTACTCATCGTACTATTCCCATTTCCCTTCAGCTCTCCGGAAATCATCACGAAGCAATATCTTTTTACGTTATCCCATCTCCTGTTTCCCCAGTAGTTTTAGGTCTCCCTTGGTTAAAACTTCACAATCCTCACATTGACTGGTCCTCCTCCTCCATCACTAATTGGAGTTTATTTTGTCATTCCCACTGCCTACACTCCGCCGTTCCTTCCACTTTGACTACCGCACCTTCTCCACCCACGCCGGTGGATCTCAGTTTGGTTCCGGCAGAATATCATCACCTCCAGGAAGTGTTTAATAAGGAGTTAGCAGTAGCTCTTCCTCCCCATAGACCTTATGACTGCAGTATTGATTTGTTACCTGGCGCCCCCTTTCCATCCAGTAAGCTATATAATTTATCTAGACTGGAGAGAGAGGCCATGGAGACCTATATCACAGACTCATTGGCTACAGGACTTATTCGTCCTTCTTCTTCACCATTGGGGGCAGGGTTTTTTTTTGTGGAGAAGAAGGACAAATCACTTCGCCCGTGCATTGATTTTAGGGGCCTCAATGATATCACGGTCAAGAACAAGTATCCCCTCCCACTCATTGACTCAGCCTTCGGTCCCCTGCACAAGGCTACTATATTCTCCAAGTTGGACCTTCACAACGCTTACCACTTAGTGAGAATTAGAGAGGGGGACGAGTGGAAGACGGGGTTTAACACTCCCCTGGGACACTTTGAGTATTTGGTCATGCCTTTCGGCCTCACTAATGCCCCTGCCGTGTTTCAGACGCTCATTAACGATGTGTTAAGAGATATGCTCAACAGTTTTGTTTTTGTTTACCTTGATGACATTCTGATTTTCTCACGTTCTACCCAGGAGCATATTCAACATGTGAACATTGTACTGAAAAGACTCCTGGAAAACAGACTATATGTCAAAGCGGAGAAATGTATTTTTCATGTATCCTCGGTGAGCTTTTTGGGTTTTATTGTGGAGAAGGGGCAAATCAAGACCGACCCTGCCAAGGTTAAGGCAGTGGCCGAATGGCCCACTCCTACATCAAGAAAGCAACTACAGAGATTTCTCGGGTTTGCCAATTTTTACCGTAGGTTTATCCGAGACTACAGCAGAGTTGCTACACCCCTCACCAAGCTCACATCAGTGAAGGTTCCTTTTGTTTGGTCACAGGCAGCCGAGGGGGCGTTCTCCAGACTCAAAACATTATTTTCCTCTGCTCCTGTATTAATTCACCCAGATCCTGCTCTGCAGTTTATTGTGGAGGTGGATGCTTCTGACTCCGGGGTGGGGGCCGTGCTCTCTCAGCGCACTACCACGGACCTGAAGCAGCACCCTTGTGCCTTTTTCTCCCGCCAGCTTTCCCCGGCGGAAAAAAACTATGATGTGGGTAACCGGGAGCTGTTGGCGGTCGTCCTGGCCCTGCAGGAATGGAGGCACTGGCTTGAGGGTTCTACTCACCCGTTTATTGTTTGGTCCGACCACAAGAACCTGTCTTACCTGCGCACTGCCCGCAGGCTCAACTCGCGCCAGGCTCGGTGGGCGTTGTTCCTCGGGCGGTTCGACTTCACCCTTACCTACCGTCCGGGGTCGAGGAACATAAAGCCCGATGCACTGTCACGTCAGTTTTCCCCGCCGGTGGAGGACACATCTGGGAGCACCATACTACCATCTTCCTGTGTGGTGGGAGCAGCAGGATGGGAGATTGAAGGTGTGGTCCAGGGGGCCCAGGGAGATCAGCCTGTCCCAGAAGGATGTCCACCAAACAGGTTGTTTGTTCCCCCGTCTGTCAGATCTCCAGTCCTTCAGTGGGGACATTCGTCCCGGATCTCCTGTCATCCTGGATGTCGCCGTACCCTGAACCTGCTGCAGCAACGCTTCTGGTGGCCCTCCATGGCGGCGGATACCAAGGCGTTTGTCGCCGCCTGTTCTGTCTGCGCCCGGAGTAAGGCGTCTCATCAGGCTCCTGCGGGATTGCTGCGCCCCCTGCCCATCCCTCACCGCCCTTGGTCGCATATAGCGGTGGACTTTATCACGGGTCTACCCCCCTCTGAAGGGAACACTGTTATCCTGACCGTAGTGGACCGCTTTTCTAAATCAGCTCACTTCATTCCGCTCGCTAAGTTACCATCCGCCCTCGAGACCGCCAACCTACTAGTCAATCACGTGTTCCGGATACATGGCATCCCCGTGGACATCGTGTCGGACAGGGGGCCACAGTTCTCAGCCAGGACCTGGAAGGCGTTTTGCCAGGCTTTGGGGGCGTCGGCTAGCCTATCGTCGGGTTACCATCCACAGACCAACGGCCAGACAGAACGGGCCAATCAGGATCTGGGGGCGGCCCTGCGCTGCGTGACAGCACAACACCCGGCTTCCTGGGCCATCCACCTTCCCTGGGTTGAATATGCCCACAACTCCCTGGTCTGCTCTGCCACAGGGATGTCTCCCTTCATGGCCGCCAATGGCTTCCAGCCTCCACTCTTCCCAGCCCAGGAGACTGACGTGGCGGTTCCATCCGTCCAGGCGCACCTCCGACGTGCTCGTCGGGTCTGGCGCGAGGCTCGGGCAGCACTCATCCGCACCACCGCCCGCAATCAGCGATTGGCCGATCGACATCGCACCCCTGCTCCTGTGTACCTGCCAGGTCAAAAGGTCTGGTTGTCGTCGCGGGATCTACCCCTCCAGACGGAGTCCCGGAAGTTGACCCCCAGGTACATTGGACCGTATGAGGTCGATCGGGTCATTAACCCATGTGTGGTGAGACTCAAGCTTCCCCCTTCATTAAGGATCCACCCTGCTTTCCACGTCTCTCTCCTCAAGCCAGTGTCCTCTAGCCCTCTAAGCCCTCCGGCCGAGCCCCCTCCACCCACCCTGTTCATAGATAACCATCCGGCTTACACAGTAAGGGAAATCTTGGATGTACGTCGGCGAGGGCGGGGCTACCAATATCTGGTGGATTGGGTGGGGTATGGGCCGGAGGAACGTCAATGGGTTTCCCGTGCTTTTATTCTTGACCCCACTATCCTCACTGACTTTTATACTCGTTTCCCGGACAAGCCAGGTAGACCGCCAAGAGGCGGTTCTTGAGGGGGGGGTACTGTGGTGATTTCTGTTTGGTGTTTTGTTGTGGTGTCTCTCCCCCTCCCCTTTTCTGTTTTCTCAGTGCAGGTTGTGTGTGTGGCAAGGGGGCGTGGCTGGTTCCTGGCTGCAGCGACGAGGCGCACCTGATCTCTATCACCTCATCATCCCCACTATAAACGCCTGGTCCTGACTCCACTCCTGTGCCAGATTATTCCGTCCCGTCCGGTATCTTCATGTGCTATCGATGTCCTCGACTCCCGTGTTCGTTTCATGGATATTCACTAACCCTCGTATCTCCTTCCTTCTACCCAGTCCTTCCGTGCGCCTCGCTGCTCCTCCATTCATCCTCGTCTCACCCTGGATCATCGAGCCAGCCTGCACCCTGCCACCCCAGCCTGCTCCTGTTTTTGTTTGTATAATAAACTCTGTTAAACCGCAAACCACCAGTCCGCGTCTGCTTTGGGGTCCAACTCAGTAACCAAGCCTAACAGTGTTCTTCTGTCCCGTCAGCTGGGTATCTTTCATTCCCAGTATATCTTCATCTGATTCTACAAGCTGATATGTAAGATATAAAGATATAAAAGACCTTGTAGAGTAAACCTTGTAGAACTCCATGACTCACTTGTGTGTGCATGGAGGGGTCATTGTTAACATTAACAAATTGAAATATATCTGATAAATATGGGTGGGAATCTTTGGGTATCTCACGATTAATAACAATTACGATTCAGGGGCTTAGATTCGATTATAAAACGATTATTGATGCATCTTTAATTTATGTTTATTGATGCACTTTTTCACAACATTTCTTTTTGTCTCACTCAACAAACATTTATCACTTGCAATTTTTAAAAACAGTGCATTTGTAATAAGAAACGAGTTGAATTCATTTCCATTATATTTTATTAAACTAATGGAAATGCGTGCAAACTGGAAAGTTACAACTTCGTTGTACAGAACCAAAGGTAACAGGTATCTTGAATCACAAAAATGAAAATGTGTCCTTATGCACATTTAAGAAAAAGGGTAAACAAGGCAGGTTTGTGCAATACAGTTATCAATATAACCATTGACAAAAAAAACATTTTGCTGTACCAAAATAAATGGCAGCATTTTGGAGAAAACAACTTTTCATTTTGGCTGTTCAACATAAGTGCCCTAAAATAACAAAATGTGTACTTCAGTACCAGCAGCTCCAAAAAGGTGTTTTGCTGCTTTTGAGGTTTCGTAAACATGAAAAGGTTTCCCTGAGTTACAAATAAAATACTCATTCTGTATCAGCAGCTCAACAGTACATTCGATCTTAGATTTTAGCGCGACACAGCTTCCATATAACGTGGCTCTTGTCCAGTTCGCTTCCACCGTCGACGTTGTAGAAGCCAAAGTGTTTCCACACGACTGCTTTTAAATTAAAAGGAGCTGTTCGTATCTCACGGCAAGATGACTAGCTGCGTTCAGCCATTATGTTTGTTTTCCTCTGTGCGGCGTGTCGGCTCCAGACGCATTCCCCACTGTGTCCCGGAGATGACGTGTACCGCGCCTCTTAGTTCCACATTTTAGAACCGTCTGTATTACTTTATTTAAATAATCGAAATTTGGACGTCTGGTGAATCAATTCAGAATCGCCCACTTTCGAATCGTGATGCATCTAAAAATTGGAAATTTCCCCCACCCCGACAGATAAATAAGATTTAAACCAGCCCAATGCCATTCCTTCCCTACAAGTTGCTCCAGTCTCCTGAACAGAATCTTATTGTCCATGGTTTCAAATGCTGCACTAAGATCCAACAGAGCGAGCACAGAGACAAATCCATTATCTGATGCCATGAAAACATAATTAGTAACTTTTAATAGTGCTGTTTCTGTGCTGTGATGGATTCTAAATCCTGACTGAAAGTCTTACAACAAACTATTACTATCTAACTCATCACATAGCTGGTTAGCAACGTCTTTTTCAAGACTTTTTGAAATGAGTAAGTTAATTGTGGAGTGAACTCATGAAAGAACTACATGTATCATATTGAGATTTTTATTAGATAAAAAGATCAATATAGGAAAACCGGAGTGCCCGGTGAAAACCAAGTGAGTCAAAAAGAACACAAATGTCTCACACAAATGAAGCTGTCAAGGGAGCTTTCATAATCAGGGCTAATGCTGGTGTCAGTGTGCTGAAAACAAAAACACTTGATGAAAAGGAATGTGGTAATTACATTGTGGAAGGGGCTGGGAGAGCACCTTCACCTGCACAACAGAGGATCAGTCAGTGCAGGTGAGAGCTGTTAGCTGATTGACCCTCATGCTTGAAAAGGCAGCAGTGGAGCTGCCTCAGAGACACAAACGGGGGAAGAGACTGAGCTGCGAAGATATGTCCAGCTGAAATTGCTGGACCCTTTAAGTTAAGTGTTTTGGGAGTTGTGTTTTAAGTTTGGATAAAGATGTTGCTGAGTGACAAATGGTTTGACTGGTTCGTCTCTGGCTGGCGTGGTGAGAGGCCTGTGGCATGGTCCACTGCCACATACATTTTCAAAATAGACAAAGATATAACAGGAGCGATCCGATTATAGATACTATTATTGCTGCTTCTGCAGTCATACCGATGAAGAACTTGGACGAGAACTTGCTTGGTTTGTCCGGCGTACGCTTTACTGAATTATAGATGAGGTGTTTTTTAAAGCACTCCACAACTACGGCCTTCACACCTGGTACTTCAGAATGTATCAGGTGTTTCAGTTCGCTGTGCATCATTTGGAACAGGTCCTTATGCACTGCAGCAGCCACTTTCTCGCTGCTCACATTCGGGTAGACCCACTCCGTGACAGGGTAGTCTTTCATGATTTCATTCAGCAGCTGATGTGCGAGGCTGACGGTGCGCTTCACTCCACAGTCCCTTGGTGTTTTACACTTTCTTAAGACATCCACAACCACTGAGGCGACATATGTCCGGATTTCAATCTCTGTCTCTGTCATCTCACAGTCAGTCTGTGTATCTGTACTCTCAGGTGAGAAGACCATTTCATCTGATCTGTTGGACATAAGTTTCTCCATCATGTTAGTGTTTTTCTGTCCTGTCAGCTGGGTATCTTTCTTTCCCAATATATTTCCTGATTCTACAAGCTGACGGTAGTAGATATGAAGATATAAAATGTCCATAAAGTCTAAATTGGACTGTGCTCTGCTCTTCTTGTTCTTTGTTCTGTTTCTTTGTGGGTGACATTAAAGTGCATTAACTGAAACTTTGAAAGACATCATAGACATTTGTGTTTAGTTGAAAGGCATTTCTGTCTTTAATGACACTTCATGCAGCTTGTAGAAGAATCTGTGAAGAAAATGTTGAACAGATGCAAAGGCAGAACAGATACCCTGTGTATCAAAACATTTTCAGAGAAGACTGACACGATGGAAACACTTTGTCCAACATAGTCACATCATGTCAGACAGTAAAAATACAGTCTGCCTGGGAGATTAAAAAAAGAGTGGACTCTAAATCCTGACTGAAAGTCTTACAACAAACTATTACTATCTAACTAATCACATAGCTGGTTAGCAACGTCTTTTCAAGAAGGGCAAGTTTGATATGGGTCGATAATTAGCTAAAGTGACATCTTAATAATTGACCTTGGCTCGTCCCCTTTGCCAGCAGCATTTTTATAGTTAAAAGCCTTGTACCTCTGTTAGGGAGAAATCTCCATGCTCTTCCACAATTTGGAATACCTAGCTACACAGAACATAACATGAGACATGGCGCAGATAGCCAAGACATCAGGGTGACCAAAACAATCTGGATTCACAAAGCAAGTATGTCTAGGACATCCAAATGGCTAGCAGTGAAAGGTGTCGAGCTCTGATTGAGAATCAAAAGGTTTTTTTGCAAACTGGTGGGCAATAACATGTCTGTGTTTTCACTCTGAGAAAGTCATTTATCGTTCTGTAGTTTTTATAGTTTTCCTTTTATTAGCTTTTTCTGCAATTTGGGATTCAGTCACCAATAACTCCTGCATATGTCCAACATTTTAGCAGTCATAATGATAAACTTTTTAAGGACATTCAAGCTATCATGTTTTTCAACCCTCCATAGTTTTGCAATATTCAGCCTTTTCAGCAATGTTTATGGATCTGTGCTGGCGAAAGCCAGTGGACGTCAGCATTTTGTTTTCAGGTTGTTCATCCGTCTGTCCCATTCTCATAAACCCTCAGCTCCCACATCCAGTTTTATTTTTTACTTTACATGTTTTCAAAGCATGTGTTGCAGTTAATTGTGGAGTGAATGTATGTATATTTTTTTAAATTGTATTAGAAAATATAGGAAAACCAGAGCACCTTAGCCACTAGCAGTGCACTTAAAGGCATGTAACATTTTCAAAGATAATGCCAACCTTATTCATTAGCTAAGTTATCACTGTGTAACTAAGTAAGAATTCTGACACACTTAATAAAAAGAAAAGTAGGTTAATACATACTGTACATGAGTGGACACCAGCTCCACCGCTACAAAACTGGGGTGGGGCATTCAAGTAACAAACATCAACTCAAAAAGTTGGCTTTCCCGCGTTTCACAACAAAGACACATGAGTTATCAGAACTTTTACTCATTTGTATTAACTTGCAACTTGAAGATATAAGTAGTAGTAACTCACTTATTTTTGTTGGACCAACCAACTACCGTTTTTTGCTGGACAGACTTAAGTGTTTGCCTTCAAGATTAATAACTTATATTTCAAAGTTATAAAAACTTAAAATACTTTTTTAAGTAAAGAAATAAGAGTTCGATTTTTTGCAGTGCAGCACCTCAGACAGTTGGTTAAAATGCTTGGGCTACTCTACACCCGAAAGTCAGGCCCACCACAAAATAAACTTTTGATTCTCACTGGTTGCCAAACAGATTCCACTGCAAAGTAATTATGAGAATGATTATGAAAATGTTGGTTATGTCTGCGTTAGGAAGCCAAGCTCCTTGACCAGCACACTTTATTAATTTGTTTGCATTATCAACAGTGGTGTAATTAGAGAGAGAGAGACTGTGGTGGAATGAGACTATTCACCCTGTGAAAGGACCAGAGCTGAGGACAAATTAACCTCTTTACTCCTGAATATGTGGGATTCAGGGTGGTCATTGATGAATTGACGCACACACACTCCCCCAACAAACAATGGATTGCACTCATAACACACACGCACTCTACAAGAAGGCTCAGAGCAGGCTGTACCTGCTGAGGAGGCTGAGGTCTTTTGGAGTACAGGGGCCACTCCTCATGACCTACAACACAGTTGTGGCATCATGTCATTTTCAAGGGACTGGTCTGCTGGAACAGCAGCATTTCAGCTGCGGACAGGAAGAGACTGAATTAACTGATCAGTTCTGTCCTGGGGAGCTCTCTGGAACCAGTGGAGATGGTGGGAGACAGGAGGATGTTGGTCGAACTGTCCTCCGTGATGGAGACGATCTCCCACACCATGCAGGACTTTTTAACAACACTGAGCAGCTCCTTCAGTGATAGACTTCACCCCAAGTGTGTGAAGGAGAGATTCAGGAAGTCCTTCCTCCCTGCTGCTGTCAGACTACAACAAGCACTGCACCCAGTAGACCACCATACACACTCCCTCTCTCTCTCCCAATGCAGTAGTCTAATTGCAATTTGTAATTTGTATATAGTAATTTATTTTGTTTTAACTTATCTTTACTTTATATCCTAAATTGTTCATGCTTGTTGATTATCTTGCTGTTAATTTCCCAATTTTGGGACAATAGAGATTCTGATGCCCCTGGTGGCCTGTTGGTGTGCTGAGGAGATAGAGAGGGGATCTGGTTTGAGAATTGAAATGGCACTGTGAGACAGAGATGTGTGACCTGCTGCAGGCATTACAGGAGATGGTTTGAGAGCCTCCAGCGATCATCGCAAGGATAATCATTTTTAGAGATGAAAAACAATAAATAAAAGCAAGGTGAGCGAAAGATTTGCCTTAGAAATTCCACAGTCAGCTTATTAAGAGAGTGAGAAATTTGATTTATTGAAATTGATTGATTTAATTGATAGGGCATGGCTCGAGAAACTGCAGATAGTCTAAAGGCTCTAACTTGGACATTTACATTCAAACATACAGTCCCTCTGGAGAATGTCAGGAGGATCTGCCGAGTTCAGTGTATGTCTTGAAGCAGCAATAGATGCAATTTACTTTACTAAATGATACTCAAATGCAGGTCTTTTAATTTGAATGTTGTTTTTACTCTGGTATTGCTACTTTTACATGAGTGAAGAATCTTAATATTTCCACAACTGCTGTGATTTACAGAACCCCAAGGCTTATATACATTCTGACACATACACACACACACACACACTGGACCATGTCCTCTGAGGTTGTAGCCAGCACAATGTCATTATCATCCATCGGATTGCCCATTCAGTCTTGCTGACATGCCTTTTGTGCTCAGTAATTCTTCTCATCGAAGCCCCCATAGACCCCCACCCTACCCCCTGTCCTGCCTCCCGTCTACTGTGGCCCATCTGTAATCCCATCCCCCACCCCACACCCCATATCTGTCCTGTCTCGCCCTACAGTTCTCCAAAACAAACCAGCTGTCTTAGCTGGTCGTGTCCCCGGGGGCGGAAACAGGTGCCGAGAGGGCCGCAGGGCCTCAGCATGTGACACATGACTGCACGCTCCTTCAGCCCTCTCCTCCAACCTGCCAACACACCAGAGAGGGAGTTAGTTTTACAGCTGCAGACTTGATTGTTGATCCACGGACATGGAGCTGTTGATGGCTATTTGTACGAAAACCAACTCATGTAAAATGTTCTCACTGGCTCAAACCATCGATTCACATTAAATATAAATATTATACAGCCGGTTTAAAAAGCATATTTTATAATTTCCTAATTTAACTAACAATGATTTAATTTGATATAAAAAAAATTTGCAGTACTTTAAGAATATGAAGAATATGAAGAAAGAACCTTGGCATTGCTTCAGCAGATAGAAAAATATACATTGCTGTGTCACCGAAATAGATAAAAGTAAAGGTGTCTATCTGGCTAAGCCTAAAGCTGTACCAGGACAGCTGTATTTTTAGCACAAACTACTCACTGCAAAAAGAGGGGGGCGGCTGGACACATGTCAGTGGGCCTGTGCACACATACCAAACTGGTAACCACAGGTCAGTGCTACTATTCTTGTATAACTGGGAACTGTCAATGGAGGCACTGATTAAAAATTTGGGACTTGAAAACAAAATTTAAATTCACTTTATTCCTTTGATGCAGATTTTCCAATGTCATTTACAACCTTTTGGGGCACTATACGCGTGTTTATTTGCTTTGCTTTGTCTGGCCTGCTAGACAAAACCCTTTATATATGACACAACCTAAAAAGATTGATTTTGTAAGTCGACACCCCAGAAAGTGCACCAGTCCCCTTGTGCAGAACATTCACAACTTTTACAACTCTTTCAAGCATGTGCAAATAAGGCAACCAAGTTTGGAAACTGCTCTTGGACGCAATAAAGTCTTTTCTTTTGAAGCAGGAAGAACAAAGGCAGCTTCACACCCGGATCTGTCCAACAATCACCATCTCTGTGGTGAGCACAGCTGTGCTATACACTCTAGTGTATATCTGGCACTTTTAATCCTTGACATTGTGTGTGTGTTTGTGTGTGTGTGTGCGTGTATGTGCGTGTGTGCCAGATATAGTTTTGGTTTCAGGGGCTGAGCTGTGTGCGGATTTCAAAAAATAAATAATTTGGATCTGAAAAAAATTTGTGTTTTCTCCTTTTTCAGAAAAAAATCCTAAACTTTACTCTCCTGTGGATGGAAATAAGGAGGTCAGAAAATCATGGCCCTCTCTGTAATTACATTGCGCAGATAAACTGAAACAGATGGGTGATTTTATTTGAGCAGTTTCAAGACAAAGAATAAATAAAGCTTTTGGATGTAATGTAGTTTTTCACTGACTTAAAAAGAACCTTTATTTCTTAGATTTGTAGATAGTACCACTGTATCCTCTAATGCACCCATCGTAACGCATGACAGCTTCATTATTTCCCAAGTCAACCATCATATGCTTGAATGACCTTATTTGCGTCAAATTTTCTGAGTGTTGACTACAAATTTTGAAACTCAACTTTGCAGGACTGTAAAATATTCAAATCAAGTCTTAAGTAGGGGTGGGTATTGCAGGGTAACTAACAATTCAATACAATATGTCATATGTGGCCCGTCATTACAATAACATCACGATACAGTGATGCTAGGATAATTGATATATTGCAAGACAATCAAATGTTGTTCAACTGAATAATACAAAATGCCCTTCAGGAGGTTAAGTGGAGGATTTATGTATTTGTTTGCTGTAATTTGATGTCAGTCACACTGCAACTTGTCAATGTCCACATGTGCCATCACTCCAACATAAAAATAACCATAAACTTTATTGTATAAACCTATATAAATAAATAATATTGACATTTGGCACCAGCATATCAATAGTCGTATCTCATATGTTGCAGCGTCACACCTCGTGTTGGTTCACAAGGGAGCAGAATATTAACTTGAAGAATTAAGGTCTTCAAACTAGAATTTGACACTAGATCTTGTAGACCAGCAATAAAAAATCAGGTGAAGAAAGGGCCATTAATTACATACAGCCATTTTGTATGGGGTAAACCTTGGGGATCTAAAAAATCCTGGGGGCCTGGTTCAGTGCCCCCCTTTGCCCCCTTCGTGGTTCAGCTGTGACCGTTCATAAATTGATGAATAAAATAAATCCAAAAGAGAAAGGGGACTTGGTGTCACTGAACTTCCCAAGTCCACTCACCTACTGTTTTGCTCACAATTGCAAAACAAAAATGAATCGGCCAATGTTAGTGTGATTGTGACAGCTTATGGAGGCCGCATGCAGTTTTATCTGCAGCAGCAGGGATTGTGCAACATCAGGGCTGCACACAGAGACAGCTGCTGCTCAGAGCTGCTGCCCACACCGGCCTGTCCCGGCTGTGCAATCTGCACAGACTCGGCTGCAGCTCCTGCATTAGCATTTGATGCAGACTTCTGGCAGACTTCCGTCGGCGGACTCAGCACCGCGGATGAACATAACCAAACTTTGCCGATCGGGGGGAGGAAATCCGTGAACAAGTCGGAAAACGCGAAAAGAGCTTCCACTTCCTTATTTGAACGTGTGCGAGGTAAAGACCTTGTGCGGCCGTGACTCGACTCGGGTGGATGTGAAAAAAGAGCTCTGAACTGAAGACGTGCAGACGGGACTAGGTTTCATCGCGGAATAGCACAGAGGTCCACAGCTCAGCAGACTACCAGGGCGCGCGCAGTCCGTGGTTGGTTTACTCGACTCAGACCGTCTGCCTGCGCTCGAGCTGGGGGTAAAAACTCCGGGATGCGTCCGCTCGGTGTTCATTAAACAACAGTTAACCGGCTGAATACGCTTCAACCTGCGCTGCTTGGTCGGTCGGCAGAGGATCGATACCCCCCCCCCCCACCTCCCGTGTTTCCCGCAAACCGACCGGACTTTTCTCGACACCGGCGCTGGGACTTTAGCCGAACTCAAGATGTCTATTCTGCCCTTCACGCCCCCGATTGTCAAGAGACTTCTGGGCTGGAAGAAAGGGGAGCAGAACGGACAGGAGGAGAAGTGGTGCGAGAAAGCCGTGAAAAGTCTGGTGAAGAAGCTGAAGAAGACGGGGCAGCTGGACGAGCTGGAGAAAGCCATCACCACCCAGAACATCAACACCAAGTGCATCACCATACCGAGGTGAGTGAGCGGGAGCAGCGTCCCGGGGCTCCGGGCTGGACCCGTCCGCCTCCATTTGCTCGTCAATAACACACTTGTTACAGGGAGATAAAAGCGTCCCCTGTTGTTTGCTGACGGCGGCATCCTTCCTCCGCTCTCACCTCAAACCCCCTCATCACACAGTAACATGGTGGCTGAGGTGAAGCTTAACGAGCTAACTGGTTCCTAAGAGAAGCTAGCCCCACACGTCTCAGTCAGCGAGCTGTCACATCCGTCGTTATGTGCAGTTTTCACGAGGTCAAGTGAGTCTGGGATCAGCCCGAGCTCGTTTTATTGCGCTGTTGCTGCGGAGAGGAGCGTGTTGTTCTGTGCATCGACGAGCCAGCGGCAGCGCACATGCGATGCAGACGCACAAATGGAGAGCAAGTTATATAACTTGGCCTTAATCTGGGACGCTCTCGAGCTCTGCGGTGTGGGTGCGTAGGCGAGTCTGTGGATCCGGGCTCGGCTATCTCCTCTCACTGTCTTCACGAGGGCTTCTGCAGCCTCTGCAAAGTTTTTTAAACAGTCACCGATTTCCTCCAATGCGATGCATTTGAAGATATTAAAGGGATAGTTCACCCCCCTCAAACAGAAAAATCAAAGTCAAACCCTAACCCTAATAAACCTAACACTCATTATCTTCTCACCATGGAGGGGTGGGTGAAGTGTTGAGTCCACTAAACACTTTGTTAGTTTCAGGGGTAGACAGTGTTGCAGCCAAACCCAATACAGTTGAAGTAACTGGCGACCGATATTTCAAACCAAATAAAATCCAAGTGTCCGTAAACCCCAACATTCAAGTTCCACTTGAAATGGCATCATTAACATCAGGATTTTAGCCTAAATGTCCACTGATATCTTCCGCATACATTTAGGTGGAAAACTGTAAATGAAATAGTTTTGAGTGGAATTTGAATGTCAGGGCTTGGATGCACTGTGGAGGCAATTTGTGCTTTTTGTCGTTTTTTTACATTTGAAGAAGTGGCCACCATTTACTTCCATTGTATTGGGTTTGGCTGCAACACTTTCTGCCCTTGAAACTAACAAAGTGTTTTGTGGACTCAGACACTTCACCCACCCCTCCATCGGCATAGTGTTTAGTAGATAATGAGTGAATTTTCATTTTTGTGTGTGTGTTACAGTGGACTGAAATATGAGGTGTAAAATGTGTCATCATAGAGAGATGTAATTGCTAATAGTTCTACTTTATCAACTGAAAGAAGAATGGCTTTGACAGTGAGTTGTGCTGCAGGAGGCTGTTCAATCCATTTATTTAGTTTCAGTCAGAAACAGACCTGCAGCAAAAAGGGTCACTGCTGCAACAGCTGCAGAAGCTTATCAGCTCCTCAGCTCTCAGTGAGCAAGGGCTGGTTTTAGGAAACAATGGATTTAATCCACATCATCAGAAGTCTTTTAGAATTGAAAGTCCTATGTTTTACTTAATGGAGAAGCCCTGTTTTTATAGCAAGTTGTCCATCGTAGCATTTTTTAGAACTGCTTGTACGTTTTTGGAATCAGTTCGCAGGCATTTTCTTTCCCTAATAACAGGCTGTGACAGGTATGAGCTTGAGAGGGGCTGTGTCTGTCAGAAGTCGTGAGTTTTATCGATCTCAGTTTCTAAAATTTGAGCATATTATTATATAGAATATTACAAAATTAAGTTTAGCTTAGGTCCACACTCATCATGCTTTAACAACATTACTCAATATACTGAGTACTTTTTAAAGTACACCTTGGTACTTTTCATCCACCTCATGAACAGTGTACAAGTGAAGGCACAGCTGAATGAGTTAGACATAAATTAGTTTGAAGACTTTTAATTAAACCTGTGATTCATTTTTCTACTTAAACTGACAAACACTTGCTGATTCCAGCTTTTCAAATATGAAGTTTGAATACGTTTGTCTCATATATGATATTAAACTGAATATTTTGTTGTTTTTCTGGTCAAATTAAACAAAAAATCTGAATGCAACACCTTGTTCTGTAGAAAATCATCAAGACCCAGAAGTTAATTGGGCAAAACAGCCGAAGTAATCAATGATATAAATCAAGAATAAAAACAAACATTTGCTGCAGCCTTACATTAGGGGTAGTCGACCTCTTACTGTCGTGCAAAAGAATTCAACAAACCCACAATTTACAGCCTCTAAAATGACAGTGAACAAAAACTGAACAGTTATGAAGTAAGGTTTTTTTTTTAGGTCGTCAAAAGTATAACTTACAGACTGGCTACAGAGTGCATGTTCGCTGCTATTTTTAAGCCTCTGCTATTTTTGCGTGTTGTAGTAACAAATATAGGCCTAAAACGTTTGCTTGTGCCCACAAAATCTCACTTGCATGTGTGGGTAATGTGGATTTAATAGCACACAGTGTGTCAGATGAAAACTGAACCCTACGCAGGGCACTCCCACATTCTTTATTGCCACAACTGTGCATATCACAGCTTGTACAGACCTGGGCCTGTATTCAGAGTTAAGCCTACCCGGAAAGTTAAATAATGTTTGTCTTGATCCAAGTTTCATATTTCCCACCACTAATGCAGAGGGGAAGAGGGAGAGTGCATTAAGATGACCCCAGATCAGAGCTGGCTGTCAGTGTGGGCTAACAGTGTCCCTGGAGAGCTGCTGTTTCTATTAATTCCCCTGTGTTCTGGCTCGCTGACAGCAGCTGCCGGCGTGTTCAGGCCTGTCCATGGGGAGGTCAGCTCCCATCTCTCTGATACATGAACTCCCTGATGAGGCTCATTGCTACTCCTCTTGATGACGGTTTGCGAGTGCTGAAGGAAGCAGGCACTGTGCACTGCTGGAGTCAGTAGCTGCATCCAGTGGTGGAATAGCAGATCATGTATCTTGTGTTGTCAATTTATGGGGGGAAACAGGTGGTTTACTCATTGCAGCTGATTCAGATATCATATCTTAGACAGCCAAATACCAGAAGCTGATTTTGAAATCCCAAGGCCAATGTTTTCTAGTTGTGTCAAACAAAGTTAATGATGTTTATAGTTAGAGACCAAAGCCACTCCTTCCTGTAACTTAGACGTCTTTATTACATCTCGAGAAAAAATGACATGCTTATGCGTTTGTGGTAAGCCAGCTGATTTAAAAGGGGTTTGTTGTGCTTGATAACATTTAAATCAACTCGCCATTCTTGGGTTAGAAGCCATATTATCACAACATGGTGAATTTGGTCAAGACAGTTATATTTGGGTGTGGGTTGTAAGTGGATGGATGATGTGGGCGCTGGTGCAGCTTGTGCAATGTGTATGTTTCAATGTGATTACACTAAAGATAAAGCCCGCAACCCAGGAAAACACGTGAGTCACAGTCACTCAGACTTATATTCACATTTTAAGCTGAAAACAAACAATGTTTACACACATATATATATATATATATATATATATATATATATATATATGTTCTTGCCTATCACTTGGGCAGGGCTACTGCTTTACTTGCCTTTGTCCACTGTGGTTCCGATAATGAGCTGTTTTTACCATTCTGAAGAGCACTAAAAAGAGTGAACGCTGAGGCTTCAGGTTCAAATTCAAGCATTAGTCACCCAACAACGAGCAGTTGTGGCATTGTGGTGCTGACCTACCTTTCCTCTGTCTCTTTTTCTCCCTGTCCCACCTTTTAAAATCCTCCCCCTCCTTTGACTGTAAACTTTGGTTAGTGACAAACATTGGTGTGTAAAGTGCGTCAAGCCATGAAAGTTTACCAGTTTCCGATTGTGTATGCTTGGGTGGGTGTGAAGTGTAGTTGCCTGCATGAGATGAATGTGACAGGATGACTTACAAATGACTTTCTTTCTGTTGCTTAAGAAGACTCTGCCCTTTAAACAGAATCTCTTAATTTTCCTTTATGCCACTGTTCTGTTTTATAATGTAATCAGTCTTTTCTTTTGATTTATTATTTGAGGGCTACATAGCCACTGTTGTTTTTTTATGTTCAAATATATTCTTTTGTTTTGTTGAATTTGGTATCGAGAATTGTGGAATTTTCATATTATCGGTATCAACTACAAAATCTTTAGAATTGAGACATCCCTTCGACTGACAGTCAATGTTAGTTTCTTTTACCAATAGTGTTAACTGTTTCCTCACTGAAACCAACATGATGAAGGTTCCCCAACCACGAGGAAGCAGTTATTTTAACCGTAAACCACAATGTTTGCACAATGTTAACCAGCTACTTTATTCCAAACCATGACCTTTACTGAACCAAGTATTTTTTGTGCCTAAACCTGCTCACACCTAAACCATAGCAGTGTCAGCTCAGGACATGGGGATTAAGGCACTAATACATACTAACCTGTACATGGTGCAACTTTGGCATATTACAAGTTTCTAAATTCGTCACTTGCTCAACATACAGAATTAGGTCTTTTCCTTGACTTGACTGCACTAAAGTGCTTACTTAGCACTATGCTGCTTTTACTTTAATTTAACTGGGCAAGGCTACTAAATGTTTGTTCTTATTCAAGTAAACCCCCGCACTGTAGCTTTGTGTTATTGCAAACATGCAAAAATTAAATTGTCATTGTGAAAAACATTATTATTAGTTTTTTTGATGACATATGGACCCTGACCAAGCATTATGCTTACTGTAGTTTTGGCAGACAAATGACTAAAAACCATTTCAAACATTTACTTTAGAAATGTCAAAAAAAAGTGAGAATTGCATCTAATACAGAGCTTCCAGAGCCCAAAGTGAAGCCGTTACATTTTATGTCATGTTCAACTAACAGTTCAACCTTGTATTTCAATTTACACTGAAAAATTTTAGAAGGAGGACACATTCATCTTCCACGTGGACATTCACATGGAAGTGTTGCAGTTTTGCACAGTAAATTACTTAAATAATCGATTGTCATACTCGTCTTCGATTTCTTTACTGTAATCTGCTCATCGGCCATTGCAGTACTTGTAGTGCAAACTACTCTCTAATGACTAATTGGGAGTTGCAGAGATTCTGTGTTCCTGTTTGGAACAGTTCTGTCATATTTGGACAAATTAAACTTTTTAAGGATTACAGACTTTTTAGAAGACTACAGAAATGGAAGCCAAACAGAAGTATAAACTCATTCATATTACATGTTTGTGTAGAAGTTGAAGCGGTTTAAGAAAGAGCAGTAAATTAATGTAGGAATCCAATGGCAATTTGGTTTGGGAACACTTGTGATTTATTAAGGGGAATTATCCAGGTGTGTGTTGTGTGTATGTGTGTGTTGTGTCTATTTACAGAGCCTGGGGGAGTGGATTCCTCACTTCAACCTACCCTTACTTACCATGGGTTTGGACCAGTGCTGAGTTGTGCGTTTGTCTTGTCTGCACACATCCCTCCTGGCAGCAAGACAGCTGTCTGATTCACACTGCTGCATGTCAGGGCAGGAGGCAGGGAGTGAAAGCATCCCAAGCTCAGGAAAAAAAGATGAAACAAGAAATATTATTCTATTCATAAGAATGAAAAGGACTATATCCATGACCAAGAGGAAAGATAGGGAGGAAGAGTGCAGAGGAGGACAGAGATACCACCACAGCCCTTTTCAAATGTGTTTTTATGCACGACAGTTCTTAACATCTTACAACATTCATGGGGGACTTATATAATGACTTAAGAGGATTTCTTTAGTCAGCCCATGAAAATCAAGTCAAGACCAAAGCTTCAGAGATATGTGGAGTTGATGGTGATCGAAAACAGCACAACATGAGTGACAGAGCTTTAAGTCAAAACCGATAGATTTACTTTATGGTAATCCTCCGATAATTTGTGCTAACTGTTTCACACCAAAGCATAAACTCTGTCAGACTTGGTTTGAGAAAACTGGCATCCAAAGCTCAAACCTTAACTGAAAGGCTTGAAACAAACCAATATGGTAATGGAATACATTTTTCCGTCACACTGTAGAAATTCAGAATCAGGCAAAATAAAAACAGAAAACCTATATAATCAGTCATAGATCCTATTGCTTTGATTTAAATCAGAATCAAAACATTTTTTACACTACACTTTATCTCTCTTTGTGTGCATGCTTGGGTTTAATACCAAGTTCAGACGACACAACTTTTAAAGTCGTCAGATTACCGTGCAGGTCACACTTCACAACTTGCTGTCTTGTGATCAGGGGTCTATCAGTTGCTTTGAGTTCATATGACAAATTCTTTTACCCGGAAGAACCTCAGACTATTCCTCTTCCAAGTTTACCCCTTATTATGCCTTCCCCCAGTCCTGCACTATAATTGGCTGTAGTTGTTGCCAATTCATCTAAACACTTAGCCTGCTGGAAATCTATTCAAAGGAGGCAATGTGTGCGAGCCTGTCGAATTGCGTCTTTGAAGGGCTGTATCGATTGGCGACTATCCATCGAATGCCTAAAAAGTTGATTGTATGAACTTGACATAACGCTTGCAAATATTGGCCTCTTCTGCTTTTTATTACTTAGCTCTGAGCACTGATACATATTGGTTCTTTCCAATCTGGCAACATTAACACCAACATAACATACATGTACAAGTTGTAATCTGCCAGTTTCATGCTGTTGTGTTAAGAGCTCTGAAATAGCGACAGAGGTAGAGTGAGAGAAACTGCGGCAAAGATCAAGGAATAATACAGAGCTGAAAATGAGCTGGGGATTCCCAGTGTTGTGTGTGGTGCTAGAGGGGAGACCTGTCATCATAGCAGAAGAATGTGCTTCTATGAGGGAGACCGAGTGAAAGCAACAGTGGTGAAAAAAGTGATTGAAGTTTGAGGGGATCAGAATGTTTAAGAGCAAGGCAAACCAAAAAGCCAAAGGTTTAGATGAAGGAAGCGAAGGAGACGGAATATTTGGCAAGAGGCAGCGTGGTGGATTCTCTGGCTTATCAAAGGAAGACCGTGGTTTTTATGAAAATAAAGACGCTAATAGCTGAGATAGAACTGGTTTGTTTTCCAGCTACACGACCGTTCGACATCAAAAGAAGTGTGTCTGCGTTAGGACTGGATGACATGCACACAGACATGCACACTCAATATACAGTATTGTCTACATTGTATAGACAATATAACATATTGTCGCTGAAGATGAAGGACACCATCAGGGTGTGAAGGCATGATTGTGTCAGTCTGATTGGGAATTGGCCTCATCACTAATGCCGAGCCTCATTATGTCCAGTCTCAGAACCAACCTCCCAGCAGCATTTAGATCAACTCAAACATTTAACAGCGGAGATGCTATGGATTTCACAAACTGCAACTGAATAGGAGTCTTACAACAGCAATGAAGACATGGGTGAACTATTCTTAACCATCTTCCCATGTTTAATCCAGATGTTGGCTCAGAACTTTAGTTCTGAGTTTGACAGTTGATGGTAAACACTCCCATGGCAAATAATTGATTGTCTTGTTGCACAACACGTGTAGTTCCATCTTTTGATGCCAGCTAACATAACCAACATATTCCTTTAACATCTGTTATGAACAACTGTTCTCATAATCTATTCATGTGCTGAATATAATCTCAAGATTGTTTGTTCAATAGTCAATAGTCTTATGTTGTTTGAACAATAGTCCACAACTCAAAGTTAGACCATTTTAAATGTTACTAGAACAAATTATTAACTGACTGACTGAATTTTCTTTCGATGGACAAATAGATTGATACTGCAGCTCTTTATTATTTAGAAACAACCTAACACTTGATACACTGCCTCTCTTTTTAAACATCTTACTTGAAATAAGTGAATAACTTTAATAATATCAACGAGATGCACTTCAAAATTGGATATTTATAAAATCATAATATTAAATATGAGAAATTACAAAAATCACAGAAATTGAAGTATCACCTTCATAATCAGTACAAGTTTGTAGATGGAGATCATTGCTGATTCTCTCCCAGACATTTTTCTTCCCTAATCTTCATCTTAATTATGCTTTAGTGTGGTTACAGGTCATTTTACACAAACACACACACTGTCACTCACTTAGGCAGCTTTTACACCAGGTATCACACATGAGTCATCTGAGACAGCATTGTCCGCCACAGACGAAATACAAGACAGGTCACAGAGAGTTTATATGTGTTGTCTGTCTGTGTGTGGTTAGCTGCTCTAGTAACAATAATGAGGTACCCTCTTCAGTTGAGTTCAGGATTTCTCTCATTGTCCCATTTGCTTTATAGAAACAAGACTCTGCCTTGAGTCCAGACAGATACATACACTGTGTGTGTGTGTACCTGTGGTATGGTGTTTACCTTGTTGTAACCAAAGAGTTGTGACCTCAAAAAACTGAATGAGTTGGACCTTGGTGGCTTCAACTGGCTGCTGCTGGGTAACAGTAACACCATGATGTTTAGTTTGTGCCTCATATTTTCTATCTTTCAACTCATTCTTATGGGCGTAAAAACATGCTCAAAAACGGACAAAACCTTGTGTGATGTGTGAAACCCTTTGAGCCATACATACCCTAAACCCAACTGGAAATTCTTCATAATTCAAAGAAATTAATTATAATTTATTCTGCAAGTTTGGGGTATTCTTTGCCCTTTACATGCCTCGTACTTTGATGAACTTTGATGAGCTTTTTTGAACTTTACAAAATGATGAAGTTTATGAAGCATTCATTGAAGGGTTTTCAATTGAAATCATCAATGAAATGTCATGTAGTTCAATGTGATTAGAATGTGATTAGATTTTCGGGTTGTAAGTCACACACAACAAAATATAGGTACAAAAAATTTGATTATCGCATTCGGGTCACTGAGACTTTTATATGAACTTCATGCTCGCCTGCGTGTGTATGTGTTTGCATGCGTGCATGTGTGGTTAGTCAGCTCAGAGGAATGCTCTTTCTGCCTGCCGGGGCCTTGAGGAGGGCGTGGGCTGCTGTTTGGTTTGCGGCTTGCACCAGGGGTGGAGGGGGTAGAGAGACAGCGCTGCCTCAACTTGGCCCCGGCCGTCTCACTATCTGCGGGGGAGTGTGTGTGCACGACACAGAAACACACGCACACAGACATGTTCACCAGACAACAAACCTGCCTTTGTGCCCCACTGGCCACTAGTGCGACTGCTGCGGGTGCTTGACTACAGCTGGATACGTGTGGGAAAACTCAACATGAAGGAGCAGGGGTTTAAAGGGAAAAGCCACGAGCACAAGTGAAAGTCTTACAATACAGAAATTGCACAAAGACATTTCTGAGATTGAATAAAAATAGTTGAAGATAAGTAGCGTAGATCACTTCAAAAGGTCCAGGACTACCTAAAAGGCTTCAGTAGATGAAACGATAAGGGCCTAACAATATTAATCTTTTTAGGACACTGGTTCGAAAAAATAGAAGAAGCTAAAATATCTACAAGTGCATATCCACATACACTTAGATGTCAAGGACGCCCAATATAGCAACAAAGGAGACAAGGGATGGGTTCTGACAAATAAACTGATTTACCAAGCTTCCTATTGAATCCTTAGTTCGCTTTCTCAGTTTTCTCTCTTTGCCTCTTTCCCTGACATTACAAGCATAGGCAAAGGAAAAAAGATGATGACATAACAGACAAGTCCTTTGTTCAAATATTCATAATGTCAAATATGTTAAAGAAAGGATTTGTGTTTATTTTGATAACTTGAGAAGGATGAGCGCTCAGCTTCCACCTGCGACCTGCAGAATTGTTTTGCAGCTGCAGCACGATTGATTATCTATTAATGAAAAGCCATATAAAATAGCGCACTAACATTTGCACTAATCCTTATCTATGTATCCTAATCATAAAATCTAAGTCCTCAATGAAGCTCAGTTGATTTTAGCAAGTTAATATCAGCTGTTGATCAAATCATGCCCAACACTTATATCCTATCATATCCAGGAGGAGGATGGACTTTCACTGGGCTAATAGTTCTGCCTACACTCCTGCAGTCCCTTACTGCAAGAAAAATGACTGAGCTGTGGGGGAAAATTTATTGATGACTTGCATCTGAAATATTTTCAGTCATTCATCATTTTGATTCTGAAAAAAAAGAGACAGGCTGCTCAGCTCATTGACTATTAGCAGTAAAACTAATGGTTGCCAGTCCTCTATTGTCCAGACTGTTATTTGTCGTCTAGCCCTGGCCAGTCGTCTGTCTCCTGGTGTCTTATTCCACATTAGTCCCTCCTGCACTGGTCCCAGAACACTCCAGCCTTATGATATCACCTGTGGGACTCGCTTTTCTCTCACTCTCTATTCTTGGTTTACTTCCCTCATCTCCCCCACCCCACAATTTTTTTCTTCCTAAGAGAGTCTGATGGCTTTTCCAGAGAGAGTGGGAGGAGTGTGTGTATGTGGAATATGTTCCTTTGTGTGACCACTGTCGGAATGCATTCATAATTTTTTGCACAAGGACTCATTGCTCAGACTGCAACTAATGCTTATTTTCATTATAGAGTAGTGTTATTATTTTGTTCTTGATTTTCAATTGTTTGATCTATAAAAAGCCTTGTTTTTGTTCAAAACTTCAAAAAGGATAAAGAAAAGAAGCGATAAATAATGACTCTGTTTGAGAGTCTGTTTGGAGTTTTTGCTTGAAAAATGACTGACCTTTTTGGATTAGCCAAAAACAGACATTCCCATCTGGTTCTAGTAAATATAATGATTGTTGTCATAATAACTTTCCGGGGTCCTTAAATCCTGTCTCATACTATAATAAACCACTGTGCAGTGTTTTGGCATCTGATAAAACTCATGGATCTGTTGCTGCAGACTGACCTTCCTGGATTATTTAATTGTATCACCGGTATCCAAAATAGCACCCCCTGCCCCCACCAATGCAGCCCCTTTCATTTGTTATTGATATTTTTTGGTCTGAACACAAGGTAAAGTCATATGAATAACTAGAATAGCACTCAGCAGAGCACATGCCTCCGCCAAGGCCCGAAAGTCCCCTGAATTCAATCAGGCTTCACCAAATTGCACACATATCAATTCCCTGAATATGCCCATAATCAACATTTAGAAGGCTTTCTCCAACAAACTCCACTGGGAGAGGAAGAGAACGTAAGCTTGAGTAGAGCCTCGCAGCAGAGAGGATTCAAGCTGTAACTGTCTGCATTCTGTAATTATGTAATAGAAACAAACTCTCTTGTCATCTGTCTCTGTCTTCTATGTGTATGTCAACACTTTTCATCCGCTTTTCATTTGCTTTCTTTTTTTTCTTTTTTCTTTTTTTACATCTGTCGCATGTTAGCGTATCAACCCCTTCACTTCCTGTGGAGGATCTCCGGCTGTATTCACTCATGAGCTCCTCCTGGGTTTCTGCAGACTTTGTACCAGGGGGCCAGGCAAAGAAAGTCTACAGAAACTCTGGAAGCTCTCACTCGGACTTTTGCGTTCGCACATACATCCCCCAGACGATGTCCAGAGGAACCCCTTGGTTTCAGTGCATATCTGAAAGCAGCTTTAGTAAACGATTTGTCTCTTCACATGTTGTTATTGAAAGACACCAGCACTTCGCTGAATCTCACTGGACTGCAGCCCTGGTGCTCGTGGCTCGACAGACCGGCCACAAAAGGCACAAAGGCCATTTCAGCTGTACACTCCCACCCCCACCAGCCTCATCCCTCAAGCAGCATTGGGACATAGGGATAGTGGGACAGACGGAGGAGAGGAAAGAGGGGGTTTAAGGGAGAGGGGGCCCAGTCACAGACACTCTGAGCTGCCCTGAGCTGCTGAGACAGACTGCCGATCCTATTGTCCAGCAGCACCCTCCTTTCTTTATCAACCACCCACTTTGTCCTCCCTGCTTTGTGCTCTCATAGGACAGAAGGTCCGGAGTAGTAGTATTTGCAGGCACTTACTTATTATAGTTTTTTTAATTACACAAGGGAGAGCTTCTAAAATGATGTTCATATATTACAGCCTGGTGACTAACACATGGAAGACAAGAAAAAATCTTGTCTCTCAGACTAAGTTAGTCTTACAGTGTTTTCTGGCATTTTCAGTGGGCTTAGACTTTCATTTGAGTCCAAAGTTTGGCAGAGAGATGTAAAAGGTCCATGTCAAAAGGTCTTAGTCCGTCAGTGTGCGTGTGTGTGTGTGTTCTTAGACCATAGCCAGCCTGAACACACACAGTGTGTATGGTTTGTCTCTCTGAGCGTAACTGGGCATGCCTCTGTGTTTGTTTTGCCCCCCCTCCACCCCCAGCTCAGTTAAGCTCAATCTGCTCTGTCTCAGTCTGTTATGAGTCAACCACACACACATATCTCTTCACAGTCACTCACTTCTACACTTACTCCTCCATTGTCTAATACAGTATTTCACAGTTGATAAAGAAATGTGTGAATCCCTTAGAGGCTTGGTTATTTTATATCACTGTCGCACATACCTGAACATGAATGTGTGCGTGTGAATGCACAGATTGCACTCCCTGCCTTTCACACAAACAGACAAGCTGGTTTGGGCTCAAAGGTCAGGTTCAGCCTCAGCTTCAGGTCATAGCACACAATGATGTCGACACAGTTTCCCCTGTGGCAAAAGAAAATCTATACCAATTTTTCCCTTTCATTCTTGTAGATCAATTTCACTCTGACCGTTTGTTGACAGAGTAATGTCAGCACTTTGTCTCTTGTACTAAATCAGAAAGGGAATTGAGATGAGCTGAAGATGTACAGTCTTAATTATTGTCTTGACACCATTAAAATCTGTAAGGGACAGAAACAATGAGGTGTGGATATTTTGGTTAGTTTTTTTGGGGGGGGGAAGGGGGGCAGTTTATCTTGATTTGTCAAAAAACTAAAAATTACCTGTTTGATATTTGATTAATCATGAAGTCATATAATAATAAAATAAAAGGTTATACATCTCAACCATTTGGTGAATGTGCAAAGCCAAAAAGGTGAAAGCACCAGTGTTACTCATAACAATGACCCTGTTCAGTTTACCTGTCCTAGGAATTGGATTCCTTATTTACATCATTGTGCTTTGTGTCAGTTTATCTGTTTCCACTGTTGGCTCAATCGGACATTACACTGACTTTGCACTACAGGGAGGCAGTAGTACAGGGTCTTTAAAGATCTGGTTCCACTGATTCAGACATCAATACTCTATTGACCTTATTCACAATAAGACCTTATTTTGATTGCAATGTTTTAATGAGTTGCTATTATATGAATCCATTCATATTCCTGTTAACATGTCACAGAAATGACTGACTAAAGTCGTTACGTCTGCTACACTGTTACATCCAAAGTTTTAAAACCTCAAACTGAAATAGTTTCATGTACGATTCTACAGTAAACCACTGTGGGTGCATCTCCTCTACAACCTTTGTTTACACTGAGGGCATGTGCCTGAAAGCATTGGGTAACTGCCGTATGTCGATGTTGCAAAATGCTATGAATGCTCCGCATGATAATGTGACTAAGATGTCACACATGTCAGCATAATGACTACAGTCAGAATACTCCACATGGTATGATGCTATTATTGCTTATTCCGAGTATGACCTTTAAACAGTTTTCTGACATTTCATAAACAAAACAACAAAACTGGTTATTGAGAAAACAACTAATGGATTTCTCTGCCCTCACACCATGACATCAGTGGATATAGTCTTCTATGAACAAAAAAAGAAAAAGTCATTGGTGTTGTTACTGTGTGTTGACCAGTTTCTAGTGCTGCAGGGAGAGGCTGAAGGTTGCAAAGTGCTGGCCTGAGTTCATGAATTTTTTGAAGCTTTTGGATCCCACCCATGTCCATCAAATCTTCAGTCTGGAGCCCACTCAGACACACACACACACACACACACACACACACACACACACACACACACACACACACACACACACACATACATACATACATAGAGGAGCCCAGCAGGGAATTTGGGGTCATAGTTCCCCCCCCTCTCTGCTACATAGCTGAAGGACTCTGAGCTTCATGTCATGTTGAAGTGTTTTGCAGAATGTGAGCTTGGCTGTTTAGACAGCGCTACTGGCTCTTCCTCTAAACAACAGGCTGAGGCTTGGTGGTGGCACAGGAGTGGTTTTTACTGTCAGTAAACTGTTTCTCATCAAAGTCTCATTCCAGCATGCCGTCATAAATCTCTTCAATAAAGTGAGTCACACACTCAGATTGAGAAAGTGTGTGCCTAGACCTGTCCATGTGTTTCATGTGCACAAAGTTTTAACTGTTGCTGTGGGGTTTTCTTTACATTTTATCTTTAGATAAACAACAGAGGAGGAAGAAGTATCGGTGTTCTTTGCTGACAGTAACACTATGCATCTTTTTATTACCTTTAAATAGCAGCTTCAAAATCTCTTGGACTTGTTGGAAAAACACTTCTTCTTGCTCTATGTGACCTAAGTGAAAGGGTACGATCTCCCGTGTGTGTGGAGATGACTGATCGTCACAGTTTAAATTGCTATAATCAGGCCCAGCAAGTTGAAGAGGAATGCTGAACTGTAGATCTGTTAAAAAGACTTGGACGTCAGCCAGTAAAATTTTAAATATAAAGAATTCTAAGCAGAGTATGGTGTTTTTGTTACAGCTGCAGCTCCCCTGGGTCGGGAAGCTAGGGATCATGGGTAATATCTACCATGGTGCTGTTGCTCAGTTAAAAGTTATGTTATGTCCTCAAAGCAGGAATATTAAAAACCTAGTACAGGAGTATCAAAAGCAAAAATGCTCAATCTGCAACGCAGCTTCTTTCAAAGTGTCATATTATTATGGTATTTTTTATTATTCTTATTTTTATCTCAAACATGAGAAGTTTAATATTGTGATTCATCGACATGATGGAGATATTTTTGTACTTAATATACTAGTTGGCAGATTAGCACTTCCTGTAATGTGTTGAAATCAAAGATGTTGAAATGTGACAGCTGAGGCTCAGATGGAAGATTTCAGTTGTGCTCGTGTTGACTTGGCCTGTGGTTCACTGTAAACAGTAGAGTTCATTTTTCCCAATGTTTTCATTTGCTGTAAGTTTTTAGGCTGCTTCTCCCTTGTCTTCTGGGAGAATATGGTTTGTGTGTAGACTGTTGTTGTGTTGCGCACCTTAATTTGTCATTGAAACTGTTAAAAAAGTCATATTTGTTGTTTCTGGTTGATTGTATGTCCACATGTTGTATTCCACATGTGCAGTTCAGCTTCTCGTGCCTTTATTAGTGTGAGTCATACCAAACTATGACTGTAACCCTTTAAAAACACTGGCTGGAAGAGGCTTCACAAGGACATTAAGTAGGACACCAACTAACCAGTAATGTCACCGCAGTTTGTGCACGTCTGTCTCAGCCCACACAGAGTCTGGCCCCACCAAACACCCACTCAGCAGCACCAGGGACCAAACACACATACCACTGACATCAGGTCAGCCCAGTCTGACTAGTTAACACATCTACAGTAAAAAAAAGTTGTTCTTACTTTTTCTGCTTTAAAGTAGTAAGTGAAACCACAATGACACTGAATCAAATTCTACTTCTTTGAACCTTTTAATGCACATTTTTTGTGAATAATGTCAGTGAAGTTTTATTCCAGTTTGCTTGGTTCAATCTGTAATTAAGTAAATATCCTGTTTCCTTTGGCCAGTGTTGTCTACATGTGATCACTGTTCCTCTTTGCAAATGTATTTTTCATGTGTTTCCCTCGTGACTTTCGGATAATTTTCCTATGATGGTGATTTAGGTATTTCATAGCTTTTATATATATATTTTTATGTTTGTTTTATTTTTCCGAGTCCCTGGAACTTATAAGGCAGCTTACTAATATATGAAAAGGCCAGAATTGCTCCTGCACTCGTGAAAAATTGCAGAATTGTGCTACGTGGTAAAGGGAAACAGCCACAGTAAATTATGACTGTATACACATCAAACACAGGAAAAGTGCAATAGAAAAGAGGAACAGTGCGCACGAGTAGCTACTCAAAAACACTTTTATGATCCAGATTTTTCTCATGGGAGTGGATGATGAATAAATCCATTTCTATTGTAGACAAAAGCCAGAGGTTAGCGGGTATAAGTGGGTTTTTTGGCAAGTGGAAGAAGGGCTTAGGTTAATGGACGGGATATGGCCCAAACTATAAAGTCAAGATACATGTCAAGTAGATTTTTATCAAATATAGTTCTCATCACATTGATGTATGTTCAGGTGTTAATTATTCGTTTTAATTTCTCCTTTGATATCATAAAAATGGGATGAAACCCCCTGATTGACTTACTCACGATTGGTCCGGTGTGTTTATCGACAGTGGGAGGAAGAGGAAACTTGTTGTCCATCTTTGAATACGATCTATGCTCCCTACTTATTATTCAGAACAATCTTTAACAGAGACAGTTCAGTGCACCCTATCACTTAACAATGGAGGTGAGGGAGACACCAATTGTGTTTTTTATTGTGACATTTATGAAGATAGCTTGCTCTTTTATGTGTAATTGTTGAGTTTAAATTGTGAGAACTACATCAAAAACTATCAAACATGTATAAAGATTTGTAGCTGTATAAAACTTTATAGTTTATTCAGTATATAGTTTGTTGAGTGCAGGCAGTTCTCCTGGGTTATACTGACTCCTTACAGGATTTGGTCTTTTATTAGATCTTTGGCTCCAGGTTCAGTTCGACTTTATTACATCAGCTAACTCAGTTGCAGTCTTTTGGGATGTGTTTTTTGGATTCTGAGCCTCAGCAGCTTGCTTCTTCAGCCGTGTGCCCCTGTATGCCTGTCTCCACATAAGGCGCACACTAACATACACACTCCCCAGCCTCTATTAAAGGAAAGTGGCAGTGAATGAAAGCTTTTGCCATAAAACATTAAAACACCATAATGGTTGACCCAGATGTGCAACTACTGAGCTTTGAGTGGTTAAACAGGACACAGCCTTGTTTTTATTCAGTGACTGATATTTGTCCTTGCGAAGGGCTTTAGCTTAAGCCTGTGACCCTTACTATGTATTTGTGTGAGAGTGAGTGGGTGAGAGAGAGAGAGAGAGATTTAGAAGGGACATATGTGGCCGTTGCCTCTTACGTAAGATGATGAGGGGTTTTTTTCTTTCATGGGTCATTGTGCTCAGAGATTACAGGCTCCAACCCCATTATGTCAATCTGAGCTTCAAACTACTGCTCATTAATATCTGCCGGCCTAAATCATCAACCTGCCAATAGTATTGTAGACCAGATGAGTGCAGATGTTACAAAACACAATGAAGTCTCTCTCGTACACGCTGTAATTTCATTGTTTATTATTAGACATCAGCTCATAACCAGTGCACTCACAGCTGGATCCCTCGTCAGGAGGAGGAAGTGAAGTGCAAGAGCCCAGACTCAGTGTTTGATGGGTTTTGAGGACAGAGTTATGTTTGGTTGATTCCAATGTGAAGAATGAATGAAAACAAAATCCAATGATATTTATTATGCTGTGGGGAAAAAAAGTTTGTATTCACACACAATGTCATAATGTCTCCACTGAGTTTGACTAACTTTTGCTTCAACTCTCAAAGGACTGAGACAATCATCACATCAATAACATCTAAGAACATCCTTACAATGAGGCAAACAATAAAAGAATGCAAATAAAATAGATTTTTCTTTGACAAAGTAGAAAAAGAACACAGATCAGACATTAACTAGATTAAACAGGTCAGATTGTTTTAATAATGTCATCACCAGAAAGTTATTGAAGACAAACAAGCTGTATCTCAAAACAAAAAGTTGCACATTATTAAGAGACGTCTCTGCTTCTCCTCCTGTCTGCAGGTCTCTGGATGGCCGTCTGCAGGTTTCCCACAGAAAAGGTCTGCCCCATGTCATCTACTGCCGTCTGTGGCGCTGGCCCGACCTGCAGTCCCACCATGAGCTGCGGGCGGTGGAGTTGTGCGAGTATGCCTTCCACACAAAGAAGGATGAAGTGTGCGTCAACCCGTACCACTACCAGAGAGTGGAGACACCAGGTATGAGGTTTATCTCCTCTGCAGAAACAATCATGGTTCTTTTATTGTTTTGTTGTATAATATTTTTTTGTTATCCAGACATGTTACCAATCACTATTGGTATGCTCTGTGTGTGTGTCTGTCTGCTTTTATGTCTATTGGACAGTACTACCACCTGTGCTGGTGCCCAGACACACAGAAATCCCCAGTGAGTTCCCGCCGCTGGATGACTACAGCCATTCAATCCCCGAAAACACCAACTTCCCTGCTGGAATTGAGCCCCAGAGCAACTACATACCAGGTACCAGCAAGCCTCCTAACACCATTCGCACTCAGGGCTCTATTAGAGAAGCACATGGCCTAAAGCGCATGGTGCAAGTGCATTTAGGGCAAACCCAAATCCACTTTAGCTAGTTGGCAAAATAAATAGTTGCTGTGCCAAGTGTTACAGGCATTACACCAATCAGAGTTTCATCTCGCTTTCCCTTCACAAGTCAGGTGCTCTTTATCAAATGTGCTATTATAACGGTGGATATTAGGTAGAGAGAGAGAGAGCGTGCTTCTCTCTAGAGGAAATCAGTTCTCTTTGCTCACAGTCAAGTGCATTTGCTATTTCACAACACGGGCGCTAAATAACAGCTAAGAAAGACTTTGCACTGCTTTGCATGTATGATAGGGTCCTATGTCTCTGATGCTGCTTTAACTCTCAAGACTTGTACAGCTGCTTTCAGACGAGCATTGAACTCCGGTCAGTTGCTTTCATTCGTGAAAGGAATATTCAGGAAAATATCTGGACCCCATTGTTCAGCCTTAGAGAATCCTTTTCATACCAAGTCCAATTAGCCACAGCATCCGAGTGTCAGGCTGTTAACATCATACATTGATCAGTCACATTGCCGTCTTCTCTTTGACTCACTTTATCAGTAGTTTGATTATTTGACTTTCAATTACCCACTTACAGTTTCCTATTAGTTGACCTGGTCTCTAGTTGAGCACTGACAAGCATCTGTTCCTATGTCAAATATGATTAACTGAGATTCTGAGGGACTCCTGATAACATCAACGTGGCTGTGCATTGTTAAAAATGATTATTGAATGTGAATGTGTTCATGCAACACAAATGTAATGACTTGTCTGTGTGTTTGTGTGTCTCAGAAACGCCACCACCAGGATACCTCAGTGAGGATGGTGAGACCAGCGACCACCAGATGACCCACAGCATGGACACAAGCTCCCCGAACCTGTCACCTAACCCTGTTTCACCCACACACAGCAACTTAGGTAAGGGCTGTGTGTCTGTGCGCCAGTCTGTGTTTGTGTACTTTTCTGTCTGCCTGCGTCCACATATAGACAAATGATTCAATGGTGTATCTCCCCCGTGGGAATTCTGTTTGATTTAACTCTGAGAGAGGAAACCAGGTGATGAAAGAAGCCTTTGTCTTCCTCGCACCATGTGAGCTGCCGAACAGGCCAAGACACCATCCAGCCAACACTAACATCAATGACAATATCCTACATTTTTTTTCCATCAGGATGGAAGAACGCCAGGGGGCTTGGCTGGAAAGCTACTGGTGAAATAACAAAATCACACCAGTTTCATTTGGCAGTGCTGTCCAGCTTTGCTCTGGACTTCAAAAGCCAAGGACGAAATGTTGAAGCTGTTAGAGAGTGGCCACGTTGAGGGGAAAAAGAGCAAATTACCAGAACCAGTTGAAGTTACTGAAAACTATCACGGATAAGCCTGTAATTTGACCATCTTGGCTCCATTGTCCCTTCAGTGAGGGTTAAGTTTCCACATTTTATCTGGTAAAAGCTTCTGGGAAACGACGTATGGGTTTGACATTTTGTGATGCAAGCCCAGCCTAATGTTTTCTTTGGTGGCGCTTCTTTTCCCCCTTTACCTCAGCCCCTTTTCTCCCCACATTTCACCCATTTGCCTCCTCCTTTTTGCTCTTCACTTCCATTTTGTCTACCAGCTCCTCTGTTTTATGGCCATCATTTTTCTGTTTTCCCCCTTCTTCTTCTTTTGCTCTAATACGTTTCTTTTTGCCTGTTTTATTTCAACCTCTTCTAATTGATCTGCACATTTCAACCACCCTGTACATTGTACTCCTTTTCTTCTGTTTCTACTTTGTGTCTTTCCATTTGGTTTGATGAAACCTTCTTTCTCTGTGTCTCTGTGTCAGACCTTCAGCCAGTGACATACTGTGAGCCGGCCTTCTGGTGCTCTATTTCATACTATGAGCTGAACCAGCGAGTAGGAGAGACCTTCCACGCCTCACAGCCGTCGCTGACAGTGGACGGCTTCACGGACCCATCCAACTCGGAGCGCTTCTGTCTGGGCCTGTTGTCCAACGTCAACCGCAACGCATCAGTGGAGTTAACACGCAGACACATCGGTACAGTTCCACTCAAATCATTATTTAGCATCACACAGTGCTTCTTTACCCATTTTTAGCTGAGGGGTTTGTTTTTCTGTTTTCATGAAGGCCGGGGTGTGCGGCTGTATTACATCGGAGGAGAAGTGTTTGCTGAGTGTCTCAGCGACAGCGCCATCTTTGTCCAGAGCCCAAACTGTAACCAACGCTACGGCTGGCACCCCGCCACAGTCTGCAAGATCCCACCAGGTGTGTGTCAAGCAGACAGAGATGGAGAGTGTAAACTTAAGGACGCAGAGATGTACAAATGGAGACAGTGGAGAGAAAAGAGAGCAAGACAGTGAAGAATGATTGACAGAGGTTGATGGTTGTCCTCTTTGATCTTCTCGTCTTTCTGTCCACATGCCCTTTGCATAAGACACTAAAGACAAAATATCAATGGGAGATTGTCTGTATGAATTATTAAGTGGAATGTAAATATGATCAATTTACCAAATAGGCGGAGGCCAACATACACAAAAACAAACAGGTTTGCAGATGCTTTTATTTTCTTTTTTTATGTTTTGAAATTGTGTTGTCCTTAAATATCACAGCTGGGGAACGTATACTGTATATGTGGAGACTACTAGATTGTAAGTTGTAAAGTTGAGTTTTGATGACTTTCTCCTGCCTGCCAGTGTGGTGAAACATTAGAGGACCGTGTTAGTTTGCCAAATCTACATTAAATGGATGATACAGAACTAGTTAACGCTCCTAAATATTTTTAGAACTTTAAAAATGAAGTGGCTTTTTTTCTAAAGCATCTGTTTCCTCCAGGATGCAACCTGAAGATCTTCAACAACCAGGAGTTTGCTGCCTTGCTGGCCCAGTCAGTTAACCAGGGCTTTGAGGCCGTGTACCAACTCACCAGGATGTGCACCATCCGCATGAGCTTTGTTAAGGGCTGGGGAGCCGAGTACAGGTAAGCTGTAGCCACTCACTCGTTTCCTAAACGTAAACCTCGACCGCTTCAGAGCTGAACTGCTTAACAGAAGATAAAGCTCCATACCAACTTGTCAGCAGCACTGTGCAAAGATCGAGCCCTTATGTATACACAATAGAAACAAACAGACAGCGTGAATCACATCCCGCAATCCAGCCGCCCCCGCTCTCAGGCATCTGCTCACACTCTGGTGAATCCGGTGTGTGACGTTGCAGAGCCCTCATCAGTAGAAACAGGCCCCAGCTGGCACGCCAGACTATTTTTAAACAAACACACATGGGCTGTGTCAAAAAGAGATGTCAGACTTTCCCTCTTCCATCCCCACCCTATTTTCCACAAAGTCTGACTCACTGATAGTAAGAAAGGAGGAGACGGAATAAAGGAGGGCAGATGATTGGATGAAAGGTTTCCACAAGGGAGAAACCTTTGTTCTGTGAGCGACTGCACAGCAGCCCTGTCCAGACCCAACGCTCACATGTGGATACACTTAAAAACAGGATTCAGGTTACTGGACCAGCCAAGCCCTCCTCCTTCTTCTTCTCTCTCTCCACCCAAGCCTCTTCCTGCTGCCTGTCGGTTGTTTTTCATACTCTGTCCCTTTTACCTCCTCTTTTTTTAATTCATAAAATCAGACAAATCTCGTGAAACATCTGACACAACATCCAACTGATTCATCAGAGTTATTCAGACCAACACTTATGATGAATCAAACTATAAACCAGAGGGAAATCATGCAGCTCAGATATGTACATTCTAAATTAAACTCCTCACTATGTGGATGAGGCATTGAAAAGATGTTTCCATATAAAACTAAATTATTGTAGACATGAAACATTGATTAGATCTTCAGTCAAAAGAAATGATGACACAAACACACATGGATTGTTTTTCAGTTCACTTCACACTCATTTTGAAGTGTGACTAACTGATGAGCATTCATCCTGTTTATCGTGCACTTTCTTTTCTTTTGTTGCCTGAAGCCGGCCTCTCGTGTCCTGTGTGACGTCAAAAATGAAAGTGCGTTTGTTTCACTTTGCTGAGACATCTTTTTTGAAGTTAACTCACCCCTCTCCTGTCCTCTAAACAACTTTCTCTGTCTCTCTAACATCTGCCTCTCCTCTCCCAGGCGACAGACAGTGACCAGCACCCCCTGCTGGATCGAGCTCCACCTGAACGGCCCCCTGCAGTGGCTTGACAAGGTGCTCACACAAATGGGCTCCCCGAGCATCCGCTGCTCCAGTGTCTCCTAGGGAAGCCCTTCATCCACCTGCTTCCTGAACACCACGTGACTAAAAACACAGACTCCATGCAGAAAAGAACGGCTACACAAGTACGGAAAGACAAGCCCCTCCTCGATCTGTAACTCAGTCCTTCCTCCCCCACCAGCTGTCAGTAGCACTTTTTATAAACATGATGTTTGTGGCGAATGGGGACAAGTGCATTAAAGCAGAACCATGTTAGCAGGATCTCTACATTTTGTCCAGAATGAATATTTTCCTTTGGCATCTTTGTGCCAGAAAGGCTGTAGCAATGTGAGGAGGGTTGTTTTTGTTTTTTTTTATTAAGAGATTCTTATTTTCTTTGCTCTTTTCATTTTCTTGGTTTTTATGTTTTACATGTGTACAGATGTTAAAAGTGAACCGTGGATTTAAAAAAAAGATTTTTTTTTTAAGCATTAATAACAACTTTGTAAAGCATGTGTAAGATCATGTTAAATACATCTCACTTGACTGTGTTCCTGTATCTGGGCATTGGATCCTGTATTAAGATGATGGAATAATGGAGCCATCATTTTCAAACACTGTGTGAAGGACTGTACTGTAAGCCTCGTTTGTTTGTCGTTTGCAGCCTCCGGCAATCTGAGGACGCAAGTAACAGTTTCAGACAGAAACAAATGATTAAGCAAAAAATCTGTCAAAGTTTGGATCAAACTTTTCCCTCTGATCGCTGTAAAAAAATCCTCTCAACAGAGTATTCGGGTCACGTAAAGGGGAAAAAATACCTGAGATTACAAAAAGAGGTAAATTTAGGCTGCGTGTCATTTTAAAAGGGGAATATCAGAAGACCAGTTTATCATCTGTGTTAAAATGAGGAATCAGGAGCAACTTGTTAAGTTATACTGTCGTATACATTTCCCAAACACCGTAATGATTCCTCTATAGGCACATTAGCATCATATTATTATAAAGATTGAGCGAGGAACTGTATTCTGAAGAAAGAACCATACAGGAAGTTGCCTCTGCGGTTGCTGTTGTTACATCAAAGGGTAGTTGTTAGAACGAATTCAAGCATGGAACTTTTTCTTATCGATTCTGACTTTATTCTCGAAATCTCAGGTTATTTTTTCTTCGGTGTGGCCCTAATACTCTGTTGTAATTCACTGATTTGAAATGTGGGACAAATTATTCTGACGAAGCAGTGTGATGCTTCAGGAAACAGTAGAGCAGAAGGGATTTAACCCTTTAAATATGAGTATTTAAAGACAATTCTATTCATAAAATGTCACCAGGAGGATGATGCACTTTTGTTAAACGTGAATATTTTGTTCATTCATTGACAGTTGTATTTTGTTGTTACATGAAATATTGCCTGCGTTAATTTCAGGAAGTTTTGCCAACGTACAAAATTCATTTGCAGCATTGTATTATGTAGTAGTTAGTACATAATAGGTTTTTACGCAACCCTTCAAAAAACATCTCATAAACTGTATTACTCTGCAAACTTGTAGTTAAATGACAAACTGAACACACAAAATGTAGTTAGATTACTTGTGTGTGGCAGGAGTACTCTGCAGCACGTGTAAAGATGGCAGGAAGTTTACTTCACGTCTTTAATTCTCAGCAGTCCATGACATGGGTTTTATTTTTGTATTATCAGTAATAATGACTCTTTGTTCACTCAGGATCGTCATAACAAGAGTTCCGTACTGAAAGCAGATGCATGATGCTCCCGGTTATTCTTGATGAGGTGATAACACGTTGAAGATATTGTCTGACGTGACAGAACATGTGTCACATGTAACAGAAAACCTGTGAAGACGAAAAGCAGATTCAGCACAAAGCACAAAGGGAAACTTTTAGATAGACGGCGGCGTGTAAATAGCATGTCCCTGTTTTTTAGGTCTGTGTACATGTAGGACTTACATGTGTTATTATGTGACCTTCATAATGTCGGTGGTTTTGGAAGCTGGGGAACAAAAAATAAGCAAAAAATGTTGAGTTGGAGAAAAAAGCATAGTCGTAGCTTTTGTCCCGTTTCCTCTCAGCCACCCGCTGTGGTGGAAGTGGATCAATTTCCTTCTGGTTCCATAACACGAGACAAAGACACAGTGGGTGAACACGGACAATATATTGAATCTTTTTATAGTACTTATTTACATGAACCCAGCGTTTGATGTTAATGCCAGCCCAGTGGTGCTAATCTTTAACATTGTAGGGACTCAAGAGAACAGCAAAGCCATGAGATTTAACTTAAAGCTGGTTTAGACGCTGATTAGGACTTGTGAACCTTCTAACTATAACGTCAGGTTGTTTCAGAAACAGTAGCATCTACCGATCTGAGACAAGACGGCTCTGTGTAGAGCTTTTAGTGTCCTTGAACACAGCGGCCCTGATCCTAATGGGCTCGTAAACCCCGTAGTCGATGTAATTACCCAGTAGGGAATATTTTTGCAAGCAAATTTGTCATTTTTATACACTCTTCAACTTATAGTGCTTGTGTTTTATCCCCTTGTCTAAATTTTTCACTGTAATAGTTAATATTAGTCGTGATTTATGCTTTTTTTTCCTGCTTGTTAGATGTCTTGTATAAAATTATACCCTCTATTTTTCTCTGCCTATGAAAAGTTGATGTGATGCTTTATATTTTTGTTTATTATTTTTGGTCTATGAATAAAATATATATCTTGTGGTGACACCAGAGTCGACATGTTAAGTGAGAAGGGTTGTACAAATGCCACAAAGACAGTTCACTCTGCTTCCCTGTTTAGCATAGCTGATCTAATATGAAATAATTAAACATGAGACTTCAACTTGATTTTACAGCTTAACAACTTCAGTTAGTGTGACTTGGTTGTTACAGGCCTCTCTGGAGATGTTCCAGGTTATAAAATCCTCTCTCAGTAGTTTGGGGATTTCCTAGTCTGTGGTAAATAATTTGTCTTTGTCCTCAGAAGCAGACAGAAACCATAATTACAGACCCAGAGCAGACACTCTTGTTTCTTCAATTACATCTACGTTACAAGCTAATGCAAACCAATGCCGTCCGTGCTGTGAGGGAGGCTCGGCATGTCTTTGAATGTGAAAGCACACTTTGTTCTGGTGTTCTGAATGTAAAGAGGACTGAACAGCCTCTCGGGTACTTCACAAACCACTTCACTGTGGTGAGAAATAGTTTGGGTGCATGAGAAAATCTATTGTTGGAAGGGAGAGGGTGGCAGGACTGAAGCTGAAGGTTGTTTCATTCTGACGGATCACTCGCTGAAATAATGTGGATGCAGCAGGAAGACGTGTACGAGTGAGGGCCTCCATTGTGTGGTGGCATCAAAAGATACATCAGCTTACATTTCCTCTGTGTGTGTGATCCAGATATTACTCATGTAGGGATAGTCTGTATAACCAGTCACATAACGGGGACAAAAAGTCCTCAGAACATAAATCATTACATTTTAAGGTGAAGTCAAGGTTAGGATTAGAAACTCTGGTTAAAGTTAAAGGTCTTCATTGAAATCAACTAAATGAAGACACGACTGTGTGTGTGTGTCTCTACCACAGTCTCCTGTGAGTCAAGAATATAAAGCCTTCATATGTATCTACGGTATATATGTGTTTATATATTATATCATATCTAAATCAAAATGTTTGGAATTCTCCACCATTTTTGTTCGACAGACGATCTTAGAACTTAAGTTGATTATTTTTGTTGGTAAGATAAGTGTTAATCGCTTAATAACTTATTTTGGTTCATAGAATTACTAAAACTATTAAAAACCTCGTCCTACAACAGAAATATATTTTAATATACTTTTTAAGTGGAAGAGATGAGTTCTTTTAAACATTGGCTCAAGACACGATGCTGAAAGCTACATGAAGCTCTAAAGACGACACTGATTCATTCTTTTTTTTCTATAATATATATATGTATATAATATGTTGACGGTCACATGACGGCCTGGTTCTGAGAGATGTGAAACTGGTTCTGTTAAATGCCTCCTGGTGGTTGGTAAAAATAATAATAATAACAATAATGACACTACAACACAAATACCATGTCCACTGTTTTATTGTTGTGTTAATAGAACAAGTCACAGCAGGCCTACTGATTAACTGCTTCAGCTCAACAGTGCCATCTGCTGGTTAGAAGGATCATACAAAGTTTTTATTGTCAAACTGGTTACACAAGTACACTCATGTGAAAGATATTTCCTGGGAAGATCCATTAAATAAATAAACTGAGTAATAGTTGAGTAATAAAGTATTACACAATCACACTGTGTGTGTGTGTGTGTGTGTGTGTGTGTGTGTGTGTGTGTGTGTGTGTGTGTGTGGAATGAGAATTATTAGTTGTTATGGCTCCAAACTCCTATTCATTAATTACCTCCACCATGAGTGTTATGTTTACACCTCTGTCTGTCTGTTTGTTTGTTTGTTTGTTTGTTTGTTTGTAAGCAAGATTACACAAAAACAACTGAACAGATTTCCATGAAACCTGCTGAAAGATGTGGAATGTGTCCCGTTAAATTGTGTTGTGGATCTGGATCTGGATCAGGGGTCAGATCGGGGAGATATAGTTTGTGATGCAGAGCAAAGCAAAGTAAGTTTGTTTCAAACAGAACAACACATGCTTTGTATAAGAAACAACAGACATCACATTATGGGACAAAATTCATGATAATATATATATAACACGCCAGAATAGAATATACGATTAGGACAAAGACGCAGTGGCTGCACAAATATTGAACTCGATGTTGCTGTACGGAGATTATTAAACAGAATAGGTTCATACATCCTACAACATTAAAGAGCATCTCCTGCATTTATCACAGATGATTGGAATCATCACGGGCACCTCAGCCCACGTGATCACAGCTAATAGTGATTGAATGGAGAGAAAGGGCTCCGAGCATCGACGGACGCAGCAGGAATCTGCCTCATGTCGTCTGTCGATTTGAAGCGACTTAGTGCTGACAAGTGGCTGCAAAGATGAACAGATGAGCGCCGTCAGCTCTGTCGCCGTGTGAAGGTCACTCTGCGGCAGGTGTTGACAGCGAGGACATTTGTTGGTAAACAAATCCATCTTTGCAAAGGTCACCATTTGTGTCCTCTCTCGCTCGGCCTCCCCTCAACCCTCCCTTTATCTCCTCATCTCTGTCACGGTGTCTCTCTCCTCCAGCTCTACCTGCTCTCTGTTTACTTCTCTGGCTCCAAGTCTGAGTTGTTGTCATGAGGAACGCCTGTCGCAGAGAGAAAGCGCTAAACTGCAGCGTTATCAGCTTTCAGTGGCCACCAACCTGATTGCACGTCCATGGGTGGCTACGTTACAGCTGCTTCTGGAGCAGCAGGTACCCGAGATGGGCACTCACATGTCCAACTGGCTGTTGTTGGCCCTGTGCCTGCATCACACACACACACACACACACACACACACACACACACACACACCCTCTCTTACATACGCATACCAGCAGCCACCGTGCAAGCCAACACTCATCCCCTCCTGTCAGCTGCACCACCCGCCCAGGAGAGGAAGCTGTCACAGTGAGAGACATTTTGTTCAGACAACATTCTTAAGCACCTGGTAAACACTTCTGTTCAACGCAAACAAAAACAATAAAACAAGCATGAAATATTTTCAGAAGAGAACTTGTTGTGGAGAATATTTGGTGAAGCAGGCAACGAAAAGGAAAAGAGTTTTATTTTGCTCCTTCTCTCCAGACCAAAACTATCTATTCAACCTAAAACTAGATGATACTCAGTAGAGCACGTACCTCCGCCCGTGCCCAACATTTGGTTTCACACTTATGAAGCTCAATCCCCTAATTCCTGATTTCTTTTTTCATCAAGATCTTTAAATTATTCTGTGAAAAATCCAGGAAAAAATGCAGCAAAACACCGTCACAATGTTAATGAAAGTGAACGAACTAGTAAATCCTAGATCTGCATCCTGATCCAGATCCAAACCAAAATTCAGTTTGTTCTTCCCCGGCCCACCCCACATACTTCCAACAAGTTTTATCAGTTAATCTAACAAACAAACAGACAGACCAACAAACGCAGAGGTAACTATTTAACTTCTACATGTACAGGAGAGCTTCCATTGTATAAAATCAAAGCAACATCAAACCCCAAAGAACGGAAGAAAAAAGAAAAATCGTAGAAGCAGTGGAGAGAGAGAGAGAGAGAGAGGAAAGTGGTGGGAAAAAGAGTCAGTGAGGGAAACATATTTACTGACATCCATGGGCTGTCACCGCTCTGATTAATGGTGGCTGGAATCCCTGCCTGGTGAAAAGGTGTTGTTGGGGTGTAGAGAAAGTCCAGACGCTGACCCAGAACTAATAGCATTCGACTTGAACAAGCTGTCCAACCTGAGAGAGAGGGAGAGAGAGGGAGAGGGAGGGAAAGAGAGGGAGCGAGAGGTACAGCATCCAGCTGAAAGAAAGTAGGAGATAAGAAAAGTTAGGATGAGGAGACGAGGAAGATTCACATTAAAACCTTTCAGCACCTGGTCAGACTAATGTTCATTCATACATAATACACTATGTAATGTGTAAAGTCTATTATACATAATGTTATATAAATGTGGTTGTTTACTCATATATTTAACAGTAACTTGTAGATGCTGATTATCACTAACGAGTGTGGTGTGACATTTTAAAGGTGACATGTTCACATTATTATTTCTGCAAATTTGAGTTTATGTTCAGCATTAACGCACAGAAGTGTGTGTTCGATGAAGACGAAAAATATAAATATATGAATAATAAATATGTACTAATGTGAAATCTAATTATTTTACTCGTGAGTCAAGCTGAATATATTTTTTATTGCCTAAAGGGATTCATCAGATGAATTCACAATAATGATCAATGATTGGACGGAGGGGCAGAGTACGGTGGCCGAGACTGAATGAGATGCCTGTCTATTAGGAGTGTTACGGTACAGGTGCGCTCTTCCCTTTTTTGTCCTCCATGCACCTGTACCGTAACACTCATAAAAGACAGCATCTCGTTTTAAGCAGCTCAGACCTCAGTGAATAACTCTGCTCATCTCATTCTCAGGATTGTTGTCGCTCACTCACGCTGTGTTTGTGTTTCTGTTGTGCAGCTGTTTAGTTGTAGCTTTTACATTCGTGTTTTCTGTCACTGCGCTTGTTTGAAGCGTCTCAGCCACCGTACAAAACACTTTAATTGAGCGGGACCATGCGGTTCTCACCTCAGACCATTATAAAGGGTTCTAACATGTGTCTGTTTTCATTAAGAAATCTTCAGACCACAGTAAGTAACTCTGCTCAATTCACAATTGTTGGTTACCTAGAGCTGTTGTGATTGTGTTTCTTTTGTGTTGTGGTTGTGTTTCTTTTGTGTTGCGGTTGTGTTTCCTTTGTGTTGCGGTTGTGTTTCTTTTGTGTTGCGGTTGTGTTCTGGCTCTTATAGTTGTGTTTTGTGACTTTTGTGGTTTGGACGTGGTTTTTGTAGTCGTCTCGTAGCTTTTGCGGTTGAATTTCGGCTGAATTTTCTAGCTGTGTTGTTGTTACTCTTGCACTCGATGGTGCTGTTTGAGACGTCCCAGCCACCGTAGTGGACGGACAATCTGAAAACATAAAGGCGTCGGCCACAGGAAGTCAGAGGGTCTTTAGTCAGGACAATCTGAAAATGTATTTAATGAAACTCATATATACGCCTGAACATGTTTCAAAAAGAAAGCTTACATGTTAGGCTCCATGTTGACAGCTCGGCCTTTTCATCCACAATGAATCAACTCACATTGGGAAAAAAACCACAACACAATCATCACTTGTGAGCGCTCGTGCATGTTTCCCTTCAACACACCACAAAGACGTTCAGGTTTGAAATAATCTGCTGTTGATTTGCCAGAACTCGGTTGTGCCGAGGTTGTTTTTGCTGAGGGCAACAGCGAGCCCAACAGCTGGGACATAATGAAGCTTTGAGGCACTTGTTCTCCCATCGTGTCGTGCCAGCCCCTGTCTCCTCCACCAGATGTTCCACGGTTTCCCTCCAAAATGCTCTGCTGCCAAAACAGGGACAATCGCTACAGCAAAGCGGGAACCAGCTAGCTCCGCGGTCGATCCGTGATTATCAGGTGATCGTTCGGCTAATTGCTCGTTTTGTGTTTATTGGGTGAGGGAGGCCCTGTCACTTGTCAGTTTACATCTTTTGTGTGGCTGAAGAAATCAGTTTGATGGTGACTGGAGCTGCTGTCGTCAGAGTCAACAGAGTCAGCTGAGAGGAAGATGAAGATATTATTGATTGTTTTTTAAGATCTATGTCGTTGTGAATAAACATGTTGTTGATAAAGACTGTCAGTATGTCCGCCAGCACCGGTTAAACTCCATCAAACCAAATTAACACAGGATGAGAGGAGTGTGTGTGTGTGTGTGTGTGTGTGTGTGTGTGTGTGTGCGACTTAAACATGTTTAACGGAACAATGGAGGCTTGTCTTTCTTATGGGGACAAAAAGCAAGTCCTCATCATTGAATTTCAAGGTGGAGACGTGTTTTAAGGTTAGGTTTAGGCTAAGGTTAGTGAGTGTATTATCTTGATTACACCCCCTGCCTCATCTGTGGACTGGGAAGTTGAACTGGGGAGCCAATGGCAGACCCACATACAGTATCACCTACAAACCAAATCAAATTTTAAATTTTCACGCCCAGTTTCTCAGATTGGATCCAGAGTTTCTGGTTTCATTTGTTGGGATTGTAGTCCAATCTCTTAGTTCAGTTTTTAGATGAGAGATTTCGGAGTTGAAGCTTCATCTTGTAGTGGATGAGATCAGGATCAAGATGGTTTGGTTTTCGGGCATCTAGGTTGAGCAGTTAGGGTTCGGTTGGTCAAGGCGTTTTAACCTTGAGGAGCTATTTTAGAGAATTCTTGTTGAGAGACTGTGCCGCTCCATACAAACTAAAAAAAATGGAACCCCCTCATGTCCTTGTTCTGAGGATAAATCTTGAAGACAATCGTTGAATGTTTGACGTTGTTGACGTGCTGCAAAAGACACCTCTCTGATGCTATTGCACGATCTCGATATTTTCAAGTCATTGTGAAAGCACAATTTTGACTGGTTGACTTGTGTCTGTTTGTTTGTAAATACACTTCAAACTTAAGCTCGTACCCGTAGGTGAGGTGATGTCTTGAGATTTGCAATAACCTGAAGGACAAGTATTCAGTTTATTATATCAGAATAATGAACTTCCCACATTAGAGAACATTAGATGCTTTCTTAGATAATTCATGTCAGTTATCAAAACATATTATTATTTTATTTAATTTTGTTAATTCAATGCTCGTTGATTGACTCATTGATAACTTAGCACAATTGTGAACTTTATCCCTATAAATACAAGATCAGCAGTTTTCAACTCAACTCAAATGTTTGAGAATAGTTAATCAGGGTTTTAGTTTGTGTGTGTGTGTTTTGCTGTGATGCATTTTCTATTAATTACACTGTCTAACAACCTCTTGCCCGTGGAATCGTGGTGCATGTTGCTGAAATTACTAAACTAGTTCTTTTTTTATGTAACACTATTAATTTACATCATATAACATGCTTTGCTCAGATCATGTTAAACTGAATTGAAGCGTAGTTAAACCTTGTGTTTTTTTTTCTTTGTGGGCAAATGAAGAAATCTCTATGGGCTATCACGTCACTGATCAATGCACATTTAGATTTTCAACATCTGGCAAGCCACTGGAAATTGGCTTCTGTGGCAACATTGCGTTGCCATCATCCTCCCATCATTAGCTTTCACCATTGCCCCGGGGTTCATAATGTCGTTAGCTTACATAGAGACGCAGTAAAGTGATGTTACATGACGTTTCTCAACTCCTTTTATTGGAGTAGCCTGCCATGCAGCCTGCTCGTCCTATTCCATGGACACCACAGGGAAATAAGACATGATGAGAGCAGAGGCTTGATGACATGAGCTTTGAAATCTCTTGCGTCAAACATCATTTAATTTGGGGGAATTAGGCAAATAAAAAGCACCACACAAGCTCGGATAAAAATCTTTCTAGCCGTAGTGCGGTTTTACGTGCTTGTGGAAGATGGGCCATAAAGAATTTGGTCTTCATCCAGTTGGCCTACATACGATTTTACACATGTTAAGATCTTAATCTGTGCAAAACTCAAAAGGTTTAACACAGAATCTGAAAGTTGCACCACCGCTGCACAAGTTTTAATCGAATGTGCAGTCAAAATGATTAGCCACAATGACGGAAATTATGTAGTGGTAATTACAAACAGATGGGAGGCTTTATTTGCACTTAAGGCGACTGTGTGCATGGGAAATGCAGTGTGAACAAGAATAATTAAGAAGTTAGAGTCTTGTTTTTTCCAATTTGTGTTTAAATAATCAACACTATGGTATAAATTTGTTTTAAATTAACTATATAGTTGTATGAATGTGTTGCCAGGAGCATTTGTCACCTCCGAGCCTTGAGGTTGTGAAGATACAGGTTTTAGTTTTTTGTGAAACCTCAGTGTTTATCTTTTGTTTTCCTCAGGGGAGCACCACGTAAAGGCTGCACGGCCTCATGCTGAGAGGTTCCACGACACCTGAGGGCTCAGGGGGGAAAGACAGTAACTCATCAAGTGAGTCGGATGTGACTTTTTGTTTTAGTGCTTCTCTTGATGATGTGTAATGAAAAACAAAGCTGTTTGTATTTGAACAAGTTGCCAGAGTGCAGTTTATTCTCCAATAAATATGAGGGGTTCACAAGAAAGGGATAAACACAGATTATACAAATTTAAAACCTAGGGACATTTCTTTTCATAACTTATTTCAGGGTTAGTGTTACTTTCATTGAGCAGTTTGCATGAGCGGCTTCCCAATTACATTAGTTGTGCGGTAGTGACAGTAAATACTGACTCATGCTCTTCAACATCTGGACATGAGGCCCAGTGTCGTAATCTTTCTGACTCATCTGCACCATGATCAGGACAGAACATGTACATGACGGAGGAAATGAATGAGCTGTCACAGAGGATGAAAATGTCTATATTTTGATTTGTGGTGACTTATGATGTTGATGCTGTCTTAAAAGTCACAATGTTACAGACGTTCATTCCTGCCCAGTACAGTCCTCTGGCTTCTGAGCAACTACACTGAACCTGCTACACTTGGTGCCTTGCTCTCGGGCACCTTGGCACTGATAATGTTAAGTGGGCAGACGCTGTCCTATAGCTTCCCTCATCTCACTTTCCTGACATCTTCAAAATTTATTACAAACTCATCTGACTGTCTTCCCATTATTCATTTTGATTAATCAAATATACTGGACAAATTTATGATGTATATTATTATCATAAAAATGACTGTTGCCACCCTCATAGCTCCAAGGGTCTATAATGAATATTTAATTTAATTTGTTTATTCTCTACAATACTTTATGTGATGAATATTGTAACCAAGAGGCACTTTATTATACAGCCTGTTAATGTGAACAATGATCAAACCATTTTCACTTTTGGCTTAAAGAAGGCTTCCAGGCTCAGTTTTATTAAAAGTTTAATTTGGATGAGATGTGTGTTTATGTGTTTGTCTCTGCACTGAAACGTTTTTACCAACTTAATAACACACAAATTAATTCAGCTTTTTCAAATTTAATTGAGCAATTGTGTTACTATAACTTGCTCATTATAAGTCCAACAATCAACATCAATTGAAATGATTTTTTAAGTTGGTTCAACAATTTTCTTTTAAAATCAGGTAAAGAGGCGCAGACACTAAACTAAGTGCGTCAGATGCGAACACAAGAGTTACTATGAGTAAAAGTTAGAATCTGATAAGTGAGGGATAGATGAGATGTTAGTATTTACCGAGATGACCTCTCACAGCACAGTTTTGCCTCTCACCCATTCACACACACATTCATACAGTGGATCCATCACACATCACTCACACACACTATCGGCACAGCTGTCAGGGGTAATGTGATGGGGTTCAGTGAGAAGACTGGGATCTAACCACCTTCTGGTTAGTTGGCGACTCGTTGTACCTCTTGAGCCATAGCCCCCCTGTGGCTGTTATCTACCACAGACTGATGTGAACAGATGTGTTGAGAGTCGATGTGAACAGTCCGGCAGAGTGGAGCCGGTGGATGTGAAGCTGCAGAGAGTACAGATGAAGGATTGAGTTTTTGAGGTGGTGATGGTGAAGAGGAGCCGATTAATATTTAGCACAGTGGTTTTCCGCTGCTTCACTGCACATGGGCCCCATGAGTTGTTCACAGTTTCCTCTGTGTCCAACAGAGGTCACTAGAAACTGCTCTTGGATGAAGCTACTTCCTCCTCATCAGCTCTGGTGCCCCCCTCCTGAGCTGAGCTCCCAAAATATGCTGCAGTTGTGAAAGTCTTTCTTTAAACCACCATTAACAAACAGCTTGTATCTTATTTCCACCCTGATTCAGCAAACCTGCAAGCACAGGCGTGCTTTATTTATGCTGGTGGATTTTATGCATGACAGTTTTGCTGAGGGGAAAAATGTTCCTCCTCCCCATGTTTCCTCTATTGATTTTGGCGCCGCTTTGACGTGAAAGCGTGCCAGAAGTGTCACTTAGATAAATCACTGTTAGCCCAAGCTGGCGCAGCTCGGCACCAGTGACAGAAGGGAGAATTCCACGTGGATCAAATAAATACAGATGTGGTATAATTAGTTGTATTCCCAAGGAGCCTTTTGTGGGTATGTTAAAGATGCTCGGGATCAGCTGCTCGTCGCTTTTATCAATTTAAACAGGGACAGAGGCGAGGTGGGTCACGGCCCATGTGGTTTCTGATGAGTCACATGTCCGACATGTTGGTTTGTAAATCAGACAAGGTGAAATGTCTGCTGTGTGCTTTCTTCCTTCTCTAATTAATTTGGGAAATTAATCAAATAAAAAAGGGTTTATGTCGCTTGTAGCCATGACCTGGCTTTTTTTGCATGTTGTTTGTGGGTGACAGCCATCACATAATTAATTTTCTTTTTGTGTAACCTTGAATTAACCAACCTGAGAGCATGGTCTTATTTACAATGGCCCCTGCTCAGCAAAGCGAGTCTAAATCAGGCAGAAAGAGGACAAATATAATAAAGGAACAAGAAAGCGAAGGAGAAACAGACATTAAGCGGAACAGAAACACTGTACCTCTCTTAAATTTCCTATCAAACATTTTGTCAGTGTATTTTCCAACAACCTGTCTCTCTTTACAAGAACGAAGCTCAGTACAGTTCAGTGAGGTGATGGTCTTATACAAACAACATATGCTGTTGCTTTGGTGCATTGCAACGTTCAGAGAGCCACGGCGCTACATTAAGTGCATCATCTTCTAACAAAAGCAGAGTACATTCACCACATAATACTGCCATTACGATTAATGCCTCATCCTTGTGAAATTGAAACCCACCTTCTTTTTTTTCTCCCACTCTCGCAATTATAGCCCCTTCAGGAGGGGACGTATTTATGCCCAGCAGTTAGCAATGCATTGATTTAATACGTTTCTAATCAGGACATACAGCTTCAGGGCCTGAAATGTTAATTTTTCCTGCTGCTTACAAAGTAGCCTTTGATTTTCTGTCACGGCAGTAATTACCGTTTTTTGCCACTAGATAGGGAGAGAGCTTTGTCTTGTCTAATTATGAGGTAATCATTGCTGTAGTGCCAGCATGTTGTTCTCACCTTTTTGTTAATACTATTTTAATTTTATTTCTACAGCTTCTGGCTATTACCTTCCCTTCTAATTCACACTGTGACACTGTTTACACTCTCTCTCCTCGTGTGTGTGTGTCTGAGTGTATATTTGGAGTGCAGTAGCCTAGTGACGGTAATTGTTGTGGTATTGGTGCTGTTAATTACTGGAGTAAACGGTTGAATCATGGCCAGGGCCCTTTGTGGCTGCAGAGTGGCGGGCAGCAGCAGAGAGAGACAGAGGGCTGGAAAATTGTTTTTACCATCTGGGGACCAAGGGAGAGAGAAAGGGAAGCAGGAAGGAGAAACGGGGGAACAGCGGCAGACAGAAAGGCCCAATTGGTGGCCACAGCCTCAGGGTTCAGGGTCCATATGGAAGGCAACACTTTATTGCACACCTTGCTGTTTTAATCAATGGCAAGCCTGTTCACAGAGCCTAGAGCAGCAGTGGTTGTTTCTCATTGTCTCGCCGCTACTTCCACTTTTGCTGCTCCGCTACACCCCGACACTTCCCACCAAATCTCTGAAGAGCCGCGCAGCACTTTCAGGCCTCCACAGAAGTGGATGTGCCGCAGTGAAAACCTTTGCACTGTGTGCGAGGTAAAAGCTCCTGTTTTGTAATGATGATTTGATACGCTTATGGCTCCTGCCTGAGCCGTTCCAATTTCCCGACAAAGCAGGAATAAGAACGTCGACACCTGCTGTGTTCGCAGTCATTTCTTAAAATGGAGATTCCATCTGAATTCCATTTGAGTGTTGAAAGTAATGAGATTAGGCTACAAAAGGCGCATTAACACCCAGACACTGGGACGTGTGCTAATAACACCATAAAAGTGCCAGCCAGCAGAGGTCTGAATCCCTTGTAACCCCACCCTGAGTGGAGGCTGTTCTGGTAATCACCCCCCATAGACCCAGCACCACGTTGAGGAGTGAGAAATAAAGCTCTGGCTCTATATGGGAGGCTGAGCCTTTGCTTTTATCAAAGAACATGAATATTTCGTTAAATTAGACCCGTTTTATAACAAACACACATAACAAGGAAAGTTTTGAAATGAAGGACCTGCTGTTTTAATTTCAGACTAGATAAGTATTAACAGAACGGCAATAAGATCGTGGAGCATGACGTGTCTCAGACTGGAATTTATCTTTCACAAATGTTATCTCTTCACAAGCTTTATTTTATATGTGACGACTTTATGGACTCATCTGCATCTGCATCCAAATTTTAAGATATAATATGTCATTTAAATGTCCAATAACAACTAGACCTCGGTTATATACTGTGTTAAATTGTGTACTTACATTTTCTAAAATGTTTCCAACAATGTTCTAACAGAGAAAACACAAATCTTTATTCAAGGTAAGAGGATTATTTGTTGCGTCGTATTTGCTTTACCTGTGACTTTGCCAGTCTCTGGTATAACTTATATAATCTTAACGTCTCTCACTATTGTTTTGATGGAGAGACACTGGTGACCAAAGTTACATCATCCCAGGTCCATTCTCATCCCTCTATCATCTGCGTAATGCTGCTGGCAAACAATCCAACAAACAACAATTCTCTCTTGCAGGAGGTATTAACAGTGATTTCTCATTCTTATTTAACTTCTAAGCTGTTGGTCATGCCCTGAGCATTTTTATCAATTTTAGCTAGATTTTGTTATTATGATTTATTATTTGTATTTGTAATATATCATCTATACTGATTATCCTTTGAGGGTATTTATCTATTTATTTTTTGATGGCTAAATACATTTTCACTGCAATTATAGAAGATGTATGTTTAGGATATTTGACAGTGGGAGGAACTGGGTATGCAAACATTTAATTTCATCACTAAATATTTTATGTAAAACTGTGAACTGGAAATCCATTCATATGTTTTTTACTAAGTTGTCATCATTTTATAAATATGAGTAATTATTTAACTAATGATCAATTAGAGTTACGCATAATAATGTAGGACTGTATTCACTCTCCAGTAAATCTCACTGAAATTTAAAACATCCACAGTCACCTAAAAGGAATTCTTAGATTATGAAAAGTGAGGTTAGTGTTTGTGAGCATCTTGTGGAGAAACTCCACTCTGTGATTGGCTGGCACAGCTGGATGATGTCATCCAGATGTCTAAATGGTGCTCAACAGAAATGGAATTGTGCATTATGTCTACCCTCCAGAAGTCCGACTGCTACAGTCTGCACCGTCTCTCTCCCCGTGCTCAGACCCTGTCACTGTTGTTTGGCTCGTTGTATTACAGCTTTTACCATTAGTTGGATTTGTGATTAAATTTAGCAAAGTGCTGCCGATAGCCGAATTGTCCAGCCACTCTCAATTACCGTCGAGGGAGGGTACCTGAGAAAGCTTAACACAGCAATTAACAACTTAATTAAGTGCCACAGCCATTGTGGCATTTCTGGAGCCATGCAACAAGGGGCGTATTGATTGCAGGGGATTGCCAGTTGGTCCCCAATTGATTGCCCAATTGATTGGCTTGGATAGGCATTCCTCAATGACTCGGAGAAGGAGCTGGTGTGTATTTTGTGCATGTGTGTGTGTCTGTGTGCGTGCGGTGTGTTTTGTCTCTGAGGAAGTAGCCGTCACGCTGCCATGTGACACACTGATAATGACCTGCCAGACTGTGTATGGCCTCTCCCAGTCCCCCTGGGTGTGACACGCATGTCTGTTGTCAATCAAAATCACTCACTCACTGTCTGTCGCTCTCTATGGCTCACACACGCACACACACACACACACACACACAGAAAACACACTCAAACAAAAGCTGGAGGACCACGCTTGAATCCTAAGTAACATCTGCAGTCTATTCGTTCTAAATACACCTGACAGGGATGCAGTAATAAATACACACTTGCACTCCACAGAATACACTGCAGCCTCTGGATATACTTTAACACTAGATACATAAATACACTTTAATTTCATGTCAATGCATCTTATAACGGGCGACACAAATATTCAGATATCTCTATTATTACAATTTAGTCACAGTTTCTTTTATTTTCCAGACGCACAAGCACACGAGGAGAGATAAAATTACACACACACACACACACAGAAGAAAGCACACACACACACACACACACACACACACACACACACACACACACACACACACACACACACACACACACACACACACACGAATCTGGTGCACCCAGGGGAGCAGTTAGGGTGCTGGGCAGAGCTGGATGTTGGAGGGGAGTGAAGTGGTGGTAAGACATCAAATAAACTGTCATCTCTTATTGTGTCAGTGAAGTAATTCCCTTTTAAAGGCTTGACCTTTCACCCCGGAGGAGCTCGGCCTATTGCACGGAGCCATGATAACAAATGACTCAGACGGGGGGGGGGTACAACGCTACACTCGCTCGCTCGCTCATTCACCAGGTCCACCACTTCACCAGGTAGCAGGCAATTCCAAACAAGCAGCTCACGTTTATTCTAATTTAGCTAAATGATAATAATTATTATAACTTTATTGACAGAGCACTTCTCATCACACAGCACAAAGTGCTGGATAGCAAGAAAACAAATGATTCAAATACAGAGATAAAAAAAATGAAGTAAATAAATATAAATGTGTTCTAAAAGATGATTAAAAGCAATTTCACACTGTATTTGAATATTAAAGCACTTTATGTGAATGCTATGTTTAAGTCTTTACATTCAGGATCCTTTATGACATTTCCTTTTTTTAATTTAACTGTATTACTCGCCCTGCCTCAGTAGTCCCTTGTGTTACCACTGGGGGGTAGTATTATATGGACAGACCTGAGGATGGCTCTCAATGAGATAGACTCTGACTGTTCAGCTGGTGTCTGATCAAATATGTGTTGGGCAAATCCATTCACTGCAATGTTTAGCTTGAAGACTCTGGAATGACACTTGATTCAGGGGATTTATGGCAAAAATAACGTGTGTGTGTGTGTGTGTGTGTGTGTGTGTGTGTGTGTGTGTGTGTGTGTGTCAGGGGGCTTGTCAGGCTCAGCTCTCCCCGCGCCTGCTGTGGTCCTGAGGTGGTCAACTTATGACCTGTAATTACATCGCCACTTTGCTCTCACATCTCACCGGAGCAGCTCGGCCCTGGATACTTCAATTACCTCACTTCAATGCCTCTGTTGCTCTCACACGGCCAACAAAAATCATAATGATAGTCCAGGGAATGGACTGATTCAAATTTCACAACATGTGCAAGACAGGAAATAAACATTTCAAAAACAAAAATCTTGGGAGAAAACAACCAAATAGATAAAACTGATTATTTTTGTGTGGAATATGTTGTTTTGATCTTTCACATGTAATAATAATCATGCATCCTGATGCCTCATCACCATAGACAGGCTTGTACCTTTTTGGCACCACATTCAATATGCAGACATTTCCAAATTAAACAAGAAAAGCCTTAGAAAATGACACAGCAACCCCAGCAACACTATTCATTGAAAACCGTCTGCATTAATTTGCATTCAAACTTGTTGTAAAATGGAGAAAAAGAAAAAATATATCTATTTGGGCCTATTTGAAGGTTGGGCCTGGGTGGCATATGTTTGCCCTTGTATAGAGTTCTGTCACATTGTGGTGTAACAGAGCCTCAGCTGCACGATTGCAGTTTTTAATGAAAAAGTGGGGGCTGCCACATCCAGGTAAGACCCCTGGAGGTTGTATTTCCAGGGCTTTGTTATGTCCCACAATGAGGCAGCGTGGACACAGACACACATACACACAGATTTAACCCAACAATGGTAGCTATAGTGGAGGCTGATAATACACACTTATTTCACTGTTAAAAGCAAATGTTGGACATATCCTTGATAATCTGAAAGAATCTCCGAAAGGCATTAGATCTCAAATGTCTCAAAACTCCCATCAAGTCCACGAGGAAACATCTGAGGTTATTAAATGGCTCCATGGAAATAGTAGAAAATGTGAGTATTTGTTTTTGGTGACATTATAAACCAGGCAGCCTGTTTTTTTTTCTTAACTGATTATATACTTTTTTATAATTTCATAGCTGATCTATAGATTTGTGTCTTGCCTGTAATGGCCAGGTGTAATCTCAATAACTTGAAAATATATATATTTTTTTAAAGTCTGACAGACAGTAACGGTAAAACTTAAAGTCTGTGCTGCAGAAGCAACAGAGGAAACGGGAGCCATTAAATAAAAAAACGCTGCTCGGCCTCTACTGGTTATTGTGAGCAGGTCAGAGAACAGGGATAAAGATGTGAGGAGAATCTGGTCTGACAGGAAGAACCAACATTCCCCAGCAGAACCACGACTGATTCACCACAGTCAGTTTTTAATCATTTCTTTTCATTATTACTTTCACTGTTCAGTTAATTGTGTTGGGCTTTATATGACATGTGAGCACTGACCATGATGTGCTCTTTCACACACCAAAGGTCAGAGGCATCGCTTACTGAAAGAGAAGGACCACCCCGCCCCCCCCCCCCAACACTCAGTCGGTCATTACCTCATTCCCTATCAATAATTGACAAGCAGTTGTCAGTTGAAAAGCCAGCCAGACTTTCCGTTGATCTGTTTGATGAATATTTCAGCTGACAAACAGGCCACCTGACACTCTGCACCACGGCAATGTGTGGTTAGAGAGAGGTCGCTCATCTCGACCACACTCATTCACGTATGCACGCGCATGTACAGTGACATTGTTGTTGTTGTTGTTGCCATTCTGTCCCAATCGTTTTAGTTACTGCTAATTTACATAAATCACTCTGTGCACCCTGCGTTTGTCAGCATTTGTTTTGTCAGTGTGACGACAACTAACCGATATTAATGCATAATTTATAGCAGGTAAAATGCAGACAGTACTCAAGTACCGCACTTAAGTGCAATTTTAAGGTACTTGTACTTTTAAATTTTTTTTCAATGCTACTATATACTACAGTACTGCACTTACTGTATCGTGGCAGCTGTACAACACTGATTATATAAATGCACTTAATACCCAACAGTATTAGATTTGCTCGAGCTACAACATTAAATCGTCAGAAACAGTTTGTTATACAACATAAGAGTGACGTGTTTTTCACTGTGGTATTTACAGACATATTCATCACTATCATCATGGACACAGTAGTTGTGAGAGCTGGCTTGAGAACATATCGACTGATATGGCTAAACTTACTCAAGAACTTATTTGTGCACATTAGAATAAAACAGGAGAAAATTAAAAAGTGAATGAAGTTGCTCTATAAATGTGAAATTATTACAAAATTTAAATATTTTATGGCAATTGTATTACTGCTGTTTTTTTGCTAAACAGCAATATGTCATCGCATTTTGTTTTCAATAAAGTCACTTGACCACAGTGTGAAAGAAGAGCCAATAGAGCTGTGGTGAACTGGTGATGTGTTATTTATGTCGGGCTCAGTTCAAAAGCAGCCTCTACGGAGGAGACACACACCATAAATTGTTCTATGGCCTCTATAAGCAGGTCAAAAAGGCACCAATATTTCCTCTTTATTAGAAACAACAGAAACAACATGCGGCCATAAAGGGGCCCTCAGAGGTGAATCTGAAACAGTGGCAAGTGCAGGGAGAGCGTGCTGCGCCGAGAGCTGAGTGGTAGTCACACAATCCATTTCTTCCCACCGGCTTGTCCGTATATTGGTGGGTTTCGTCATAACTCTCACACCAGTGACTCGCAAACTCCCCATGCTTCATCACAGGTCAACACAGAGATGAACTTTGAGGGAAGATGTAACAAATGATCGCAGCCTCCCCAACAATTCATATCTGCTGAAGTGCCATAACCCTCTAAATATCCTGACCTCAATCTGGAGTCTGCATGTTGAAGGCCCATCTGAGGGAGATGGTATCGATCTGAGCAGGAACTCTGGCAGCATCAATAAACAACCGGCTTCAGGCTTCAAGGCTGAGGAGACACATCTCTATTTCAGCTGCAGGGTTCACATCTGGATACCTGAGCAGGATGTGGCACTGGACAGATGGTGGGAATCTTTTTTTTTTTTTCTTCTTCTGCTGAAATCACAGCAGGTTCGGCTCATTTGTGAGACCAGAGCCGGTGATAACTTTCCCGGTGTTGGCTCCATCAAGGTAAATAAGGCCTTTAGCCACAAGCGTGCACATTAAAAAAAAAAAATCACGTTAATGTGAAGGGGCATAGTGAATAGAAAGCTACCAGGTAACAGTCAATGGGAGTGATCGATGCTTAACCAGCAGACAAATAGTATTTGAAGATCTTCTATATCAGCATTACTGTGATAGAAGACGGCACTGACTTTGGTTCATTAATCAATAAACACAAGCCAAGCAATACATCTGACAAAGACTAATGAAATAATAATCATCATCATCCTCGGTGTAGGAAGAGGAAGACAAAGAAAACACATGTTGCACTAAAAACAACCATAAATAACAATGAAACCACAGTAAATATTGGTCAATCTGGCCGGACAATTAAGTTGCTGTCTTGTTTACTTGCCTTCCCCTCTTTGCTTAGAAAGTTAAATAAGTGTGCCTCATATATTTAGAGTCAAACTGAGCTCACTTTGTGCTAAGCAGCTTGTCAATAGCTAGAAAAGAGGCACAGGGCAAAAGAGGAGGTCTGATAAAATGGCTTTTAATTACCAGACAGTGAATGCTGGTCTTCCTTTCCCACTTTCTCCTCCCACCTAAGTCAGGAGTTTGATTTCTGATAATGTGGATTGCTGACTGGGCTTCATCCCCGTTGGCCCTAAAGCAGAAGGACCTAACGTCAAGTCCTGGGAGAGCATGTTTGACAAAGTGCCATATAGATCCTGTGTTTTTCATCAGAGGGCAGTGCTGGTGGAAGCATTAATCAGAGCACTTGATAGCCTGGCTTTGTTTTCCCTCTTTACTCTCCTGTTACAATTAGGCAAAGTAATAATTTCAGGCATTACATGGAAATCAATGGGTCTTTAACCCGGCTGATGGTACAGGTGTAAATGATGAGACAATTCAACCGCAGCTCGATGCTGTGAACTCCTAACTTCTGTCAATATGTGTGTGGATGAATGGATGAATAGATGAATGGATGGATGGATGGATGGATGGACAACTAGACAGATGGATGGACAACCAGACATGGATGGACGGACGGACAGATGGATGGATGGACAAACGGATGGATGGATGGATGGTTGAATAGATGGATGGATGGATGGATGGACAAACGGATGAATAGATGGATGAATAGATGGATGGATGGACAACTAGACAGATGGATGGACAACCAGACATGGATGGACAGACGGATGGATGGATGGATGGATGGACAAACAGACAGATGGATGGATTGGCAAGCGGATGGATGGATGCACCAATGGATGGATAGATGGACAGATGGATGGATGAATAGATGGATGGACAAACAGACAGATGGATGGATGAATAGATGGATGGACAAGCAGATGGATGGATGCACCAACGGATGGATAGATGGACGGATGGATGGATGTAGGAACAAATAGATGGACAACGGATGGATGGATGGATGGACAAACAGTTGGTGTACATGACAGATAGAGAGATAGAGCTGTGAGCCGAGTCCTGTAAATTAACAGGAAAAGAGACCTCACTTGGCTCAGGGATCAATTTCTTGTTGTTGAAAGAGCAATCAGAGCTCGTCGGGGAGCAGCAGGCTCAGAGACTGATGCCGCTCCTCAATCATAAGGCCGTAAACAGTTCTAAGTGTTTTACATCAATTATATACAAATGACTCATGCCGTGTAAAAACCTTTAAATACTAATGCTGTGTAGAGTGAAAGACGGGGAAAACTCTTTGAATACTTGAAAAGCCGCAGTCATGAGGGCCAGACACATTTAAAAAAGAGTTTAGCTGAGGTGAATTGTCCGTACAGAAGAGAAGCCTTGTCCATTTCTCATCTCTTCAGCTGTGCCTCTCTGTGTAAGTGCGGACCATTCGCAGTTTTCACACGACATCAAAATATTGATTGAACATTTAGAAAAGTAATCTAAGGTCATCTGTTCTAATCTAAGTTGATGTATTAAAATAAAATGTACCCTCCTATAATACCTTCAGAAAGCTATTGTCAATAATATACTCTCTTATGAGACTCGGTCTCACATCCGTCATGTACAGCTAAAGCATCCAAGGTGATAACATTCTCTTTTTATGTAGTATTCAATAATTCAATTTCAGTATAAAAAGGTTTGTTCATTGTGTGTCACCAAGTGTTGCCTTCAAGCACTTTTCTTTGCAAGGCTTTACAGTCTAACACAAAAGCATATGCATAACTGGGATATCTTGGTTCGTTGAGAAGTGACAAATATTTCAAATAACTTTATTCACAATACATTCATATTCCAACAAGTAGAATTAAAATAAAAAAACTGTTTGAACCTAATTTGGTTATTTAATTGTATGGCCTATTTGTAGTCAAACAAAGTCAAGTCAAGCATTTTTAAATTCTCAGCAGCAGAACAGGAAATCTGAGCCATTTCTCCTTTTGAAGGGGAAGTAGATGGCCAGACTGTCATTATTGATTTTATATAGACATCTAGCATATGCAAAAATATGAGCAAGAGTTCACTCAAGGGTAGATTTGAACGAAGACTAGTACTGCTTGTTAAGTGTCATATCAGTACATATGTCACAATCTCAAACACAACATTTGTATATCAGGCCTCTTATTTGAAAGATGAGCTGGACACGGTCAAAAATGATCAAAATGTCATAATTTGTCACATTAGTTATCAGGATAAATGTCACAATATTGACTTGACTGATTTCTTCTCCTGAATGAAGGCTGTGATTTTAATAATTTGCTGAGCCTTTATGAAACTGGTGTATGTGCATCTCCATGGGTGTTGTAGGTTAAATAAATTCTGTGGTTTGTCTTTTCCTTTCCTTCCTCTGCAGAAGAGAAGCAGCATCAACCAGTTGAAACTAACTATTGAACAGAGGCTGAAAGATCAAATCCTTCAAAAGTGGCAGTGTGAGCTCAGACGTTCATCCTCATGTGATGTGCAGGTATAATTCAAACACAAGATCAAACTGGAAAAGCTGCTCCCTTCATCTCTATCAGACATTTTCTTTAGTACAAATACTTTAAACATTGACACACTTCTCCGTGATGTTACAAACAGTTTCTTCTAATCAGTGTTGTAAAAACTGTTATTTTGCTGAAGTTCTCAGTTACACGCGGCATCTATTGCATTTCTGTCCGTCGTGGGAGAGGGATCCCTCACGTGTCCCTCTGAGACCCCCTGTTAATGGGATTTTTTGGGTAGTTTTACTCTTGTTGAGGGTTAAGAACAGAGGATGTCGCACCTTGTTGAGCCCTATGAGACAAATTGTGATTTGTGAATATTTTCTATACAAATAAAATTAGATTTGATTCGTATTTGTTGTGTGAAAACAAAAAAGTACTTCATAAACTTACTTAATAAACAAATCTGAGGTGAATCAAGTTTGTGTTACACCTCCTCACTGTGCTTGTACAGTGCTTATATTTCAGTGAATTTGACTTTTGCCACCCGTTGCTATGGATGATAAATAAATAGCGATGATTATTGATATTGTTTTTTTGACCAGAGCTACTTGAAAAGTAAAAGCGTCCATGTTTCTGTTAACGCAGATGGCAGTGTTTTATTTTGAAAAGCTCCGAGCGGATGTTGATTCGGAAGTGCTGCGGCTTCCTCAATTAGCTTCATGACCAAACCTCCAGGATAACTCAGTGTCAAACTTAGCCTCAGGAAGCTAACACACTTACGGGTAAAGTTGAATCTTCCCCGCGGTTCTGTCGTGACCGTGGCCGCGGGTGGAGACCGAGCTCGGCGGCGAGCGGTGTTTTAAAATCCCCGCATCACTTCAACACAAGTGTCTGGAGGGAGCAGGATGCTAGCAGCTGTCGCCAGCGAGCCGCTGCAGGAAATGAGCTGGTTAAGCTAGCTGAGGCTAACTGTTGTCATGAGGCTTGATTTCTCCTCTTTATGCTCGCGCTCGATGTGAACAACCTCTCCGCGATGGACACCGAGGCGATAGTGATCCGAATAAAGACACCGTCAGGAGACATGGACTCATCCGTGGACTGTCCATCTCTGCTGAACTTCAATGACCTGCTGGTGAGTCCTCAGAAATGCTAACTGACTTCTTCTTCTTCTCCTCCTTCAGAAACAGCTGCACAGTGACTTCCAGACACACTTTGGATTTGACAGTTAATGTTTTAGACTGAACATGTCTGAGCCCCACTATTATAACAGAAGTTACAACACTGTGACCCATTAAATAATAACATTCAGGAATACAAACCTGTGTGTGTGTGTGTGTGTGTGTGTGTGTGTGTGTGTGTGTGTGTGTGTGTGTGTGTGTGTGTGTGTGTGTGTCTTCCTAAGCCCCACAGTGTTTAACCCTGTGCCTCTAATGTCATAAATCACATTTCAGGTCGCCATCAGAGATGTCATGCCTGAAGCTACTGTCACTGCCTTTGAATGTAAGTGTCTGTGTAACACTTGTATTTCTTCACAGCTGAAACGTTCAACTTGAAGAATGTCAAGGCTCCTCACTTTACTTTGTTCAACTCCCGAAACTATTAATCAATCAATGGGTGATATTTGCCCAAAAATGTTTTAAATCTTTTCGACAATCGTTGTCATAAATGTCACATTATTATTATTATTTCTTTTTTTTGTCTAAAGATTGACTTTTACTCCAGAGTTGAGGTCGTGGTCTTAAACTTTTCTCTGTGAGATATAGTCAACTTTTCTTTTGTGAAATATTAACAAATATTTCAGTTTTCTATCATTGGAAATCTGGACACTTTTGGATTTTGGACATTACAATCCTTGTAATTGTGACATATTTACAATTTATATATTTATTTCTATTTGTCAGTTTTTGCTCTACTCCTGACATTTTCAAAATTCACAAAACAGTAATACTTCAGAGTTTTGTATTTTTTTATAGCACAAAAACAGAGTCCTATATTTTAGTAATCATTTTAAAACTACTGTCTGAGCCCTTGAAACAAAATTTCCCAGGTTTGGCTTTAATTAAGGATTTGTCTTTTTTGTGCATATGCTTCAGGCATAAAGTGAAGATGCTTTTAAAATGATGCATTTCATTTAAAGTATAGCAAATATGAAAAAAAAAACAGCTAAATCAAATCAGTATTTGATGTGATCACTAATTCACAGTCTGCAGGTGGTTCAAAACATCTTCTTCTCTTGTCATAGTGTCTTCTGTCTCCTCACATGAAAATGTTTGTCTCTTTCTATATTTCTATAATCTTTCTATACTTTAAAAAACTCCTGTTTTTAGATGAAGACGAGGTGGGAGACAGAATCACTGTGAGAAGTGATGAAGAACTCAAGGCCATGTTGTCATATGTAAGTATATAAATAAATAGATTTTTATTTTCATCTTCTCACAAATCCATCCTACAAAGTGGTTAAATTTGTTATGTTGCAGCACTTCACATGGGGGCTTACTGCTTTCATATCTTTCACACCATTAACCTATTTGCATTTAATAAGTATTAAGTAAAAGTTGATTAAGTTAGTAGCAGTATCTAGTCTCTAGGGTAAGTTCAAAGTTGTGAAAACTGGGACAGATGGAATCTGTCCCTCCCATCACATATCGACTCTTCAGTTGAGCGGTTAGTTTTTAACCTAAGGTAAAAATGAGCTTTATGGTAGTTTTCAGTAACTCACATTGAAACACACATCTACCATCAGTTCAGCTCCCCAACCTCATGCCATTTCATATTCCACCAATACTTACTGTTCATGCCACGGACAGTAAGAGTAATGGCTTGTAATGGCTTTCTCTACGAGGTACACTGAAAGCTAAATGAGCTGTCAATTTTTATTATTTATTATTCAGTACTTAAAGTTTTGCCTCATTAAAGCGCGGCCCCCCTGGGCTGCAGAATTGTTCAAAATCTACTTTCATCTGTGGATGTCTTTTACCCCCCATCAGCTCACAATGATGCTGTTAGAGCCATAGGCACAATTTACACTCCTTGTTTTTTGTCCATTTTTGTCATGCATTCACTTGTGGTTGCTTTTTAATCATTAAGTAGCATAGGGTAGCAGGGTGATTAAGCTAGAAGAGACAGCTGTTTTGCCACTGAGCGTTGTGAAACAGGGATGGAAAAAGCATTGACCTCAGCCACAGTTTTATCATTCACAAATCTTGCCGAAAGGTTTTGAGCTTCTGTCGTGAATCTGCCTTGTTGTGCTTTGTCCCCTGTCTGAGTGGGAGCACTTTTAAGCGAAATCACAACAATGATGTACTAATTAAGTTTCAGAAATCTACCGTCCTTGGTGTTTTTTGTAGTAACACCACTATCTTCATGGTGCTGTACTTCTGCTCCATTCTTTCAGCAAATGTATAAATGCATAATTTAAGTTAGATTAATAAACAAAAATACAATTATACATTTATCATATCAGTTCAGTACATGATTGACCAAACGTTGCCTGTATAGCGGTGAAATTGTGATACAGCCATTATCTCCAGTAATCAGTACCTACAGTATATGTGGCAGAAGCGACAATAGCAAATACTGTGTTTTTTAATATTACATATTGGCAGCTTATTGTTCCCATGCTACTGCATTCTTTATACAGATGATGTGACATGTTTTAGCAACATAATAATGAATTACCTTGAACCAACTCCACCCAGCACAGGTATTTAGCATCCACAACACTGCACTGCTTCGTCCACAGATTTCAAGTCTGTCTCCAAAAAATCCAGGAGACCCGTAATGTTTTTTTTTTTTTTTTTTTTACTTCTCACGGGACAACCAAGTGTACAGAAAACTGCTGATCACCTAGAAAATACTGGGCTCACAAAAATATAATTTACACGACACATATTTTAAATGTTTTATGTAAGCATTATGCATTTCAGCAGTCATTTACTGAGGATCTTTTTTCCTATTTGTGGTTGTGTGCTGCGTTTGCCATTTGGCCTCCGTAGAGACCCTGGTGGATTTTTGCCTTGGTGTTATTAATTCCAGGTGAGCAGACAGCCATTATGTGAAATTAATAGGAATTAGGGGAAACCCACATGTTAGGTGAAAGGTGGGATATTTCATTAGCCGGCCATGATGGTTATGTGCCAACGTGTGTTTGTAAATGTTTTTGTACGTGTGATAACTGGTTAAAATATTAGATATAACCAGACTTTTAAATGTGCTCTCTCTACACTGTTTTTTATTATTGAATTATTATTCAACACCCTTGCTTAACATTGCCTTTAGTGAAAATTCATGCTCCTCATTGCAGAGCAAAATTAATGCTCAAATTCAGCACTTAATTACCATCAGTCTGCAGAGGACATTTATTGTGGAAAGTATGCCCCCTCACTGAGAACATTGATTGCTACATGCTCCTGTGAGACCCACTGGTCTTCAAGGCATCTCTAATCATTGTTCGACACCTTGAAAGACAGACGCCACTGTACAAAGTTAAAGACTGGCCTGTGTCAGCTGCTAAAAAAACACGTGACCTCATCCGCCCCTCGCTCAGCTCCTCCTGGAGGTAGTGGCTCTTACTCCCATTTTCCCCTTAGTCTGCTAATGATGATGAGGCCCGCTCTCTGCTCTCGCTCTCCCACTTGTCCCTTACGGCTGAGCGATGGTATTTGGGATCAGACGCTGTTTAGTTATTGGCCAACAATGGAGAATGTCTTTTAATAACACAACTACTACAGATTAGGTGGTAATTGCAGCCATAATCAATAAGCTAGCTGAGCGGAAAATTAAAGGTACGTGAAGGGCCCCCCCCCCCCCTCCAAACACAAACAACACGTTTTTTGGTATCGGGCCCATTGTTCAGATGTGGCCTAGTGAGAACGCTGGAGGGCGAAAGCAGAGGGCTAGGAGCGAGGAGGGATCTGACAGTGATAAATAGGCCTTTTAATAACAGCTGTGCCACTTGGGTAGCCATTCTGATCCGTTCCCATCCAAGCTGGCCCATCACGCGTCCCCCCCCACACACACACACACACACACCCCCCCACACAACACCATGAGAGAGCAAATTTGCATTACGCCATGATGACTTAGTAGTTCACACTGGATTGTAATCGAAACACAATGAAAACATGTAAGTGTGGACTACATAAAGACTCCTTTAGTGTCTAACTGTATCTTAGTAAGGTCTTGATCTTGATGCTTCAAAAAAAGGGCTGCACAAGCAAAACACACACACACGCGCGCTCTCAGTTTAACAGATGGTTTGGTTAACTGAAACATCAATTATTGCATTGCCTTGGCAAGCGTCTGAGAGGCTCCAGAGTGTGTGTGCACGTGTTAGTCCTGTAGGATGTGAGTGTTTGGTGAGCTGTTGACCTGCAGGAGAGAAGGGTTAATGCTACACTCCTTCTGAACAAGCCCACAGGGCATTGGTCCTCATCGGCAACAGATTTCAGCGCAGCATGCCCACGTTTTTGGGAACAGTGGATAAATTCTGACGTCATTTAAATATGCGTGTTTTGTGTGGGAGTGCAGGACACGGTCAAATTGCAAAATAACAAAAGCTTTGTTTCATCTGCTTCATGTTGTTTATTTGATTGTGTATTTTTTATTCTGATTTTAGGTCAATCTTTATTTGAATTTGAGTATAATCACTTCAAGCTATTTTGTATTTACACCATATGACTTTCTTTTCCCCTTTAGTACTTAAACACAATGAACGAACAACGCATGAATGGACTGCTGCCGGACCCTCTCCAGATTTTTCCAAGAGGTAAGCGGTGACATGTTTCCGTTTATCATGGACTGGAAATGCTGAAAGGCTCAATGCATGTCTGCAATTAATTTGTTTACAATTAATCACAAGTAGAATATATAAAAATATTCAGATTTCCCCTGTCAGAAACCGTTTCACTGAAATTAGGCTAAATCACTCGAGCTGTTTTTCAAACAATAAGAAATAGGGAGCATTTGGTTGCTAGAAATAACAATGCAGCCTCTGGACAACATTAAAATTCAGTGGCTCATTCTGTTATTGTGTTGACTGTCATTTCTTTTGCTCCAAGGACATTGAAACTGCAAGCTCTTGTTCAGACCAAGCCGTGCCCACATTTCTGGCATTTGTGTTTTCTTCCTGACCTGGTTTTCACTATGAGGGATTTTTCAATGCATACATCTGTATATTCATATAGTTTTCTCACCAGTCATACATAATCACTAACAGGCCCCAAGGGCAAAGCGATAAAACATTTTATCGTCTCTATCTGTTTCACTCAATATCTGGCTGCTCTTTCCTTCCCTCTGTCTCTCTATCTCTTTCTCGTCTCCCTAACTCTGTGATTCTGTTTTTCCTTCCCCACCTACCAGCAGCTGTCTCAAGAGCCCAACATTTCAATCACTCTCGTCTACACTTAATTTCAGAGTAACCCTCATTTCATTTCATCTTTTTTTTTTTTCTTTATAAAGAACTGATTCCTTTTCAGCACATTTGTAAATGGTCCAGTGATGTGTTCTACAATCTAGTCAATTACTGTTTCAGCCGGCAAGACTCCAGGGATCCGGAACATACATGGCCTGAAGGTACGTATCTCAATAATTGTTTCAGCTGCCTTACACGGAGAACAAGGGAAGGGGAGGGAGGGAAGTTGAGGCAAATGGATTGGTAATGCTGTGTTCCACTTATTGAAATGTCAATTGAAGTCAAGGCTCTCCTTTTCTTTCACTCATTCTCTTGCTCCCCTCCTCTATGTTCATGTATGGCGATAGCTGGCCGTGGCTGAGGGAGAGCTCATGACTCTCTGCGTCTGTCTCAATGTATTTGTTTTTTTGTTTTTTTTTAAACACTGGGACAGTCATTTAAGAGCAAGGTGATATTCTGAAACCCCAATTCCCCTCCAGAGTATTATGATCCTCTCATTCCATATAAAAGGAAGAACATCAGCTTTGGTTAGAGCAGAACCTAAGTCGGGCAGTAAGAAGATGTCATCGTTCAACCATGAAATTGTCATTACAAGCCCCCTCTCCCATTTACAAATGGCCCTCCACAGACCTTCCCTTTTTATGTTGGGCATATGTTGCTATTGAAACTCATTACTAATTACCATGGGTTAAATGACTTGACACCTCCTCTGTCTCTCCAGATGATCCATATTATATCCATCTCCATTTCGGTAATAAAATTACCCCACCCGAGCCCCAATACTGAAAGTGCTTTATTTAATGTATCCTCTGAGGAGCTTTGGTAACAACTACTCATCTGTGTCAGTGTTTTTTCTTCTTTTTTATAAGGTCAAGGGTCTGTTTTGAGGAGATGATATTTCCCTAAAACCTTTAGTCACTTGGTAATCTTTCCCCTCTTCTCTCCCATTTTAATATAAAAGTAATTGGCTAAGGAGAGTCTTGTGCACTGTTTAAATTAGGTCTTCCTGGGCACTAATTAAAGAGAGAATCCCTGTGCTTTAGCAGACCCAGCACAGCGGCCTTTTGACCTCAATTAAATGAGTTATTTTTAGTATTGCCTATACAGGGGCCTATCTCTCCTTTTGTGTTCGATATCTGGGATGAGCAGGAGTCTTTGGAGTAAACATAGATGCAGATGAATCAATGTAAAGACATGTCCCCAGTGAGATGTTACATTTTTAATTCACTAACTTTATTTTTTCTCCTGCCTTTGCAAAATTGTTTTGCCTGTATCACTCCCCTGTAATGTCTTCTCTCTCCTCTCCTCTCTGCTGTCTGTCATGCCTTCCCCTCCTCTATGCGGTTGCCCCTTTCTTTCTTCTTTGCATGCCTCCATTCTCTCTACACGAAAGCCAATTAAGCTCCCGGCTGAACCGAGAGCCTGTGTTTTGTTCTTGTTCATCAGGAGGTCTGGCCATATGTCTGTCTGTCTGCTTGTCTGTCTTTTGGCCTTGACCACCAAGTGTGTGTCTCTGTGTGTGTGTGTGTGTGTGTGTGTGTGTGTGTGTGTGTGTGTGTGTGTGTGTGTGTGTGTGTGTGTGTGTGTGTGTGTGTGTGTGTGTGTGTGTGTGTGTGTGTGTGTGTGTATCCTTTTCACGTTTATGTCTGTGTTTGATTGTCCTCAGGTTAATACAAGACCGAACCCAGCCAATGACTGCACTCATGCAGTCCCAGACTCCATGGCTAACAACAGGTGAGCTTGCTGGGGCATGAGGAGCATGCTACTCTCTGTAATAAACTAAAATAAGTAGATAGATGTATGTGAGACTAATGTCAGTGACACTGTGCTGTATTCCATCCTGCAGCTTAAAAAAATCATCTGCTGAGCTGAAGAGGATCTTGACAAATGGGCAGGTGAGGCTGTCTTTTGTTTTAAGAAGAATTTGAAATCTCTTTATATCGTACACCTAATTTCCACTGACCAGAGTACACTCTCATTGCATGTAATACAGTGTATGTCTGATTATTGTGGCACACTGGGAGCACAGGGTCTGTGGGTTGTTAGGATCACATCTACTACAGTCATTTGCCTCTCTCTCTTACAAAAACACACTCTCTCTCACTCTCTCCTACACACACACACACACACACACACACACACACACACACACACACACACACACACACACACACACACACTCACGCACAGTAGCTAGCATGTCAAGGAGACAATTAAGCCCTTGGCCTCTCAGGTTTCAGCTGTAACACAGTGAACTAATAGAGCTGTTCTCTCCCTTCTCCTCCATCCCCTCATCCATCTCTTCTCATTCTCTTCACCTCTGTCCTCTCACCATGTTATCAAATCAGTTGAGGTGAACTGGGAAGGGAATGTGTGTTTTTGTTGTGTGTGTGTGCATTCTGACATGTATGTTGTGAAGTCTGTCTCCTTCTCTCTATAAAAAAATATTGAGCAGTCCCACACTGGCATCATATGAGTACAAATAGGTATCTGTTCACACAGGCTGGTTCACTGACAGAGCACCTGCAACCTTAGTGAGTGTAACACACAATTGGTCCTCACCCATTTTGAATACAGGGCTCCAATGCAGCGTTAATTGAGCTGGTAAATAACTAGACAACTTCTCAATGGACAGAGTAAACTCTGGCAATTTAAGATGCTAAAAACTATATTTTTTCTTTAAAATGTTATCTATATTCCATATATATTTAATCTAAAGATTTTTTAGGCCATAGTTTTAATGCTAAATGAAAGGATATATAAAATATTATATATATTTAGATACACTTATTCGCTTGTTAATGTTTTTCACGATTACCTTCGAAAATTCTAATTTTAAACATCGGACGAGGACCAACACAGCATAATTATTTTGGAAATATATTCAGGGAACAAATGTACAATAACTGAACAGTTTAGTTATAAAATAAAATAAAATAATATGTTATTTATTCTTTACATTCTTTGAGTTCTTGCAAACTTAATGTTCAACGAAAATGCAGAAGTGCTCTGTCAAAAAAAGCACAGCAACGTCTTCACTTCCTCTGGAAGCTCAGTGGGTTTGGTGTGTGCGGTAAGTCTGTCCTTACCTTTGACTTTATCATCTGGTTTGGTAATCTCATATCAGGGACAAGAATAATTCGCAACACATCATTCAGGTTGCCCGTAAGATCATTGGCGTTAAGTTACCTGACCTGTCTCTCACCTTTGGTAAGAGAGCCCTCAGATTACAGATTACCAAGGTCTAAGTACAAATGGTTGAAAAAATATTTTGTAACTCGAGCCATCAAACTATTATAGTGTAATGATGACCTAGTTGATTAGATATTTCCTGTTCACTCTTGATGAATGATGAGGGGCTTATTTTTGGTTTTATTAGGGTTAGGGTTAGCTGCAAAACAAATTTCCCCTCAGTGACAATAAAGTTAAGGTTGAAAGTATCATAACTACAAAATTATTTCAGTGCTCAGGAACATTGTGACTGTTAATTTCAAAAGAGGAGGAACTTTAGCTCCATCAGTCATGTTAGCTCAGGCGGCATTATATCTCCTTCTCCTGACACTTTTTATCAAAGAATGACGTGGAATGACGACAGCAAACAAATCGTCATCAACTCCACATCAGTCACTCCCCCCACTCCCCCAAGCACAATGTCCTTTTATAAAGTGGACAGCAAATGTTGTATTGATCTCCTCTTCTCCTCCCGCTGTCCCTGTGTTTTCTCTCCATATGTTGCTGAACTTGGAGTGACCTGAATGCTTGTCTTGTTTATAGCCTCCAGTGACAGTGTAGTCCCCCCTCTCTGTTTCACTCTCTCTCTTTGTGTAGTTACACATCCACTGGTTACGTGTCTTCATGTTATAACATCTAAGAAACATTATTGTATGTGTGTGTGTGTGTGTGTGTTTGTTGCTCTGCAGATAAATGCTCAAGATATCAACTATCAAGAGCAGCTGGGCCATGGAAATGGAGGCACAGTTTACAAGTAAGTGTATCTGGAAGCAAAGTCTCAGTCAGTGTCCAGTTTTAGACCAATGAATGTGACTTTTTATATTTATTCTGCTCAGTTTTATGAGAAAACAAAACACATTAGATATGCTGGATCGCCTTGATGCCCTCCGAATGCGCATGAATGCTTGAATTGTCCAACCATCACCCACCCGAAGGAATTATTTTCTTTAATTTAGAGACTCATTCCACTCTACTGGTGACAATTTGTCAACATATTACACTTAAGAAGGCTGGTTAGAATCAAATTCACATGTACTTAACTCGTGGTGACGACTTATAAAGAGCTTGACTGTGCGCAATCTTTTAGAAGGATAATAGTGATAAAACCATGTCTGGTTTTCCAGCCCCTAACACACCCAGTTCATCTCAAAGTCTCCCGGTTTTCAGATGCGCCAGGTGCCAGAAAACCAAATGACCACAGACACACACACTGGACAATTAACTGCACTTTGCACGGAGCACCGTGGCGCAGAAAAAAAAATAGGAGCCCATGTTTTCATTGACCAGTAATTGCAATCTGCACAAAGAGTTAGACTCTGTCTGGCCTCAGCGATGCGGCCCGGCAGCGCTGAATGAGCACTCGCAGCGCTTGTTGCAAGGATGCACAAGATTCTCTTTCTTTGTCTGTAACATTTCAGAAAAAGTAATTAATATTTTACACATAATGATGTGTGATGCGTATTTAACCCACCCGAACCCATCCGCTATTAATCAGAAATGTTCCTTTTTACCACCCTTCCCACCACAGACCCGCGGGTATAACTGCAATCACTCTACAATAGACTTGAATGAAGGATTCTCTCCTCTTCCACTCTATCTCTCTGTTTCGTCATCTGTCCATTTATCTCTCAGTGTTTGTTGGGACATCTATTAGGCTGGTTTGTGTCTCTACCCTCATTTATTTATTCTGGTTTGAAGGTTGCAAACATATATGATATTGATTTTAGGCTGTAAGGTATGACAGCAGTTGACTTAATCGGTCTATAGCGCAGCACTTTGCCTGCCTCTCTGACCAGACAAATGTATGACTGCCCCGCTAACGTGATGACAAGACTGGCATTTTGTGTTGCTTCTTTTATCTTTCTTCTCCGCACCCTGTGTTTCCAGCTTTCCATCAATCCTCAGCTATTGAGCCCTTTTATTGAGATTGAAGTATTGATCACTGCTCAGACTAACCTTGACTTGACAGTGGTCTGCCTCACACGGTCCCGAAGAAACACAGTAAATTTCCTCCTCAGCAAATCCACAAGACTATATATTTTTTTATTTTCATCCCTCTCGTTCCAACCACCTTTTTATTGTTGTCTGACTTTGAGATAGTTTCATTAAAAGCCAATCTCTCATAGTTGTAGCAGGATGCTGATCAGTTTGGCACTAGAAACGGTTGCACTGCACTGAGGGAGGCCAATATTGCAAGCCCAACATTTTTTCTGTCAATTTAGCCAAGCAAAAAAAATCCATATGCTTTGGTACTGACATTTTCATGGTTGAAATGAGAAAAAAATAATACAGTTGCAAAAAATAAACCTGTGTTGTAGGTTGTTTTATTTCATCTCATATTAATTTACAGATATCTTATGTTGACTTAAATTCAAATAAAAAAAACTTTCGTACCTGGTTTGAAAAATGAGGTTAAGCACAAGAGCCAAAAGTTATTTTCAACGGCTTGAATATGAAGCCATTGAACACTAATTCTAAGCAGTGTATTCACACCAAACGTGACAAGATGTACTAAAAACTGTGCTGTTGATAGACCATAAGACTTGTTTCCACCCATCAGTTTTTAATGCACATTTTTAATTTGTAAATAAAACCTCTAACAAAATGTTTTTCACTTGGCTTAGAAGGAAAATTTGATCATGTCATTTGGAAAGGGGCTCTCTTACTTCTTCCCATCTACACAGTAAATACTTAAATGATATATTCAATATGGACAAAAGCGGAAAGTAATTTTTAGTTAAAATAAATTGTTTATTCTTCTAATCTAAATGGAAAGCTAATAGAATTGAGGTTTTCTTGTTATCAAGCATAGAGTTCAGCAATGAGGGACTCATTTAGCAGATGCTAGATAGTCTTGGATTCTTTAATATTGTTGCATCTTTCCAGACCTCAGGTCTGAATGTTTAATTGACAGCTGCTTTGCAAAGCTTTGTTTTTTATCTCATTTTGATATTTGTTTTCTTGTCTTCTATCCTAAAATCAATCTTATTTAAAAGCAATTTGCTGTAATTTTCTGCTGTTTTAGATAAATACACATCAGGTTTGTTCAGAACTGACAAAAAAATTAAAAGGATGAGTTTGAGTAAATAAGGACATTTACTCTGAGACTACAATGAACTTTTGATCTCAGTTCCACCGCTGACAACTGGGCTTTTGCCTCCGACGCCACCTAATAAAAAAGAAAAGACACGGTAGAAGCTTGTGTTTAAGGCCTCTTTTAAACTAGACTGCTTGTGAAAGGTAGAAGAACTTCTAAATTGTGAATATATAACAAAATTGGTGTTAATTGTGTGGGTGCCCTTGACATCAGCTCCAAGAAATTTTCATCAGTAACTGTTAATTGCTTCCCTGTTTCTTTCATTTTAATTATTTTGTCACAGTCAGGAGAAGTTCCAAAAATTGAATATAGCTCTTCCCTTGACATCGCCTTTGATATGTTATTGACAGGTTGTTAGTCAGCTAGTTAAAGAATGGTGACTCGCTGACCTCTGTGTTGAGTTGTGTTCGGTTTGAATGGATTTTTCACTTTTAACAATTCTAGTTAACTTATTACAATTCGCATCTGCCTCTCTTCAAACGCTTCTTTTTTCATGCCAAAAGTAAATTGACATATTTTAGGACAAAAACTGTGCCACAGCAATTAGGAGCATCAAAAGAATTAACCAGTCTTGCTTCACAAAAGCTTTATTATTGTGGGATTTATTTAAGTGACTGCACAGGAAACTAACAATATCCAGTCAGATGCATAAATGGATGACATGTGGAGATTTAAGTATTTTTTTCTATACACAAATAAAAAGAAAAGGGCATTATATCTATGAATTATAGCTATATGGCATAGACTCCATATAAAGATCTGGTGTACGTTCCCACCAATACGCGTACTTGACCAATGTCGTGTCAGTCGCAGCTGTCAGTCATGATGTTTCATTTGTTTTTACAGCATCAAATTACAATATAAATACTTGAACATACACCAGTATAATGGGAACTAACTAAAATGACAGAAGCCAGTTTATTTGACTTTTATTTTGACGTTTTTAGTCTCTCTGCTAACCTGTCGGAGGTGGGGTTTATGACCTATGCTGCAACTACCGAGAAGCTTTTAGGGAGCAGTCATGTCATCCATCTAACATTGCTGTAGTGATGTATGGCTGATCATTGGTTCTTTTACATTGAGATCTTTGATCAAGGCTGCATCACAAAGGAACGTCTCATAGGGCAGGACGGTCAGACAGGATGTGAGCTGTTTTCATATGTTCACGATAAATTAGCCAAACTTCACACTGTGTTTGTTACTGTACTCGTGCAACATTAAAAATGACTACTTAGGTTTATTTATTATGAAGACCAGCCATACCATACAAATATTTCGGTATTTTGCAGGAAATTGGCCATTGTTAAAAAATAAATAAAATACTGTATGCCTTTGCACTACGCGCCAAGAGGTTTCTTGCTTGCTTAGAAATCAATTCTCTATCCTCTTCAGCCTCTACCCTTTGGTCCAGCTTATATTAGGCTTATCACGTTTGAAAGCACTACCAAAGGCTCCCCACCTTTTAACCTCTTAGCCCATTTATGACCCAGAGCCATTTAGACTCAATTGGATGTTACCAACACCTCAGCTCTCTATAGCCACACGCTGACCTAGCCATCCATCACTGTCGGCCTTTGTTTTTTATTACACACTCTCTCAGAGGTCCATCTTGTCCACCAATCTAACGGACTCTATGGCTTATAAATACAATAACAAGGACACAAAGCTATATTTGTGACTCATGGATCCAGCAGCGCAATTAAAACAAGCACATTGGCCTGACTGTGACTGTGGTGACATCTACTTAGAAACCCAGAGCTGTTCCTTCAGTCTCTCAGCCCATTTTCTCCATTGATTCTGTTTGTTTTAGCTCATTGATTAGACTGTATATTGAAGGGCTAAACCCCTTTGGTTAATTGCTAGTTACTTAGTATCAAATATCTTTTTCAGTAAGTGCTGAGTTTTATTAAGACTGGCAGTCAACGCTTCTGTTAAATTAGCAATAATAAATGATGAGGTGTCCTGATACAGGAAAGTCATGCTGAAGACAATGTTAAATATAAGTACTTTAACTGAAACCATTTTTCCTATAAGACAACACTTTAACTCGCAACTTGAACGCTAAGAAATATTTTTCTTTGGCATTTATTTTCGCAAAATAAACTTGAATGATTGAAATGCTTGTTTTGTTTTAGTCTTCTCAACTGGGCTAAATTATCATATGGTTATAAGCCTGAGGAAACCAAATCTGAAACCTGGTTGAAGAAAGGACTAAAAATCCATTTCAAAATCTTTAAAATCCAACATTTAGTAAATAACAGCCTCGAGGTAAATTATTATCAAATGTTCCACACGTGTCTGTGTGGAACTGGTGCTAAAATGAATGGGATAGAACACTCTCACAGAATACAAATAAACAATTATATTTTTCTTTATGAAAGGAAATATAATGTAACATGGCTTCTGGCCTCTACATCATCACATAGTAAAACGACCATCTGCTGTTTGTCTTCACGTAAAGAAGACGACCACAACAAACCAATGGTTGTGTTGTCATTTCTGTCTGGTAGAATATAAAAATAAGGAAACTTTTAACCTTGTTATTTGAGACTGTGAACCTTGCTGCTTTTACTGTGAGGCATATTTAGCTGTATTTTTCGTGCACATTCATGTCGGTCTGTGAATGTCTGGAAATTCTGGGACCAATCATAACTGTTGGGAGAGAGAAGCAGCAGCATCGTCCATGTGCCATTGTAAACGTACCACGTTAGCCCTGATCCAGGAGGCCAGTCTCTCTAACCCACAGCTCCTACTTCAGAGACATCGAGAGAGGCCCTATGAATACTGCATGATGGAGCTTTTATTACAGAGCGAGCTGGAGTGTAAATAAGATCCAGGCAATGGGGCACATTTACTGGGGTCAGATCAGGGGGAAGTGGCGGGGGGTAGGCTATGTAACCTTGTCCCCATGTCTCCCGCTGTCACAAGCCTGTCACTGTAACTCATACAGGGATGCTCTGCCCTGACTTGGTCAAGGACAGTCTGGGAATAGAGCTTTAACCAAGGAGTCTTCACATTATATCTCCAGATTTGAAACATGCCTGACCTTAAAACACATTTGTGTAAACCTAAAAAATAAATAAACTGAGAGCTTTATATTGTTTATACACAAAATCTGAAATCAAGCAGCGACTTGTGACTTGTGGATGAAACCTTTGCACTTAATAGTTATCTTACTTAAAAGTTATATAACTCACAAAGGTGCATCTCTTGTTTAAGTTATAGTTCTGTAAATACAGTCACAGTCTGGACATATCCTTGAACATATTCTGTTTTTTGTGGTGAAGACTTGGTGTAGTCTCTTTTTGGCGTCCTTACACACACACACACACAACCTGCCCTTTCAGTAGTTAACATGTCTACTCCCGTGATCGTGCCTCAATTAGCATCTTCATCTTAATTAAGTGGCGGCAGTCATGCTTAACTGATATCGATTGTAGCTCAAAGGAAGACTGAGACATCAGAATGGAAACGAGGCCATCAGCCTTAAAGTGCAAAGAGCCTTCAAAAAAGATCAGAAACACTCTTTGGGCAAAAAGAAATAACAAAAGAAACTTGATTTATTTTTCTAATAACTTAGAACTAACAAACTTTTTCCTTTTTGTGTGGCGTGAAACCAACTGAACTTTGACACCTTATAGAAACAGAGATCTCTTCTATTTCAAAAATTGTGGAGCTACCACGTGTAAAATTAAAACTTTAAATTAAAACAAGTTGAAATGTTAATGTCCATAAGTTGTTGTTTTTTTTCTTTAAAAATCTCAATAAGTCTGTAGTTAGTGTGTGTAAACTACATCCCATGTAGAATGGCGGTCAGTGACCAGTGCTTGTTCTTACTGTGGGTAATACCTGACATGGCACTAATAGGTGTCATTAATTAAAGGCCTGGGCCAGTTTAGAGGTGTCTGGCCGAAGAGCAATGCGATACTTCTAATCTAAGATACATTAATCACATCTTGCACCATACACATTTTCTCTGCAAGACCCACTGACAGGTGAGTCGCCAGGTATCACGTTTACTAAGCCTGCCTGCAAGCTAACCCTCCTGTGTGACGTACACTGCTCCCATCTCATCCCCATCACCTGACAGCTGTTGGACAGTATTTGTCCTTGAGGATTGTATGTTGAAAGGTCCCGAGGTATTGTCACTGGTGGCGTAAACTAACCTTCACGGGCTGTAACTAAAGCCGACGTTTGGCATTAAGGAGTTTGATAATTAAATCATTACAGGGACGGTCTGTGGCTCCTTCTTGACTTGCAATTCAAAACTCTGTCTGGAACAAGTGACAGGGATGGCTGGATCTGGTTTTGGACACTGACCTACGCTATAGTCTTTTTCACAGACCTGTTGAGTTTCTACTGCTTTTATGTCCTTTCATTATTACCTATCACTTGATATTTTCAACTAATACAGAACTTGATTTGGTTCCATTTTTGTTTTATATTCCAAAAGTACGGTTGCAATTCAACCCATAGGTCATGGACTGTCTGACACTTTTATTGGCATTTGAATTGACAATCCTCTGCTGGCTCTGACAGATTTAGATTTCATTGTAACTTTTGTTCAACTTCGACTGAGCAGATGTTCACAGTCTGGAGAAACAAACTTTAATGCACTGTGTTTGAAAATGCAAGTTTAGTGTTGCTCTGATTTCAATTTAAGAACAACGTCAGCGCAGTGGCGTTACATCTTTGAGGGCGAATCCAGAGCAGTTTAATTGGTAGGGTTGTATTCTGATGGGGGAAATGTGCTGCACTGGGCAGAAGTTGTAGATTCTTAAACTTAAGTTGAAATGTTTTCATTTATAATACAATGAATAGTTTCTTTAATCAGTTACCAATATTAGTTTTGACCAGTTTTCAAGGTACTTGGTTTCAAACATTTTGAACTAGAACTTTCCCCACTTCTTCTCTTGATTTAATCTCAGTGTCTTGATTTGATTTCACACCGACTCCATGATGTTGACCCCAGGGCTCTGTGGGGGCCACACCATCTGCTGCAGGACTCCTCGTTCTTCCTGTGGCTGAAGATGCTGTTTCATGACTGTGGCTGTAATGTTATGTTTGAGGTTGTTGTCTTGCTGCAGAATGAATGTGGGGTAGATTAGAAGCCTCCCTGAGGATTTTGCGTGATGTATGAGAATCTACTCATCTGAAATGCTGAAAACATTAAAAAAATATTTTGTTATAATCAGAGACTGAAGTCTGAAAATCAAAACATAAAACACAGGGTACCACTTTTATAAACTCAAACAAATCCCTTCTGTAGGCTTGTCTCATATTATCTCTTTATCCTCTTCAGAGCGTACCATGTTCACGGCAAACGGGTGTTAGCTGTCAAGGTGAGAACTCCCTCCTTGTAATTACAATTGAAACATCAGCATAATGTGTTGTGTGTTGTTTATTGAAAGTTACACATTTACTTCTCAATGTTGAACTACAGGTCATCCCACTGGATATTACAGTGGAATTGCAGAAGCAGATCATGTCGGAATTAGAAATTCTCTACAAGGTTTGTTTTGATCTATCTCCTCCTTATCAAACAAAACAATGTCTCCTCTCTCCACTGAATGTTGCTTTCAGACCACATCTACATTGTTAATTAACCATGAGTCGAGCTAATGAAGTACTTACAGTGTAAGCCAGGGATCAGGGATACATGGACACACAGGCAGCATACACACGGACCATGCATGTGAGGTTACTCAAGACCTTCTGGGAATTTCTCACCTTCTGTGGATGAGTTTTTCTGAGGCACCTACACAGACAGTGAGATTTCAGTAATTGGATAAATATAAGTTACAAGCCACTCTGGTATGACATGAATTTAATAAACATGGGTGTGACATCAAGTTTGATGTTTAAAGAAATTTAACTAAAGAAACTTTTAGTAGCAGAAATACCTTTAGTAGAAACTACGGAGTCGTAAGCTAGCTAGACTTAGCACAGAAGTAATATCTGTTGAAGACAAATTAAGCTGATTAAGTGAGATGAGTTCAGTGTTGCTGCTCGGCTACCCTTATTGATGTGTCCCTATAAAAGTCGCGATGGTGAATAAATTCACTGGTTCTGCCATCGTTGTTTGCTTGTGCCTCAAAGCTTTGGACACTGATCTGGATATTACGTCATGTGCAACGTCACACTTAACTAGCATATAGTTATAAGAGCAGCTAAAAAAGAATTTGACATTTTGGCTCTTATTTTACATCTATTACATTTACATTTGGTGCCCTGGTTTGTTAGTCCATCCTTTCATACTGTATGAGTTGGTTAGCAGACAAAGGTTTTCATATCACCAGGCCCATTGTGAGATTGTCAAATTTCGTGATACTGTGGCAAGATTGTGACACGTGTTATCCTTGAACCATTTTGACACTGCGATGTAAGAGCCATTATTAAAGACATCGCCATATGTCTTTGACGTGAGTTATCTTTTATCAGGGACAGGCCAAAAACACATTGTCTATATCTACATTAAGACATACAGACCCAAATGCTGTGAGCATGGAGACTCACTTAAACTGAATGAGTTCACCCTGCTTGGCAGCCATCTTGGTGAAGCAACCAGGCAGTTATTTTGAGAGAACATCTAAATGAATATAGAATGAAGCTTTTGAGCATTTAAAACATTTAAATAACAATAGCATTTAAATAAGATTGTGAGAAACGTATAACTTAAATGTTTACAAACCATTGCTTCTGTTGCATCTTGCTCAAATTCACAAAGAGGATGATTTATAAACCAATTATTTTTTTTCATGGATAAATATCTTTTGAATACGCTTTAATTATCAAATTGTCTCTTCTCTTGACTGCAGTGTGATTCACCTTACATCATCACTTTCTTCAGTGCCTTTTTTGTTGAGAACAGGATATCCATATGCACCGAATTTATGGATGGTAAGTTTCTTTGTAGCCTAAGCCAGTAGATCGTATGCCCTTTTTCTTAGCTAGCCACAGCTGTGTAGAAGAGACTTTTGGGAACGGTCCTCTGTCTCGGTCTCTCTGCTGTGCATCCATTTACACTTCTGCAGATCAAGAGAACATCTTATCTCTCTGAGCTGCTTAGCATGGCTGTGTGCTAAAAGCTACAAGGGCGTGATAAATCTTGACTTAAGTGCATTTGTAGGTGCGTTTGTATGTGTGTGCACAGACTGGTGAGAGATGGGGGACTGTTCATGTTTTAAGGTGTGTGTTTGTCCGAGTGTGTGTTAATGGAGCGATTCCCTTGTTTCACACATTTGCGCCAGCTCGTCAGCAAAGTCTGTCTAACCTCTGAGCACACACTCGGAACTTTTTAAGTTGTGCTTGGTTATAAGAAATGACAGCAAAAAGAAACAAATACATTCATTCAACGTCTTATTTCTTCTTTTACTGATATGACAAACAAATACAATGAAATTATCAGCAAATAGAATTATAACTAGAAGAGCACTTAGTAGAGGACCCAAGGCCCAACAATCACTTTATGAAACTTTATTTAAAATTACTCAATGCCAAATTTTGTTTTGATCTGCACCAAAATGTACACACTTTTCAGTTGCCCCAATATGCCTCTTTTCATCAAGCCAGTCTGGGCTAAAAAGCATTGTGGAAAATGTTAGTTGACTTACTATACAGCTGGATCTGTTTTATGTGTGTAGTGTCACAACCTGCATTGCCAACATAAATTTGTGCTCTGACAAAAAGGCTGTTTGACAATAAGTTTAATAAGAAAATGTGCAAAACTGTGTCTTAATGAGCAATACGTCTTTTACAGGTGGTTCTCTGGATGTGTACAAAAGAATTCCAGAGCATGTGTTGGGGAGGATCGCAGTGGCAGTAAGTTCTCAACAAATACTAAGACTCCTGATTAGTGGTTTGATGACTGAGTTAATACGTTTTTTTATAAAGGGTCTTCTGATATTTACAAAAACAGTTATTTAAATATTTTAATTTTTATAGTTCGATGGTCCAGTTTTCACTATGACCTGTTCATATTTCAAATACAAAACTATTCAGAGGCATTTTATGACATAAAAGAAGAGAGTGTGAAATTTTCAATTAGCCTCTACTGGATGAAATGATGGACAAAGTCAGTGTGTTCCCCTCATCCTCCCCACACTTCCTCTCTCCCTCCTTTTCTACTCAGTTAAAACTAGCATTTTGATTTGAACGGCCTTGAAGTTGATAAATGCACGTCTCTTTTCCACACTCATTACCCTTCTCCTGTCTTCACCTCCTCTTCTCTTTCTACCCCCTTTAACTTTGTCCGTAATCAAGCAATGACAGCTGTTTAGTCAGTGTTATTTTTAATTCACAGCTTTCCCTCCTTTCCACTGTCACAGTTGTTAATTATCACAGAAGGATAGGCACCCAAGAGGGTGAGTGAGTGAAGCTGCACACATCAGTTGTTGCACTCGCACCTTTTGAGGCAGCAAGACTTCAAAGAGCTTTTGTGTTTTCTTAATTTTATCTCAGAGGTTGTTTTCATCAGGGATGGTTGACAGTAGACAAGAGGCTAGAATCAGCTCTCAAATCTCTTGAAAAAATTACCAACACAAAGCAGCTTAAAAAATTTGGAAATGAGTAATGTTGACAAAAAATACAGTGATTCATCCAGGCGGGTGGAGTCATATGAGCGTAGCCAGCAGGACACTTAGATCTGCACAAAGATAAAAGTCTCCTTCGTCTCCCACCCAAAATAATGTTTCTGTTGATGTGTCTTCCACCGGGTGTCTCCTCCCTGTTAGTTGCACACTTAACTTTTCCAGGGCGAGGCAGCAAGAAGGCGTCTTCACTGGTAGAAATTCTTTCAATGAAAAAGAGAATTTCTCCATATCAAGCTGTGTTGATCGTGTAGAAAGACAAAAACATTGATCTACTAAAGCTTGTTACCATAGCTGAGGTCATTCCCACCACAATTCCATATGTAGTCAAGTTTTCAATCCTTTGTTAGCATTCTTAAATAGCCACAACATTACTTAATATGTTAGATAGCTGAATTCCAACACTTGGGGCAGGTTCTCTTCGTCAACTCTGTTGAATCCATGGTCTTGGTCTCTGCGTAAATGGCAGAGATGTAACTCTATGTTCACCAGAAGAGACACTCTCTAGACCTTGGCCTTCCCCTGATATCCTGTCCATGAAACCAAGAGCAGAAGCACAAGCAGTTTCCACTGTTGATGGAAGCCATCAGTCTGAGGGCCCAGTCACACATAAGTGATGCGGGTTAAAGTTCACCAAAGCTGAAGTACAAGCGAAGCAGAGCTGCAATTTGCTCAGGAAGCAAATGTTTTCTACCTCCCGTTGCTCACACAGATTACAAGTGAACATGAGACAAAGGAGCGCCACTGAATCATTTGCATATGTGTGACTGTGTCTTCATTCTCCAGAACAACTGTGACTCTATAGCACTGTCAACAGAAGTCACATTTGTCCACATCTAAAAAGCATGTGTAGACCAGAGCAGCCACGATACCTCAACTATCGGCAAGTCTACATAAAAAAAAAACTAAATCGACCCAGTTTCCTTCTAAATGTGAGGTTTTAAAATTGCAGAACATTTCCTCTCCAGAAGACAAATCAGTCTGGAATCACGCACTGGCCCTAATGTATGAAAAGGGCAGCATTAGTCCTGACAGCCAGTCTGAGGGAAACAATACAACATTTAACACACGGGGGAAACTGCCAAAGATTTCAGCTTTATAGGAGGAATCGTGTCTAACCACACCCCCGTGCCCCTCACTACCTCAGTGACATGAGCATGAAAGCCATGTTGATAGTTGCAAGCAGTCCAATTGACATTTTCAGAATGAAATGACAGTAGACAAAAATCTAATTTATATAAATTCTAAATAAATGTCAAGGCTGTTTATGTAAAGTAAAATTGAGCTTTCTTATGAAGTAGAAACCTGTGGAGTGGAGGTAATCAGCCACATTAGCCAAGTTTATTAATTAATACAAGTGTGCTGGTTGAATGTTGTTGAAATTACTGCAATATACATTTTTTGTCATCTGTGTCTCTAGGTAGTCAAAGGCCTGACGTATCTGTGGAGCCTGAAGATACTTCACAGGGGTGAGTAAGGTGTTGCACGTTGGCTTGTTATTTAAAAAAAAAAAGAGCAGAGTTGATAAAGACAGGCTGCAGAGTGCTGATGTCGCAGTTCTATCAAGCAGTTTGTCTCCGCAGATGTCAAGCCTTCCAATATGCTGGTGAACACCCGAGGACAAGTCAAGCTCTGTGACTTTGGTGTCAGCACGCAGGTAAACTGATTTGTTTGTGTGACTTTCGTTGAAAGAAAGAAGAGAGAAAGGATGGAATATGAAAGAGAGAAGAAAAACCATTGTCACTAGATGCTTCTCCACAGACGTTTGCGGCGTGTGTGGAGCTCTGTGTGCATATGGTCAATCTGTCAATCACCACATTCATTTTCAACTCTAAACATGAGCTCTATCCCAGGGGTCTTCCTATCACATTAACTCCCCACCCACCTCCATTGTTCTGCAGCCTCCAAAAAAATCCCTTGCTATAATTATGACCCGCACACACACAACGGCAGAGCCTCATTGATATGTATTCAGTAGATGTGGGCACCGCGTTGCTGGCAGACAATAGCCTAGTCATTGTGTGTATGTGTGTGTGCGCGTCAGGGAGCAGTGTGTGTTTGTAATGTAATCATCAGGGACAGACCTTCAGCGTTCCCCAAAACATCAACCCTGAGGACTCTCTTCCTTTTCAACACACACACACCACCCACCATCCCCCCTTACGCAAATTGTTATTCATTTTTTACCTTTACTTGCATGGAAGCTTCAAGGTGAATTTTACACCCTCTATGTGTGTGTCTGTGTGTGTGTGTCTGTGCCTGTGTGTGCTTTTTTAACTCAGTTTTTGTTTATCTCTATTTCAAACATTAACTCTCCCTCCCTCTCTCACACTTTGTAGGGCATTTAAAAACAGCCATAAGGGAACAGACTCTCATTATCACAGTCCTGTCATTGATGGCATGTGCCATTGTGTGCCACACACACACACACACACTCTAATGTCTCCTTGTCTTACTCCTATTCCCTTGTGTGGGGGGTAGCAGCCCAAAATATCAACCTGACATATCAATATATTTAGGTAATGTGAGGTTTACCTCCAAAATGTTTTTGTTCCCCAACACAGAGCAGTGTAATGAGTCTTAAAAGTTATTTACAAGGGTTATGTTTGCTTAAGGTTGCCTGAATATTTTAGAATTTCTATAAATATGCAGCCTAATTATTCCGTTTTTCAATTCCTCTCGCAGTTGGTGAATTCTATCGCCAAGACGTATGTGGGAACTAACGCATACATGGCAGTAAGTTAATCTATGTTTTATACCAAACAGTTTAAACATTTCTACCAGAGAAGAAATTAGTTATTAAAGGAGTCTGAGTCTCTGAATGTCCAGTTTTGATGTTTTTTCCCTTTTTGCTCCACAGCCCGAGAGGATATCAGGAGAACAGTATGGTATTCACGCAGATGTGTGGAGTGTGGGAATCTCGTTCATGGAGGTACGAATGGCACATTTTTGGAGAGGAGACTAAAGTCGAGTAAAAGCAATTAATTTTTTTATTTTGCACAGTTTGGCATCAGGCAGTTTAAATAAATCCAGTAGATTACATTGTACGTCTCCAGAGTGGCTGATGTGTGTCCATGTGTGAATCGGTATCAGTTCATCTCTCCCCATAGTGTTGATCGAATGCTTGACTGACACCCTGCGTTTTCGAATAACATTTTAATTTCAGTATTACACTTCCCTTGTCTCTTGTCTTCCCACTGACACTATTGATTCTCCATCTGTCCCTGTCCACAGCTCTCCCTCCGCAGTATAACAGATGATTTGGGCCTCTGCCTCGCCTTTGTTTGTCAATAATGTTATATCATTACAATTATAACAATAATGGATGAGTTCACACAAAAGGAGCCATGTCAAAATTATTGACACAATCTCTGCGTGATAAAGATGGAGTTTTATAGGAGTGGACCCCCTGGCCCCGCTGTCTTTAGTTCTATCTGTGAATGTGTGCATTAAGCTAAATGAAATGTCTTGAAGTCCCGCTCAATGTGGATTGATCTTTAGCCTACATGTTGGCCTATTTATGTTCAAGGAAGGATGGTGAGCGTTTTGACGTTTTAATAACTTAATGTTGCCAATAAGCTGCCCTTGACCAAGATGAAAAATGTCCACCCCAAGTGAATTACCAAATGTCAGGGAGAGCTGTCGCCCAGCCCCCCTCAGCCAAAGTAAAGCCTAGTTTATGCTTCTGCGTCACGTCTACGCCGTACCTACGCCGTAGGTCGTTGAGCATTCGAAGTTCTGCGTCGAGGGAACGCGTTGCTCTGCAATTCACCGCCATGCCGCTAGGGGGTGTAGCGGTGTGTTTGTGTGGTTATAGCCGAATCCTCGCTTTTTCTTCCGTAAAGTAAACAACAGTAAACAATGGCGACCGAGGTGGAGCAGCTGTTTTTGTTGTTGGAGCTCATCAATATTGAAGAACAAATGCTTATATTGCAAATGTTGAAGCGCAAGCTACAAAGAAAACGTTTGCGGAGGTGTTTTTTACGACGAGGAAGAAAGACCGGAAAAGCAACTGCCGGAACTTACGTTCTGAGCGGACCAATCACAGCGCTTACGGTCCCCGTCGACGTCCGCGTAGTTAGGATTTTTGGGAGGCGCACGTCAGGCTACGGCGTAGGGGTCTGCGTCTACGCCGTACCTACGGCGTCGACGTGACGCAGAAGCATAAACTAGGCTTAACAGACACACACTCATTACATACAACTATCCTACAATCCTGTCCTGCTTGTCTTTATCCCTTTATTTTGTTCTCTGCAGGTGGTGACCGTGGGGGGGTTATTAACTAATAGCTGATGTTGTTTGATGAGGTAGTGTTATCAGCAGGTGGGCACTAAGCTTACCTCAAAGACTGAAAGTCTCAAATTCTGCACGCATCAGTGGCTTTAGCAGCATTTTCCTGCTGCATCTACAGTAAGAAACCAGCAAGTGTACTCATATTCTATACACCGGGTGGTTTCTGTATCTGGAGCACCTGTGTAGTCTAATGGAGTCCAATCCGTAGCTATAAATGAAATTCCACAGTATTGCGTCAACTCTGAGGCCATTGTTTCTTGTCTGCATTTCATTGTCAGGGATTGATCGTATTTTCATGTCTCAAAAAGAATTGTATGTTACTTGTAACTCTAACTCTTTTCTTTCACACAGTTGGCACTAGGCATGTTCCCCTATCCACAGGTGAGTTAATTTCATTTATTAATCTCTACCCACGTATCCAGACTCAAGAAGGAGCCTGTGTTGATTCTTCTTGCAGGGATTTACTTTAAGAAAAATGTCCTCAGTGATTTATCCAGTGTTTGATTTTTTTTATTTTAGAATGTAGTATAATGATTTAATAAAAATGTATCTTCCCTAGTAAATGATGATTCCTGTCATGAAGTTTTCTGATTATTCCAAACTTTAAACAGAAATATTTAGACATTTTGCTCTCACCATTATGGGTGGCACTAATTTACGGCCCTTAGTGTGATTTGTTCTCAAAATCATTTTCACAGCTCCATTGTATATTAAATGAATTCAGTCAGTAAATAACTCAGTAACATAAATTAAGTACAAAATCCTTCAGCATGGATATAAAACCTAAAATGTTAAATTGGATTTGGGTTTATATTTTTTCCCTCCATTACAAGTTAAAATCCTGCTCAAATGTAATTGCCGACCACAGAAGTGACTTCCCAATCCCATCAACTCTTAATTAGGCCTTTAAGATGGGTTTATCTCCCCAATCCCTAGCTGAGCTATCCCGATCTGGTTACCTCAGGTTACCTTCTGGCCACCCACCTTCACGAAACGTTAAGAGGAAGATTTGATCTCATAAAGAGTTTATTCTCAAAACTATGTTGTGATTGTGTTAAAATCAAACTTTGAAAACCTTCGTCATGTCACGCAAAAGTTGTGACTTTATTCTGAAGCACATGAACGACAGATGGATAATAACTACGAGGGATGTCACGAGAACCTAAACTTCGGTACCAAGTCGATGCCAACATACATTGTGGTGCTGTTTTTAAAGTTTCGAGATGTCAAACAATAACAACCTCATGCTGCAGAATTTTTGCCACCGCTGCTGAAAAAATTCTAGAGGAAACATTAGCATTATAAATACATGATGAATGTTTGAATGAGCTGTCACTACTACTGTAGTAAAATACTGCATGCAGCCTTGTATGTTTTGTTTTTGATCATGGTCTGGAGAATCCTGGAAATGTCATGGTATCGGTATTGACTACTTAAATGTTGGTATTGGGACACCCCTGCTAGCTACCATTTCTGACTTTGTTTGGTTTGATCAGCAGCAGAACGTTTTTTTTTTAATTCTAGATGTTTTGTGTGTTGACACATCAGATAATTTTCCTGCAACACTTGAACTGCTCCGTCCGTCAAGTAAAAGTTGATTGTAGTTGATTCCAGAAGAAGAGTGCGATGTAACCACTGCACTCTTTGCTCAGGTATTGTCTCAGTGACTGCTATTTTCAGTGAGCCAATTATTCTTCCTGGTAAAGAGGAAACCAATCTACGAAAGGTTGGAGTTTGATGTCATGTGAGGCTTTTAATATCTCACCGTAGGTGTTTTTATGTTTATTTCAGTTTCATGATCTATTAGTGCTCTATCATGTGGTGAGAGAAACCCAATCTTTTTACCAGAATTGATTCAGCACCTGGCTGCGTACTTCCTTGGTAAACAACCATCTGTCAAGCAGATTACAGTCATGATTGAGCTCTTCACTTATGTTATGTGTTGATTAATTGATTGATAATTCTTATGCTGCAATGAAAAGCAAAAACAAACATTTGTGCGAGGGACCGAAGGTGTGCTCTCAGCCTGGGGCCTTCATTTACCCATTTATTCTCTTTTTAAATGAATGGCGATCTACCCTCATTGACTTAAATTGGAGGTGGCCAAAAAAAATTGGAAAAATCTCTCCAGTTTTTGTTTCAGCTCTCCACTGTCATACAATTTTACTCATCTCAGTGTTAATTTTCCCTTTACTCCATATGGTACCCAAGACAGTTCACCTGCAGGCTGTAGCAGAGTGGTGTGCCGACAGTGCTCGGATCCAGCTCGTCAGGCGCAGCCAGCCAAAGTCCTCGGGCCTTAGCTGTCATTTTTGCAGACGCTGGCACAGCTGTCTGTGCAAAACCCCCTGCTACACTTCACAGAGAACATTTTCGTAAGGACTGAGGGAGAAGTTGTTGAAAGCAAGAGTGTGGAAAAGAATCACTGGCATCTGAGTTTCTAATGTATGAATGGTACCAGAAGAGTTGTTGAATTTGAATTTTCTGCACTTTAGAAAAAGCCAGTTTGAGCATTGCTTTGGGGCTTTTCTTCACCCTTTAAATTCTGAGGAAGTGTGATGCTTGCCAATGCCTTTAATTTGTGGATTGGTTGATGTATCATCTCTCATTCATTCTTTTGTATGTGTGTGTACACAGTGGAGTCATCACCTCATGTTTGTCATGATTAGAGATGGTCTCTTTAATTCCACTTCACCACATGTCGGGATTCATTTGTATTCTTTGTCAGGAGTTAATGGAGTTTTTTCACGGCTCGCTCTGAAAGTCTTTGAAGACACCAGACCTGATGTGATGTGTATACAGCCGCCAGCGCTATTGCTTCTGATTGATTTGTTGTCCTTTTGTTTGCTCTGTGGTTGTTTTTCTTTCTCTCCATTTTGTCATATTTTCCTCAAATTTGAATGAATTTCTGGATGAAATACCAATTTAAGTTTTTTTTTAGCATGTTTGAGGAGCTTCCATTACACAGTGTAATACACAGTGATGTGTAATGGATGCAGAAGCGTTTCAAAAGGGAAGGGAACTTAAACCATAGTATGGACAGTATGTGTGTTTTAAACACACAGTAGAAGATTGTCCAGGTCAGACGTGTTCAATACAACAGGACAATATCTGCTGAGGGGTTGCATCTGGGTAGAGCAGGAGGCTGGGCACGATGTTTGTTTTAACTACATCTACGTCAGCCCTCGCTAAAAGCTCTTAAATCTTTTTGCCTTTAAAAGTTGACATCTTCACCTGCGTCTTCTACTTGTATGGCTCCTCCTTTTCATCTTGAGATATTCATATTCCTTTTTTCTTTCAGTTTTGCATCTGTCCCACTCGCTCACGGTGAATTCTTCTGACATTTTCCTGCTGCATTCTCACATGGGCTCACTCAGATATTCTCCAAACACTTTAGAGTTCAGTGCATGTCTCAAAGCATTGTTGTCACCAGATCATATTTAAACAATGCACAGTTTCTACACGACGCTCACCATCTGCTTTCTCCAGTGCAACCTGTGAGTTTTAAGATAAAATATGTTTTAATGTAGACTTTATAAAACAGGTGATGTCAGTCTAAATGTTCCACTTGGTGAATCTAGTCTGGTATTGAAGTTTTTGGCTAATGATGAAAGATTTGCAGTTTGGAGGAGATGAGAAAAGTGCTCCTGTCATTAGTTCATTTTTAATTGCCTGTGATTTCAGAGCAGTAAATCTCAGGCTAACAGAGTGAATTCCAGTAGTTGTTGTTAAACTAAGAAATAATAAAAGAAAATGGAGAAGAACTTCCCCACTTTCCCTCTTCATGAAGTTCTCGCTGGCAGAGTAACAATGCCCTTTCTCATAACCAAAACAAGCTTGTTGAAACTGATGGTTTTTAAATCGAAAAGAAGCTTCTTTTTTTTTTTTATAAAGATTTCTTACCCTTGAAGTTTTTTTAATCCTTGAGGATCTTTAATAAGTGTTTATTGAGTTCCTCCAGAAAGGAAAGAAATTGTTTGACATATAAGAAATGGATTTCGTTGCTTCTTATGTTCATGCTGAACTCGCTGTGGTATTTTCATATCACAAAAAAAGCTTCCTTTTTCTCAGAAATTGACACAAAGCTGCTGGAGTGGCTGTTTACAGGTTAAGAGGAAGAAGAGATTGACACAACTACATTCGTTTATTGATGATAAAATACACAGTCCTTTAAAGATATAAACAAACCCTCCACAGTCAACAGTGCGTCAGTGCGTTTGTTCCTCCTAAATCAGGTATCAGAAGAAAACATTTTTAAAAAACGCCTTATTAGAAATTCTTGTTTAAGTGTAAATGTCATATTAAACAATGTTTACCCTCAGGACTAACCAATAATGAAATGTCTAATCAGCCCACAGTGATGAGAGACTCTGTTAAAAGATGCAGTGGGATTATTAAACATCTCTTTTTGGTATGTGGTCAAGCTACCTAGTATAAGAAGAATAAGTGCTCAATTATTCTTGAATACGTTAGTCTCCCACTATCCAATTTCAACCCCTGGAGCAGCACGCAATCTTGTCCTAGTAATTATTTCTGAACAAATTAGTTTTCCATAGTTGCCTTTAATGTGTCTGAATCAGGCAAAACTGGATATAGAGGCAGTTTAGGAGTCTCTTGGTATTTACAGAGAGTGAAAACCTGTATTTAATTGAGTGAATCAATAAGTGCTCTAATGCACTGTCAAAAGACCCGGAGAAATGAGCTATTTATTCACCAAACATTCTTTGTCGTTTAGCTGAGCCTAGTTTTCGGGCCTTATTTCACTCAGTCTGTATGATGAACTAATACATTTTGCTCTAGAATTAAAATGTTGTGGTGGATTCAGACCTGGAGGTTTTAGAAACCAAAGCTAAATGATTTCTGTAGTTTCACTGCAGCGCCGTGTGAAGATATTGTCTCTGAGGCAGTGTCTTAAGTAGAACTTCCTCATCTAGCTTGTGTTCCTCCGTCTCTTTTTCTGTTTTAATTGATATTGACCGGAAATTACAACTGTTTCTCAAGATATACCAAAAATTGTGCCTTTATAAGGAATTATACACTACGTGTGTAGGTACTTTACCATGTCCTACAGTGTTTATTGTGAATGTTTTACCTTTGAAATAGACACAGTAAGCGTTCTCATAGCAAACCTTGCACATATTATTCTGTAACAGTTATTCTACATCTCTGTGCATAACCTGGAGGGCAGGAAAGTACCACTCTAAATGAGCATTAGTGGATCTTTTAGCCCATTTTCCACAAATGAGAGCAGGGTCGTTAAAATGTGTGTATTTTCATTATGTAAATGATCTTAATGCACACTCACAAATTGCTAACAAAAAACATAATTTTCTCCGAGTGATCATAATGTGTCCAAGTGTATCATCTTGATTATGACGCACTAATTACATATGGGCTTGTCTCCTCTTTTCTTTGTTGCCCTACAGATTCAGAAAAACCAAGGATCTTTAATGGTAAGTTTTACTGCATTAAAACAGAGTGAAAGAGGATACAGCTCTCCCACACTATATAGTAAGTTACTCTTGGTTGGCTCCTTCATTTGAAAAAAAAATAAATAAATACTGAAATTGCATTTCTGCAATGAAATATTAGCTCATGCTTAAACTGCTGGTATTACATTAGGTGCCATTATGGAATAATAAAAACATTCAGGAGGTGAAGGATGGCTTTGCCTGAGCTCACTGCATTCGATTAATCTAAGTAGATACTTTTTTATCCCACTCAATTTTCCCTATTGCAAAGAAATTTCATGTTGGCTCGCTTGTTTGTTGTTTTTTAATCTCCCTGTGTCTCTCCTCTTCCAGCCTCTCCAGTTACTGCAATGCATCGTTGATGAGGTGAGTCGTCGTCTTATGTGCTTTTGCATCTAAAGTCAGTCCTAATGGCCCGGAAAGCTTATATTTTGTTTCCTAATGAAGCAAACCAGTCAGGCGGCTTTGCTCCCCATTCACTCAACCCTTCACCCTATGCAAGTGCCTCAGGCAACACACATATGCACACACACATTACTGCAGAGGTTGGACCTGTCATGAATGACACACACACACACACACACACACACACACAGTCTGTATATTTCAAAGATAGTACCAAAGCAGACAAAAGTAGGTTTAGCAGGACTATTCTGACGACTGCACCAGGTGTACATGCCTCATACACAGAGCAGTGGCACATTTCTGCCTTATATGACTTCTTCTGGGTTCTGGTGTTTTTATCACCCCCTTATTGATTTTACAAAGAGAACGTCTTCAACACACATGCAGTCTCACGTGCTACTCCCACTTGCCACAGGCGTGATGCTACACAACCCGAGTCTAACCTTAAGAGTTTTCTATTTCTTTATATATGGATGTATTTTGTCTTGTGTCTGTGTACATTTTTCTTTTTTACCTAAGTTCTTTTCTGACATAAACTAATTTTAAAAATGCTACAACACTTCCTCTCCAGCCTAAACCGGCTCCTCTGATACCCCCATCACCAGCCAGATCACACATTAAACATATAATGTCACTTGTCCTTAACTGCCTATGGATCGGCCGTAATTAATAATTAAATGCTTTTGGTTGTAATGGATTGACCTGGGCTGAACTGTTCATTAGTCAGCGAGACAGAGGCATCACTCAAACTATTTTTCCTGTGCCCTTTGCCGTCTCCCCTTGAGGCGAGAGAACACTCTTTTGTCCCTGGCAAGCCAGCACCAGTTCACTGTCCCAGCTAATGCTGTGATTTGGAGGAAGAGACAGGAGGATGAGCACTGTTCTGAAAGATGAAGTCACTCAGAGATTGTATAGGTTGAGGACTGCACCAGAGCAAGGATATATACACACACACTCATCAAGCACTTTACACGAACACCTCTGTATCCATGCAATCATGTGAAAGTGGTGCAGGGCGTAAAGTTATGGAAGTCAGGAACTTCAGTGAATGCTCACATCAAACATCAGAACAGTGGTCTCAGTGACTATGTGGAGGGATTGTTGATGTCAGATGTTATAGTAAATGGATTTCTGAAATTTCTCCTGGAATGTTTACACGAAACAATTAAGAGTTAAATCAGAAAAGTGTGGAAAACCTAAAAACATGAGAGAGGTCAGAGAAGACTGGTTAGAACTAGAATTTTTAGTGAATAATTCAATTCTTCTGTATTTTTCATCAGAACTGTCTCACTTACATTTACTCAGCATTGTTCGTTGTAGATTTGATCCAAATGTTTTCTTTGATTGTGATCTGATATTGTGTGAGCATGTGACTTCTCCACTGGGGATTTGAAAGTTGCTGTAATGGCTGAATGAGTAATAGGCTCCTGTGAATGGATCATTAATATTACTGTAGCTAGAGGTATGTGTGTGGTTGGGGGTGTAGTGTGACATACTGCTTTTTTTTTCCTTCCCATTTCTGTCCCACATAAACGTGGCTGAGAAAGGCTTGAATAAATATTTGAGCCTCATGAGACTTGCAATAGATGTGCAGATGAACACTAAGTTGAACAATCAGAAGGTCAACAGATATGACTTTTAAACATAAATGTGAAAACATAAAGGGACAAAGACTCTAAGCCAGTGGGAGCGAGAGTGGCATGAAAATCATGACATCAAGATAAAATTCAGCAGAAGAAAAAAGTTACTTTTTACCAGATAATATTCCTAAAGAGTCTTATCTTTCAAGTTATTAAATAGGTTTTGTTTTATTTAGCTCTGCTGGTTTGGCCAGCACCTCAATGGTTGAGGTTAATGGAGTTCAAATTAAAATTTCAAAAAAATGGAATATCTAATTGTAGAGAACAAACTCTCAGCAATTTTCTTTGGTGGGCATTGGTTTAAATTAATACTGAAGTCACAAAATGCACATTGTTAACTGAACAAAAGTAATATTTACTGCCTTTCTACAAGGACAGTCCACAAAGACACAGAATCGTGTTTAAGGAGAATCAAAACCTGATTGACGCAGATTTTGATTCACCATTTTAAGCCTTTGTTGATTTGGAAGAATATCCATATGGAATATCAGATAATCATATATGACCAGGTTTACTCAACACAATTAAATTAATCATATGTAGCTTTACTTAAATGCAAATGATTCAATGCATCTTTTTTAATGGAAGCTGGTTTTCCAGTTTGACAGAGAAACATACTTGCCCTGTTCAGCTCAGGTCTTGAAAGAGAAGTTCCGTTCAGTTTTTCCCACCGTCTGTCGGCGGTCCACTCTCATTAATGTGCCTCTCTCCTCTTATTTGTTGAATAGCAAGTGGCTGCACTAATAAAGATCTCCCACTTTATTTTCAAGCCTGTAATTACTGATCTAATTTTGCCTAATAATTGCTTCATGGCAATGACATGTATATTTACCCGTACCCTTGTACCCTTGTAGTGTGTGCTTCATCTCATAGTGGAGCATATTGACAACCAGAGGAATAATTCACAGACCAGCCACTTTCATCAGCCTGCTTGTCTTTTGTGCCGTCGCCTGCTGCCACATCAAAGCTGCAGCAGTGTTACTCTCAGCTGGAGACATGAATACATGCATAAATGTGTGTTTGTGTTTGTGTCTGCAAAAAGGTGCATGTGCATGCAAATATGTGTGGAAAGTGCAGGGAGAGATTTTGTATCAGATTCAGCCGACACAACACATACATTGGTTGTGTATTCAACATTTTGCACAAACTGTGGGTCCAATTGATCGTCTGTGTACACCATAGTACAGTGGTTGCAAATTATTTGGTACCCTCTTTCCAAACAAAGTGTATACTCCGGCTCGGCATGTGCAGAGCTCAAGGGCATTTGTTTGTGCGTGTGTATACATGTGCTATGATATATTGCTCATCCAAGCGGCCACAGCACTATGAAGTGTGGTGAGATTAGAAGAAACCCATTCCTTTGTTAATTTAAATGGGTTCATGCGTCATGCTTTGCGGGAACCAGCCGATCAGAGCATCAAGGAATGGCAAACACTGCCCAGAGGTGTTTTTAATGGCACAGCAGGGGCTTCACATGTAAAGAGGTTTGATTCCCTGAATTTGAATAAACGCCTGGTTGTGGGTCCAGTCTTTATAGGTTTTGTTCATGTCTGAGTAGTTTATGTCTTTGTTTCTTATATATATATATATATATATATATATATATATATATATATATATATACATATATATATATATATATGAGATCGGATGTCACTGCTGTGCAGATTTTAAGTTATGTAGGGCTCATACCGTCTATCTTCCTACTTACTTCTGATCTTGTCAGGTAGCACCCTTTGTATCTGAGATGAACATAACTGTGTTGTTCACATGCTGGTGTGTAGGAATGCAATACGTTACATTTCAGCAGTCAGTGTTACATGTAGGAAGATGTGACCTGATGCGCCAGATGGTTTGTTACACTGGACCATCTGTGAAGATTTCGTAGAGGGTTTGGAAAAAGGCAGGTGCTCTCAAAAACTACTTGGCAGGTGATTGGATGAACCATCTGTCCATCACCGTCTAATCGCTGCCAAAGCCAGTCGATAAAACTGCAGAAACATCTCATCCATCAAGAAAATCCAAGTTCTGTTCTTTCCACTTCTTTCAATACAATCTATGGTGCTATGGTAGCATCAGTGCTAACCTCTTTACTAGCCATCTTTGTTGTCTTTTACAGTGAGTCATCACACCTCAGACACGCCCACATGGCTGCTGGTAGCTCTTCCCTCATTGGACGATGATTGGTACAAACCTCTGTGGTTCGAGCAACAAGCCGGTAGTTCAGCCACTGACTTACATGAAATCTTGCTGCCTTGCAAAGTTGTGGAAGAAATTTCTGATTAAAAAAACAGTTTATTATTTTTATTTTTACTTAATGCTAGTTTTCTAATTTATAAGGAATGAGACAGTTTATTTCCTTATGTTTGGATATGAAAGCTATATATAACAAATCTCGTAAATTGTGCTACCTTATAAAATCATATTTTCTTAGTACTACAATTATTGGCATAGAAACAAAGAGAGAGAATCCAGATTTTTATTAAATGTTGCTACGCATTGGTCAGCATTTTGTCTGCAGGGATGTTGAGGATAAAATATAAAAGCTACAACTTTTGACACTGGCAGAGATAAGGAGGGAAACGTTCAGAGTGAGAGGAGGGAAATGGACGGACTAATGAGGTGAGGGTCAGTCTGGCACAGATGTTGTACATGACACGGTTCATAGACCTTCCATTGACAGGATGTAGCAAGCCTGACAACACACACATGTAAACACAAACAGCAGAAAATTGTTTATTTTGGCAGCAATTTTCCATCTTCATCCTAAAATGATATGTTCATGTTCGTTCTTGAGATCAACAAAGATGAACTTTGTGCATATTAGAACTACTTTCCAGTTTATTACAGCCGAATCCAAACAGAAACCACTGTGAACATGGAAAAAATTTTACACGACGAGGAAGACGACACACAGCAGTTCAGTTTCTGACAACTTGTAAGATATGATCACAGTTTCCCGTTCTGCTCAAATTATGTGGAGTTTGTTAAAAACTGAAACCTCTAACTAATGATATAAATGGCACTGTACCATGTTATTATCATTCCAGGTTAAAATTAAACTAAAGATGTTTCATTCCTCTTCACAGGATCCTCCGGTTCTTCCCGTTGACCAGTTCAGTGAAAAGTTTGTTCACTTCATCACTCAGTGGTGAGTCCGTCTTTGTCACTGTTTAATAAATTTGATTCCTGAAAACCAGTTTTAATTAATGTCTTCCAGTTTTAAATGTAATTTTATTTGTGTTCAGTAATTATTGACTTTGTGGTGCCACAGTCAACCACCTGAGTCCCAGAGAGCCAGACTGAACTATTACCAGGACCACAAGCTGCATTTAACACAGATCTGTGAGCTAAATTATTATTGTAGATGAATCCTAGGTATAAGGGATTACAATGAGATTAAAGTGCATTTGCTTATGTGCATCAATGCATTGTGGATTTAATGGTTTTAGCTGGTACATTCAGTGCTACTGATATTGAAAAAAAAGCTGAAAAGAGGAGTGATTGATTTATCTAATGCAACAGGACAAAAACAATGTTTACATTGGGTTTGCCTCGGATTCAATAGCCTCTTTTAACCTTTACAGTTACACAGACATCTGCATACCCACTCCAACCAAATGCAAGCAGTGTGTGTGTGTTTGTGTGTGTGCGCACTCAGTTCTCTCTAGCTGGTTTACCAGCTGTTGTTTAATCCCCATGCCACCTTTATTTACTTAAACAGCACACCTCTCTCTCAGGACAGACTGAGGAGAGGGGACCTGCTCTGCATTGGTGCAGGACCCGCACTAGGTTCTCCCGGGCTATTCTTCTGGGGTCATGGCCCATTTATTGTCGTACATAAACCAGTAACATGACTGAAGACAAGTCCCCAGTGTGGGTTGTTTTGATAGATTGTGTATACACGCCGTGGAGGACACACAGAGAAACAAACACATATTGAATCAACTGCCCCAGTTGTTGCATTATGAGTAATAGTAAATATTAATTAATTGATTTCATTTGAAATAAAGCTACTGTGTTTTAAGGCTGATGTGTTTTTTGTCTATGAAACTGCTTTCAGTTTCTGTGGAATGAATAGTTTTGTTTCAGTCCTCCTCTTGAACATTCATGCTGTTAAATGAATGAACAAAAACAAGTCTTGGTCTCTTACGAACACAGTTTGAATGGTGGCTGGATATAAACTGATTGTATCTCTTTTTTCAGTATGCGGCGGCAACCCAAAGAGAGGCCTGCCCCCAATAACCTCATGGTAAGTTAAACCAAGCCTTCCATTAAGTTGTTCCAAGGACCACCCAATATAGGTTTTGAATAACTGTGTACAGAAGGTGATCATATCCGTGCATTCCAATAAAAATTCAATTCAACGTAATTTATTATCTCTGTAGTTTTGGAAGATACTGTTATGTTTAGCGCAATAATTGGGTTGTTGTGGATCAAGGACCCCCCCAAAGTTGTCATTGCTGTGTGGAAACAACAGCAATGAACTTCTTGCTACCAATGAAAAATGTCAGACAGAGGTCAGCTAGAAACCTTGAGATAGGATTAAGATCTACTTAAGGAACAATTCCTTTAATTCACTGCATTCGAGCTGAACTGAATGGATCAGGCCTAGCTGCTGCACAAGAGTCACATAATTCTAGTTTACCAAATTAAGTTTAATAGCCTAATGAAATTGTGAGCAAGGGACAAAAAGAAAGTGTAAGTGTGTTTGGACCATTTTTAGTTTATTAACACAGTGAGGACATTTTGGCAGGTTATCTTTTAAATTTCAGAGTTGAGACTTAGTTATTAGGTTCGGCTTGAATTGGGTTTGGGGTTAGTGGTGGAGTACATGTGTGTCTGTGTGCGTTTTTGTTGTGGGGTTTGTCAAGGCTTCAGTTAAAATTTTGGTTGCACTGACTTAACAGCACAATTAAACCATAACTTCAATTTGTAAGGTGATTTTCCAAACTGGTTATAGAAACAAACCTTTTTTTGGGGGGGGGGCACCTTTATGAATTATAAATTTGTTCCAGATGTTTGTCTTTTAAAACATCTTACTAGTGTTGTTGAAACTTGGAGGCCTGTTACATGTCCTGTGTCCCTGTCCCAGTGTCCCTGCTGTTAACAGTAGATCAGTGGTGCAAGAAATCACTGTCTGCCCGCCCTTTGAAAAAAGTACAGTGACTAATATTGAGCTCTAAATAATAATTTGCACATCACCGATACCGATATCTTTGAACCATTCGGGTCAGCCCTAGTAGAGGTATCAATTTAACACGTTACTGTACAGAACATAATTCACTGTCAAAATCTTTAAGGTTTACTGTCATTTACGTGACCTCATATCTCATCTGTAAATTAGCATTATAGAGACCAGCACTGTTTTTTTGAAAGCACTTTATTTGTGTGCCACAGATTGAAGTAAAAAATTGAAGTACGTACGTACATGCTTCATTCAAATTAAAACAGGAAATATTGAAATGTTTGAGTAAGTAGAAATAAATGATAAATGTCCATTCATCTCCTGAAGAGCTTATACTGCTGTAGGTGTCACAGAGTGATTCAACAACTTTAAACCCAAAAGATGCTGTTAAGGTTCAAGTCCACTAAACAATTCACATAATATTCAAAGGTTCTGAATACTGTACGTACGCAGACGAATCAATGTTAATCTAAAACTGTGAAAATAAATGCAATCAAAGAGGACCAATTTAATGAAACAAAAGATAATATAATACTGACAGTAGGTCAAATACATTCAGGGACATTTCTTTGAGTCTGGTTTCTAAGATGTAAAGTTCTGAAGCACAAAAATAATTATTCGTGTCATATATTCAGGCATTTGGATAACAAGGTCCGAAGGTCCAATGTTTTAGTTTTTTTCCTGCATACAATTGGTAAAGTAGGCCTTTGAAAAAACTGAAAGCTTTGATGTTAACAAACCGTAAACTTGTGTTTTTTTATTATGCCATACAATTACCTGTATTCCTTTACCCTATTCTGTGACTCTGGGATTGAGTTGAGCTTAAGTTCCAGCTCTCCCTGTCAGGAGAAGCCAAACCGTCCAACGTGGACTCAGATTTTTGCAGTTTTTAACACATTAGACTACAGCAGTTTGCACCAACTGCCTTTTAAGAGTTGCAACATGCTCGGTTTTCTGTGTCAGCACCAAGGACAGCGACAGTCGGGTCCACAGAGAGAGGACGGGGGAAGGATTGTGTTGCGGGGCTGGAGGGTGTGAATGCAGACCTGCTAACAGATTGTATGTTCTCAGTCTCACACCACAAAGGGGGAGTAGAGGGGAATGTTGTCGAGACACTCATTGGGAATTCTTGCCTCCGGACAAAAGTGGTTCTCTTCAGAGCGAGAGCGTGAGGGACTGTTTTTGAGGAAGTTGCTGCTCAATTTTTACTTCCATTGTTACTGGTTTGTTTGTCTGTCTGTTATTTATCAGTATATCGCAAAAACTGCTGGTCGGACTTCCACTACACCTGGTGGAAAGATGTGCTATCGGTTACGAAAGCACCCGTTAAATTTTGTTGCAGTTCCGGATCAGGGGGCGGTTCCAGGAATGTTTTTGTCACTTTTCTTCAACATTGTGATATTTGCAACGTTTTGGTTTATTTCTCAGAGAATAACTCATGGGTCTGGATAAAAAAAAAAAAAAAGAATGAGGCATGTTTAAGGGACTGATATTTATGAGTTGTGGGCATTTTGGTGCAGTGAATTTAAATGTGGTTTGGTGAGGTGACTGCTCTGAGTACCTTTCTAGTTTGTGACACCATTTACTCAAATCATTCATTCTTGCGTGAATCTTTCAAAAAAAAAAAAAAGATTGTCGTGGAGATGATGTTGATAGTTTGACACTTTCTCATTCTCTTTCCATACTGGGGCTTCTGTTTGTAATCACTGTACACTATTGTAGTTTTGGCTACACAACAACTTAGCTGAGACGCTGCTGTGGATCGATAGGATCCTGGTTTGTTCCTGTGCCTCCTCAGATGTGGCCCTGACATCTCCAGCAGGACCTCACATCCTAAAATATCCATTTGCCGGCATTATTAGGTTTGATACACTGTGTCTTCATGTCAGACAGTATGTGAAGGCCTTTAGTTTGGCTGAAGGAACAACTAACATATCATCTTAACTGCATTTGTCCTCATACCTTGAACAAGAATACAATCATACTTGATGAGACTGAACTACACTTACCTAGCTGTACACTAACTCTTTTTCCACAGTGTGTTGTTGTGATTTCCTCTGTCCCTCAGTACTTGGTTTCACAAGCAATTCTTAATTCAAACCCAAAAAGGACAATGGTTACATCAAACTTCTATTACCAATACTTATCAGACAATATAAGACCTTCACCAATGAATGGTCAATTTATCATCTGTTATATGAACACATTTTATCCAGGACCCCTGTAAACCCAGTTATCCAGTTCTCCTGCAAGTTTTCACAAATTTTAAAGTCGGTGTGCAAGTAGATGGGAGCTGTCGAATAAAAGACAAAAAAAGGAACATTTTATCTTAAAGAACTTAATCTGGGGAGTTTTTCTCCACCAGAAAAATAAGGAGCAACATTATTCAGAGTGGGTCTTCTTTTCTGTTATCGTACTGGACACAACAGAGAACAGGAGGAAGAAGTTCTCAGAGCAGGTTCAATTAGACTGTGTCTTGGATCACGGAGATGTGTTCTCCTTTTAAATCTGGACCACAGATATCTTGAAATAGACTTGGAAGTGATTGGTCAGGATTGGATGGACCCAATGTTTCTTTTCTCAAAGAGTGAGAGGACCTCAATGTTTGTCTCCGTTTTATCTCCCACTGCAAATCTTTGGAGTAGATAGAAAAATAAAATGCATAGGACTCCGAGTGCAAGGTTTCTGTGCATGATAATTTTTATTGGATTTACATCTATCGTCTTGGCAGAACAAATCAGTTGAAAGGTCTGATAAATTGAATGAGTCTGTCTTCACTGATGTATGAGTACACAACATGTACACACAGCCCGCAAAGAATATTTGTTGCTTTGATGAACAAGAAGTTTTTCTTCTTTTCTTCTCACGTGGTATAAAGTATCGACTCTGGGTTTTTTTGCTGTTTCCTCTTCAATTTTGTTGGAAAGCATCAGTGTTATTATATCTTATAAGTTATATCTTTTCATCACAATATTGTTCAACCATATAGGCTGCTTTTCAATCTTTGTAGTTTTGAAATGCTTCAGGTGATCGTAACTCACACGGTGACATTTCTTAGCACTGTCATCCACATTCCCACTCTGCCCCAATTTATTCACATTCATTGCGATCTCTGTGCTCTTGATTTAAATTCTCACTGTTCTCTCTTGTCTTTTTTTGACTCCCTCTTTTCCTCGACCCCTCTCGTCTTTCCTTTACCTATATTTTTGTCCTCCTGTAGGCCTTTCATTTCTTCCTTCGCCCGTGATGAACTGAAATATAAGGTCATGGATGCCTGCCTCTGTGGCACCAGCCTGCTGATTGTCTTTCTCTCTCCTCCTCCTATTCCTTATTCCCTCTTTCCTCCCCACTTCTCCCTCTACCTCCCCATTCCCCCAGCCTCCCAAGTACATTAAAACTCTTACCTATTCTATCTGTATGTTAATGCACCTTGCCACATTTCCCCTTTCCCCCCTTCGTCTGCTGTACAGAAAGTGCGACCATTTGCTCTCAGTTTTTATCTGTGCAACTCATTTCTCCTGGTAGGTAATGTGGGAAATCACACACAAGTGTACACACTGAGCAAATAATGTTATTTTATGACCATACTATTCAACCGGTAGCTCTAGTTTGCTCATCAGGTTTCAGCATGTGGTTTCTCTAATCACTGGTATAGCTTTTATTGATGTTGTTATTGTCACTGGGATTTGAGCCTATTAGACGTTCTTTAAAGGGCTGCTGTTTGATTGCATGCCTGCTCTTGATGGGTTCTGTCCCTGAAGCTTGACGCAGTCTGTTACAACTAGTGTTGAATTTTTTAACAAAGACTGAGACTAAATATGTTTGTCAACAACCTTTTTTTTTTTTTTTTTCCATGACTGAGGCGAGACAATGACGAGCCGTCCCTGACGTCATTGAATAACAACTGTTGCTGTGTATCAGCAGACAGTATCATTGATGATTTGAGAAGGGCACTTAGAGAGCTCATACCCTCACCAACGCACAACACTTATGAGGCCACATTTAGATTGACCAGATGCAGATCTTTATTTCCAGGTCAAATCAATAAAAATGTTGAAAAATACCCTATATCCCAAGTGGGGGGGGGGGGAATCCTGTATCCAATCCAGATCCACACCCAAATTGTATGGGTTCTCTCCTGACCCATACTGCATTGCTCCACCAGGTTTTGTGGTCATCCATAAAGTAGTTTTTGCTTGATTATGTTAACTAACAGATAAAAACAACTTCCTTGACAGAGTTAAAAAGAGACGACAAATTATAAATTATAGACAAAAAAGAGAAGATTAATAAAAACCCAATTCACTTGTTCCGTTTTCTTTGCTTTTCTGAAATATGCTTAGTTGTTAGTGTCTCTTAAAAAGCCATTTTGAATGGACTACAAAATGTCACAATGTTTGGTAATTAAATTTTTAGCTTTCGAACTTGCCAATTACTGCGCTTTGCATGTGAGTTTATTGTGATGTGTCAAATTAATCAGTGGCTCGTTATTTGATACCTCAGCAAAAAACACACAACACCAGTGGAAGCGTGGAGCTGATCTGAGCCCGGTTGGTATACACCATGACTCATAATCCGTTTGTCAGTTTGTTGGACTCTAATTAATCAAGAAGAATCTCTCACCGAGCCCCGTCTGGAGCGTATCAATCTCAGTGCTTCTCCTGTGTCAGTAGAGGATCTTTTCTCCCATTTCTTCTAAGTCCCTTCTTCTGTAAAGAATCGCATGATGAGTCATCAGAGAGGAAAGTGAGTGTGTTTTTCTCTCCTTTTACTAATGCATCTTTCATTGTGGACACACTATCCTGTCATCATAAGCTAATGACGTGGGTGAGCCGAGGAGACTTTCCATTGGCCCGCTCCCAGGACGTTAGCGGCAGGTATTTGGTGATGACCCATCCTGTCTGAGGTTTCTTGCTTTTGGTTCTAAACAGGCTGTCTCTCTCCTCCCCCTTTTCCATCAATACATAGCCGAGTGTATGCAGCGTTCTTGGCCTATTTATTAAGCTTTAAGACGAGAAAGAGAGAAAATTGTTTTTACATTAAGCCTCAAAAATGTTAATTTGTTGACGCAAACATTTGATATATGTTCTCAGGTTATCCTGATTTATGTACGAGAGAAGAAGAACAACAGTGATGGCCCCCTCACCCTTATATTCTTTGATTGTGATTTGATGGACATTTCATTTCTCCCTCCCCCTCCCTCTCCCCCTCCCTCTCCCTCGTCATCCCTCGCGCCCCAGCCAGCAGCCTTCAAACAGCCTTTTAGCACCCTTGTCAATGCAGCGCTCCTATTCTGCTTTTCTATTCATATGCACACACAGACACGCGCACAAATTCCCTCGCCCCCTTTTCAACCCTGGAGACACCAGATGAGTCCCTCGGTTTTTCACAAAGGAAGCCCTCCTGTCTCCGACTGTTCACACACACACACACACAAACACACACACACACACACACACACACACACACACACACACACACACACACACACACACACACACACAGTTTTGACCACTGATAGATCCAGTATCATAAACTGTGGATGTTTGTTTCTAACAAACAGTTAACATAAATAATTCCCTTCATTTTTATTCAGTCATCATGACATGTCGACACCAGTTATCTGTGTAGTTTATTTAGTGTCATAGTTTTTTCTTTCTTTTGATGTCCTCTACTGATGGACTGACTTAGTGATGCATGTATGACATGAGACGTAATGTGGACTGTTGATAAAGTGACATATTTGTCCTTATATTTAGTTAAAATTTCCATCTTGGATGAAGAACGCAGTTGGTTCAATTCAGTTTTATTTGTATACCGCAAAAAATAACAACATCCAGTATCTCAGGCGATTTATAAAGTTAAAACTTTACAACATCTTAGAAAAACTCAGTAGTTCCCACAACAAGTAAGCACTTTAGTGACTGTGGAGAGAAAAAACTCAATTTTAACAGAAAGAAACCTCAAGCAGAACCGGACTCCATGTGGGCGGCCATCTGCCTTGACCGGTTTGGGGTGAGTGGAGAAAATGAAGAGAGATGGACAGACCTGGAACAGTTGCGTAACCGTCACATTTAAATCATTCTGGTTGTTATTCTTCTTTGCAGTTTTTGCAATCTGATTTCTTCAACAGTGACGGAGCTTTCCTTTGTGTTTGGCTTTCATATCATGTTAGTTTTTTTTATGATACTTCAGTATTGAGCTTAAAAAACTCCTGGGCAGAAGATTGTGTCATTGACAATTATCTAACTGACTCAAACTTTGGAAGCAGTGTTGGTGTCTGAGGAATTGGTTTGTTAACGTCGCTACATGTGCAAAAAGGATTTTCACAGTCACACTTGTGTATCCTTGCAGCTTTTTTGGGTTTGACACTGGTGTCTCCTCCCCCCTAAACTTTCCTTTTTGTTGCCAAATGTTTTCACATTTCACCCTTGGGTCTTCATTGACATGAACCCCATTCACACATCCTGGGACTACTACTGCTGAGCACCTGTTCAGTCACGACATTTTGAATGATAGCAGGAGTCCAAATAACATCCCTCAATGTTTGAATCCTGGAGAAATTCAATTTTGGGATAACAAATTCATTTTTTCAAATCCAGTATCCTTGATTTTATCAAAACAAGGTTTATTTTTTCAGGTGTAAGATAAACACAGTTGAAATACCTGTAAGAGAAGTTTCCCTGAGCACTAATTTCTATACTCGTACCCACACACACCACCCAGTCGCGACCAGTTTCCAGAGGGAGCCAGTGATTAGCATGTAAATCAGTAAAGCCCTAGTTATTCTATCTACCTCCTCACCCTCTTCTCTGTCTCACTCACTCACACACACACACACACACACACACACACACACACACACACACACACAGACACACACACACACACACACACCATGTTTCTTCTAACATTATTCTAATGAGGTGGTGACCAGTCTCTTGTTATAATTGCCTCAAACTGCTTTTAATTTCTTCTGAGGGTATTAATCATACGTAGTGTTATTTAAAATTGCATAAATTAATCTTCGATTAAACAGACCCTTCAAAGGCTTCAAACAATTAAAGAGTTAGGTAGAATTTCCCCTGGGTTTCTGGCCGCTTCTATTTGAGCAGAGTAGTTTCAGGTGATTATCCCATTTTGATGTGGCCAGACGGTGATTAATGTAACTTTTAAATGAGTGTTTCTCCCGTCTCACCTCTGTCCACACACTGCTTCAGCAGAAAGTCAGAACACGTTCAGTGACACAACAAGGAGCAGTTATTTACTCTGTTTAGTACTTTTACATGTCATACTTACAGTAGCAGGACATTTTATTAATAGGCGTGTAGGCGTGATTTGATTTTTAATGCATTTGCAGTTTGGTTCTTTCCTTTGTACAATTTAAGTTTATTCACTGGACTTGAGCAGCTTTTAGAGTTCTAAAACTTGACTAGTAGTTTAGACATGTGACCTATGACACAGAAAGAGTAAATATTGCTTGGTTATACAGGAGTTAAATAGTCAGGTACGACAGGACTGTTTAGTCAAAATATACATATATATTTCTTATATATATATCTTGTTGCTTCTTGTTATTAGTGACTTTATGTGTGATTTAGTAATTCATCTGAAGGAAATATGGACTGTGAACAATTAAGTTTATTTTGACAAAATTACTTCCAGTAGAAAAAGGTTCTGTCTGCATGAATGTGTTTATGCGTGTTTGTCTGGTGTGATGAGACACACACCTTCATCCAGGTCAAATTTCAGTGGATGTCTCCGGCCTGTCAGGGTTAATTTCTGGAGCAGAGGTGGAGCGCTTAGAAAAAAAAAAAAAAAAAATCACTCCGGACTTCCTTCTTTATTTCTGTATCACTCGCGCTCTACTGAGGCAAAGAAGAATGATGGATGAGATGGGTATTCAGCACATTGAGGCACCCAGGAGCGTCCACTCCACACTTGCATACAGACACACACACACGCACACAGATATGAGAGTAATTAACCTCAGACTGTGTTAACCCCAGCTGCCCATTAGAAGGACAACAGGATTGATGGGGCTCCCCCCCGGTCCTTCACAATCTCTACAGTTTGTGCAGGATTAGAAAACGCTGGAATGTGTTGTCGTTTTCCTCTGAAACATCAAATTACAACACACGTGTGGTGAACACTCAAAAGTTACAGCAGTGAGCTGTGAAGTCAAACGATAGTCCAGCTTCTTCATTTCAATAGGTTTTTATGAAAGAATCTTAATAATACAAAAACCTAAAAACATGTTGATCCCTCGTGTGATTTCATTTTATACACTCGATCTTCAGTTTATCATATTTTTCTGTGCAACTGCAAATAGACGAGGAGGATCTCAGGAGGGGAAGAGTGAACCGTCAGTACTGGGTCTGTCCTACTTTGTTGCTAATCTTACATTGTCTGCACCAGTTTGCATGATGCTTGGGGGCATTTAACATTGTCTGACCCCAGAAGAAACAGCTGACAACAACTCTGCTCACCTTGGAGTCACTTTCTACGTCAGGTGTGAGTCAAACTATGCCACTGTTGTAGTGCGACATGCTTTTCGTGTTCATAAGGTTTGCTCATTTGCAACTGACTGAAAGCCTTTCAAAAGCAAAATTCATTTCATAAATTTGACATTTCTGTATTCGAGGCTTTTGTTGCTGATTGGCTGACACGTGCAATAGAACAATATCGATACATGTGGTGTGAGCGGAGATCGTCCTAGAAACTGCGTCAGCCCGGACGATTTATGGCTCTTGTTCCAGTTAGTGACCCTCAACACCCCAGGAAAAGTCTTTGTCCATGAACGCCTCTGTGGAGCCTGATCTGTCACTTAGAGCTGAGCTCCTGTTAACAGTGTACAACAGTGACGGTCTCTTGTTGTTAGGCACCGATATCGTTGAAATCGTTGTTGACATGTTCATTTGAACTGGCCAGCTGCAGGCTTGTTCATCTAATTGGACATTGAGACACCGCAAATAAAATTCATGGTCAGCCTCGGTCGGCTTGTCTCATTTGTAGGCTCCGCCCCTATCACCCCTGGCTGCCCTCTGTGACCTCTGTGACCCCCGGCTCTGGTCTGGAAAGCCCCCCCAGATGAGGCTGGTGATTGGAAGTGTTGTCATTGAGATATCACATGTGACATCTCTGTTTAAGTGGTGCAGCGGTAACAAGTGAACGCTGCGACGGTTAACAAACTTGATGAGCTACCAATCAGCAGACTGACCGTGCGGTTTCAAGAGCTCCTTTATCGGCACTGTCGATCGAAATCAATCAAATTAATCGATTGTATTTGTTTGTGGGTCATTGAGAAATTATTCGAAATATTGCTATTTGGATTTTGACAAAGTTAGTAAGTGCCACTGCTGCGTTTTATCACTGAGCCAGTTTTACGATCTGTTATGACTCATGTCGATCATTAAACTCTGAAGATATTTCTTCAAAACGCCCTGATAACCCATTACTTAAACGTTCTGCATTTAAAACAAAATCTGTTGGTCGTTAATATTTAAGATGGTTTAATGATGTTCCTGTTGAGGTTATGTGTATTTTATTATTATTTCTGGAATCAAGATTTAGAATAATTATACAAGTAAGAAACTGAACAACACGCGTCATACGGCAGTGTAATAATGTTTGTGGCTCCAATCTGTTTGATAATAAAAATAATATTGCACAATAGGTATAAACATTTTGTGATGGCCGTTAAAATATACATTTCTCAGTTTTTATGAGAAATCTCATTACTTGTGTTTTACTGCTACTTCCGTTCATTTTTGGCATAGATGACATTTATTTTGAAGGTCATTTATGGAATAAGATAAGTGCCGAGAGAGATTCATTCATATTACGTGAATCATTATCTGTACTTTTGAAATAGTAAAATGATTTAACTTAAAAAAGACACATTTCATTAAATGAATTGAAAAAGGTATAAGGTACAGATTAGATCTAAGTACCAGGAAGTTCAGGTTCATTATCACCAAACTCAACCTGCAACTCAACTTGACTTGGTTTTTATTTGGTAAATAATTTAATAATTAATAACACACATTTAAATTATGAACCATATGAGCATAATATGTTCAGTGTCAGTTGTTTTTGTTAAATAAAACTGATTTCAGGTCTTTCTCCACTTTTTAGGAGCATTCCTTCATCGTACAGTATAATGACGGTAATGCAGAGGTGGTGTCCATGTGGGTCTGTCGCTGCTTGGAGGACAGGCGGATTCAGCAGACTCAGGGACGTGTCTGACGTCCTCCTGCTGTCTGTCCGCCCATGATGGACCTGGACTTTTGATCCCTAACCTTGGACACTTATCAAAGTCTTCAGGATCGAGTCCTCATGCACCGTGCAGGTGACTTCATGCACACGGACGAAAATCACCAGAGGTTAAATACTTAATGTGAGTAAGTCTCTATTTAACAGCACTCATGCACCACATGCGACAATGAAGATCCCTCATTCTCTGAAGCGAATATGAAACTCCGCGTCCAGCGAGTTCAGAGAGATCTCTGCTTTTTGTGGGTTTCCAGCCGCGGCCTCATCCCCACGTTTTTTGAGAGTACACAGAAATGCAGTGAGCGTCTCGATCTGATGAATGAAGTGGTCCTCATTTAAAGGAGCTGTGACAATAAACACCTTAATAAGCACTGCAATAGGCTGGCAGAGTTTGATCTGCTTTTTAAGGGTGGCTTCTGTAATAACCATCTTGTGCTTTGCTGTTGACAGCCTTCTAGTGAATGTTATGGTTTTTGCCTGTGAGTAAATGCCCATGTGTGTGCCTGGTTTTCCACTGGTTTAATTTATTACCTCAGCAAACATTTGTTATCCCCCCATCTTAAAAAGATGTCCCTGTTTTCCGCTCCTGGACGAAGCAAGTTTATTCGTAGGCCACCATTCAGACTCAAGGCAGTTCAACGTGCTTTGTAGAGGCATGGAAATATATATTTTTAAAAAGACAATACAAACAAGGCAATTCCAATTGCTTCACAGAGACAAAGAATTATGTAAAAAAATTTAAATAAGAATAAAGAGCACATTAAAACTAAATTTATAAATCACAATGATGAAAACACCTAGTTAAATATTAAAGAAGGTTGCGAATGCCACTGAAAACATGAGTGTTTTAAAGGAGCAACAGTTTCAGCTGACTTCAGGTTCTTAACGAAGCTTGTTCTACACGAGGAGCATAGAAACTGAAAGCTGCTTCACTCCCGTTTTGATTCTGCTGTCAGTGAATAAACCTGCTCCAGATGACCTGAGGGCTCTGGATGCTTCACCATGTACAAATATATCAGAGATTTATTTAGGCCAGAGAACATTTAGTGTTTAATAGACAAGTAATGGGATTTGAAAGTTTGTCCACTGACCCACAGGAAGCGAGTGCAGTGATTAAAGGAGCAGTGTTATGTGCTCTACTTTCCTGGTGTCAGTGAGGACTTGATGAACTGCAGTCGTCTAACGCACAGAAAATGATAATGCATGTTTTTCTTGGAGTCCAATAACTACACCAAGATTTCACGCTTGAATTAAATTGAACTTTTAATGTAAAATTTTTAGGTGCCAAAAACATTTCTTTTAGTTTTTTAATGTTTGTTCTTGAACATTTTTATCCAACCTTGCGAGGTTGTCGTACCGGTGAGTCTTGAGCAGCGCTGCAGCGTTACAGTGGAATCAAATCCCGTCTTATTTTCGATTCTCAAGCTAACGATCCGAACTATTTATCATTTACAGTCTTCAAGAGGAACCAGGGTTTTTGTCTCTTTAAACCAGTTTTTAACTCTGTCGCATATCTTTTATTTCCACCAGTACAGCCAACCTGACTTTGAAAGCGGCCAAATGAGCTGATGGAGAAAAAAGATCTGCTGAAACAATTCTTTACTTTCATTCAGCAGAAATTAGCTTTTTTTGTTTTTGAACCATCGAGATGTGGAGAAATTGCAGACAGAAGCATAACAGGAACCAAAACCCAACATTTAAGTTATTTTATCCACATTATCACCAAAAAACTGTTATTTTATTGCAGTGGCCAGTGAGATCGCTTGACGTTGTGATAAAATTTAAATGTGTGTCGCACATAACACCAAAGATCACCGAGGGGCCAAAAGGTGAATTATATGACTGAGGCGGACATAATGGGTTAAGTGACTAAAATGAATTGATCTGAGCAGGTGTTTGCGTGCAGCCGGTGAAATGTGTCGTGCTTAAGTGCAATTAAATCCCATTACTTCCACAAAGGCAAAGTAAACAAACCTACAGTGGCACTTATAGCGTGAGCAATGCTGAAAGCTTCACGTAAGAGCAGTGCATTAGCAGAAAAGGCCCATGGCCCCATTTTACTATACATGAGATGTGCAGTGTCTTTAGTGTCCTGTTAGTTGTGGTTTTATCCGCTCTGACACATGGACAGTAGATTTTAATCTCCGGCCTTTATCTGTAAATCACCTGCAACCGAGAACACGTTTGTACGTCACACGTGTCCTCAGCCATGTTGTTCGTAGTTTAAATCACCAAGTCTACAGAGGGGCAGGATTTAAAATCTATTTTCTTATTTACAGAAATAGTTATCATTAGCAAATTAACATTTACTTTCCTCTTGAAATGATTGTAATCTGCAGTTCTAAGCTTGTTTTAATTGCACAGTGCATTCACGTAAGCATCGTAGACTGCAAATAAAGATGGCCGACGTGTCTCTGGCTCCTTCTATCAAACAATAATATTCCGAATGCCGACGCTGCCATCTTTTGATGTTTCACCGTGTTTTATATCATCATCAAATAAGTTATTAAAACCAAACTGATGGGAAAACACTCGAGCAAACATCAGTGTGATAAAGCTAAAATGAACTAAGGACCTAAAGTCGAATTGAAGGAAGTTCCAACTCAATTCAAAAGACTCATTTGCCAAAAGAAATCATCGCAGTTTATCCGTCATCCGTCTACGCACATTTTGTTGTGCGAGGTATCAGCTGTGTGTGGGACGGAATTCGGACACAGTTCACCAACTTAGTGGAAATGACCTTTAATTGGTCAAAGAAGTTTTATAACGTAGAATTGAAATGCCTTGTAGCGCCCTCTACTGGTTGAGCTCAGAACTCATCAAAACACACTTTCTTTTTTTTATTTGATCCGCGGTCCCAGACTACGGTAAATGTATTTTTTTATTTTAATGCCTCTTCACATCCAGTAGTTTATTATTTTTTATAATAAATGTTCCTTTTATAATTGTGTTTATTTCAGCCGATTTCATTCTGTGTTACAGCCGCAGTTCAGTTTGTGTTTCCAGTTACACTGTTTGTTTGTTTACAGCACGATCTCCCTCGTATCTACGTGTTTCATTAGAGCCGTCATTTGCCTCAGGAAACTGAAACTGAGGCAAAGTTCTCAAGTTTGTGTAAATAAATATACTTTAGGAAAGACGTCTGTGTGCAATGTCGATATTGATATTACTCAGATAATTTATGATCTTCAGATTTAAAGATTTTCCTGCTACTAAAATACATCATTGTAGATTTTCCAATAGATCCACAATGAATAGAACATGTACTCTGCATTTTACTGCATATATTGTTATATTCATATAACTGTCACTTTGGGTTAGTCATGTTCTATCATACTGTTAATACATCTGTCAGAAAGCCACCTGACATTAAATTAGCCTAAATGTGTCTGAAGCTAAACACATTACAATCTGGGACATACTAATAAATGAGTGTGAAATGTAAAGTGTGTCGTGACTCGTGGCCACTTCCTTCTGCAAAATGTTAATGTCGTCTTGCTACCAAACCAAAAATACAAATCATTTCATGTTTCTGAACAGATCTGACAATAAGCTCCAAAACCCATTTTTATTTTTGTTTGGCATTGTACTCATTGAAATACGAATCTGCCTTATCAGTGAGAATATTTATTATTTTTTTACTTTCAGTCTGCTTTCTTCAGAGATCACCTCCCGTGACTCTCTCTCTGTTATTTCCTGTTTTTTGACTGGCTGATTTTGACCTTTTCTGTAATTATAAGTGTTGGCGCATATTCCAACCTGCACAAATAAAATATGTTTAAACACAACGTGGCTTTGTTTGAGAATTTGTTGTGTGAATTTGTGTCTTTATTTGGTCGAACCTGAACCCGTACATCTGAATCAACACGTGTGTCTTCGTTTCATTAGAACCTTGCTGGACGGCATTCGTCTCTGTTCTTAAAGCGGTTTTCAGACATGAACTCTGGAGAATCTCCGCACAGTTTGGTCCAGACGTTCTCCGGAGTTTATCTTTAATCTCTGCAGTGAGATGTGGGGGGGGGGGGCACAGGAGGCAGGACCTTCAACACCAATGTCTGGATCTTCTCCGTGTGTGGCGATGCTTTGTCCCCCTGAGATGTTTGTATCCTTTTAGTTTTTTTTCTGTCGAGTATTAGAAACTCGCTTGCCGTGAATCTCACATGAGCTCATTCGGACATTATCCAGAGTTTTCACTGTGAGGCTGGAAGGGGAACCCCAATCGGACATTTGCGTTCTCGCAAATGAGTTCAGTGCGTGTCTGAAAGCAGCTTATTAACTGGCAGCTGAGAGTAAAGTCCATCAATCCATCTTAAGGTTTTTATTAAAAGTATAAGACTCTGGACACAAGTATATAGAAAACCTATGGCTGCTTAATTAACAGTTTGGCATTTTAATGTGTCGCTGTCAAATGAGCCAAACCTGTAACACCTTGCTGTCGTGAGTTCATTGACTATTTGCATTTCATAATTAATCTCAGTCAACCTTTAATTAACAGCAGCCTTGTTCTTGATCATTAATCTATGCGTCAGTCCAGTAAGAAGACGAGTTGTCTTATTCTCATAAAGCATCAAGGACGGACCATGTTTACTTTTCCACAGGTTAAAACACTGTCAGTTAGATTTTGTTAGAGGTGCTGAAGTAAAACATTCACATCCTGATAACACCATTCTAACTTCAAACCATCCAACCATCTGCGTCTTGTAGTCGTTTAACAAAAACACAATTCTTCCTCGAGATCTCGAACTAATCCTGGTGATTTCCAGACGAGCCTTGGACTGTAGCACTGAATTATTCATCTTTATGATTCAGTAGATTTTCATAAATTCCACAAATGCCACCATGAGCCTGAGAATAGAAACTGGGTAAATTGATTCATTAAAGTCTTTTAATGTTAAAAATGTTGAGACAATAATACTGATGAATGTGGTGAATCTTAATTTGTCCACAAATAAACTTTGAATTAGAAGACAGTCTTCTCAAAACGCAGTATAATTCACAGAAGCCGGAACACAAGCCAGAACGAACCTAACGCCTGTTTTATTTATGTGGATTTTTCCTTTTAATGTAGAAATATTGAAGTTCAACGTAGTTAAAGGCCTGTCAATTAAGTGACGGCAGCATCGGGAATATTTATAATTTATAGTTTTTGCGATCACTCTCCTCACAACGAAAAAAACTGAAAATAAAATACAGGGAATTTACCTAAAGGAGAAAATATCACGGTCTTCTCACCCCTACAGCCCCTCGCACTGCACAAAAGATTTTACATCAGATCGGCCCCGCTGTACATGTCCAGCGATCTTACAGTTCAGGTCACCTTACGCTCATTTAGAAAGACACAAGCAACATTTTCTGAGCTTGAGCATCTTCTGCGACCTGCAGAGGCAGATTAGGAAAGTTGTTAAGTGTGTAGAAAGCCTGAATGTATAAAAACGTGTAATATCCAGAACATCTATCAACTAGTGGCCTTCATCAGGATTTTCACAAAAAAAACACATTGAATAACATTTAATTGAGACAAGAATGAAGCCACAAGTTAAAAGTTCTATCCATTCAGGCCTTCACAGATACTGTACATGCTTTGATTTCTGCCCCTTAAAACCTTTCTGAACAGATGTATTCATAGATTAAAGCTGTAACATGTATGATAATGAAGTTAAATGAACTTGTATTTAGTATCAGAATGTTTGTAATATTTCCACCACTGTCCTTTGACGTTCGATCAAGGACCATCGAACTTTGTGCTAAACGTCCGTGTGAATGAGAGACAAACAGAACGTTCTTACCAAACCTGAATTTGGTTTCCAGAGGAAAGCTGCATTCACTCGAGCCAATGCATTTAAATGCCGTTATACAGATATTCAAAGTATTGTTATATGTGTGTGTGTTGTCTCGGGGGCTTCTACAGATGTGTAGCCTTCGCAGCCTCCTTAACGCTGCTCGCACTTTGTTCTGCAGTCAAACACCCTGTATGAGATTATTTATAATGTGAGCTATCGACAGGCTGCTTGGGTATTTCATAATTATGTGGCTGTGTGCAACATGAAGGCATCTCAGGACCCTGACACGCACCTGATCAGCCCGTAGTCCGTCTGCGTTGTGTTGTGTGTATTATCGACTTTTTCAAAGGCATCTCAGAGGGCAGGAGGAGGAGGACCGGTTTGATTTCAAAGCTCGTCCACACTTTGATTTTGTATAATTATGCAGAAATTCATTCCGCACTGTATTTGATCATTAAATGAAAGTCGGCTTGAGTGAAATGATCTTGTGATCGAGGCCACCTTCGCTGATCCTCCTGCTGTGACAGATATTTCTTTTGCTATGTGACCCCTTTTTTTTTACGCTGCGACATATTACAACAAATACTCTCCCGAGTCAGAATGCTGCTTATCCTTGTATTTGGTTTCTATGATAAGAATCTGCAGTGGAAAGAGAAGCGGCTGTAAACTGTGTGAACTTGGTGCCACAGAAAAGTGTCATGTTTGAGAAAGTTGATCAGAGGTTGATAATCTGCAGGGTTGTACAGCATCTGTGAAAAACCTTCAGTGACTTCAGCCACAGCGTTCATCATTTTGCTAATGTTACATTTACTGTAGCATATTAAACTAATTAATTAATACATTTACAAAAACCTTGGACGCCTGCGAGGTGGACCACTAATGGAGTTGTCACACGGACGTTTGCTTTCTGACGTCCAGCCCCTTCAGATGATGTCAGGGAGTTCAGTGAGTGTCAAGCCGTTTTCAGACCTGACTTGCAGATGAGCTTCAGAGAGTTGGATGCGGACTTCTCTACAGTTCACACATGCACAGCACAGCAGGGCGGTTCTCTGCTCAGACACGTTCACAACAGCAACACACAGTGAAGCATCAGGCAGGATGTCACGTCTTCCATCCGCTGCAGAGATCACGTGTGTTTGTTCTCAGCACATCAACACTGGCATCGGTTCTTCTCGCCAAAATCTCGACATCTCAACCCTCCGTGCTCACGTTGACTTAAGCACGGGATCTCCCGCTGTGTTCTCCACCGGAGTTTCTGCGAGCTTTGTACCAGAGGGCCAGGCGGAGGAGGCCCGCAGAAACTCCGGAGGCTCATGCGTACACACGTGCACGTCCTCCAGAGAAACTTCATGTCTTAGTGACTTAGTGCGTGTCTGACAGCAGCTTTAGAATCTAGGATCTGCTGCTGTGTTCTCATGTGAGCTCACTCTGGACATGAACCAAGTTTTTACTGTCAGGAGAATCTGCAGATTGTGGTGCACGACTGCAGCTGCAACACCTATTTCTCTTTTTTCGTTTTTGTTTCATAATCATTATTATTATCGTCATACCTTGTACAACCATCTGCTGCAGCGTGAGTTCAAACGGCAGCTCAGATGTTCTCTGCTGCATGTAAATTGATGATCCACGATGTGACCTTTAGAGATAATATGTGCACAATGAAAACCGTGACGCTCCATAATGTCGTGTGTCGGTTCTCTCTCCGGGATATTGACCCAGGTGTTGTCCAGAGATGCGTCTTCATTTCGGGGGGGACATGCTCGTTGCCAAAGGTTCCCACCTACTGACAGTCTATGGTTCCCACCGAGCTGCGTCTGATGACGACCGCCCCTGTAAGTCAACCATCACCCACATCCCTTCATCAGTGTCCTGTAATTAATATGTCACTGTTTCATTTTCCAGTCGTCTGCAGAATCTTTCCCCCCAATAAAATAAAAGGGGCGATCGAAATGCTCTTTTCACCGGAAAGAAAAACAAAATAGGGTAGAAAGCGTTAAAGTGAGCCGAGCAGTGAGGGATCAATAGACCCTTTAGTCCGAGAGGAGGATTGATTGGTCTCTAAAATGGGATTTATAGGGGTCATGGTTTTATATGGTGCTGATACAAGTGTTAATTATAAAACATTTGGCCTCAATTGCTGCTGTTATTAAGTCTGTGCTGATTGATGCAGGTTTGATTTATCTTTATACATCTGTATGATGAAGTGCGTGTGTTTGAGGAATCAGCCTCTTAACATGAAACAGAAGAAACACACACACACACACACACACACTAGAGAAAAATATAATCATGCTTCAGCTTCCATACCAACTCACATGCACTATTTCTTACTCACACACACATAACACACGTGTTATTATGAAGTTTTTTATATGCTGACAAAATACACATTTAAAAAAAAATATTTCTAGGTTGTAATTGGACAATAATACAACAACTGATGTTGCACTAATTAAATAAGAGACTTGGACTTTTGTGCAATAAAACAACAAATAAAACAGGCATTCATTTGTCCCGGCTACAGCAAATGTATTTATAGAATAAGTGAAAGTTTTTTTGTATAAAACCTTTCAAACAAAGTGCAGAACCCAACATACAGAAATACTTTAGAGTAAAAGTGCAAAAGGTTTTTTTCTCTTTCCAAAACATGAAAATCAAATCAATTAAAATAGAAAAAAATGCACTGACATTGAACAGCTCTTCACTGTGCAAAATATTCTTTTACAAGTGACGGAGTCATTCAATCAAATATTTACTTAAAGCAGTGAAATGTGCTCAAGTATATCCAGTCTTTGTGTTTCCTCTGTGGAGGATGTTGAAAGATGGAGAAGCACAAAAGAAAAGAGAATGAGATTAACTGAGGGGGTGTGTGGGGGGAAGGGGGAGGGGGGGGGGACAGGAGATCTTGTATCTGACTTGTATCATATTTTGATGGTGGGGGGGGAATAATAGCAATATGAAAACAAATCAGTGGATTGTTATCCGGATAAATGTCACATTATTATTATTTTTTAGCTTCAAGACGTTTTGCTGCTGAGTGAAGGTTTTGGTTCAATCTCTTCTTAATGAGCAGAGAATGTTATAGTCACAGCTGCTGCACAGTCCTTAAACAACACATCGATATGTTTATAACCTATTGGACTTTTGTCCATGTTTTTATTGATGGTGATTATGAATGTTGTTTTATCGCCAGTGTCCCCAGTGTCTCCACTCTTCTGTGGCACAAAACGTGCGTAAAATTACGCAAATGACGCGTAAATCGGACGCGTTTTGAACGTTACTTTCTTCCGTCGTTGTTGAATAATCCATCAGGTCTGAGGTGACTCTTAAAGTTTAAAACCTGAGGCGCATGAATATTTCAGGTGCGAGGTTTGTTTAAACAATCGAGCGCATATGAATGAGGCCCGTGTCGTTCGGATCCAGCGGTAATAACAAGAGTCGCCTAAAATTACCGCTGAAATGTCTAATTAAAAACTCCGCGCTGCTGATCCAGCCGCGTCAGGCTCACGTTTCCCCGGAATAAGGAGCGACAATGGCCGCATTCAAGTCGGCGGCGTAAATAATTAAAAAGAAAGGAATAATTACAGTATAAAATTGTAATTATTGGCGGGGGCTGCAGGGGGAAGCCTCTCCGCGGTGAAAGAGGAGAGGATGCGCTCAGGATCAGGTTCAGCATCAATATTGCAGGGAGATAAAACTGGTGTAGCTCGAACACAGTCTGATGGTGCTTATACACACAGTCATCTCACACACACTCACACACACATACACACACTCTCCTCACACACACACACACACACACACACACACACACTCACACACACACACACACTCTCTCCTCACACACACTCAGGAGTGCATGAAGTGTATCTGCCGTGGTGTCACTTTATTTTTAATAAAAACCATTGGATGGTTTCTGTCCTTTGACAGATTCATAGAATAACTCACTGCAGGGCCGGTGTAACATTTTCTGGGGTCCGCTGGCTCCTCTTACGTTGCTCTTGTACTTCTTTAATATTATTTTTATTTCTTTAACTTTCACAGTTAATTCACTAAACTGCTTGTGTTGTTGTTTTTTGTCTCTAGCCTTTGATACGACCACTGGATTGAAGTGGTGCCTCTACAGCAGCAGGAGACGCTGCAGATAAATGTGAGCTTTTACTGTTAAAAATATAAATAACCCACCATTAGTGATGTGACAGTGCTGCAGTAAAGATTTGTTTAGGTAAAAATCGCAGTTTGGATTAAAATAAGTATTTTGTTAAGGTTCATTGTCACCTTTAATTCCTTCGATCCCCGTCATAATTACTACTACCACTAGAGGGTGCAGTATTTAAGACATATGTCCCTTTAAAATTATAATAAAGCTTCATTCGCCACTTATCTTCTAGACTGGTACATAAATAACTGCTAATGCTAACTTTAGCTTTATAGCGATTTAATCTTTAATTTATTAGATGTTCAAAGAAAATAAAAATGCTAATCAGTCTCTCAATATCAGGTGAGCATATTGAAATTATTATTATTTTTTGTTTATTGTCAGTCAAACATTCTAAGATGCTGAATTAACTTAAAAAAATAATTATATAAGAAGATGTAAACTGCTAGTTAATTTAATCAGAATTGTTTTATATTTCTCTATCAGGCCACTTATTGATAAATCATTCCATCTTTAGAGGAGCGGTTGAGTCAGTATCACTAGACAACATAATGAAGCTGTCATGAAATGTGAGGCTCGATTTGGGCCCAATGACCATTTTGAAGCTCCTGAGCCCTGCAGGACGTTGATCCGGCCATGACAAGGAGCAGAATGTTCCTTTAAGTGACGTTTTTATTAAAGGAGAATGATAAAACAACTAACTTTTATATTTTCAGCTTGGATGCAGCCTCCACTATAAAACCAGGTAGGATATACTATAGTGATGAAAACAGAATGAATGGATCTGTCACCAAATTTTAGTGTTTGTTTTTTTTAAAGGTGTCAATACTTGTGTTTGTTGTTGTAGCTATATTCTGGTTATTAATAATGGATTAAGGTCTTCAAGGTGACAAATGGGCTGAATATGTTTTCCCTTCTTGCATTTACAGATTGTGTGTGTGTGTGTGTGTGTGTGTGTGTGTGTGTGTGTGTGTGTGTGTGTGTGTGTGTGTGTGTGTGAGACAGTGTGACAGTGTGGCCTGAGGCGTCAGCTCATCCCAGATTCACTTCATTTTCAAATCATTGAAAACAAACGCACACAGATTATTTTGTGAACGGATGAATAAAAGCCTCCAAATACAAACCATGTTATATTTGATTTGTTTGTTTATTTTAATTCCTCCATCTCTTCTTCTTCTTCTCTTCTCACTCCTTCCATCACAGAGGCCTCGGATTGATTTGCCTGGCCGGTGTGGAAGCCTAACAGATGGTGGTGTAACTTGATAAATGAGCCCGGGCCTTTTGTCATTCTTCTTCCCCTCCATCGTGCCACTCGTGCTGCCTCTGTTTGTCAGCTCGCTCCTGCTGCAGTGGAAATAATCCTCAATACACACTGTGCATGATAGGCCAGTTATAGCCTAGTGGTTCCCAATATGGGGTCTGGGGGCCCCCTAGAGGGTCCATCCTTGACGGGATCCAGGAGGAGGAAGAGAGGGGGTGAGAATGATTTTCATTATTGAAATTTTACAGATTCAGATTTTTTTGTTTGATTGTTTGATGCTGCTTTTTCTCTTAATTATAATTAAAACCCATTTGTGATGATAAATGTTTTTAATTGAAGGTCAGCAGGGCCCTAATTTGATGTGAAGTCTTATTTTTTCTGGTCACGTTTGTGCGTAAAAACATCCACTTGTAAATTAAAACTGGTATAGTGGCTTTGGATGTGTAGGTGTGTGTGTCTCTGGTGTGTGTGTGAGAGAGCGAGAGGGTGGGAGGGAGGGGGAGAGAGAGAGAGAGAGAGATGCCATGTGCTCCGTTTCTACTCGCCATTTACCTCCCCGGGCTCCTGCAGGATGGAGGTCCTGTCTGCTGCTGCTGAAACAAACTGAAATTAACTGACTCCAGCTCAGAGTCTCTGCTGTCACCGCCTCGTCTTCACCTCCTGGACTCACTGGACCTGAATTGACATTTTCTTTATTTTCACATTATTTATTATCATTTTTTTCCCCATCCTTAACTCCACTGGAGCGTGTCGTCTTTTACGCAGAGAAAGGTATGATTATTGTTTTTCATAATTAATAACCAGGAGTTGTGAGTTATTCTGTGCATACATGGCCTCATATTTAGGGGCTGGTCAAACGCTGGCTATCAACGGATCCAAAATAGCTCCTATTCACGTCAGTCATTTAAGGTGAACCAATACAGCGGCCGCAGGCTCTTTACGCGCATTTCCGCGGCCTGCGTAAAGTGGCTGGAGGCAAAAAGTAAGTATGCGCAGGAGAACGTGAGATAGGCCCGCTTCAACCTAATTCCGAGCAACTGGCTGAGGCTAATCTGCGCAGAAGCTTTAATTATATATAGGGTTGGTCTTTTATTAACAATGCCAAGACGCACGCCTGGATCTGTGTAATTATCAGGAAAGCAGCTTACGCTTGTTCTTTTCCTCTCCGCTAAGCGCATTGCTGCAGCTCAGGATGCATCTTCCTTCTGTCCTGATCCGCGCGTAAGGATCTTATGTGACTCTTAAGCAGTTGCCCCATAAGTGCTGAGCTGATTTTGAGGATAAGGAGGAGCAGAGGATCCACTGCAGCTCAGGAACCTAGATAACCTGAGAGAGGAGGCCGAGGGACGCGGGGAGGAATGAGACGAGAAATAATTAACCACACGACTGATTGATTTCACATCTCACTGTCACCTCATGAAATACAGCCCAACGTTAGTTATTGTAATTTTATTTAAAATGTATAAGAATACCATTGTTATTATTATTGTTATTATTAATGTTATTATTGTTTTTATTGTTCCATATGAACATCCAGATTAAACGACGTTTGTTTAATACTATAATTGTAATTACATATTATTATAACTGTAATATTATAATTGTATAATATTTTATAATAAGGCTTGTAATTAATAATAACTAATAACTAGTTATTTTCTCCTTTTGCCTGATTTTTAGAAACAGCATTCTTCCCTAATATCATGACTATGATTTATTATTTTTCTATTACTCTAAAGATTTGATTGTTTTTTTTTGCATGTTGCAGTTTCAATTAACCCAAACTGATTAATTTCAACATGTTGCAAAGAAGATTTTATTCATCCTGCTGTAAAACAGGCCTCCGGTTCACTGCAGTTTTCTCTGTGACTCGCAGGCTTCCAGGGATGGAGTCGATGCCCGGACAGCTTCGAGACGCGGGACGAGACGCCAGCTCTTCCCCGAGTTCCAAGCAGGACGCACCGAGCTTCTCCAGCAGCCTGAAGCCAAACCAAGTGAGCGAGACCTCCTTGTACGGGGTCCCCATCGTGTGTCTGGTCATAGACGGGAAGGAGCGGCTCTGCCTGGCGCAGATTTCCAACACGCTGCTGAAAAACTACAGCTACAACGAGATCCACAACCGCCGGGTGGCTTTGGGCATCACCTGCGTGCAGTGCACCCCCGTCCAGCTGGAGCTCCTGCGGCGCGCCGGGGCCATGCCCATCTCCTCCAGGCGTTGCGGCATGATCACCAAGCGGGAGGCCGAGAGGCTCTGCAAGTCCTTCCTGGGGGCGCACAGCCCCCCCAAGCTGCCGGAGAACTTCGCATTTGACGTGTGTCACGACTGCGCCTGGGGCTGCAGAGGCAGCTTCATCCCGGCCAGGTACAACAGCTCCAGAGCAAAGTGCATCAAGTGCAGCCTCTGCAACATGTATTTCTCCCCGAATAAATTCATCTTCCACTCGCACCGCACCCCGGAGTCCAAGTACCTGCAGCCGGACGCGGCCAACTTCAACTCGTGGAGACGCCACTTGAAACTGACGGATAAAAAACAGTCCGATGACATTAACCACGCGTGGGAGGATGTAAAGGCCATGTTCAACGGGGGGAGCAGAAAGAGGACTCTGCCCATGAGCGGGTCGTCCATGTCGTCGTCGATGAAATCACAGGCCTCGTCCAGCTTGGCCCAAACCAGCTCCCCTGAGATCCCCCACAAAACTTTACGGTGCGACGAGGACCAGGGGAACACTAACCTGAGTCTGGCGAGCGGCACACGGAGCTACCCGATCATCCCAGTGCCCAGCAAGAGCTTCGGCATGCTCCAGAAAATCCCCCCACCTCTGTTCCCCCACCACCCCTATGGCTTCCCCAGCTACGGACTGTGTCAGAAAAAGAGTGATGGTGTGCCTGACGCGAACAAAACCAATGTGCCCGGGATGTTCTGGCCTGGCGCAAAGGACACTCTCTACCCTGCTTTCCCCATGTTCTGGCCCACACCCGGCGGCCTCCCCTTGCCACCATACCCAGGCTCCCCACCCAAACCTCTCCCTGAGCTGCCCGGCATCCGGCAGGCTGAGCTCGACTTATCTGACCAAAGTGACCGGGGCGCGAACACACCCAAAGACACCAGCACCCACCACCCTCACCACCAGCAGGACGGCGGGGAGCGCTGCCCCAGCTCCCAGTCCTCATCCACCAGGAACGACGAGGACAAATCCGGGGACGAGACACCCCCGAGGAAGATCAGCTACATGTCGGCCTTCAGACCCGTGGTGAAAGACGCGGAGACCATCGCCAAACTATACAGCAACCGGGACAGCTACGGCGTGCGCCCTGGCTACCTGTCCCCGGATTTTATCAGCGAGAGCTCCAGCTACAGATCGATATCACCGGACCGGGACAGCGTGGTGGACGAAGACGACGACCTGGACGTGGATGTGGAGTCCAACCGGGGACAGGACGATAATGAGCCCATTCGGATCTCACCGGGAGGGGGCCACCGTGACTCCCCTGTGCCGGAGCGCGTCTCCTCTGGTGCTGAGGAGAGCCAGGAGCAGCCTGGCGCCTCCAGCCCCGGAGCATCAGCAGCATCAGCAGCATCAGCATCAGCAGCATCACCGGAGGAGTGCGCACACACTGGGTCATCAGACGAGGACAGGCTGATGCGTAATAGCTCTCCTCTTCATGAAGTAAGATTAGATTAAATGAAACTTTAATGATCCCCGTGGGGGAAGTAGAATTGTCGCAGTGGTGGAGAATATGATGGAGAGTTTATAGAAGAGAGGGGGGGTCGATCAAAATGTAATCAAGATCAAGTGAAGTGGAATTTAAAAAAAGATAAAGGTGTTTGATGGACGTGTGTCAAGGTTAATAAGGAGACCTGGCGTTTGGAGAAAGAGTCACTGTCCTGCCGAGGTGCGCAAAGCAACGAGGCCTCATCCATCAACCAGGCTCCATCTTAATTTATACTAATGTTTCTGCAGCTTTGAATCAGGATCATTAAACTATAAAACCCTAATTTATCCTGATTTATTTTTGATGCATTCGTATTAAAATGCTTCTCTCTTCAGATACATGAGATATTTTACCACTTGAGGCTTTTTCAGTGTTTTCATGTAGGAATCACTCACATGCAGGCTCCGTGTTTTTGTTCCTGAACAACCGAGGTCTCCAATTAAGTGAAGAACCGCAGTAAATGACGTGTAATTGCTGCGCGTTATTAAAGGCCCACGTGTGTGCGCTTGGTTTTGCAGGTGTACGCTCATGAAAAGGAAAAGGAGCCTTCGTCCTTTGGGGCGAAACAATCGAGCAGCCCGCGCAGATCCAACGGTAATTATTTACCCAAATTATCTTATTGGTTATTTACGCAAATTGAGGCGTTTTGTCTGACAGATATTTGCGCTTGTTTTGGGTTTAGGAGCTCATCACGTGTCTGAGATACAGAACCAACGCACTGCAGCAGCCTATCAGGAGCACAGGGACAGACAAGGTCTTCAATGATTACATTTTAGACTATTACTAATTAAAAATATCAGAAATACCAATTTTTATCTCTTTTAGCTTTCCTCATGTGTGTCCACAGACCTCTTCCATGTCACGGTGTTCACGGTGATGACTTAATTGCAGGTTTAATTGCGTGTTTTGTTGTTCTTGCGCAGCCGATGGGGCTTTACGCATCGACATCAGCGTGCATGAAAGAGATCTGGAGAACATGGCGAAAGGTAAGAGGCTGTTTTCAGCATCAAAAGCAAATAAAGGAGAGTTAGAAAAAGGAGGCAGGTGATTAATTATCATGAGTAAATATTCTTGTTTTCGTTTTCATTTGGACGCCAACAGGCCTGTGCACCACATTTAAATAAGCAGGATATTTATTTTTTAAATGTAAGACATTACATTTAATTATTCACTAATTAAATAGAGATTTTACATTTATAAACACAACATTTAACTCTGTACAAATGTGTTCAGGGATTCATTGTTGAGGATAAAATAAAAATCTTCATACATGTTCATTTTCATCTGCTAAAAGCCCAGAGCTGACGTGCCAAAATCTAAACAGTGAATTTACATTTTCAAGGCCTAAAGTGTTTCCATAGTTGTTAACCACTTAATCACGAGATGTGGGGGTTTTGACTTATTATTGTAAGAGGAAATCGTTTAGAGGCTATTAATATTTTAAGGAACAGAGCCATAACCCCGAGGCTCGGCAGCTAATTATTTTACAACGCTTGGAAAAACCCTGGGACTCCATTATTATCGTCTCAGGCTCCAGGCAATGCATGGCAATTACTGTGGCAGCGAGCGAGAGCAAAGCAGTGAAATGGTTGTTATCCACGATGTAAACGCACCTGAAGTCGCTTTGCTTTGCCTGACATGGATCCGTGTGCGCACAAATTCAAAATATATCATCGGTCAAATCACACTGACGAGGACAGAGAAGGTGGTTTTCATATATTTGGTGTTTCATTCTCACCCCTGATGGTTATTCATCAGCTCTGTGACAGATGGCTGTTTCAGTGGCTTTTGGTGAAATATACTCTTATTGTTTTTTAAACTGACATGGTTTGGTTTTTATTTTCCTTTGCAGAGGAATTGCAGAAGCAGCTCGTGGAGCAAGTGGAGCTGAGGAAAAAGTTGGAGAGAGAATTCCAGCATTTAAAAGGTAGGAGCAAAGTGAGTCTGAGTCAAAGTCACAGAGAGGGGTATTTTTGTCCTTGTGAATCCATAAGTGTCTTTAAATTTATCAATGTCACAGACTTTGCATCTGATGTGGCCTTCGGTTCTTCAGATAATTTTCAGGATCAGATGAAGCGTGAGCTGTCCTACAGAGAGGAAATGGTCCAGCAGCTGCAGATTGTTCGAGGTTGGTGTCTTTCTAAACTTTGCTCCTTCATAGATCCTGACTGTGAAGTGGATGTAGATCAATTCTCTTTAAGGTTTATGGGAAAATAAATTTAAAATCATCAATCAATCGGAACCAACTTGCAAAAGGAAAAGTGACACTTGCATATTGAAATATTGGCCATTTGTGTGCAGCCTTTTTACTGTAAACTCCATATTTTTTTTCCTCCTGCAGTTGAATTGTGGATTTTTTTTTATTGGGAGATATTAAAAGGTGAAACTGACACCACTTTGTTTTGTATGCAAAGGTTATTTTCTCCTAAATCATGCTCTGGAAAATAGAAAAGACAGCCCATTATGTGGCACTGTATCAGTTACATGCACGAGACAGCAACTAATGCCAGCCGTTAAAGGATTGGTTTAATGTTACAGTAGTTTAAATACAGGGTTCAAGTACACAGAGGGGTCACTCTAAATACCATAAGGGCAAACGGCATACATTACACTCCTTCACTTCCCATGCTACACAGCAGCTCACGTTTTCTTTCTTTTCTCCTTTGGTTTCTTTTTTGTCCGTTTTTATTCGTTTTTTTTTGTTTTTTTTTAATAGACACTTTGTGCAGCGAGTTGGACCAAGAGAGAAAGGCTCGTTATGCAATACAGCAGAAGCTAAAAGGTAAATTTATCTGGACCCAAAAGAAACATGAACACATGACACTTTTTTTAACCTACAAATATAAATAATATGCAAGTGCTACTTTTTTTTTTTATTGAAAATCTCTTGTGATGGATATTTACAGTGAGACACCATTAAAGGATTGGTTCACATTTATTCAACTTAGACTTAAAACAATGTTCAGACGACCAAATGTATATTTAAAGTCAACAGTTCTCATTCTCTGCAGAAAACATATCAATTGAGCTCAAGATCATTTGAGGCTCTAATCTGAATCCACTCAAATCTGCTCTTTTAATGGAGTCACAAACTTTTCTGGACAGATTTTCCCTTTGTCGTTACTCTGTTGCTCAGCATGGAAACACTTCACTGTATTTTCAATTTGCGCAAAAGAAACTTTAGTGGAAACACTGAAAATACACTTGAAATATCCTAAAAAAAAGAATAAAACATGATGTACAGGATTCACACGACTGAAGTGAAGCAGACTCACAATCCTTCAGACAAACATAAATAGTGTATTTTACACATGTTGTTGTTTAGACCTTTGCCTGCTGCTCTTTTTAACTACGTCATCTTCTGCAGCGGTTGAATGAACCAACATTTGTCTCGATTAACCAGCTCCTAAAATTGGCCCAGAAGTTGTGGATGGGAACAAAGTTTATTTAAACCACATTTAGATGGAATCCTGGTTTGAGAAAACTAAACTTAAAAACTTTCAAATCTGTGACTCGGGCTCTTGAAGGATTTTTTTTTTTATCCCTCATCACTTCCACTGAGATCATCAGAAGAACAATCGGGACTCGACTGCCAACTTGGCAACGCATACAGCCACCCAGGGGTCCCAGGTCCCCGGGGGGCCGCCAGGTTTACTCCATTTAATTTGAGTCTGCATCATTTGATTAACTGCATATTTGTCAGAAATTTGTGCTGCTGAAGTGTGACTGCAACTAGGACTGGTTCTCCATCCTCCATCTCCTGGGCCTGGGTTTATTAGGGTATTTCATGAAACTGCCTTAATTCTGTAATTGTGTCGAGACATTAAGTTCTTGGGGCCGTGTAATGTTATCCCATCATGAAGGAAACATAAGACTGTATCCAAAATTTTGGAATTGTGATTTTTTTCTGGGAAATAGTTAATATGAAAAAATAATAACCAACTATAAATTAATTTAATAATCAATTTCTCCCTTTTTTCAACCAAACATGTTGAATTTATTATCATAGAAAAATTGGGAGACTAAAGCAAATATTCAAATTTAGCTTTTATGCTTTAAAAGTATTTATAAACCATACATTTCTAATTAGTAATGAATTTATCAACTGCTGCCTCGTGTCTGACGATATGGATATAATGAGATCTCCATATTGGGCTGAACAGGAGCCACAACACAACACATTTGTGCCCCCGTGCCTCGTAACAGGTGAATCCAGCCAATGGTCTGTGTGGACGTGTGAGATTTGCTTTAAGACACTTGTGAAAAATGTGAATCAATCCTTTTGACAACATCTCAGGAGAAAATAAACAGCTCACGACTCACAGCTGATCAATTGGACGACAGGTTGTGAAAGTGTTCTGTGTGTGTCTGCATGTTCTCACTGGTGGACCCGTTCCTCCCCAGAAGCTCACGACGCCCTTCACCATTTCTCCTGCAAGATGCTCACCCCCCGTCAGTGCACGGGAGCCTGCACCTTCAAACCCCCGCTGCTGCCTCCGTAGTGCCCGGCACAACCCCTGCACCTGACCCCAGCACAGCCAAAAAAAAAAGAAAAGAAAGGAAAACACACTCACACACACAGATCCACCTCGAGAGCTCTCGTGTGTTCACCTCTCACCTGTGACCCCAGGATTTACCCCCCTGCTGTACAGACACACCACTCATCTCAGCACCTGAGCGAAGACGTCGAGCCTCGGAGAAGATTCTGGCAGCGACGTCTCCTCAGAAAAACTGAACTCTTGAGTAAACAGAGATCAGGATTTACTTTAAAAACACGGATCAAGGGATCGTTGATCTGAGGCTGCGACGCTGACACCAAGGAGCCTCTCTGTCCGTCTGCTCTCTAGCTATCCTGAAAAGAGAAAAAAAAACAATATACATATACATAAATATATATCACGTGACAATGTGCAATGGTTTGTATATTTGTGATATTAAGTTGAAGATGTATCTCATTATTTAGCTTTTGTTGCTTGTTTGAACATGTTGAGTTTTTACATCTCTGTGTTATTTATCCGTCTTTGCTTTCCTTTGTTGTTCAGATGATTTGTATGTTGTTAAGCACTTTAAATGGGCAACATTTCTGAATTTGACCATGCCGTCCGATACCAAATTCTTCAAATAGAGAGATTGCTTTTGTTTGAATGGAGCACATTATTGTGAGCACTTACTTCAGCAGCCGTTCAGGTTTGATATCAAACAATAAAAAACACTTTCTGTCACCGAGCTGCGTCTCATACGAACTTTGAAGTGATGATTAAAAGTCTTGAGCCATTTCTAGGTACCATGTACAGTTTACAGTGTTTTATCACATAGGTTCCTCTGTTTCAGGGTTTTTTCTATCATCACACGCCTCTGTGAGTCCAAACAGACAAAACCAAAACTTTTTCCTATCATCTGATGGTGTTTTTTAAGAGAAAGACTCTGTATAAAAATACATGTTAACTGCCACACAGCTGCTTTTCTTTTCCTCTCATTTGTTGGATTTGGTTTGTTATTTAAAAAAAAAAAAAAAAAAAATACAAAGAGTCCTTCTAAAAGAAATAAATCCTGGTTTCACTGTCTCGACCATTCATGTATGTACCCATGTCAATATGAATAAAACGTGAAAGCTACTTTCTGCTTTATATCTTTAATTTCTTCCACTGGTGTGAGCCTGACACCTGCTGGCTCCCGTACAGAATAACTCCTCCTGAGACGGATCATGTTTCCTCTCATTGTATTTGAGATCAACATGATCTCTTTCATTAGGCGGCTACATCAGTGCATGACATGTGCAGTCGACTTATAATGTTTGACGTGGAGTCAGGGGAGCAGGCTGATCTAATAGTGAAATCTAATTCTTCTGATGGAGGGACTAATAGATATTGATTACACGGCCCTCTGTCCCTGGATGCTTCATACTGAGATAGATACTCACATAATGTCACTGACGCACGGTGAATATTAATTTTTTGTGAAGGTAATTGCCCTGTGTGGCAAAACCAGTTCCCTTTGAATACTAACAAGGTCGACGCTGAGCTGAGCTGAAGTCCTGAGGCAGCGATCGGCTGCTTCACTCCTTTTTTGTTTAGATGTTTAACATCCAAACACAAAACCTGATTTAGGTTGATGTGTGGTGACAGCAGGGATGGATTATGTGACAATGGGGATAAGTAACAACCTCCTCCTCAGCACAAATACAGAGGAAGACCAACAACTACATGAGTGTGGTCCTTTTTTCTCTCATGGTTCTTTTGTGACTTTTTGTTCTTTTGAATCTCTTTTGTGTCTCTCTGTTGGTGTTTTGCATCTGTTTTTAATGTATTTTATCTGATTAGCTGCTTTATCAGAGGCTGACAGGATAGTGACTCTAAAGACAGGTGATGGAGACGAGTTGACTCTCAGCACAGAGTCTCTGTAGAAAAGTCTGGTTACTGGTTGACAGTTCTTTACCGTGTGATCTACCGGGGCTCCTCTCTCCTGTCGTCCTGCATCTTTGAGGTCGTTTCACGTGTATTTGTGTTTGCTTTATGTTTCTATGTGACACTTTTGCACATTTTTCAAAATTAATTTAGCATCTTTTGCCTTTTTGTGTTGGTTTTAGTCATTTTATAGCCACATGTCTCTTCATTGTCTGTGTCTTTTGTGCATATTTTTTTAATTTTTTTTAATCTTTTAGTCATTTTGCGTCTCTAGTGGTGACTTTGCATCTTCCTCTGATATGTTTGTGTATCTTTTGTAGTTCTCTTTAAGGTTGTTTTGTCTTTTGGAATTTTTTTTTCATTCATTTTTGGTTGTTTTGTGTCTCAGGTCATTTTATCTCAATCTTTTGTTGTGCTCTTTGCAGTATTTGTATACTTTTTGTACAGATTTTGCATTTATTTGCAGTCATTTGGCATCTTTTTAGTTTTTATTGTTTCTGCAGCTTCTTCTTGTTGTTGTTCTACGTCACTCTGTCGTGTGTTTTCTTTACTGTTGTGGCTCCTTCACCACTTGTGTCCCCAGGTGTTGCCCAGCAGGCCTGTTCATATGCCTATGACGAAAAGCTGAAAGAAATGTGTCCTAAACAATGTGATCTCAGGCTTTTCTAAATATTGCAAGAGATGTAGAGTCTGTGGTGAGTTTAAGGACATTGGGCCTGAAAGCTACTGACTGACTGGCATGACAAATTATTTCATTATAGCTTCATAATGGTTTTGAATTAGGGTTCAAAGATTTCATCCTAAAAGTGTTCCCACAATGCTCCACAGTGCAGGTGCTGTACGTGACATCCTGATAAAAAAAAACGTGTCTCACTACCACACTTCACACTGGATGCTGATATTTCATATTTAATAAGTAATTTAAATATTAAACAAACAATATGAATTAGACAGATAGAGCGAACGGGAACAATATTTTAAACAATAATCTAAACAAAACAATAAACCAAATATATCACATATACTCTTTTGCCTTGTCAATCATTTCATATGATTATACACAAAACCCTCCTACACACAACATGTTGTTGAACACAGTGTGTGTTGTCGTCAGGTCACATCACCAAACTTTATTGTGAGAAGTTGTCGTACTGTTCTCGTTTAATAATTTACACCGTACAGGAACAGAGATGTGTTTTTTATCTAGTTTTATCTGATAATCGTGCAAAAAGCCAAATGTGTTTTGATGTAAAAGTGATTTTTTTTGTTCATTGTATTGTTTTAAATCTTTACATTCAATTATTTCATAACAAACAGGCTGAAGTTTAGTTTAGGACAAAACACTGAGGAGAATCTGGAGCTGACGATTCACTCCATGTTATTTTAGATTCAGCTTTATTTGAAGTGATAGGGCGCCACCTACTGGCTTAATCAGTATATCATCTTTTACCTAAATCTGTTTTTCTGATGATATTTACAGATGATTTAAAACAGTGGTGTCAAATTAGTGTCAAGATCCTGTCATTTACATTTTTTCAGTAAAACTGCGCTCATCACATCTCACTGAAAAAATCTGAGTTTTAAGATTGAATTATTTCATGTATATTTAATTTTCTTACTTTTTCCTTTCTTTGTCGTCATTTTGAATCTATTTGTGGCTGTTTTGCATCTGTACGCATTTTGTTTTTATTCGTAGTTGTTTGACATCTTTGTGTATTTGTTTTGTGTTTCTTCTATGGATGTTTTCCTTCACTTTGTGATGTTTTTTCATCTTTTTGTGTTTGTTTTGATTTTTTTCATCTTTTTGTTTGTTTTGCTTCTTTCATCTTTTTATATTTGTTTGGCTTCTTTCATCTTTTTATACTTGTTTGACTTTTTTCATCTTTTAGCGTTTGTTTGACTTTTTCATCCTTTTGTGTTTGTTTGGATTTTTTAAATCTTTTTGTTTGTTCGACTTTTTCATCTGTTTGTGCTTGTTTTGCTTGTCTTTTCCCCTCATTGCAATATTTTGCAGATAAATTAATGCTTTATCGAATCATTCTCTTTAGTTATAAGAAATGGAGAAATATTAAGCCCTTCATTTTTATGTGCCAAGTAAAGTCCATGTGTCTGTGTCTAAAATGATGAAATGTTCATATAGAAGTTGTCGTATTATTGTAAACTGTAAAAAATTAATTATTTTTCCAAAAACAAAGTACAAAGGACATGATGTCATTATCCTCAGTCCTACTTTTGTTTTGTGTTCTGTAGCTTTAAGTCTCATCAAATAAAAGACCATAAGTACTAAAATTCAAAGTTAGAGTTCAAATCCTGTCAAAACTAAACCACACACAACCAAAGTACACGTAACGTGTTGATTTAATCATTGGAAAGTGGACTTTAATGTGGAGATATATAGAGCAAACCTGTCAATTTTACTATTTTCAGTTTAAACTTGTGAGGAACAGATTTATACAGATGAGTTAAAACCAGCGAGCAGAGTCTGAATTTCAGTCGGTCACTCTCCACGCCAGCAACCCTGTTCGGCCTTAAACTTGAAGCTTCTAGTTTCTGACATTTCTGACAGGTCATTTGCATTTTTGTGGCTCCCTCCACAGCCACAAACCATCATACAGTTCTCACAGGCTGAGTTTTATTCCCCATCAAAAGTAAACTGACCTTGATGTATGAAACATAAGTTTCCAGAGAAGAGGGGAATAAAAACTTCTGTGGAACCAATCAAAAAGTGCCTGCTGCCTCTCAGAGCTGCTGATATGAGGCTTTTTTCTCATTGTTTGATGAGAAGCTCTAATCCTGCCTGAACTCTGGTCTTCAGTGTGGACGTGCAACTTCGAGGAAACTCTTTTTACTTTATCTTAAGTTATAAATGATTGATGAGGGACATCAGAGAAATCGTGTAATAGAAAGAATTTAGTGCCGCACTGATGAGTGCAGACATTGTAGTTGCTGAAACGATGACTGGTAATAAAATCAATGGCGGATTTATACTTGTTGTTTATTTGGATCCACCATCAAAGAAAAAAGTGGTGAAAAACAAATGTTCTGTTTTCCTCTGTTTATTATAGAAAAAACAATATGAAGCACATGTGAGAACATGTGAACTCCATTAGTTCATCATTACTTGCAGGCTCATGCGAGATTCAAAATTAGCTGCACTTCAATAAATATACAGCAGTAAAATGCTGCAGAAGTTTTAATGCTTGTGATTTATAACCTAATTATGTAAAATAGAATAATGTCACAGTCACTGGGAGCATTTTTCTTAGCTTTACTGTATATTTTCCTCATTATACTTAGATCATTTTACTTGAGTTACATTTTCTGTGCGGTACTTTTACTTGGAGTATTTTTACATTATGGTTTGAAGGGAGTTCTGTGTCACTCTGAGATTTCTGCGTCCACCAGACACAATGGAGGTCGACTAAGATCACAGCCACTGTTAATTACAGGTCTGATGGAAGATTACATTTTTAGATTTCTGTTGGTGAAATGTGAAGAAGTCAGACTGACCTGCACCAGATTTTGGGACGAGATGATAAGTCTCAAGTGGTTCATGTCTCCAGGTTGCTCTGTGGTGAACTCTGGGAAATATGAACCAAGCATGTTGAGGTGTGACACCGTTTTTAGATATTTGTTTATACATGAGACTGAAATGAGAATAATGTTATGTCTGTGTTTTTATGGCCTGCCTTTTAAGAGAATATTCTTAAATACTAACTAAGAATAAAATAACTAAATATAATCCTTACAGTTTATTAAGTGGTGCTGAATAATTAACATGAAAAAACAGAAGTAGGATAAAAATAAGTAGAAAAACAATTAATCAAGAATGTCAAATAATAAGGATCCAAGTGAAAAATAGAAGTGTTCAGATATCCAGTCAAATTTGCAAATTATAAGCTTCAGTGAACATTGTATAATTGTTATTATCATTGTTGTTTTATTATTATTGTTATAATTACTACTGTTGTTGTTATTATTACTAGTAATGTCATTGTTGTTGTGGTTGTTCTTACATGTTTGGTTTCTTTAATCTTCTTGGAAAAAGGGGAAAAATCATCCACTCTTCACAAACTAGCAATTTTGAATAGAGGCAGTTTAAAATATATATATTTTCCAATTAATTAGAAATGTCATAAGGAGTCAGACTTTAGAATTATACTTATATTTTGACTCTTATCTTTCTCTTGAGTCCCAATTGCTATTTGTGTCTATTTGATGAATAAGGACAAAAGGTTCAACGTCATTTAATAATGAAATTAGGATAATGATATTATTTTCTACACTGGCTTCTGTCTTTTCCTCTCCTCGCGTGTGTTCCTGAACGCACCCCGGCCGCTCTGTGCGCGTTCACGCTGCACTCTGCGCGTCCCAGTCATGTGACAGCAGCTCACCGCGCCTGCGCAGAGAAATACAAGATGGCGGAGAGTGCGGAACTGAAGGTAAGGCGCAGCCCGAAATCACGTTAAATTTCCTGGCTCTCCGGGCGCTGGACGCTCCGGTGTCAGTCCGCTCCGGTGGTTTAATGCTCCGGCCGCTCAGCCGGGCTCAGTCCCGGGGTTCATCCTCCAAACGCGGCACAAACTTTATTGAATCCGCCTCCGGAGCGTGTTTCTGTTGATGTCGGTCCGGGGGAACGGACCGTTTTCTCCTGCACACCCGCTGCTGGCGGCGGGATTCACTTCAAAAAAAATCTCCCTCTGCTGGTTCCTCGTCCGCGGAGGAGACAGCGGGGGCGACGCTCCGCGGTGGGCGCCTCCGGTCGCTCTGCCGGCGGGTGTTCTCGGGAGGGATCTCCGCTGAGTTTCGGGGCGACGGCTCCAGCCTGTCAGTGGGTTTGAATGTGACAGCAGCGCCATGTGAGCGGGCTCGTGTTGGGAAACGCGCCTCCCGATCCGGAGCGGGTCGATGTTGTTATTCCTCATGTTGAGATGATCTGGTTGATTACCGATCAGCTGTGATCATAAAGTTGACATCGGTGCTTCACGTCTGCAGCTGAAGTGACGTGACCTGTTGATGCTTAATGAGAGCACGCAGCTTCACGTGGAGGTTCGATCAGACGCATGTTTACATCACGAACATGATCCAATAACTCGTCCATCCACTGCACATCGATCAGAAATGAGCCTCACTTAAAGTCAAGGCTCCATTTGTTGTAGATCAGTCAAGTTATTTCAGAAGAGAAGAACGAGCTGAAGCTGCATCACCACCTCAACACTGAACAGTTCTGTTTGTGTAGTTCTGCAATAAAGTGAATCAACATTTAGCTTTTAAATTAGTACACAGTCAGAGTCGTGTCTTGGTGTTTTGCATCTGATCCCCGCTGTTCAACAACATGAGAAGGAGTCAGTGAAGTGTCAGAAAAAGTTTAAGTTCTCTACCTTCCTATGTAAAGTGCCTCGAGATCATATATATTTTATGATTTGGCGCTATACAAATAAGATTGAATTGAAAAAGTGAAGACCGAACTTTCTGGAGGTCTTGATCACATTATAAACAAACGTTTATAAAAGTTGAACCCCCCCCCCACATTTCAAAATGTAATAATAACTTGTTTTAATTCTGTTATGTGTTTATGCTGCGGATGACGCAGTGTTTAATGTTTACATACTTTTTCTCTGTGAACTGTATCAAGGGAGATACGACCGGTCAAAGTCCCCTAAAAGTTCAAACCTAATAATAATTACGGTCAGAGAGGTGAAATTTCAGTGCCATGGCTCTCACATGTGACCAGGTCAGCGCGCCAAGTTTCATTAAGGTCAGTGCCGCCACAAAGAGTGATCCTTTGACACGGATTCACTCCTGCATCTGAGCACTTGTCTGTGCTGTGAGACGGATCAGAGCAAGACGGTTCTTGGTTCGGATCCCACTTTGACCGGGGTCTTTCTGTCTGGAGTTTGTAATCAGAGGCTGTTAGTTGTGGGTCAGTGATCACACGTGCACCTTGATGCCCCTGACCTTTACATCACAAGTGTTGTCACTGAAACCATATTGTTATTTAACTTAGTAAAGCAGAGTTGGAACCGATCTAGCTGATATTGATCCCAGTCTTGGGCTATTTTTAGACTTTTCCCCAGTGTGTTGCTGTGGATCTATACATGCTCCTTTGTGCCAGCTGCTGTTCGGCTCCACACACCGTAATGAACAGACCTGCTGCCTCCTCTCAAAAGCCTGATGTGGTCTATAATCTACCAGCGCCTGTATATCATGGTCTGTCTCTGATTAATCATAGTTAAAGGCAGTTCTTTATGGAGAGAGAGCTCCTCTTGCTTTTACTCTTCCTCTTCATAATATAAGTTCAATGTAGGCCTGCAACCGATGTTTTTTCTCACTGTCAATTTACCTGCAAATCATTTGCTGAATCTACACAATGTCAGGGTAACGTAAGAAATGCTGATTATAATCGGATTGATAAAACCCAAGTTGACATCTGCAGATTCCTTGTTTAGTCTTGTTTGGACTATGATTGTCTTAAACATGTGAAAAACGCAGCTGGAGATATTTTGGGTCAAACACGTTCACAACAACAGGAAAATGTCAACCATGCAACAATGGTTAAGATGTTGAGATTCTTCGTCACAGAGTTGTTAAGTGTGCAGGAATCAATTGAAATGGTGAAATTAGGGTCTTCTGCGTTTTCGAAATGTTGCCAGCACGCCCACTTGGTCGCTGTGAATTTTCTGGACATTTAGCTGCTGTGTTCTCATATGAGCTCACTTGGACATTTCCTCGGAGGCTGGCAGGAACAGGTCTCATATTCAGCCCTTCCAGAAAAATTCAGGAGAATTCACAGACTTCAGTTCATGTCTGAAATCAGCTTCAAAGAATAAGAATAAGAAGTGTCCTCACGTTCGAGCCTGGAACATTTGGTACTTTTCTCAAACAAACAATTATCAGTTATGAGAAATACTTGTCAGTTGATTTTCTGCCATCAGTGGATGTGAGTAAATCAGGTGATCTGGATGTTGAGCTTTGGTAATTCATACCAGGTGCCTTTCACTTTTTTTATGACGCCCATGAATCAGGAAGATCCGATTACCCAATGATGAAAATAATCATTACTCTCAGTCCTAATTCAAACGATGTGACTTTTTGGACTGTTCATCAAATCCCCAAATGTCCTGTCCAGCTATGTTTTTAATAGTTTTCTGAGGAACTGAACGATGAAGCCATGGTGATCTATGAGGACTGAGGATAGCTGAGGATGGAGGTGATTTATGTGAGATGCTGAATGAAAAATGATGGAGAAGTGTTAACCTCTCTCTCTGCTGTTGAAAGTTTTATCGAAGCGTAAATATTATCTTAGTTTTAAATATCACCGCATCGTACACTCACTGTGAAACGATCCGACAAACAGGCCTCAGGGTTTTGTGAACAATCCAAACAGGTGAGGTTTGGTTTAGCAGAGATTTGAAAGTCACCTATTGATTCCTCTGGATTTGAGAGAAAACCAAAGCTGCAGCATACAATTAGTTTTTACATTGTTATGTTGTCTGATTTAGTAGATAGCTGAAGCACTGCATTACAGTGTGTGTACAGTATTTCAAAGAAATCACAATATATATTGTTAAGTTACTGTAACCACACTGATTATTTCCCCTCCGTCCTCCTGTGTCATGAGAATAAACTGGTGGTGACGTAAGTATCAGATAATTAAATGAGCGCCTGTAACTGTGGCATAAGATTTTTTTTTTTCTCATTTCACACCTCAAATAAAAAATGTTTCGTTTTAATGAATTCATTCTGTCCATATGCTTCACATGCATCTTTCGTCTGTCAGCTACATCGAGCTGCAGAGCTCTGAACTGACTGTGATACTGAGCGCTGGGCTGAAGACAAACATTCGACAGTGTCAGTGTGTGGCAGGAGTCATCAGTCCACCACAGTCAGAGAGAGAGAGAGAGAGAGAGAGAGAGAGAGTGCAGAAGCTGTGGATGGAGAGAATATCAATGAAAGGATAAGAAAAATCACATGGAAACTTCCAAAAACATTCCAGCGCTGTTGTTTGTTTAAAAAAACTAAAAGGTTTGCCCTCTAACATTTTCAACTGCAAAAAAATAGGATGCATTTTATTTGAGGATTCATTTTCTTACTCAGCATTTTTTAAATACATTTTCAGAAGTAGTGAGCTCCACATGCTTTCAGATACGATTTTAAATTGCGTGTTTTTTCTTCAACCAACTAAGTGATTGTCTATCAATCGACTTATCAATTATATGACTGATTTATTCCAGCTCTAACATGCCGTATACTGCATGTTGTGTTCTTGGTGGCCTCAGGCTGTAGATTATTATAGCTGAACTGCTGCATAAATCTGTGATGCAGCTGCCCCAGACAAAAACCAGAGCCTGTGAAATCCTCTGATGTTGCCAGGCCCCCGAATGCGTCCTGTTGCCTCGCATTTGTTTCACAGGAGTCCCGATCTGCCTCAGCTTCTTTGAACTGTCTTCTCTCTTCTCTGGAGCTGCTGCAGCAGCAACCTGGCAATACAAATGACTGTCTGTGCGCTGGCGGCTCATAGGTGGAGACAGTCTATTTGTAGAGCCTGTGGCTAGGTTAATCCCTAATGATACAGGCTCTCATCTCCACTCCCCTACATCCTTTCAGCACCTGCCTATTTCTCTTTCTGTCATCGTCATTATTGCCAAAGTTAATATTTGGTTTTCAAAGAGAATTAGATGTTTGCATGGAAATTACCGATGTGACTGGTACCTGCTCTCACCTGCTGCTCTATTTAAAACATACGTGCATGTGCAGATGCTCGTTTTAAAGCTCATACTAGACAGATAAGAGATGCATCTCCTTGCACCAGCTCACGGAGAAAAGTATGGAGAATGTAATCTGGTTGGAGATAGGCACATTAAAGATGTATGGCAGCGCACAGCATAATGTATAAAGCTTGCAGTGTGAGAAATGATCTCGTCTGGAACAGAGAAATCAGAGGTGTTTAGCATCAAAGCAGCAGGAAACAAACTGTCGCGAGGGTTTATTCCCGTTGTCTGCATTTAGTGAAGTTTATCGTTTGTGCTGCCGTCAGATGAAGACAAGAAGTATGTCATCTCAGGCCGCGTGATGCCCTGAATGTTCTGTACAGTCGGCCCAGTCCAACCAGCATAAGAGCTCTGCTATTGTCGGATATTTTGTCCTCTGAGAGCTCACGCTGTCTGCAGCCATTGACTTTCAAGCTAAGCTTTTCTTAGCTCCTGTGGTGATTTTGTTACACGGCCCTGTTGCCGTGGAAACGTGTCACATTTGAGATGGACACGGGCAGGTCGTGGTTTGAAACTCGTCAGTTTGTCGCCAACTGCCAGAGGAAGACGGGCATTTCGCTGGCCTCCCTCCTGGCAGATTTGTAAGTTGCCTTTTTTTTTTTTTTTGATTTTGATTTTGGAATATTAAGAGATAATTTGGTGTGAATTAAGAGGGATGGATGAATAAAAATGTCTTGTGAAAAGGCTGCCGTCATAAAATATTTCTTTATCCTCCTGCAGGATTTAGGAGTCTGCTGTGTTTTATCAGAGCCTCCCCTTGAAGCTCATAAATCTCTCCACCCGAGGCATGTGCTACTTCCGTGCAGAGTTTAGTTAAACTTTCACTTTTGCAATTTGTGACTCATAATTCACTCTCCACTTGGTTTTGTGTAAGACGTGCGTCAAGATTAGCGGCTGTTTTCCAATAAATTCCAAGTTTTATGTCCCACTGTCTCGATGCAGTGTGTTAGACGTCATGCTGCCAGTAACACCTGATAGCACCGACACAACAGGTTACACAAAACAAAGGGGAGACGATCATTTGAGAAGAAATTTATGACATTTTGCTGCACAGATTTACAACCTGGTGAGGGAAAGAAATCCTGAAACATCTGATTTATACAGACTTCGAATTTGCTGCATACGAGGTGAAGTAAGAGTTCAGGGTTTAAGTGATATCAAGATAACAAAATGTTCATGTTAGCCGATAACGATAATCATCATGAGAAATGTCACATTATTTCTTTTATGTTAAAACAGTGAAGGTTGTGGTTTTAACTTGTGGACAGAGACAAACACTCAAAAAACAGAAAAACATTTGATGAAATCTGAGGTAGATCGGTTATGTTCCTCACCACCTGCACAATGCAGAAGTTATATATCAATATTTATTGAACCAAGATGCAACTGAAGCAACAAGGAGAAAAGCTGTTTTATGTTGGGAAACATACACAAAGGAAATTAATGAATCACCTTTACGTGCCCCAGGTTTTTTTCTTTCATTTGAAGAAAATTACCTTTAATATCAGGCTATACCATCAAATGAAAAGAGACATGTACGCCCAGGTGTTTGTTTTTCTTGGCAAACAGTCTCCTCTATTGTGTCACCTCAAAGTCGTATCATGACACCTGCAGCTTGGCAGCCTTTCGTCTCAGGCGAGGGGATTTGAGAGCCCGTCAGCAGGTTAAGATGTATCTCTTCAGCCCTGAGCTGTGAGCTTGAAGGGGTTAATGGCTAATGATAGAAGTGTGCGAATGACGTAGCCTCTCCTGTGACCTGTGACCTGAAGGACGGCAGCTTAAGACACTGATTCACCAAACACTCTTGATTCTTTAGGAAGGATCCTGCGATGAGCAGAAATCCCCCGGCAGGTTTAGGAAAACATACGTGTGTGTGCTGTGCCTGAAGGACGAAATTAAAGGACCCTGTGGGAGAATGAGAGAAGAAAGACGTGGATATTGTACTTTATTAATTTTAAATTAAATCAATGCATCTAGTAGTTTATTCAGAGACAGAACATATGAGTGCAAACCAAACAACTGAAGTAATAATGGCCCTCAGTAGAAACCATACCTCCGCAAAGGCCAAACAATCCAACATGTCTCTTAAAAATAAGAAGAATAACTGAAATCTAATCTGCAGCAACTGTTATAGTCTGTGATTCTTGGTACAAATTGAAATATAAGCTTATTATTGAGGTCATAGTTTAAGGTGGTATTACGCTGGAGTATGTTGTATCATGAATTATTTTAATTCTGTCGTCCCCAACTCACCAGTATGAGAAGAGTATAGAATAGTGCCATGTGTAATTATGACCTCAGTGCTAAAACATTTATTTAACACCTCTATGACGGTGCCAACAAAAAAGGAAAAACATTACAGACATACAAATAGACTTTGTGGTAAAACTGGTGTATGGGATTGTACACTGAGTGTAGATACAATAACAATGTTCACTTATTATAAATGAGAAATGAAAAAGGAAACGACTTAAATGGGAACTGTACATGAATGTGCAAAGGTCATATACAAGTGGGTGTAGCTTTATGCTTCCTCATGTCAGAGGTCCATTTCTTTCCAGCGAGTTAATGTACCATCTGTCAATCAGTATTATCTCAGAGGGAAAATATTTCCAGAACTCTCTCTCGTCAGTTTTCAGTAAAGCTGCCGTTTTACTGTCATGTTAAAATATAAATGTGTTAATGAGGGCTTTAGTTCAATTGTCAATATTCAGAGTAAATATATACGTTTTTATAATATCGCTGTGCAGGAGACAGCAGCAAGATGAATACACAATACAATAAAGCTACTATTTCAAGAATGCGATACCTCCAAACTTGATTGACTCAGTAGAGTGCATAGCAAACTCCTTTGAAACATTTTACAACTAGATCCAGATTTGTATTTGTATCCACATCAAATTACCCAAACTCAAGATCAATGAATTATTCTCTTGTGAATATGTTCATGGTGGAAAACTGTGTTCCTTAATCTTCTCAAGGGCTGAAGAGGACTTGCTGACAGACAGCAATTTAAACATAAACTCCTCGGTGGTGGCAATAAATGAAAATGTTTTCCAGTGTGAAATAAACCATGACGCTGCAGGTGACTTTGGATTTAAAAGTCGTAAATTTAGTCTAGAACCAGACCTAACCAAGTACAAGTTTTTATGTTTTTAGCTTCTTCATTAAACTTACTACAGCCCTCACCAGGAAACATGACAGGGGTTTTGCCAAAGGCTTTTAATAAACATTTATTTTTAGGCCCCTAAACAAAGTATGATGAAGTTTGATGTATCATGAGCATCTTCTGAACTTTGTCTTTATTTAAACTTTTCACATGAATAATTTACACTGAAAACACTTTCTCTTCACTGTATATCTTGGTTTCAGCACAAAAAAACAAATTGCACTACACCCCCCCCCCCATCATTCAGCTGTAGTGAGATATGGAGGGAAAGTCTAAATTGATTTTGGAGACTTCATTCAGCACAGACCAGCCTGGTGTACTTATCTCTGAAACTCAGGAGGAGACGCAGTAATGCAACTACAGTTCCCTGGTGGTCCTGAGATGTAGCCCAACATCAGAGAGGTCAGTCAAACGCTCAAAACTCATCTGTGCTTTCTAGTCTACCAGCAACGTGTTTGCTGCAGTCTGAGGTCACAGGCTTCTGTCTCTGTTATTCCACTTCATCTCGATGTCTGCCGACCTCCACCAGGTCTTCAGGAAGTGAAGGTTGCAGAGGGCGAGTGCAGCTCACTGGTGTCTCCCTACTTTTCATTTCCTCAAACCAGTGCAGTGGGATTTTGGTGTCTCATGTCTTCTGCCTCTGTTCCTTCTTTTGTTCAACAAATGGATAAAATGCTGCTCAGTTGTTTCAACCATTTTGCCATCGTTCGTTGAGATTTTCCTGCCTGTGTCCTCAAAATCAGCAGCAAAACTACCAGCAGTGTGGTGCTGCACTGTTTTGACACCCGATTACAAACCCCCTTGTCACCACAACTTTTTGCTCTTCAGTCTTGAAAGAGATGGGTTTCAGATTGCACTGTCTGCCTGTGGCGAGCTGCACTGTATCCTCAGGTGTGGCGGCACAGCATTTAACATTCTAATGATTAAAAGAGAAATCCTTCTGAACTCATTCCAGCTCGGCCGCACAAACCCATCCTGCTTGGGGGAGGGACGGCCTGATCCATATTTTGTCCCAAACTCTGTTTTTGACTTGATCCACAGTGTGCACTGGTTCTGATCCCACAGAAGCAGGAGGGAGCGAAAAACAGCAGGCAGAGATATTTCAGAGTTAAGCTTGAGTCAGAGAAGCTGGAAGCCTAAAAGGAGGGGGGATGGGAGGACAGAGAGGGTGGAGGATGGGGAGGGAGCTGGCACTCAGTACAGAGCCCTCTAGCTGAGAGTGGGAGCTTTATATAATGGCCAGGTAGTGTGCGTGCCCCCCCCACCCCCATCCGCCTACACAACCCCTGCACACCCACACACAAATGCACACATCTTGCAGAACCTTTACAAAAACTGCTTGGCACAACATTATTAGCCTCACCATCTCCCAGACTCCCGGGACTCCAAGGAACTGCATTACTGTTCACCTCAAAACAAAGTAAAATGAAATAGATTTTTTTAGCCTTTCTAGGAAACGTGTTGAGCTCAAAGGGAAAAGATGTTGGTTGCTCTAAGCCACGACTTTGGTCTTGCTAGGTGTAATGGAAAGTATAACCGCTAGATAACCTTTACTATCCGCCATTGCTATTACTATTACACCATTGTTTGTGTTGGGGATGGAAATTGTATTTAATCCTATTGACGTTTTAAATGTAAGTTTACTGAGGGGAAAGCAAGAGAGAACCTCAGTAAGCACACTTGACCGGTTCAGTGATTTTTCCAATATGTGTTAATGGCCAAGTTACTTGTTTCTAACTCATGAAACAGGCCTGATGAAAACCTTTTAATCTGACCCAAATACAGAAGAGCCAAACTTCACTCAGGTGCAGAAATCAGTTTTTAAACTAAAAGAAAACATGTGACATGTATAGTAAAATTATTATTTTAAAAAAACGTTTGTTTCTTGATATCAATTTTCTCAATATTTTCTAGCACCAATTCTTATTTGAAATTATTATAATTAAAATAATTATAAATTTTGCCTGATTTTCCTTTTTTTCCTCTCTTGTCTCATGAAGTTTGAGTTTGATACAAAATACGCATAAATTGCAGTTTGAGCCCTAAAAACCGATGCATCCTCTATCAGTAAATACAGGCAACACAGTGACAGAAACATGGAGCATTCCACACCTTAACCTGAATGCCTGCCAACATTTTCTGACTAATCTGTAAAGTTTTGAAGTAGAAAACTGTGATATTGCCAAACGCTTCAAGTGAAAGTCAGAATCAAGGTGTTTTTAAGAGACTCATTTTTCACATCTTTACCTTTCAGTGTTGTCAGCAGTGGGAAAAAAATATTTATGGTGCACCGTGTCACCTCAGGCAATGGGGAAAAAGGCTAGCCTAAATTTGTCTTCCTATGCGGGCTAAATTTGTACTCGAGGATTTTGAAGCCGAAGTAGCGTTCATCATCATTAACCAGAATCTATTCCTCGATTTCTCTCAGCCCTGTGAAAAGGGACGGCGGCTGTGGTTTATTCTAAAGCACATGCAGAAAGTGTCATAGTGTGCATGTCATTTGATGGTCAGGGGACTGAATAGTACATTTGAGGTTTTGCACACATACCAGCCATTTGGCCCTCATATGCAATCTCTGTGAGCGTAATGATCTCATGTTGTGCATGGGTCCTGACATGCTGATCGTGTGTGTGTGTGTGTGTTTCCCCTTGCATGCTACCTCTTTGTATGCCAGATCTGTGGCAAGTATGCACTTTGTCTTTGTGACTGCCCTTCATGTGCTCAATTGAAATGAAGCACCTCACATGACAACCACAGTGCACTTGTGTGTGTGTGTGTACATCTTACTCATGTGAATTTCCTGTTTGCACTTGTCAGTGGTCATTTCCCCTTTTACAATTTTAAAGCAAAATGTGTGGGATTAAATTCAAGATTAAAAAAAAAAAAGCCCTGATTAAAATATCAATATTAGACATTTTTCACTGAGGGCTTTCGACCCTACAGCGGAATGTACTGCTCTAGCTCTGACAGCCTACCGTGGATGATAAAATCTTTATGGATATTTTGAAAGGCCATTAAAGTGGTGGGTGTTTTCCTGCTGCTGCCGATAGCCGATCAGTCTCTTTGCCACGTTCTCAACTGCATGTATGTGTGTGTGGTGCTGATGAGTAGTCAAGGAGGATGTTGATTTGTGCTTTGGGAAATTGGAAAGAACATTTTCTGACGTGATCACGTCACATAATTTCTGCAGATTTGTCAGCTGCACAATCACGCTGCCCGACTGGATTCAGATCTGGTGACTGTGGACGCCATCTAAGTTCACTGAACTCATTGTTATGATCACGAACCCAGTTTGAGACGACGGTGACATGGAGCATTATCAAACTGGAAGTAGCTGCTAGAAAGTCTTCACAGATCTGATACCCTTTGCTTGTGACTAGCTTCCTGTGTGTAGTAATGTATACAAACATTTAGTGTTATTTACACATTGTTCGATAGGTCAGGATGCATAGATCAGGTTACATTTGTATGTCGAGTTTTGAGACTTTTCAGCGTCCAGCTCCACACACAACTACAAATGTATGATGTGTTTAAGTGCTGGTGAAAAACTGGGACATCTGGGCTGTTGGCAGATCAATCAACTTTGTACAGCTGTCCGTGTTTTCCACCAGCACTTAAACACAACATGCATGGGGTCTGTGTCGATTAGATGTTTTTACTTGTGTTCTAATGTCTTGATATTTGCTTGTTTCTAAAATGAAACACAAATCACACTTGCCTTTATTTGTAAATCAGAATGGTTTTAATTTTAATTTTCTAGAGCTTGTAAGACACATTTGTGGTCATTTAGAGTCTAATCTCCCTCCATAGCTTTCACAGAAACTTGAGCCACTCTCCAGGTTTGGAGGCCAGTGTTTCTCCTGACAGATGAAACCATTGAGGATGGCTCGGCCACTGGCCAGCTCCAACCTGTCCCTCCTCATCAAACAGGCCTCTGTGCTGCCTGTTTCCTTTCATTATGGCTGCGCTGCAGCCGACTGCTCTCAGCTGCAGCGCAGCGGCACTTACAGGTGTGTGCTTACGGTTGATGTAAAGGTCAACTGGAGTGTGTGTGTGTGTGTGCGTGTGTACAGTTATTTCAATATCAACATCTTAGCCTCTGACAGATGCACTAGTGTCACTCTGAACCTGGTTCTTTGTTGGAGGTGTTATTTCAGGTGCCCTGCAGTAAAAGCCCTGCGGAATCACAAGTGCAAAATATGAGGAGTAACAGGAGGTATTTGACTGCAGTTCCCAACTAGCATTTAGTGGAAGAAAAACTAAATTACCAAACTTAAAAATGAAGTTTTAAAAGAAGCTAGAGATGACACAGGATAAATGTATTGAGGCTAAAGTCCTCTGCAGCGTCCTCATTAACAGTTAAAGGGAGTGAAACTGGGCAAGAACTGGCCTTAAGCAGGGAGATGACAGAACTTTATAATTCGAAAACTTATTTTTACTTCGTTAGCATGGGGTATTGTGTGTTGATTTATTGGCAAAAATGTCATTTTATACCACTGATATCTCTTTAAAATGTATATTTTGGACTTAACACGATTAAAACATAGAGTTTAGAGCTCTTAACTTAAAATATTTTCTTGGTCGTACGATTAATCAAGAAAATGATGGGCTGAGGTGACAAAAACTGGTTGTTCAACAAAGTCGGTGTTTCATTTACAATGATGTCACCATCTATACCAGGTTTGAACTAAATACTGTTTTTTTCCTGAAACCATCTATTAAAACTGACGCTTGTAGGATATTGATAGAATATTGTTAAAAATCGAAGAGTAGGATCCTGATTTATTTAAAGCAAAGTGAAGTTGGAATTTAAAGTTCCCAAAATCTACAAGCTCCAAGCAGTTTCTCCCACATTTACTCCATTTACTTTAAGATTGTCCCCATCAAAAGTCTTATCAGCCTGGATGTGCTTATCCACGATATGTATTGAATCAATTATAATCATGTCATGCTTATCTGCCTTGCACCATTTATTTTGCTACAGTCAAAAGTTTAAATACTGTATATTTCCAGCAGCAGTGTTTGTAGTCTGACCAGTGCATGACTGTGGATCTTTTGCTCCTCTGATAACGTACGTCCATCTGAGCTGCCCCCTCCAGCCTCGCCTTCCTCCCTCCCCCTCCCCCTCCCTCCTGTGTTTTCGCTGGAGCTGTGGAGAATTTCATTTGGTTTGGAGGCTCAGCTGCTCTCTATCTTTCCCCATCCCCCATCATCTCACTCATCCATCCATCACTCTCACCAGCTCTGGGCATAGCAAATTATTACCCTGCACACCGCTCTCCAGTCTGACAAGAATCTACAGGGTCTCTGCAGGTCTCGAAAAGTCTTGAGAAGCATTGAATTCAGTTTTCTTTTAAAGAAAAATATTCCTCAGAAGGTTTTAAAAAGTCATACATTTAAACTCTGTGAACCCTGATCAAGCAAATATATTGGGAAAGATAACGTTCTGGTTTTTATTATTTAAGTCAGACTCTAAATGAACTCGAAGTGCACACGACAAATCTATTTTCCCAGTCTGCTGCCTGCAGCTCTTTTCACAGTCCCAACACAAAGGGAAACTCTTCTACTGGCAAAGTGACAAGAGTCAATTCCCTTTTTTTAGCAGGTTCACCCACATTTAAAAAAAATAATATATATATATATAATATATAATATATAATATATATATATATATATATATATATTAGATTTATGGTGGGAAACACCTCAAACTAGATGAAATATAAAATATAAAGACTAGGAACGATTTAGATTCTTAAAATGTTTATGTGTTGATAAATGTGTGTATGTTTAATTATTTGAATAATTCACTATCTAACCATGCAAAGGTGTCGGTTCTGAGTAAGAATATCAGAAGATACATAGGAAAACAAGATTGTCCAGTGTGTTACTGGTTGATATTGCCATGACGATACATTTTTGATATATTGTGCAGCCCTAGTGTCTTACTGGTTGGAGCTTCTTTCTCAATATTTCACATTATTCACATTATTTCATCACGACAGTAAAATCTGAAGTTCAGTTTTTATATGTTTTTTTTTCTCCTTTCTCTTCTTTTGGTTGCAGTGGTTAACTCGCCTGAAGCTTTTTCAAAACTCTGGGTTTCAGTGGATTTCAGTTTCAGGTCCATGTGCTGCTCAAGATATCAGAGAGTATCACTCTTGTGAATCTTCAACCGTCACCTTCACATATTGGTGTTAAATATCCCGTCTTGTAATTTTGCAAGAATCTCTGTTTTCAAAAAGCCGCACTGGTCTGTATGCTGTGTGTGTTTTTGTGCAACAAACCCTCCGTTACCACTAGCTATTCTCTTTGTGTTGTCTCCTCTCTCTCTCCCTCTCTCCCTCCCTCCCTCCCTCCGTTGTTGTAGCTTCCCTTTGCACCTACATGTCAAGTTGTTTCAGTAAAACATTACAATAAAGCACGTTCTCACACAGGCTTTGATGAGGTCTGGCATTTTCAGTGCACCGCATGAGGTTCGTGTTTGAATTCAGCTCCAGTGTGACTTTTTAGTTTGAGGAGATAAGTAAGCAATATCAGCAACGCTGGCTGCTAATGTTGTGACACGAAAATGTCAGAATTGCATCTTTGATACCACTTAAGTCATTTCTTTGTTGTTTTTCAGTCTCATGACTAAGCCAACACAATCAGGCAAGTGCAGGAGGATTTGCAGCTGTAGACGGCCACATAATTTACCCACATACAATAGCAAATGATTTTAGGATATAATACGGAACAATTCTTAATTAAAATGTCTAAAAGTGACTACACCCATGTTACATATTTTGTAAAGCAAATAATGCTGATTCTTGATATGTCATCCTCTTTTTCTTCAACAAACTCCATCAGGTTTGTTCTCTCTTAGTGTTTGAAGGACAGCCCCGTCCTTTCTCTTCAGAGACTTGAGCTGGTGCAGTAGATTCTCAGAGTCTGGTGGCCGACATGTCTCGTCGAGTAAATCACCCTGTAAACAAAAGCTGGGAACAACATCCTATTCAGCGGTTGTTGAGCGTGAAGATGGAGGAGTTCTGGGGTCACCTGTCCTGGTGATGACTGGAGGAGAGGAGGGAGGAGGAGGAAAAACCTCGAGGTGATGGTGAGAGCAGGGAGCTGTTCGTCTTCCTCTCCTCCAACACCACTCACTTCACTGTTTTCGCTCTTCGGTTTGTGTTCTCTAATTTTTTTGTGAGGCCAGAGGAATGTTACACATCCGCAGTATGGTGAAAGTGTGTGTGTTTGTGTTTTTCAGGTTTATGTGAGCCAGTGTTTGTGCTTGTGTGTATTTGTCTCTCTCTTGTGAGTGTTTGCTTTGTAGAGAGTGGACGGGGGGGGGGGCCTTGGTGTGTGTTTGTGTTAAGGTGTGCGTGCGAATGCGTGTGTGTGTGTGAGGGAAAGAGAAATTGTGGGCAGGCAGTGTCATCATTTTTTCACATCCCCCTCTTCCACATGCATATTTCATGGAACTGGTCATTTATGTCGCCAACAGGAGACACACAACACTCTGTGTGTGTGTGTGTGTGTGTCCCTGTGTGCTATCCAAGTCTATATATAATAAACAGAAAAATATTGAATTATCAAATTATTCTGTAAATGTTGAGAATCCATACACAGACAGCTGCTTCCTGCTTCATCATCCTCCTGCAGGAGCCGTCTGCGAATGACTGATGTGTTTTTATAACCGCAGTGTGGTTCAGACTGAAGGCATCAGAATTACATTCACATATGGGCGACCGCCTCCTGATTCTCTTCCTCCTCCTGAATGTTTCTTCACCATATGTGTGTCGTGACAAAGGACAAGAACAGGTCGTTGTCCTGACTGATAAAAACATCTGGATGTTATTTCCCATGTGCATGTGTGAGTAGTTATATCACTAATGATGGGGAGACATAAATCTCTCAGCACAGTCACACTCACGGGTCCTTACTTCCTTTTGGGGATAAGAAGATTTAAAGTTAGTGTTAGATTTAGAGTAAAGTAATGTCACGTATGTTCAGACAGTGGTTATTAAAACACAGCTGCGGGTTTATCACAGGGAAGTCGACAAAATGTAGCTGCATTGTCGGGCAATGAAGCCGAGTCTGGTTCAACTTCTTCAGGCAACACAACATAGTGCCATCCGACAAGTCACAGTATTGGCCAGTCACACACATGCAACAGCTTGTTGCTGGTGAACTTCTAAATCTCTGTGAAATCGTGTTCCTCAGCATCGTCGCCACAGTTGTGAACATGATAACTCTCCAGGGTTGTAAAATCCTGTCAGTACTACAAACCTCTGTTCTGTGTTTCAGCTTTTAAATACGTCAGTTTGTTCCTTCAACTCGACTTACAGGATCAAATTTCTCAGTGAAAACAGCCTCAGACTCCATAGCTGCTTTCAGACATGCGCTGAACGCAAGTGTCTGAGTAAATAAAGCACAAGATTTGTTGCTGTTGTGAACGCATCTGCGCAGAAACCTCCCTCTGCTTTGTGCATGTGTGAAAGGCAAACTGCGGGTAAACTCTGGAGCCAATTCTCAGGATTTTACCTGCAGGTCATGTCTGAAAACAGCTCATGAAATGTAAGCTAAGTCCCCTGAGGGGATGTGTGCGCGTGGCCTTACGTATGTGGCAGCTGTACACAAGATGCAGTGTTTAGTCTGTAAACAGCAGCCGCTGCCGTGTCACATTGAGCAGTGTGAAGCTTGGTCCAGGCCCAGATTGTCTAAAATGGTCTGTTCCTGAAAGGAGAACAGCTTCATGAAAAGGATTTTATTATTTTCTGTGGGTGTTAAAACTTTTTAAACATTTGAGAATGTAACTGCAGTGTCTGGAATCTTTTTAATGTAATGATTTTTTTACTAATGTGATCATCCCTGATCATTCAGGTATCTCTAATTTTACCATTAGATTTATGTGAAAGAATAAATCTACTTCTAATCTTTAATTAATTCTGAATTAATTTGCGTTCCTTTTAAATCAACACTTCAGAACAGATCCATGGTTTGTTTTGCCTAAAATTTCTGCATCAGATGTTTTTGTTGGCTTCAGATGTCTCAACTGTTGTTTCACTTATTGGTCTGTTGCACTTGCAGGTTCTGAAAGCTAAGTTTGCAAAAGTGAAACCGGTTTTACAGTAAACTGCAACATGTGGAGGTTTCACTTCCTCCCTGTTAATATGCCATTTATATTGATATAACACCGTCCTGCGGTTTGATGAGATGGAGCGGTTTCTTTCACACCTGGGCCACTCGCACTCACAGAAAATGAGAGGGGTTAAAGTATAGTTCTTTCTTTAACATTAAGATGATACTCAAAGCAAAGTAGCGCAGCTGTAGAATAAGTTTGAAAGACTTTTGGCAGTATTCCTGCATCATGAAAAAGTGCCGGGAGGAAATAAAACAAAAGCTAACGAGTGAGGTAAGGGCTCTGTCGTTTCAAAATGATGTACACTAATTTTGATATGTGGATAATAATGCATTGTTTGTATTGTGCATGTTAGTGTTTTCATTTTTCAAGTGTAAAAAGCTGCACACACCAGTCCTTTGAATGTCAATTGAATGCAGAACTTCAGAGTAACTTAAGGAGAATGAGCATTATAGTAAGAAAAGGAATCGATGCGTAAAGGTTTGATCCTTTGCACGTTCTGTGCATAGCAACAGTAATAACTACTGTGGGTGTAGGCTAATGGAAACTGACACACTGGGCACTAATAGCCCTGTGTACTTTGTCATTTAAGGGGCGTGTGTTTGTGTGCATCTGTTTTTTTTTTTATCCTCTCTCTGTCATTAAAAGAGATGAAGGCAGGAGGTTTTTACAAGACATGCGTGTGTGTGTGTGTGTGTGTGTGTTCGTATACTGCTGTCTTTGTTAGGACCAGTTCCATTATTAGACCTTGTGGAGTGAGTTCTCGCTTTCTGACACACCATCAATGGCTTTTTAATGTGTGGGCTCTTCAGGCTGTCCGTTTATATGTACACGTACGTCTCATCAACTCTTTCTTCAAAGTTGGTTCAAAACGTTCAGTTCGGCTTTAGAACGAAACTATGAGCTTTCAGTGATCAAAGGACAAATGTCACGCTGGCCGTGACCTAACAAAACACATTTGTTCCCTTGTGAATGTGATATAGCAGGAACAAATCAAGGGGACACTTTCAAATATGGCTCATATGTTCATTTGGACTCAAGGATGAACTGATTAGATTTCTTTGGCTAAAGGTGAATCTCTCTGAGAACTTGCAAAACACATCTTTGGTCTTGTTAATGAAGTATCTCAGGTATACCTGGAGGGAATTTCTTCTAATTTTCTACATGGTGGCCTCACAAAATTTGTGTTTGGCCTCGTGAAGTCTGCCTTTAAGGAATTTCTTCAGATTTTGAGCCATGGCCACTTGCCACTTCTCACCTGAGAGGAGGGTGTAACACGAGCTGGATAATGAGAGATCACACAGTCACATATCTGAACAAATAATGTGGTTAGGTGAAGTGTTACTTGCACTTTCTGTAGTTTTGTTCAAACCTATGCTGAACCTTCATTGCTTTTTCCCAGAATCCTCTTGCAGCTTCTCTATCCCACTGCCTCCAGAGATGAACCGCTTCAGCCTCACGTTGAGCCTCGTGTTGAGCCAGAGAAAATCCTTCGTTGGTTTTTCTCATTTCAACTGAGAAGGACATGTTTTGCATTAAGTGCTCTGCTTCCCAGAATCAATGGTGTCTGTGGTATTAGGACAGGTGCTGATCCAGCTGACAGAAAATGAAGCTGTCGCTGTACTCAGACTTTTATTGTATGCACTGCAGTCAAATGCTTTTCTGCCAGGTGGTGAACTACTCTGTGTGTGTGTGTGTTTTAAACATCTGTTTGGCAAACAGCCAGCTGTGCTGACCTAAGGTATCTTTATGTGTGGGGACCCTCAGCTCTGCCGTTGGCTTTGTTAAGAAGCCTCACACCTGCATCACACCTAATAAATATTGATGCAAATATATCCAATAATACATTTAAAATTCAATCCATACAATTGTTTTCATACCTGATCAGGTTGAGGTTGGCAGAAGGACGAGCAGAGCAGCCATCTTCCTCTTGAATAACCCCCTCCTGCTCCTCCCCGAGCCAAGCTGAGAGCATCGCTGCTTTCACACAAACTAGTTTATAATAGTTTGTGGCCTCTCATAAGTCTGTGGTGTTGTCAATGTGTTGTGTTCAGCACACAAGTTACGCAATCTGTGGCCACTGTTCTATAAACAGGGACGTTTTTTATTTCCTGTTTTTTCCTTAACAGTCTTAGCAGTTTGTTTTTTGTCTTAACAAGGTTTGTTAAGTTGAAACTGTTTTAAGACAATATTAATGATTGTCATTACCATTCTGGAACAGGTTCCTGGCACTTACATGTCAGGAGACATTGGTTTTGGCATTGCATCTTAAGAGATGATTTCTGATCTTATTTCCCATTTGCTTCCCATTTCAGCAAATGGTGATGAGCCTGCGGGTGTCAGAGCTACAGGTGCTGCTGGGCTATGCTGGGCGCAACAAGCACGGACGCAAACATGAGCTGCTGACCAAGGCGCTGTATCTGCTGAAGGCCGGCTGCAGCCCCGCTGTGCACATGAAGATCAAAGAGCTCTACAGACGACGCTTTCCTGCCAAAATGGTGTCCCACTCAGAGCTGGCCCTGCCTGGACCGCACCACCCAGCCACAGCTGGAATGGTTGGAGGAGGGGGCGCCGTGCTGCCCGCTGGCCTGACACAGCTGGCTTATGAGGGTCATGCCGGTCACGGTGGAGCCCCCTCGCCCGCTGCCCTACTGCCCCTCTCACTGCTCGGCCCTGGGAAACATGAGCTGACTGGGCTGACGCATCATCTACCCACCTCAGCCACACTGCACCCGGTCCATCCAGATGTCAAGCTCCAGAGGCTCCCCTTCTATGACATGCTGGACGAGCTCATCAAGCCCACAAGTCTAGGTGAGGAAAGATGTGAGTCTGGCTTTTGTCATTTAAAGTGGCTTTAATAAAAGAGTTTTGTAGTATCAATATATGAAATGACAATGGCTAAACATAAAAAATGTTGAGTTTAGCTGTATCACACCACAACTTTTATGTTCTGGTTTACTCTCCCTGTTCTCATGGTGCCACAGCAGGCAGCTGGAAATATTGAATTTACTTTACCAGGCGGCCAGAAACACGACAATTGCGTCTGCTGAATTTATAAATAAGCAACTGTTTGCTAACGAGTTCAGGATATCATCATAAACTCCCCTTCTATCTTTTTCTCTCCCACCCTCCATTTGATTTCTTTCTACCTCTTTACTCTCTGGGGTTATTTATATCAGTATATTATTACTATAATATTGAAAACATTGACATATGTGTTTTGTCTGTTGTGTAAAAAGACTTCCTGCCAGTCCTGGCAGCTAATGCATTGATGGGACGCAGAGTTACAGCAATAAAAAATATAATTTAATTTTAAGAAATGCTAATTTCTCTGAGGCGAAAAGTTAAATATTAATTAGTTTATTAATCCATCATTCAACATAAAAAATTAAAAGCTGCAGAACTCGTCTTCTCAGATTCTCGTACATGACTTCACAGACTTTATATACTGTATTAGTTGTACTGTACTCATGTGCTTATCTCCATTGATGATCCTGCAGTTAACTCACAAGCTTAAAACCAATACATAAATAATAAATTATACATAATATATTTTATGGATCTGAATTTTGAGAATGGCATTCAGTCGCTGGATAGTTTTTTAGAATATATAATAGCTGAATAATGGCACTTATTTGGATGTTAATTGTTATGTATGGACTGCTGTGCTGTAATTTCTTTTAAATGTCATTATAGTTTCATTGTATGTGTATATTTGTAGTTTGGATATAAAGACTCCATTCTATGGCAAAGAAAACAACAAGTCGTACAATTTAGATGAAACACACCAGTGAAAACATCACTAGGATTATATTATATTCAGTTTCTGCCAAAAATCCCTTTCACCTAAATCTCACACACTGAACCTTTAGAAAAAACCTGCATTTCTCATTCATTTGGTCTAAAAGATATAGGAAGCAGATTGAGAGAATAATTCACACATCTGATATTTTATCTTGTCTAATTTCATGAAGACCCTGCGTTGAAGCGTCACATCTGTATCCACTCTACCCTTTAATTTACTACTTAAGAGACTTTTAATCTTGGCTTTATCCTGGTCAAATTTGTCATGATATTAGCTGTGCATTCAGCACCCAGCATTCATTTAGCATAATAACACTCTTAGGGCTCTGGGATATATTGCAAATATATGGAAATGTCTAGGTTTTCCTACATTAGCATTTTAATAGAGTACAAGACCATCTCGTGATTAATTTGCCTGCAGATGCATGTACAAACACAGCGCTTGCAGCTCTGTCATCACACCATCTTTCTCCTCTTCCCTTTCCCTCTCTCACTCTATCCATTTCCTGTACATTTCACCTCCCTCTCTGTCTCCACACACACTCTCTCCCTCTGTCTTCCATCATCGCTCCATCTCTGTGGCCGTCCTCGGTTAAAATTTGCATGCAAAGTGATGAAATCACACAGGCGTACACCTGTGCCTGCAGAACACACCCTCCCCTCATTTGAATCAGTCCCTCACGCACAGATATACAACCGTCTGCACATACTGTACTTTCAAAAAAACACAAACGTACTTTCCAATAAATAATGCATGTTGATCATATTGGTCTCGGAGAAGCGGAGAGAGTGGAGGGATGAGTGAGGGGAGGCAAAGCCCAGAGGAAGATGGTGCACATCATTAGATGAACCGAATCGGCTTAAAAAAAATGGAATTCAGCCGCAGCTTAGAGGTGATGACCCTCTTAAACCTAATAATAATGGAGGGCAGTAATGAAACCACTTGATTAATTGTGATTCCCCAGTCGTGGGCAGAATTTTACTGGTGGTCTCTTCCCTCCCGAACACATACTTTCTCAGACTTTCTCTTCTCTGCTTGTTGACTTCCCTGTGATTTTCTGATTACTGTTCAATGCTACTACCCCCCTCAACCCCCTGCTCTCCCCCATTGTTGTTCCTTCTCCTGTTGCCTTGCCTCCCATTTCATTTCTCAAACTCCCTTCCCCCACCCGCTTACTCGGTTTTTATTTTGTGCTGGAGAAGGCTGATTTGTTGGCCATGTTTGTGCTTAGCTGTGGTTCTAACAGGGTTTTTACAAGCACACATGTGCACGACAGACCAAAGAATGAAAGATTATCACTTGTTTGCTGTGTCCTTGCATCTAGAATTGGAATAAATAAGTCTTGTTTTCACAGCTGAAGTGGTTATTTGAACATTCAGAGGCACGTGAAAGAGAAACTTGAAAATTGCTTTGGTCTGCTTGTAATAAACAATTTGGTGTAAAAGAAAATAGACAAATAAGAAATGGAAATGTCAACATAGCAGTGCAGTAGAAAGCCAAAAAGGACAAGGGTTGGTCTGTGCCTCTCGTCACAAAGAGAGGCCAGATACAATCAAACTGTTTAAATACAGGGCTAAAATAACATGATTTTCATTGTGTTGTACTTGTTCGTTCACATCCAAGAAAAGAATAAACAAACAAAATCCTCTAAAAGCAGCATCAGATAAAATCTTATTCTTTCTCATACTCATGCTGCACAATTTCAGTTCCTCGCTATAACTCTTCTATAAATTCACATCATAAACTGAAATATAGATTTTACAACAGTTCTGACCATTTCTTTCTTTTCCGTGTATATATTCCTCTCATGTCATTTTTTTCTCATTTTTAACGTTTGGTTGCTTTCATTGGTTTTTGCCGTCTGGTCGTAGACGCAGGACTTTTGGCAGAAGTTTTGTCCCTTCTGCCATCGCAGCCCTAAACTAACTGCATTGTTGACGCTGCTGTACAGATCCAGACTGTGTGTGTGTGTGTGTGTGTGTGTGTGTGTGTGTGTGTGTGTGTTTACTGTATAACTTTGGATTGTGACATGAATTATGGCAGTTGTGTTGCTGTCTGTATGTATCTGACAACTAATCTGTTTCAGGCAGTAATTTATATTTTACATTATACACAATGCGCATATAAAGTGATAAAACATTTTTTTAACTCACTTAACACAGTAAGTAATGTATGAGAGTAAAATATAATTGAACAATGTACAAGCTGCATTATGCTGCTTGTTTTAGAACCTTAGAGCTTTACATGCACAGTAAGAAGAGACCTGTTCTCTCTCTCTGCAGACCCAGTCCTCTCACTCTGACATCAGCCCAGATGCTGAAAACCGCTGCTGTTTGTATCACAAATAATCCCAATGTTTCAGCTTTGGTTCACAAACCCGTCAGAGGAGTTGTGAAGAAATGTGATAACAGATCAGCTGCATGTATATTCAGATTTACAGCAACTGAGGAATTAACTGGGTAAACGTGTCCCTTGATTTCTGCCCTAACCTGATTTCTCACAGTATCCTGGTTTCTTGTGTGCTTGTAAATGTAGTTATTTTCACTCCCTCCCTCCCTCCCTCCCTCTCTCTCTCTCTTCCTCCCTGTCATTATCCCTCACTTCTCCTCCCCCCTGTGCAGTCTCTCCCTCTCTGCTGAGTCTTATCAGTCTGTAGGAGAAAAGGATCGCAGGCCCACAGTTTCAGCCTCGCCAGTACAAACTGGTCAACAGTCTGGCTTCTCTTTTATTACCACAGCAACCTCACTGGTTGAATTCCAGTCTCATCTCCATCATTATCCCTCCTCCATAGAGAGCTGCACTGTGCCTCTCTTCTCATTATGTATATCATTGTGGTGCACATGCATTATACATGATTTAATCACCATATCTCCAGGAAAAAGATGCAAGCCCATTTTGCTTTTTATGAGCGTTTCCTGCATAATGGATTGTTACATGGGAAGATTTGTGTGATATTCATACAATGGAGGAAAAGAATGCAACAAATAATGTCAGTTTAAGCGTTTCAAACATCACTTACATAGATGAGCCGCTCCATGATTTGTTTGTGTGCTGGATGTTGAAAACTTCTTGGAAAAGTAATTGTCAGGATTACATTATGATTTTTTTATTACTCATTTAGGCAATAGATCATGTTTTTCCTCCAAATGCCCAGAAAACTAAAACATTCATCTTTAGTGATGCACACTGTGAACTGGTGTCAGGACATGAATCGTGTCAGTATAGTGCCATCTGCCTGCAGCTGTAGTTACACTGTGAACACATTTACTCAAGATGCCTGATAATAATATTATACTTAGAAAAAGGTTTCCTCTCCAACAACTAGTCTAAAACCCAAAGGCAGTTTACTAGTGAATACCAACTACTTTTGTTCATGTTTATTTGTTGGTCACAAAGCAGCAAACACCACCGAGCAGGATGTCGGTATCTTTTTTCAATATGGTCTCACCCTCCATCAGCTTCAGGTCCAATACCGAAGGGGGCAGTTAACCACACTGCTGAAGTGTCCTTGAGCAACCTTTATCAGTGCATATCAGCTGTCTGTTGCCCTCAGATTGTCAAACAAATACATGTCACATCAGTGAATCAGAAGATAGTATGTTACATAAGGTGTTTTCAGACATGAACTGTCCGGACGCAGTTTCCTGGCATTTTTCTGGGGTTTGTCTTGAACCTATGAAGAAGGCAGTTGAAGCTTCTCTGTGTTAGACGCGTTCCCAACAACAGGGTAATATGCAACGTTTTATGTCTGTGGCAAATGGAAATGTCCCACATGGATTAACTCAGACATTTTACCAGGGAGCTGGCAGGAAAAATATCTGGAAATTGTCCAGAGCAAATGACTGTGACATTTGCGTTCTAACATACAGACTCGCTGGAAAATTTCCGGAAATTGTCTGGACTTCTGAAAACAGCTATACAGTATCAGCTGTAAACAACAGATTATGATGGTCGTGTTCCCTAAACATCCACAGAATGGAAAACAACAAAGCTCCTCTTCACAAGATCAGAACACAAGCTGACATTTACCAGCACGTACTCTGACCCCTGCGTGATCCAGAGCAAAATCTTTTCCTCGATGTAAACAATTCGTCCCTTCTCACAACAGATGAACATCAACAAAGGAGCCCTGGCAGCTCTCAACTATAAACACGCCGCGCAAAATGGCCTTCATCGCTCAGAGCCTATTAAACCAGCATCATTTTCTTTGAAGCCCGCGTTGAGGCATCATCATCATCATCATCATCATCACCACCACCCCCCCCAACAGCTGCCTGATTGCACAGACCTGAGCCCTGATTGTAACTGTCAACATTTGTTGCTCTTTTAGACTTCAGACATAAACAGCACTGTTCTTTCCACCGTCGTCAGACATTCAGTGTTTCTCTCACTCGCTCTCAGCCACAACGTTAAGAGCAGTTTCAGTGTTGCAACTGATCTTTGTGTAGCGCACAAAGCCAGCTCAAAAGATTGTGATTTGGGAAAATACCCACTGCAGATATACATTGATAGAGATGACAGAGATAGCAGGGCTGGCTGCCAGACAGATTTTTAATGCCGGGCTTAGCGATCCTCTAAGCTCACTGGAATGCCTTAATGAGCGCTGTCAGTATATATCTGCACAGCGCCCTTATTCAGATAATAAAGGGTAATCAGTGCAGTGAGGGGGAGAAGTAACACTAGAAGGTTCTCAGTTGTCGGTGTGGGTGTAACATCCAGACCTGACCTTTTGATGAGGATCCTTCGAGCACTGTAGTTTTGAATTTGAGTGGCGCTGAAAGGATTTCTGTCTTTGTTGGCACTGTGTGTGTGTGTGGATGTGTTTGTGTCCATCATAACCTACAATTCTGGGCGTATTTCAGACTAAAGAGCAGTTAATTGGAGACAGTTTGTCCAACTGGTGACAAAAGCTGCGTCTCTAACTGAGAAAAATAAGATTTCTGGGTCAGTGGTTACGGGTAGTGTAAGCGTAGGTTCGGGCAAGTAGTGATTAGGGTGAGGTCAAGTCTGCAGGAAATGAATGCAAGTCTATGTAATATCCAAAAAGTGACTCATGACAACATTTTGCGTGTGTGTGTACTCGTTTTTGTGACTTCTTCAGGACCTCTTATATCACTTAGCTGTTAAGCATTTAGCTGTGATGGTTATGGTGGCTTAGTGGCTAGAGAATACATTATGCCAATGATTGTCCTCGCTAAGATACAATTGTGTGTGTGTGTGTGTGTGTGTGTGTGTGTGTGTGTGGTACTAAACACAGAAAAAGTAGCAACACCACTAACAAGTTAATAAACTCCAGCTGGGCTTTGTTGTGCTGGAGTCCGCCTGTAGAGCTGAGCACATTCTCTGTAGCTTAGCTCACATATCTTCTTTTCAAACCAAACCTAAACTCACAACCAAGGCTGTCCTTGTTTTTTATTTACTGTAAGGTCAAAATCAACATGGCAAGAATATGCAAACTTTCCATTATAGCTGGTATTGATAGCCACAATATAAATACAGACCACAACTGCGCTCGCTGGTAGCCCCCTCCATATTTCCAGCATGACATACTGTCAAAGTGCTGGTTTTAGTGTAGCTGTAGAAGAACTTGTATAAAAATGTCACCGGCTCATAAATTAAGTTATTCACAGACATGAATATGCAGGGTGCAAACACTTTTCTTACTAGATCTTTTCCCTGTGTCTAATATTTGTTAGACCTCCGTCCAATGACAACCATGATTATAGTCTAATGCTCTGTAGTCCTACAATAAATGATATCGAATCATTTCAAAATGATCCGTTTTTTTTGCAAACTGGTAAAAGGGATCATCAGTTCCTGTGAAAGGCTCCTTGTGAGACAGTTCAATCAGTGACTTCGTGTTTTTAAAACTTATTTCTGGGCTAGAAACACAATAAGGAGCATGTCTGTTTGGAAGTATCTGTGTAAGAAGCCCTGAGAGCAGCACACACTCAGCAGGCCTGCATGGCTCCTAGCAGCTATTTAGAATGCCGAGCATCGTTAGCATAACTGTGCTGTTTGTAGCCCAGTCTTTCTCAAATGGGGCTCCCAACAAAATGCCAGGGGGTCTGTGAAAAGTTTCCAGATTCTCGTAGGGGGTCATTGGCTGAGAAAAGAAGAACAGACGACTGTATAAAGATATGGTATAGCTGCAGTGTTTCTGATTCACAGCACCATTCTGGGCAGGTAGCAGGCGTTTGCGGTTTGCGCTCTGAAAACAAAGGGTGGGGGGGGCAGTAATGATCATGTCTTCCCAGGTGTCATGTTTACACGACTGATGACAGCAGAGTCATTTGACCCGAGAGTGAAGGCTGAATGTACCTTTTCACACTGAAGAGCCAGATGTTTGATGATCGTGAAAGTACAAGTGTTTTTTTTAATGATTATTTTAGTTCCGATAGTTTATGGCGTCATTAAACTGCATTGCGTTAAATTGCATTGATACGTTTTTCCAGCTCATTTATTTTAATTAAGGTAAAGTAAATATTAATTAGATAATTATCTGAAAATGGGAGGGACCAAATATTAGAAATATTTCTCAGTGTAGTTTTATTCATGATACATATTAAAATGGCAACTAAGTGTAAATTCTGGTTCGTCCATACTTTTTTTTTTCTCTGTAGAGGTCGTTTTCCCATCTGTTACCCTTCCCACCATCTGTCTCTCCAACACATACATTTTACATGACAAACCAGAAGCAGCAGCATCGTGGCTGTGAACGCAGGTTTTCATCATTTCTCAATGTGCATTTTGAAGTTTGCAATAACACATTTAACATAATTCCGGCAAGTTAAGATTTTTTCAAAACACTTGGAATTATTCCAATGCAATGTCAAGCTCACAATGCCTCACAAAGCAGCACGTTTGAAATCTGTAGCATGAATTTAACACCCTGTAGAAATATGACCAGATCTGATTTCACCTTAAACCAGACAGCAACGTCACGAGCTGTGATGTTTAGTCAGAACAAACTCTTGCTATATCCCATAAGCTCTTATGTGTTTATTGTAATTAGGCCTGTGTCTCAAAAAATTAATGTCCTGTTGATTTACATGAAGTGGCAAAAAATGAGCTCAACAAGAGAATTACAATTCTGCTCACAGCGTTGCTAATTTTGTGTCTTTTTTCAGTGAAGTTAAGTAGAGGCCTAATTTATTGAAATTATTCTGTATGTGATAAAAGTAAGTGAAGTAAAAAACAACATTTATTTTTTATTGTGAGACACTGAAGGCCTGTTTTCATCTTGGTTCTGTTTTGGCATCAGTACGATAACTTTATATTTAGCCTGTTTCTCTGCTAAATATGAAGCTGGACACGTTCAGCAGCCACTTAGTTGAATTTAGCATAAAGATCATCAAAGTGGTATCAGCTTCTTAGAAATGTTGTCTAACACAAGCAGCCGTGGAGTATTTGGATCTGATAATTCAGTAACATTGTGAGAGAGACCAGACCTCTCTGTGGCCATGATTAGGTAAAGGATGGTACAATTCCGAGCTGCTGCCACAGTCTGCATATAATTATGGACATGACGGCTCCCCTAAAGTAAAGTCAGAGCATCTTGATCGCCCTCTGGTGGCTTGCTGCAGAAGAGGTCATAAACACCACCTTCTCAATGTTAGCAGATGGGACACGGACCAAACCAGACATCATCGTCGCAAGATGGCAGCGTTCCAACCTGGGGTATTTTAGCGTAGTTTCTTGATAGTAACAGGAAGTAGAGACTCATTGCCTATCTTTATATAAAGTCCATGGCGATGTCTCATATCTACCCTGTTTTTTTTTTGTATAATGTTTCAGACAAATGAAAACAGTATAAAGTTAGTCAAATGCAAGCAGACGTTGTTTTACTTGTGTGTGTGTGTGTGTTAGTGCGTGAGGGAGAGTGTGATAGAGAGGGGAAGACATCTATCAAAGCCCATTTCAACCCTTTTCATATCTCCTAATCACATACATTGAAACGCCAGAAACAATTCCACTGCCAGAGAGAGAGAGTGACTTAAAGGGTGATGGATAGCTGAGAGAGAAACAGAGAGAGAGAGAGAGAGCAAGCAAGGACAGAATGAGAGAGTGAGAGAGCACTTTCTATTTATAGCCTGTGTGCCCAGAGAGGAGGAGGAAGGCTCACTGTTGTTCGAAAGCTCACTCGGTGCATATGATTTTTGTTCTGTGTTACGCAGGCTGCCACTCAAAAGATGCAGGAGCAGGAACATATGATAAATGCATGCCATGCAAATTATATAGCATGTGGGTGGTGAGATGGGTCATTACTGGGAAAAATAACGGCTGTTTGAAAGACTGATGAGAGGAGAAACACGACTGGTCCAGTAATCATGTGCAGAACTGAAAGCTTCGCCCCCCTCATCAGCCTACATGGAAATAAATGACCCCTCTGTGTGTGTGTGCGTGCATGTGCGCGTGCGTGCGTGTGCGTGTGTGTTTTCCTGCACTTATATCTTTCTTACGTCTTTGTGAGGAACAGTTAAGCATTGACCCCACATAGTGAGGACATGTTTGGAAAGTGAGGACATTTTGACTGGTCCTCAATTTTTCAAAGGGGTGTTTGAGGGTTAAGATTAGGTTTAAGGTTTAGAATTAGGTTTTGGTTATGGTTAGGCATTTAGTTTGGATGGTTAATGTTAGGGTAAGGGGCTAGGGAATGTGTTGTGTCAACGAGTGTCCTCACTAAGACAGAAGTATGTGTGTGTGTTTGTGTGTTTGTGTGATCACACACAGCTGTCACTCACTGATAATTCAATGTTGCTTCAAGAAATTAAAGCCACCATCATGATTCATTATAGGATATTCATTATCTCATCGTCCCCACTCATCCACGTAGCCTTAAGGCCAAAATAAGACACACACACACACACACACACACGGTATCAAACCTCACTGTGTTTTAACAGCCTGTAATTCTTAATCACCACTGTGGGAAGCATCCAGTGGTGAAGGTCGAGAGTTTTGAATTTGGTTCTTTTTTGTTCTTTTGTATTTTAAATGAAAGATTTTAAGTGTTGGCGAATCCAAAGTCTCTCTGTGACTTTGCATGTTCTCTCAGTGTCTGTTGGGTTTTTTTCTGGCTCCTCAAAACACGGTTCTCTTACTCCTGCATTATGTACCTTCGAAATTAAAGGAAAACTGAAAGTAGAGACTAACTATTGTGTAAAGGTGCATCATTAAAGACCACAGTCATCTAGCATGGAGACTGTTCTCTCTGCTACCCTCTGGCAGACAGCACAGGATTAGGGCTGCACGTACGACCAGACTTTATAACAGCTTTTATCACCAGGCCATCAGGTTTCGAAACTCATATTTCAGCTCACGTGCAAAAATCCTTTGCATATCTGCTGCCTGCCTGTTTGATTAGTCACCTCTGAAAAATTGCAATGACTCACTGTACAGTATACTCTTGTTACTTTGGTGTTGCATCCACTTGTATTAGACTTTTTACATATTGAGCTCTTTAACTTTATTTCAATGTACTTTATTCAAGATTCCCTCTCTCCTTTTCTTACTTTATATCTTTTATGACATTGCTCTTATTGCACTGCTGAGCGGACCTGTCCTTGTCCAACACTTCTACCGTTTCCCCTGTGTTTATTTACATATGACAGATTAACTTGAAACCTGAACTGGAAAAGTTGAAACTACAGAACCGATTGTGGAGGTTCATCATTAACCTCACTGAGGCTTTTGTGTTGAATGAAAAAACTGTTGCTCATCAAAAATAATTCAAGTACATTAACTCAAATTAAAGTTGAACATGGATTTATTTAAATTAAAAAAAATGTAACACAGTTTTAGCATTACTGCATTTTTTTAGATTTTGACAGGTTTGCTTTCCCCCTTTGATTCCAGTCTTTATGCTAAGCTAAGTTAATCACCTCTCACCTTTATACTGAACACACAGACATGTGTGGAAATCTTTTTTTCTGGAAATAACTTATCAAGGTTTCCCTCCATATGTTTAAACATTCCTTTAAGTACAAATACAGAACACAGTCAGATTTGAACCCTCTCAGCTCCTTGGTTCATGCTAAAAAACAAACATGTCTTGCCTTTGTGAAACTGCTGTCTCTTTAATGGAGGTTGGGTTAGAAGCACCAGTTATTTCTAGCACCTGTGGGTGGGCCTATAAATAGAACATGTATGCACACACACACACGCACACACCCATACATATTTTCTTCTTCGTCTTCACCTCTGTGTGAGGTGTTGTGGTTTTGATGTCCAGGTGTTCTTTAACTTTTGAAATTTTTATTACAAGGTGCAAGAGACACCTACTGAGACACTGCTGTGCGCACACCTCTTCCACTTTTCTCTCTATGTGCATCAGAGTTGTATTGTATTTCTCTGTACATCCTAATGCTCTGTCTTTCTTGCAGAGGTTTGCTCTTCCTCATCTCAGTTTTTTGTAACTGGCCAACATTTTGTCACAGTTCAGTTTTCATTTTCATTTAACTTTGCAAGACAAGAGACAAGACTAAAATAATATTAGGGACAAGCACAGTGAATACAGGCCTGTTAACCGAATGGAGCTGTACGTCTCTTTGCATCACTTTTAAAATATTGATAATAATAATAATGTGTTGTAACAGTAATATTAATGATAATAATTATAATTTAGCAAATAGCATGAGGGGAGAGGTTCAAGAAAATATATAATAATTATCTTATAATGAAAATAACGATAATCTTAGAATGATATAAAAATCCAACCACTGTGATAATAATAATGATACATATAAAAAATACAAAATAATAATAGTTAAAATTTTGATAATCTGAGATAAATAACTAAATAAAGCTGAATTAATCCTTCTCCTTTCGCCACTGATTTTATTTATAATAACAGTAAATAATAACCATAGCTATGATGATAATTTCTTCTCAGTAACCATAATCATATTAATTATTTATTGTCATAAACATGTTATTGTCAGGGAGGGCTCCAGAGCAGCAGGGACATTCTGACAGGACCCACTAAGTTATTGTTTCACAATAACACAATTCAAACTTGTAATGTGAATGTTGAAGAGCAGAACTTATAAATAATAATAATTCCTTGTTGTTTTTCCTGTGTAAGTTATTCAAATTGAATCTCCTTTCTTTCTTTGTAGCCTCAGACAACAGCCAGCGGTTTCAGGAGACATGTTTCGCCTTCGCATTAACACCACAGCAAGTCCAGCAGATCAGCAGCTCAATGTAAGGCCGCTCTGTCAATGGTTTATGAATCATTCAAGCATTCATGTCCTGCAGATATGTGGTGATAAACTTGCGTCTGTGCTCACAGGGACATCTCGGGGACCAAATGTGATTTCTCAGTTCAAGTTCAGTTGCGGTTTTGCCTGTCGGAGACGAGCTGTCCTCAGGAAGACCATTTTCCACCCAATCTCTGTGTGAAAGTCAACGGGAAGCCGTGTAACCTGCCGGTGAGCGGCTGTGAATTAAACAGACAAATCATTCTTTTTTGTGCCTCTGGATGAGAAACTTTGTAATGTTTCCAATAATGATTTCTGTGATCCAGGGTTATCTTCCTCCTACCAAAAACGGTGTAGAGCCCAAGCGGCCCAGCCGGCCCATCAACATTACCTCATTGGTCAGATTGTCCACCACTGTCCCCAATACCATCGTGGTGTCGTGGACCGCTGAAATCGGAAGGGTGAGGACCAAAGTCTTTCACAATTCTCATTAAGTAACAAGAGTTGTATTGATGTGAAACAAAAACTGTAAATTGTAAATATTTGCTTGTTAAAATTATGTACTTTTCTCTCTTTTATGTAATTTTAACTCAAATCTTTCTTATTAAGACAATAAAATACTTAGATATGAGTAATGTAAAACTACAACTTGATTGTAAAACCTTGGATGTTTGAAACGTATCCTGAGTGAAGACTGAGGCTACAGTTATTGATATTTATTTTCTATAGTGTCAACTTATATAGAGGTGGGTGGAGCCTGACCCGCCATCTGCAGACAAACAGTAGAGGGCAGTAAAGGAAACATCTGTCCCACTGGCCGCAGTCGATAATTTATAGTGTAAAAGTTCTTATTTCCCTATTTTCCTTCTGACATATAAATAAACATATCTGTGTCTCAGAGCAGTCAAGTTCCCTTTAGATGAGAAAACCTGCGGCACAGTGACCTTGAGTAAAACCATTTGAAGAACAGTCTCTGTAACTGGCCCAGAACGTAGACCCTGGCAAACAAAAACTGTCTCAATGTGAGATTTAAGGTGTCACTTTGCACATTATCATTTTATGGTCCTGTGTGTCCGCAGAGTTACTCCATGGCAGTGTACTTGGTGAAGCAGCAGTCGTCAACAGCGTTGTTGCAGAGACTACGGGCGAAGGGCATCAGAAACCCAGACCACTCCAGGGCGCTCAGTAAGCAATTCTTTTTTATACAGTCAATTACATCCGTAATTACATCACATACTAAATTAACATCAGAGACAATATTGACATTATTTAGACACTTTTGTTTGTTTTTGACTTTTCCAAAAGACCTAATGCAACAGAAGACACAGTAATAAAGTATCACTGTAGCCTCAAAGGTTGACTGATAGATTTCAGTGAAGGCAAAGTTCAATGTGATCCTATAGAATTCTGGACGGACACTGCACTGGTTGGCAGAGGCATACAACATGGTATTCTGGTTAATTCTGTTTTTTCATTAGGTTTTTATTGAACCCTTATGTCTTCTGAAAGAAGCTGGTAGTGAAATGTGTTTTTTGCATCATAACATTGATCTTTTGTAGAAATAATGCTTTTCAAATATTTATACATCTATATATATTCTATACTGTAAAGCAAGTGATTCAGATACAGAGGTGATTCATTTAGCCCCACACAGAGTGAGGAGCTTAATTCACAACCTCAGTTTGAAACAAGTAGTAAAGGAGTTGCAGCCTGAAATGAGAAACTGATCATGTTTGTATGAAGTCCTGCAGCTGCTTCTGTCTCTCATGTGTGTGTTGTGCTTCTTTTCTTCAGTCAAAGAGAAGCTAACAGCAGACCCAGACAGTGAAATAGCCACGACCAGCCTTCGAGTGTCCCTGCTCTGCCCGGTAAACATGCTCGCGGCTCCTCTGAATTGAGGGCAGTGTTTAGAGATCCAGTCATGCCCAAACATGTCCGTCCATTCTTTTCTCTTTTCCTTGTCCCTGAATATGACTCATGCACTTAACACCTGGTTGAATGAATGATGCATGATCCTGTCAAATTTTCATCTCACCCCTATCAAATATATTTTCCATGTGGGCTTGGCATGTTTGTGCATTTTGTATAACCTCCATCCCTGCTGTGTGTTTCATCCTCATGCCCTGACTACATGTTCACACTGTGCAGCTGGGGAAGATGCGGCTGATGATCCCATGCCGGGCGCTGACATGCTCCCACCTGCAGTGCTTTGACGCCACACTCTACATCCAGATGAACGAGAAGAAACCCACCTGGGTTTGTCCCGTGTGTGACAAGAAGGCTCCCTATGAACACCTCATCATTGACGGGTACGTCACCCAATCCTCACCTGCAGGTGACCTGTGAGGAAATAATACAAAGAAAGTTCAGAAAGCTATTAAATGAGTTGCTGTGACTTGTTCCCGTCTACAGAGGGCGGAACACCCAGTAAACTAAAACTAAAAGGATTTTAAGGATTTTTAGGAAAATGTAGAATAGAATCTACTTTTATTTATACAGTCCAATAAAAACAACAGGCGATAAGTCAAAGTACTTTACACACATGGCAAAGGAAAGGTAATACAAGTATTAATGAAAATAAAATAACACTGTGATGCAGTAAAAGACACCCAACATAAAAGTAAATAAGATTAAATGAATGACAAACAGAAGCAGAAAATGAGACAGATTCAGGCTGAGTTAAAACACTGTCCCAGGAAGTCACTGTTGGCTGGAGCTTCATAGTCACAGAAATTGGGCGTGGTTTCAGATTAATTTGTTCTTGAAACGATCAACTGTTATCAAACTATATCATCCAATTAAAAATAAAGTAACAAATCAATTAAACTAGTTTTAATTTGACAAATCAAAACTCAGGGTCATCTCTTTTTGTGGGCTTCCTCAGTTCTTCTTTAGTTAATAGTTTTTGTTAAACTAAGATGTCATACTGACTTCTGACTTTCACTGTCAACACTGAATACAAATATTTTAAAATCAGTTATTTATCAAATATGCACTTTCTTGTTTGTTTTCTAAAACCTGTGGTTTATTTTAGGTTTTGAAAGGACACAACTCGACCCATCTCTAACTATTTTATATACAATCATCTCAACACCGCAAAAACACAGACACAAATTCTTTACATCAGATCATGTGTCACCTTTTGAAGGATAATATTTGTTAGGAGCATCTTATTGGCTTGACCGTGACTCTGGCTGGTTTGTTGTCTGCTTTGTGGAAATCAGCAGCTGAAGTCAATTTGGACTCTCAGCAGAAAAAGTATCAGAAATGTTGCATCAAAACTTCTCAGACTCTGTTGCAGCAGATCCTCAGTATCTTTGTGAATGGTATCCTATCTTTGTTCTCAGGCTTTTCGTCGAGATCCTCAACAGCTGCTTGGACTGTGATGAGATCCAGTTTAAAGAGGATGGCAGCTGGGCCCCCATGAGGTCTAAGAAGGAAGTGCAGGAGGTGTCGTCTGCTTCTTACAACAACGGGGTGGATGGTGAGACGGGGTGTAAGGGATGGATGGAGACAGGGTGGGGTGATAAACAGAAATGTTGTTTCTACATTGCAGCTGTGTGAAGAGGGTGGAAGAGATTAAATGAGGATTAAAGAGACGTGGTGAGAAGAGAGAGAAGGTGCTTTTACATCCACTCCTTTGTTTATGCATTGTCAGTTTTAATTTAGTGAAGCATCAATCATGAGGCCACAGAGTAAACTGCTTGTCTCCATAGTAACAAACATATTGTATCTCCTACGAGAGCTGGGGAGAAGTGTATGTGTGCAGTTGAGCGTGCTCACGCGTCTCGACAGCACTTTGTTTTCATAAAACCATAAACATAAAATCGTAAACATCCGAACAAATGCAAACCCTCCTGTCCGTGTCTCTGTTGCACTCCAGGTTCATGCCGAACGTCCTCGGGATCAGATCAGCGGAGCTCCTCGTCGTCCAGCCACGGCGGCGACAGCGGCAGCAACAGTAAAAAAGTGGAAGTGATCGACTTGACACTGGACAGCTCCTCAGATGAGGAGGAGCAGGATTCACCGCCGCCGCCACCTCCGCCCCCTCCAGCCAAAAGAGCGTGTCCCTCTATGTCTCCGACGTCGCCGCCCATCAACAACAAAGGGTGAGACACGTTGAAACTGTGATTTCACCTCCACACTCATTTTGGATCTCATTAAATGTTGAAAGGAGGCTCATCTTAACTGCTTGCATGGGTGGATGTGATTCTAGATGTTAAATGATTCATGAGTTGAAACACACAAGTATCTTTGACAATTCCACATCAACAGCACTCACAGTGAGCAGCCAGGAGGGCTGGCACAGGAGAAAAATGTGTCTCAACTTTATTTGTACAGATCTAGACAGAGCCGACTTTCCAAAACAACAAGACTCAGTCTATTTGCTTTCATCATGAGCTGGGTTAACGTTCAGCAGATTGTCAAAATGGAAATAAACACTTGGCAAACCTGGATCAGGAAGGATTCTTAACTCTCGCCTAAAAAACTAAACATGCTGAGGATTTGAATCTCTGCTCATTCAAACTTTAACAAGAGCGTTTTTTTTCAAATTAAAATTCATTATGTGCGTCATTAGACTTTAATGAGTCGTGACTGTTATTGTTCAGAGGTTTGTTTGGAGCTCAGTGGAGGAGACGGCACGCCCCTTGACTCCCCATCAAACACGACATGAAATAAAAGTCTAATTATGATTTAATTGGCTCTTAATCTCTGAATCTGTCCCTGTGTATCTGCCTTCAGCGTGTTGAACCTGCACCACCAGGCCTCTCCCGTGAGCTGCACCCCGAGCATGCCAGCGATGGACACTAGCTACATCCCTCCTGTACCCCCACTCATCCAAGATTACAGACCCTACTACCACCCCCCCAACGACCTCTCAGGTAAACACACACAGTCACACACGAGATGATTTAGTAACATTTATCAATAATTATTCATTTGAGTCAGTTGAATATGACATGGCATCTTCGTCTGCACCTTCTACTTGTACTCCTCTTATTCATCCTGAGATATTTCTAGTCTTCCAGTTTTTAACGTCCGTCCCAAGTTAGAAACGTCATCAACACGCCTTCTCGCTCACAGTGAATTTGCTGGAAAATGTCCAGACACATTTTACGTGGGGGCTGAAGGGAAAAGTTCCAGAATTACAGTCTAATACATCAGCCCTACTGTAAATCTTCCTCCCTGAAATTCATGTGTTTCAGTTTCTATTTAAATAAATTCAGAGAGGTGTTGAATCATTTATATGATCATTTTGGCAGTTTTTAAGTCAATATCAATAATACCAGGCAGGAAGAGCTGATTATTATTACTTAAACCTGAATAGTGGCCTTTTGGTTTCACACAACATAAATACAAAATATGTACAATTCAAACCTTGAATTGAATTTAAGAGTTTTTGTTGTTATTCTAATCTGACGCTGCTTGTTCTTGATTTCCAGAGTTGAACTTCTTCTCTTTTCTTCAAGGCGACAATCATCAGGTACGTAAGAACACTGCATCACATTACGTGGAGATGCTGAATCACTTCTGATTGCAGTGAAAGAAGCAGAAACCTGAAGCCACAGTTGGTTTTAAAAGGACACGGAGGCTCTGACTTTAAACACGCATCTGCTGAAAAACTAAGCAAAAAGGCTGCACACTTAACTTTGCATAACCGTCTTGTTTTTCTTCAGTGAACAGCAGCGATGGGAGATCCCTCATGCAGTGTTAATCACCTGAGGTTGAAAAACACATTTTAATCCTGGTTTTAGTGAATTTCAGTGTCACACACCTCCTGGAACACTGTGTGCCTGTTACAGGAGAAATGAGAGAGAGACATTTGACAGATGATGGTTGTTACCCTACAGTTACTGGTGGGCTGAACTCACTGAAGCAGTTATGAAATTTCCTGATCCCTGAAGTCCTCCTCTTTTATTCTGCTGTTATTTGAAATCAATATTTTGAAAGGTTGGTTCTCACAAATGACAAAAAACTTACTAAATGTTCTCTTACCTTCAGAGATGAAGAGATTTCTGCTGCCACCTCAACACAGAGAGGCTGAATAGACTTTCACATTTAGCTCATACTGTATAAAAAATGACATTTCAATCAATTTAGCTGGAGCTGTATTTCTAGAATCAATACCCTTGTTACTGTGGTTAGTCCACAGACTCCATTAGAACTACTTTCTCCTAATGGATAAAAATAGCCTCATATTGAATGTGTAAATGGATTTTTCTGTGGTTTAACAGTAACATTGTCCCTGGAAAGATGCTGCTGTTTAAATGTTAATGCCGTGAGCAGTGGACCACGAAAGAGGCGTCGGAAATCAGAGAAAACCCAGACCATAGGCTGTGTGTAAAGATGTCTCCGGAAACTATGCCAAAAACATCCCAGATACAAAAGCTGCCATCTTGCATATTTGGAGCCAGAGTCAGTAGCTGTCAATCATGAGGTTTAATCAAGTTTTTATAGCATCAAATAACTAAATAAACACTTGAACTACCTGAAATAAAATAAAAACATTTATGGGAAAAATGTATCTCCCATCCCTTAACATGGGGGATGTAGAGTTTATGACCTATACTGCAGCCAGCCACCAGGTGGCGATCAAGATGCTTTGGCTTCACTTAAAGGGAGCTGTCATATTGTCCGTCTTTATAAACTGTCAGTGGCTCAGAGAAATAAAAACAAAAATACTTGAACAGCTTGAAACAACAGGACGTTTTCGAGTTTTTGAAATGTCATCTGCTTCTCATTCATTCGGTCCATTCAGTTACTGCTGGTTACCTCACGTCTAGTTTTCAGTCCATATTCTCGAAGTATCTAGTCACTACAGAAAACGTGAGCTGCTCTGTCTCCTCTTCAGACGTGTTCACAAAGCTGCTGACAGGAAGTGAGAAATCACAGATAAGAAAAGGGAGGAGTCGTCCCCGTTGATACAGATGACATCACTTTTGTCTCCTCAGCGACAGGTTGACAGATGACCTGTCAGCGTGGATGAATATATTCATCAGTACACAGGAAGGAGCACAGAGAACAAATTCCCTTTGATAGATTCACATTAACAATCTGCGTGAACGGCATTAACAAATGTTTTAATGGAACAAAGTAAAGTATGAATGTTTGATGGAGTCATTTCACATTTATCATCAGTAATTCAATAATAATAATTCAGTGAGAGCCGAGAGATCAGAGATTGATTGATGAATAATTCTGAGAGAGTTAAGTGCAGAGCAGTGAAAACCTTCCTGTCGGGTGTTAAATTAAATTCATTGGAGCAGTGAGTGTATTGTTATTAACTTGGCAATTATCACAATATGCTTTAAAATTGTATTCATTTTCTATTTTTATTCTATTCTATCTCGCAGACCTGCAGCAGCTCACAACAGTATCTCTGAGTTCTCTCCCACTTTTACAGCTGAAATGCTTTGTGATTTGAAAATGCAGGACAGCAGCGATCGAGAAACTTTCCCGTACGTCACAGTGTGAGATTGTCAAACTTTCAGACAATCAGTTTGTGACGTGTCGCACCTTGAAATGAATGGATGGTGAAATAGAAAAAAAGCATATGACAGCAGAGGTCTGTCATCAGCTCCTGCCGGAAGAAATGAGGTGGCACGGTGGTGCTGTAATCAGCACTGTCACCTCCCAGCAAGAAGGGCCACGGTTTGATGTGTTTTCAAGTAAAAATTTTGATCCATAAAAAAACCAGCACACACATTCAGGAGTTTCTCGTAAGCGTCAAGATGTTTTGTCTCTAACACGTCCTCCTCTCTCGTGTTTCTCTCAGCATTACAACATGGTGATGGCAGCAGCGGCCGCCGCTTCAGCCTCAGACGACCACGAGCTGCTTCTCAACCGCTTCCTGCCCTACAGCACCACCTCCTCCTCCGCCTCCCAGCTGTTCCTCGACCAATCAGGAGCCTCGTCGGCCACTTCGCTGACCGTGCCGACCAACGGTGCGAGCAGCTCGGGCAGCAGCAGCAGCCTGGTGTCGTCCAGCAGCCTCCGCGACACTCACTCCACACACTCGTCTTCACACTCGGGCTCGCACTCCGCACACACACACCCCGGAGTGGTGGCCAGTCGTAGCAGCGCTGAAGCAGCAGTGGCAGCTATTTACGGCGGAATACCCGACGTCATATCATTGGACTGACTGTAAAAGAGCCGAGGACACACTTTGGGTCAAGCTACGATCCAGTAACAAAACCAATCACAAACAGTTTGACTGCAGGGTGACGTTTTGATCCAGAAACTAGACTGGCCCCCCTGAGTCATTAAACTCCAAGTGTGATGTCGTGATGACGAGGCTGCCTCAAGAAGAGCACTAAAGTAATGAGTGGGTGATCTGAGGGTTCCCTTCACGACGCTGACCTGAGGACAGGACTGAGTCATCAGTGACACTGTGTTGGTGAACTGACCTCAGAGCAGAAACCGTCACACTGTTCTCGTGGTACCAACCTGGCACAGACAGCAAAGACGCTACCTGAGCAAAAACACAAAGGAGGACGGCTCTTTTTTACGAAAGCGAGGAGCAGCACCGTGTACAGAGAACAAAATATATTTTCCTCTTTTACTTTTGTATGTTAAATCTGAACATTTACAGTCGAGTGGGCTGCTTCTGTCGCCATTTTAAAGATGAGGACTTTTACACAAAGCTTATACATATGCCTGTTGCCATGTGATTTTATTTTCCTCCTCTTTTGTCTCTATTCTCTTTGAATTTCTCCATAATTAACTTCAAGTCTCCTCCTCTCCTGCTCAAGCTCATTTTTAAACTGTTGTTTCTCTATCGAAGACAAGAACTTTTCAGAGGCTGAATTTAAAGTCTATTCATATGCTAATAATTGTATTATGCTTTTAAGTTATGTATGATATTTAAACAGGTTATGCATACATATATATGTGTGTGTGAGTGTGTGTGCGCGAGTGTGCGTGAGTGCGTGTGTGTGTGCGTGCGTACGTGCATTCCCTTTGACCTTCAGGTTAATGCTGTTGGGAGTGTGTAGGTGGAAATTAGCCATTTCTGGTTTTTCACTTCTTGATTTCCAGTTCCAGAAAGAGACTCAGCAAACTTTTAGACTATTTATATTTACCAGTTACATTTTGAGCTGGAAGTTTCTTTTGCTTTTTCCTTTTTTTGCCAAAATGCCAAAAAAATAATATACGGTACCTATGAAAAGTGATCACAATAATAAGAGTGCAGTTGCATCTGTCTGTTGCCGCAGTGTTTTCAGTCAATTGTCCAGCTGGTGGTTGTTCAGACACTTTTAACTTTGTCCTCTTTGTCCCTCATCTCCTAGTTTTGTATTTTTCTGCCGGACTGTTAGGAAGTAATTCAGACAGACGTCAGTATGTTGTAGCAGCGCCGGGCCTTTTAAAGAGACAGGCTTTCCCTGACATGTGCCACAGCTTCACTGGAGCGAGTGACCAAGTTTAAACCAGTGCCTGTTTGTGCGCACGCTTCTCCACAACACGTTTGAAGTAGAGTTTTCAGAGGAATGTCTTCTATGGTCACCCACCACAGCCGAGGCCCAGCTCTGTCTGAACAAAAAACTTGAGCTGCGATTGATTTCTGTCTCTGGAGTTTTCTTCGGGGACAAAGCAAAGAACAGGTGTAAGCAGGACGTTGGAGCCACAGTGAAAGCGGCTGATCTTAGCATGTCAGCGTAGACTGTGCACAGAGCCCGTTAAGTTTAAAAATACATGACCTGTCTGGAACCTAAAACACCCCAGGAGATAAGTCAGTGTACAATGTGGAAGTGTCAAAGTGAGGCAGAGTTTTTTTCAGGATTCCTCCGTGTTGTTGCCATTCAGCTGAAAATGTCGGGTTTGCTCACGAATGTAATGTAAGATTTTAAGAGTGGACTCACTTTAGTTCCTGCTTTCATTACAGTTATTATATCCGCTGTGGTCTGGTCATATGACTGGTGACGTGCAGTGAGACCTGGAACACCTCCAGCCTCGTCTGCCCACCTTCCCCCTCCACCTCCTTCTGCCTGTGCGTCCTTGAAACTTTCCCAGAGTCCCGTCTTATCAGCCTCTCCTCAATCTCCCACTTGTGGACGTCTGAGACAGGCAGCTCACGTCAAAGCCTAATTATCCCAACCACAATAACATAATCACCTCTGACAGCACCCCCCCATGACCTGACGTCCCCTGTCCTGTCCTAACTGAGCGCAGTCGACGACCTAGCATTACCCCCAGCTCCCCCCTCCCTCCCTCGCTCCCTCAACCACTCTCGACATCTCTAACTTTCTTCCCCGTCCTCTCATGGGAACCCCAGCTTTCAAACTGACTCAATCATTTGCTGGAGCAAGTCTCGTGTATTTCCTGTGTTGTGCAGTGTTTTATTTATTTTGTCATCTTATTTCTACATATTATATTTTTTACACAAATGTTTGATGTCCGTGGGTGAGCGTGTGAGTCGGCTGTTGCAATGTGATTTTATTTAATAAGCGTTTTGTTATTATTTGCCAGCGGAGCAATTTTTCAACAAGGTCTTGTTCAGTTATTTGTCTTGGAAAAATCTCTGAGTATTGACTTGGGTAACACTTTATAATAAGGGCACGAAACACATGCTTAATTAATAATTAATGACTCATAATGATATAATAGGTCAATTAATTCAGTTATGAAGTTTGCTGATAATCATTAAGGAATGATGGTCTCAGTGTGAGTTTATGTGATTAGGTAAAATCTAATGAATCGTTCATACATTCATTTAAATTAGCCGTTCAGGCTTTTTCTTTAAATCAAACTGGTTGTCAGATGAAAACATTAACGTGTTGCTGAAATTACCTCGAGGTATCAGCTGCATTATCCTGTAGTTGTGAACATGACATGAGTCATTCATCTCCTCTTCTTCATCCTGAGATATTTATATTTTATCTCAAAATGTTAAAGAACCTTACATCTGGATCATTCCTCAATCAGATGTGCTCCGAAAGTTAACAGGTTCTTCCTCGACTTAGACCACACCCACTCACCAAGTTTCAAGAAAACCACCCCCGTAGTTTGTTTGTAATCTTGCTGACAGACAAACAGCGATGACAGCATAACCTCCTTGTTGGAGGTAATTATACAGACAACATTAAGACCAATCACTTGCTAGCTTGTAAATAAGACCCAGAGAAAAACGACTGGTTCAAGTGTTCGTCCCTGACTGAGCTTCATAAGTAGATTCCAGTGAAATGAAAAATGAATGAGTTCACATTCATTAAGTGATGATCTCTCAAGTGTGAACTAATCTCATGAACCTGCGTGTTTGTGCCTTTATTATTAATGTCACCATGACGATCTTTACTCACCAAGAATTTGATCCTTGTGTCAGTTGAATATTAATCACCAGTGTTTGGATACACAACTAATGATTTAATTTATTTAATCTTTCTTCAGACTCCTCATGCAGTAGATCACTCAATATGGAGTGTGAGACCATTCTGAATGTGTTTCTGTTGACGTGCTCGACGTACTCTCTATGTTGGAAAACCATCAAATCAGATCCTCTCCCCCTGCGACTTGTTCCACTGAGCGTTCACAGCTCCCTCCTGTGGTTCCCGTTGGTTAGTTTGAGGGAGAGACAGTCGTTATTGTGTGGGTGAGTTTTCTCTTCCTTTTCATTCTCTAACAAATGTGTGTAAGAAAACTTGCAGTGATGGAAAAGCACAAGGCTGAGTGCCTCTGAACCTGCATTTTATCCATACATCATTTTTCTCAGAAGCTTGTGTCGGCTATTTTGAATTCTGTGGAAGGACACGGGGACAAAGGTTTTATCAGTAGTTGATCTTAAGTGGTTCCAAGAGCTCTGCAAGCAGCTCAACTCTTCAGTTGTCATTACGTCTCTCCGTAGATAAAAGGGAAAGGTCAACAATGTGTATATTATTATCTGTATGGAAACCTGAACTCTGAAAGTTCAGATCCAAACGTGGGTATTTGATGTCCGTTTGTACGCTTTTTTTGTGTGTCAGTTCAGAGCGAGAGAATAAATTAATTTATATATTTTTTAGAAAAATTAAAGCTGTACGATTATTGAGAAAAATAAAAAAGGACTGTGGCCAATAAAGAGTCTCACACAAGGGAAATAATCTCAAGTCAGACTCAAGTCGGCATCTGCACTCACTGCCTTAAAAACATTCACAGGTTCTGTTTCACAGCTCCGATCCAAGAAATATCTCAAACAAGGCATTTGGAGGAGGGGAGAGAGAAGACGGTGTACAGTAGACCCCTTGTCAATTTGTACAAATATACCAAGTGAAAAAAATATTTATTACCTGCATTGGAAGAAATTGTTTACTTATTGAATGTTACCTGTTTATGTAGAAAAGTTTAGATGTAATAAAATGCATTCTGTTATTTCTCTGTTGTTGTGGGTTTATATGAACACTAGGTGGCAGCAGAAAGTCGTCCCCCTGCTGTCATGGTAATAATCCAATTACGCACGACTTGTCAACTCAAGCCGGCGCCTTAATGTAAGTGACACAAGCTGGACTTAATAGGAAGCGTCTTAAATTATTAATTCGACTTTTACTTTAGGATTAAAAGTGATGGGAAGACGCCTCACGCCCCCGAGGAACCTCCGTTACGCACAGGACGGATGGAGATGTTCACCAGTTTACACCTCACCCCCTCCCCCGGCCTGAGAGAATGGAGGGCGGGTGTTGGAGCATTCTTTTCATACGGTCAGAGCAGGGATGCTGGGGGATGAGAGGAGGCAGGATGACAGGACAGGAGGGTGGGGTGGATGCTGACTGACAGAGGAGTGAGGATGGCGCCATGTACCCAATCATCCAGATGATTTTGGACCCAGATGTTTCAGTCTCACTTTAACGCAGCCTGCGCACAGGAGTGAACATCGTCTGCTGACATGGTGGAGGGAAATGAAAGTGTGTCCTTGAACAGGTCACTGGCGGAGACGGACCGTTTCAGCAACCTGGAGGACATCGACGTGTCAGCGGACGGCAGCCCGGTTCTGAGATTCCTCATCTGCCTCGTGTACTCAGCGGTCTGCGCTGCGGGGCTGGTGGGGAACCTGCTGGTCCTCTTCTTCATCAGGGTGAAAAAGGAGAGGAAGAAGTCCAGCGTGAACTTCTTTGTGCTCAACTTGGCGGTGACTGATCTGCAGTTTGTCCTCACGCTGCCCTTCTGGGCCGTGGACACCGCGCTGGACTTCAGCTGGCCGTTTGGAGACGCCATGTGCAAAATCATCCTCTCCATCACCGTGATGAACATGTACGCGAGTGTGTTCTGTCTCACCGCGATGAGTGTGACCCGGTACTGGTCGGTGGCCTCTGCCCTGAAGAATAGAACCGCGCACAAGTCCTGTTCAGCCAAATGGGTGTGCGCAATCATTTGGACTCTGGCGACTCTGGCCACGACGCCAACGTCGATTTTCTCAACTGTCAGCAACGTAAGCGGAGAGAAACTGTGTTTGCTGAGGTTCCCAGGTGGACAGTACTGGTTGGCAGTTTATCACATACAGAAAATACTTGTGGGTTTTGTGTTGCCAATGTCCATCGTGTCCATCAGCTACATCATGCTGCTGCGTTTCATCCGCAATCGGAGCATGAAAACGAGCAACCCCAAACGCAGATCCCAGGTCACAAGATCCATCACCATCGTCGTGTTGTCCTTCTTCCTGTGCTGGATGCCAAACCATGCCATCACCCTGTGGAGTGTGCTGGTCAAGCTGAACGTTGCAAACTGGGACAGAGCGTATTACATAGTCCACACGTATGTGTTCCCACTGACCGTCTGTCTGGCGCACACCAACAGCTGCCTGAACCCCATCATTTACTGCCTCATGAGGACGGAGTTCAGGAACAAACTCAGAGATCTTGTACACAGAGGATAGTGGGTTTTGGAGGGTTGTGGATTTGACAGAGCGCGTAAAGGGGAGAAACAGTAACCAAAGCGCACCGGTTGCGCACGACAGAAAGACATGGAGTGAGATAAGAGACAGGTCAGAAAGACAACAGGACAAGCAGCATCCCGAGGAGAATGTCTGCTCATGGAGAATGTTACTTTTGATCAGCTTCTTGTCTTTAATGCTGTGCGTAATGTCGTCGATTTCTATAAGGAAATCATTGTGGCTGCTTTCGTCCAAGAGTTGCAATTGTGTATAAATATTACACGCATGATTCCCGTGAAGTTGCTTGTTAAATAGTTATTAGGTGTGATGTATGTCGAGTCCACGGTCTACTTGACTGCGTGCGTAATTACGCATGACATTTACCTTTACCGCTGGTGTTGTAATTCAGCAAGTGATGAGTTGCTGGACGCTTAATGTAATAATGTAAGCAGTGTATGATACGTGTTTAAGATTAATGGCTACAAACATCACCTGTTCACCTGCTGAGGCAAAGTGAGGGAAGACATGGGTTTATTTAGAATAGAGGCCAGAGCCAAAAGAGCCAAATGTATAAAATATGTATGTGCCAAGAAAGTGTGGCTGCAAAAATGTGCTCATATTCTAACATGGGTCCCACAGGCTCATTACAAGATAAAGGTGCAGCAGGAGAGGAGGTGTGAACAGCAGGTGGTCTCACTGAACAACAGAACAGAGGAGCAGGCCTCACTATTCACACTCACGGCCCGCTGACTCCAGCTAAAGGGCTCAAACCCGTAAATGACAGATGAGACAGGTTTTATAATGGATATTTTATTCTCAACTGACAGTGGCTGTGTACAGATGAGCACCGCATGAGCACAAAAGGCCTGAGAGTGGGTCAGAGGAGCTGCAGCTGTACACGTGCACGCACAGCTGGGGGTCGTTGTGATTTCTTATTCTGACAGGAAGGATCCTGTCGACCCGAATGTGAAATGCTGAACTGAACAGAACAAGATTTGAATCTGTTTGTATTCATATTAGTTTTTAAAGGAACCAGCAAAGTGTTTTGTTGTTGTTCAGATGTCCTGGGATGGATCGTCCTTTTTATCTGTTAGATGTATTTATTTATTTAAATGTACAGTGTTTGTAATGGTTCATCAGTTGTGCCTGTCTGCCTTTTACTTTCATTAGAAAGTAAGTTAAAATAATACAACTTTATTAAAGACAGTTTAAATGACAAAAAAAATCCCATCAACAAATCTTATTATTATCATTGTGTGTGTGTGGTCCTGGTATTATCCATGGTGTTGGGGCTTGAATCTGTTTACACGGTCACATTATTGAACTTCTTGTGTTTCATGAAGTAAATCATTCAATTTAAATATAAACTAGATTTAGTTTAAGGTTCAATTTAGGTGAGTTGAAGATTAGGGTTATGTAAATTGTAACTATGGTTAAAATTTGGGTTTGGCTTGAATTGATCATGGTTGGAGGGATAAAGTCTTCTGTGTGTGCATTGTAAACTACAACTCAACATGTTTAAGGTAAGGTAATAAAAGTTAAATTACTTTCACAGAGGATTATGAGAAATATTATATATATGTAAAGAAATATGTGTCACCTCAGTGCCACTGATCTTTGCTGGTGCTTTAATCACGAGGATGTGCTGCACGTCCGGACTCTGGGAGGGTTCATCACAATCTTAACATTCTGGGAGCAACACGGTTCTTTAAAGCAACAATCAGGCCTCCTCTCCTCGCACCAGCCCACGCTGAAACTGTCTTTCATCGTGTCCCTGAGAAAATAAAAGAGTGCAATGAGAGAGATCAATACTGTAAAAACAGAACTCAAATCATCCTGAGCATTTTGTGATTGTTTTCTTCCCTTTACGCCTTCTTGCCATTACAAACTATTATGACTTCAATAAACCTGAACCAGGACAAAACAATCCAAGTAACATGAGAAAAGAAAAAGGCAAGAAACAGAATGCTCCTGTAAGCATTCAATAATGAATCTATGAAATGAAATGACACATTTACAAGATGGAACTGTCTTGTTCTCTGATGTGCACACATCGAAAAAATATAAAGCTTGGTAACTGATATTTATCATATTAGACATTATTAGATTCTTGATACTAATGCATATGTGTGAGCAGCATTTATTGATGTGTATTTTATATGCAGATGATATATTTAAATGCAGTTTGGTAGTTCTGAGCCAAATTTCCTATCCAGGTTTTGGGTGAGATTTCAAAATGGGATCACAAAGCAGAAAAAACTAAGTTTGGCCAAAGTTTGCCTCCAATTTTGGGATATTCTCAATTTTTATTTTATAATGATACCTATTTAAGCCTCGAAATACTCAAGTAAAGCACGAGCACCTGAAAATTGGACCTAACAGCAGTAGGTATACTGATTAAATTGTCCCCCTCTCCCAGCCTGAGTCTGGTTAATAGGGGATGAACGAATAATTTTTCTATCCACAACCTTGTTGATGTAGCTCCAATAGTATTATGCGCAGGTCCTTGAGATGTGAATTGGTGACATACAAATGAAACCGTATTAAATTGAATGAATGGGGCAGCAGTTTAAACAGGTCAGTTACCAACACAAGCAGGGACGACGTGTATACAGACATATTAACGGATGCATCCTGTTGACATCACAGTGACGACCTGCAATATAACTCACTGACTAAATTTACATAATGTGGCCTTGTCTTTCTCATGGGGACAAAAACCACGTCCCCATCATGCAAATCATTGTGATATCAGGTGGAGACATGTTCGCAGGTTAGGTAGTCACTGTGATTAAGAAAGTCTCTGGGAAGTCATTGTAAGTTAAGGGAATGTCCTCTGAAGTAATGGAGACAGTTCTGTCCAAAGTGATTCAGTATTATCATTATTTTGTTGTTTAGCACCAAAGACTCTAAACTCTGGATGTTATTTTCTGTGATGTGTTCCATTGTTGTGAGTCTTTGACTGAAATGTCACAACATGCAGCTCTCATCCTGAATCCTTCGCTTTTATATGTCAACAATTTAAACTCAATTAAGAAATAAAACTGTTGTGAATAACAACTCAACACGTGATGCCACCATTAAGACAGATTATAAAAACAACAGCATCGTGCGAAAACATTTTGAACACCGGTATCAAATCCGAGCAAACACAAACCGGCATTAATTCAGCTGAGTAGATAAATATGAAATTACATGAACAAATAAAAAACGAGTGTGCGTAGTTCAAAAATTCAGCGTGAACAAAAGAATGTGTTTGTTTTTTACGGGTTTCTCAGGCGGCTCGGGAACGCAGCGCAGCTCCCGGGGCTGGGTGGTCAGGTGACCCGGCGGTGGGCAGGCCAGTCTCGGCTTCTCCTTCGCTTTTGGGCTCCGATGTCGGGGGTGTTTGTGGCTGGAAGACATGGACTCTGGAGATGCTCCGATTTGATCCGTCGGACGAGCGACCAGCTGAGTCTGTGAATGGCGCCAAAACAGGAGCCGAAACCCAAATTTCAAGAAGGTGCGTTGGGAAAGAAGAGCGCGGAGGGATCTGCGCGAGGGGGGCGGGTTTGTTGTTGTTGTTGTCCCTGCTGCAGCTGTAATGTCTCCACAGAGGAGCGCGGGGACATTCACTGTACAGCGAAACCTGGATCCACTCACACACACGGGTTCATTACACTCGAGTGTGTCGTGTTTTAAAGCTCATCGCGGGGGGGGGGGATAAGGAAGCTAAGTGTTTCAACCGGACGATAACGTTAAGCTAACAGCTAGCTGGGTAGCTAGCTAGCATGTTGTTGATGCTATGTGTTTGTCTCTCTTGTGTTTCCCTCCTCGCAGGTGAAAGAGTCCTGTGCTTTCATGGGCCATTGCTCTACGAGGCAAAGGTGTGTTACAGTGTGTGTCTGTGTGTGTGTGTTACAGTGTGTGTGTGTGTGTGTACTTGTACGTGCATCTTTAAGAGGAATATTTGGAGTAAGCACAAAAACAACACGAAGTGAGGAAATGTTGTGGAGGTGAGGACATTTTGACCTCACGTTTAAAAAAACCTTTAACCTGCTTGCGTGGTTAGGGTTAGAGTAAGTTGCCAGAGAATACATTATATCCCTCACTAACAGTTACCACGAACCCCATGGAGTGAGGATAGTGTTCTGGAATCTTCACCAGGGAAGACTTTATCTCAGTGTTGGGGTTGTAGGCATGTGGTTGTGCTGCAGCAAACTTATGGACTGAGGATATTTTGGACAGTTCTCAAACTTACAATGGACTGTCTGAAGGTTAAAACTTGCTTTTAGGCTCAGGGTTAAAATTAAGTTTAGGTTTGGGCTACGGTTGGGATGAGGACTAAGCATTAGACTCTTTCATGAATTAAGCCCATGAGTGTCCTCACAGGATAGATGTCAAAGAAACTGTGTGTGTGTATCATGAGTCAAATATTTACTGCGAAACAAATGTCAGCCAAATGACTGACGCGTGCCTGCGTGTGTGTTTTCTTGTTTTACAGTGTGTAAAGATCAGCATAAAGGATAAGCAGATTAAATACTTCATTCATTACAGCGGATGGAACAAAAAGTGAGCAGCTTGGTTTTAAATACAATTTGATTTTCTGTCTGTCCACTGTGTGATATTGGTCTATGTTCTGGACTCTCTTTTATTCCCTATCATGCAGCTTCAAGGTTTGATATGTTTCTCTTTTGCAGCTGGGATGAATGGGTTCCTGAAAGCAGAGTTCTCAAATATGTGGACAGCAACCTTGCGAAACAAAAAGAGCTTCAAAAGGCTAATCAGTAAGTTTCCCTTTATTGACACAGAATGTGGAATCGATAAAGAAGTATTTTATGAGAGGAAACATTGCTTGTGACATTACAGCATATTATTCATGTGTGTATTTGTGTAACAATCCTAATTTCCTCCTCTGCAGGGACCATTATGTTGAGGGAAAGATGAGGGGTTTAGCACCAAGTAAGAAGATTGCTGCTGTGCAGCAGAAAAATGTTGATCTGTAAGTGTCCACCCCTGTTTGCCATCAAATATTAAACATATTTCTAACACATCATTTAAATGGGCATAGTGTTGGCCCAGTGGTATGTAAACTATTGAGTGGAGTAATGTACACATGTACAGTATGTGCTGAATATAGTCACTGTCATCACTCACCATGACGTTTTTTTCTTTTTGGCTCGTAGGAAAGTGAAAAAGGCAAAACAGAAGAGTAAGTAAAAAGTTTTTACAAGACATGTTCATAGTGGATTTAAGTCACACATTGTTTACATTTACTTTATGTAATTCAAAAGACAGTTTGTATGGTCATCGACATGAGACTTTGAACTTTAAATTTGACAACAAAATGTTCGTGGGTTGCTGATTTTTCAAGTTCAAAAATAGGCGTTTCATCATTTTATGATATATGATGATGTTTTGTATTCGCTATTTTGGGCATTCAGATATTTTTAAGTGAGGTACAATGAGCCTGTATTGAGCGTGTCAGAAATAATTAAAAAAAAACTGATTGAATGGTACACTTATAGATATGAGGTTTTAACAAGCACATCATTATTACTTGCTACATGTCACAGTGAATCTGTGAAGATAAAGAATATTGAAAGCTCCCAGCAGTAGATCGTGCAAAGTAATTTTTGCTGCTATAAATGCAGACCATATAGCAAGTTGTTGTTTTCCTGCTCATCCATTGAGCCCAAAAGCAATGTCTCATTTGGGGAACTTGTTATTGATCTGCTCAGTAATTGAAGATGCTTTTGATCCCAGAGTTTTTCATTAAATCCCCTAACTTTAATTTCTATGGGATTTATAATAATGAGGTATCTTTTCTTTTTTAGCCCCAGGGCCGGGTGAAGGTACCAGCAGCGGAGAAACGCCGCAGGGACCACGGAAGAAGAGGGCTCGGGTCGATCCCACTGTGGAGAGTGTATGTATCATCAGTTATTGTTAACCCTATAGAACTACATGGAACCATTTTACCAACTTTTTATTTGATGCGTGAGTAGAGTGGAAAAATATGTCACATTTCAGGGTAAATGCTCTTAATGTGACCAAATGTTTGTGACATTTTTAACAAAGGGTCATAATAACAGCTCATCTGGCTCATAAATATGGTTTAGGAGTCAGTGATATATGCATAAATGTGACTGCTGTCCCCCGTGGTACACAATAGGCGAATGATTATTGCCCTTTCACAAAGGTCTTTCACTCGTGCTTAGAGTCTGGCTGAGGAGAAAAGAATGGCTTCTGTATGTTGGTAAAAAGCAAAAAAGAAACAGCACAAAATGTTGGTACCTTCCTTGATCCCTTGTAGTTGTGCCTCACCTCACCATGAGCTGTTTTCAGACATCCTACGGAGGATCTGCAGAGAATTGAGTCGCCTTTCACACATGCACAACACAGCAGGGGGTTCTCTGCTCAGACGTGCTCACAACAGTAACAAATTGTCTGCAGGATTCAGGGGATGGGTGGTGCAGCAGAGATTCAGTATTAACATATTAATTCTGCAGAGATCACATGGTTTGGTTTTTTTGGTCGTTCTTACTGTCGAGTGTTAGAAGCACAATTAACCCCCCCCCCGCCCTGACCCATTCGTTTGAAGGGAATCCAGCGGGGGGACTTCTGTGGACTTTGTACTTGGGGGCCAGGCGGAGAAAGTCCAGACAAACTCGGCAGACTCATGCTGCGTTCCCTTACATCTCTGAACTGGGCACTCAGATAGCGTTCCAGTTGCACAGGAAGGATGCAAGCCATTGTTAACCAAACAATACCATTAATAACACATTACATGGCATTCCACAGACAGTAAATGGACAGTAAGTGTTTGACAAATGTTTAACCTTTTTATTAACTTTTCAGTTTCAGTTATACTGAGTAAGGTCACAACAACACAACAACAATGAGCTTACAATTACAAATAACACAAGTAAAAACAAATGGGGAGGGTACAGCATGTCTCTTGTTTACCCAGTTGTTTGTTTTTAAGTGGAGTGTAGTAAAGAAGCGTATCAAATCCTTCCACCTTTTGGAGCTGGTGGATGTTTGCTGTGTTCTGCACATGTAATGCAGTTTAATATTAATTTCTAATATCCACTTTGATTTACATACAGAACATTTCTTCCACTTTGAATCCACTGTACAGTTTAGACACAATCTTTGAGGGGGTTTGTTTGTATGCACCTGTCAACACTTAAATTACTTCATTACCTTCTGCTGAGATTCTTTTTTAATTTCCTGTATCATAGAAATGTCTTAACTGTAAATATCTGAACAGGTCCACAATTTCCAAGTTAAATTTACTTTTTATTTTTTTCGAAGTTTTTAAAGGATTTTCCCCCTCGAGCTTCTCTCAGTACCCTCTCCTTGGTTGTGAACTCCTGAAATTAAATAATAATAGGTTTTCTCTTGGTTTTTGTGCCAGTGATCGATGGGCCTGCTGTATTTTCAGATCCAAATCTTTGGCCTCTACAGTACAGGTAGAACCTCCTCAGAAAGAGCAGCTTGCATTTCCCTTACCTCCCAAGAGCCTCCAGCCTGGGCCACCATCAGTGCAGAGGGCTCCTCAGCCAGCGCTGGAGTTGTCAAAGAGAGTGATCCTCCTTGTGCCCTGTGGTTTCTCTGCACCAGGGACGGAGAGCTGGACTTTTGTCTTTTTGTTTTAATGGCAGAATAAAATGGAAGGAAAAGAAGAAAAAAAAATTACTGAATATTTGAGGGGTTACGTTGGAATACATGTGCTTGTATTTCTTCACTATCTAAGATCTTGATATATTCAAAATGGAGAAAATATCTGAGATTATAATAAAAAAATGTATTTGTATACTGCTTTCAACCTTGTATGGTGAACCTATTCTCTATTCGCTCTTTTTTTTGTGTCCTTGTTGAGGTGAAGGACAGAAGCTGCTGCTCTCAAGCAACCATTGTGATAATCAACAAAGAAGAAATGTGTGTGTTTGTGTGCAGGAGGAGATGTTCACTAACCGTGTGGAGGTGAAGGTGAAGATCCCCGAGGAGCTGAAGCCCTGGTTGGTGGACGACTGGGACCTCATCACTCGACAGAAACAGGTGGAAAAAAAACATACATACACGCAACCACTTCAAGGTCACATGTTTTTTCTATATTCAGCTAAAATGACGTGATGATGTCAAACTGTATGTTTAAAAATTAATCTGGTTGTTCTGCTTTTACAATACAGAATTAACAACTTTTTTCTATCATTATCAATGATCATAGAATGGACCAGGGAGTGAATCACTGTATGGAAACCGATATCGATCCCTCACAGTGATGATTTGTCAATGTGACTGACTGAATGAAAGCTGTGGATAAAGAGAAGATTTTTCTGTTGCTTACAGTTATTTCATCTGCCTGCTAAGAAGAATGTAGAGACTGTCCTGGAGGACTATGCAAACTATAAGAAATCAAAAGGAAACTCGGACAACAAGTGAGAATAAAAAACACCCCAGCTCCCTTTAGATTATATGCAAGAATAGAGCAAACCTGCTCATCATCGCTGCATGTGTCCACCTCATCATACCAAGTGTTGCAGTATGGTCACACACTCGTCTCTCATAGTTTCCTGAGTTTCAAACGGTGTAAACACAATCATGAGCAATTTTCCCAGCATGACACCAGAATATCCACATTTGGCAAATCATACTGTATATGCTGCTGGCCATTCCCTGCTGGTAGACCACATCTTTGTAGATGTGTAAAGGTAACAGGAATCAACTTGCTATGATTGTTTACTTGCTGTAAATGTACAAGCATACACATCTCAATCTAAGTTGTGGTGATGTTGTACGTTATCAAAAAGGACAGAGTTTGAAAGAATGGGGCATTCATGTGAACATATCAGACTCTGAACTGTCAAAGCTGCATCACATCTCAACGATAACACAACTTTGAAGTAAATAAATCCAACCATAAAGTCAGCTTTGACAGATTTCTTATCTCAGTACATTTTCAAAACTATATGATTGATGTTTCTGTAAAGCTGCGATCTCTTTTCGTCTCAGTGGAAGCGGTCTCCAGAGAAATACGTGACTCCTCTCTTCTCCGTTTACGTAGGGAGTATGCAGTAAACGAAGTGGTGGCAGGAATTCGTGAGTACTTCAACGTTATGCTGGGCACGCAGCTGCTTTACAAGTTCGAGAGGCCGCAGTATGCTGAGATCCTGGCTGAACACCCAGACATGCCAATGTCGCAGGTTTACGGAGCTCCACACTTGCTGCGACTATTTGGTAAGTATCCCTGAACACACAGTTAAAGCACAAACAAACACACACTGCCCAGAGGACAGGAGTGACTGAATATATTATTTCACTATAGTACACGAAAATATTTAATTTGACTCCTAGAGAATTCTTCTCATACAGGTACAGTAGTTGTGAGAGTGAATACTGTCGTAGGGTTCTTGTATTTGTCTTTGTAAGAGAATTTTGAAATGCTCTCTATAGAAACTTAAACACTGTGAAGCTAAAGAGAGACGTCGTATTTCAAACAAATCGCTGAAAGAACAGTGTGTTCACGATAATGGCAAAGACAACGGATTCCCAGTTCAGAGGGAACAGGTGAACAGCTCTTTGTGCCGCTTCATGGTTCTGTGGACTGAATCCTGGAGCAGGTCTTTACTTGCTGCAGCTCAATTGCTGCAGGTCAGTTTTAGAAAGAACACTGCAATCAGCATCACCACATGCCAGGTAAACTTCCTGTTCCAAACAGGTCTAATCCAGTGAAAAGAACAGCACTGTTACTGCAAATCCATTTTTTCTGTATCAGAAACAACAGATTTATCGTTTTATAAGTTTGTATTTCTTATCGTCAGTAATTATCCTATGAACTTAAAAATGTTTGAGTCTCCTCTTGCGTTGTTCCTCACACACATACACACTCTTTCCTCCGACAGTTCGTATCGGAGCCATGCTGGCCTACACTCCACTGGACGAGAAGAGCCTGGCTTTGCTGCTCAGTTACCTCCAAGATTTCCTCAAGTGAGCTTTAACTCCCACCACACCACCACAGACACCATGTCATGTTTGGCCAAATCCTGAATGCGATGCTACATTGACATTCAGATTAGTGCAGCCAGGCTTGTTGCAAATCCTCAAAACACAAGTCATGAAATCGATTTTCTGCTCTAGAAAATATTTGTTGCTCAGAATGACCGTGAAACAGCTTTTAACAGATAGATTTAACTTTTGGGTGCGTTATTCAAATGCAATTTCAAAATGTCTTCAGCAGATTTGTGCTTGGTGATGGATTATTTTCCATTTTAGATGTAAAACTAACTAAATGGTCTCGAGGAGCAAAAATGACCTTTTCTTGTGAAAGTGAAATCTTTTCATCTGTGACACCAAACTAAATGGTTTTCTTCTTCTTCAGTTATATTGCTGCTACATATGCCAGCATCGATTTACTCGCTATTATCATTTGTGCTGTTCATGAAAAAAAGGGGGGGGTGAACATTTGCAGAGATCTGTGTTAATTCAGTCTCATTATCTCATTTTGGAAACACGGCAGATGAAATTAACAAAATGAACAGTTTTCTTCATTTTTGACTTCTGCCTGCCATATTGACAACATGCCGACATCAGACGCAAGCCCATCTGTAAACCAATCAACATCAAGTATAGATAGATGCAGCCCACAGCTGATGATGACAGGACGTCACACAGCACTCCCCAGATTGCAATGTGAAACTAAGACTAACCAGATCCAATGTGAACAATGATATGAAAACATGGATGAGCAGAGGGAGTCATCAAAAACGTTTTCACACATGATCAACACAGCAGGAGATTCTCCGCCTAGAAGCAGGATGTAATGTACACATTCCACAGTGGAGATCACGTTTTTGTTTACAGCACATCACCTCTGGCGTCTACTTATCACCAAAAAACTCTATTGACATCTTTGTCTGTGTCTTCTACATGTATGGCAACTCTTTTATTCTGTTATATTAGTATTATTTATTAGCGTGTATTTACGTCATCGACACACTAACTCGCTGATGGTGAATCTTGCAGAGGATCTCCTGTTGTGTTCTCACATCGGCTCATTCGGTGCTGGCCAGACAATCTTGGACATTGGCATTGTCACATACTGTGGAGTTTAGTCTGAAAGCAGCTTGAGACAGATTCCACCATTTAATCCTTAATTACTGATGCAAAATCGTTTTTCTCATCTTGGGACAGAGCCTTTGTCTTCAATCAGACAAGCTGTCCCCAAAAAACTGGTTTGAAATCTGTCCCAAAAGGCAGAAACCCAAACACACACACAGACACACAGCTGTTGTGGCTGGTAACAAGTCAGAGATGACAGAAACACATTTGTCGCTGTCTCCAGCAATAATCATAACCACCTCTCCACAATGACAAATAAATTCTGCATGTCCTCCAGGTACCTGGTGAAGAATTCGTCCACCCTGTTCATTGCCAGTGACTACGAGGTCGCACCCCCAGAGTACCACCGCAAGGCAGTTTGAGAACTCTCAGCACACAGCTCATTGAGACACATCATCCCAGGCTCCCAGAACACATGTAAAATAAACATTATCTTTTGAGTGCAGACTTGGATGAGATTTTTCACTTGAAATGATGCGCTTCCTCCTCCTCGTTCTCAGGAGCATATCACAGTTGAGATGTCCAATATTTGAAGTTTCGCTTAACCTTCCTCTCTCTCTCTCTCCTCCCCCTTTGTGCCCTTTTTCTCTCACCTCTTTGAAAAGACTCAAGAAAAAATGTTCTCACTGTTGTAAAGTTACTGTTCCACAAGCAGCTCTTTGGTGTTATTGATGCATTCCATCAAATATTTGTTATTGTTGCATGCTTGTATTTATTAGTGTTTCTTCTGCCACACGAGGTGCAATCAGTTGCTGGACCACAAGGTCAGCATTCAACAGTTGATGTTTTTATATCTCTATCTTGTGTATTTGTATCAATTTGTAAAAAGAAAAAAAGAAGTTTCTTAACAATCTCTGCCTTGTTTACTTTGTCTTCTTGTTTGTATTCTGTAGATTAGTTTGTGTCATCACTGTTGTGGAGGAACAGCTCACAGTGGCTTCGAGACACAGCTCAGTACCGCAGCACATCACACATCACACATCACACATCAAAGCCTTCAAAGACCCTCGTGGAACATGGTTTAATATTCATCTGCCAAGACAGAAGCAAAAACATCCATCTTTCATGCACGTGTTCAGCTCAGGAAATATATAGGTTGCGCCACGTGAAGGAGTCAAAATTCTCAAGCTGTGCAAATGTAAAAAATACAATATGCCCATAGCAATACTTTTTAACCCTTTATTAAACCGGGGGGGGGGGGATCTCTGGGAGTAAATTGAAGAAATTCACCCCCATGAGAAATTAATAATGTTTAGCTAATTTACTTAAAACTTTGTTTGGGAAAATGCAACCCTAAAGCCCAATATTAATTGACACGATTCAGACTGAAATGTTCTGCTACACCTACTGTTATGTTGTTTAAAACAAATATCCAAATAGATGGTCACAAGTTCATTACATTTGTTTCTTACAAACTATGATTCATGCAAGTTATGATTGCCCATGGCCCTTTCTAGAAATACATCAAATGCTTTATTTTGCACCGTCTCTTTCATTTAAGTCTAATTCCCGAAGGAACAAAAGACTTGTCAAATCTGGTTGTTGTTATTTGTCTTTGCAAAATCAATTCCTTGCTCTCACAACCCAGGGTCTTTCCACAACTGAGCAGGTGACATCTGATCGCACTATCTCTTTGTTCCATCTTGATCCTGCTCTGCAACTCATCTTGGTCTTGAAAGATGTATGATTAACATAAAAAAAGGATTCCGTTTCCATGAAAAGAACATTCACTGTCAGAGTTTATAGAGAATATTGTTGACAATGTTGAGAGGGACCTTCTTACTTCGTCTGACATCTGTGACCATTTCCTTTGTTTTGGTTGCAAGAAATCGTCTGAACACCGTCCAAAGAAGTTCTACAAAATCACCCAAGTATGAGTTAGGTTTTTAGTTTCCTCACCAACGCTGTTTCATCTGCCTACTTCAAAAATGTGTGGGTGAGACTGAAGCTCGACACATTACTTCAACAAGGAAGGTTATATTCTTACCCCTGTTTAATTGTTTGCAGGCAGGATTACGCAAATACTACCAAACAGATTTCCATGAAACTGGGTGGAAGGATTGGACATAGGCAAAGAAAGAACCCACTTCATTTTTGGGCAAAAGGCAAGACAAGTCAGTCTTATTTATAAAGCCCCTTTCATACACTGATAGTAGATTCAGGGTGCTGCACATTGACAATAAAAAACACAGACAAAGATTAAAAGAAAACTATTTAGAATAGTGTAAAAGAGATAAATCTGTGTTAAAAAAGGGTGGATCAAGGAATTTGGTATAACTTTTTTAATGTTGTGAGATATGATGTTTTGTCACTGATATCTTAAGGGATAATTTGTGGATCCTGATGAAAAAAATCTGGCATATTTAAGGGACTGATTTTTATGAGTGTGTGGATTTGTTGTGACTTTGTAAGGGGACTGTTGTGTCTTGGTGGAGGTATGTACTCTCCTGTGTGCCAGTTGGTGTATATAGTGGATACAGTATTGAAGATACAAAAACCTGAGGGGCGCCTGCATGTATAAGCTCGGGTGAACACGCAGTTGAGTCACATCTGCCCTCCTGGGTTCAATTCAGCAGAGAATCATTTATTCACAGAATGATCATTGGATTAACCCCAGGATCCATATGTGTATGCACTAACGGGAGGCATTAAACACATTGGGAAAAAATCACAAATACAATTTTCACAAAGCTGTGAGGTTTGCATACAGCACAATCTTCTATAAACCCTTCATGGAGACTGAGGTGAAAGCAACTGGCCGCAGGTCATTCCTCTCTGCAGGTCTGCTGAGACGTTTCTTTGAAAAGAAGATGCAAATGAATCAGTGCACGCCTGCAGCACTTTACAGTCAATACCATCTAGACCATGGGGTTTACCTGGACCCTGAGATTTCCACTGAGATAGCAACCCACTGAATATATCTGGTATTTGGCAAGTAGCCTCCAGCAGTGTTGTAAATGGATGACAAGGGCTGCTCTGTGGCAATGCAGTATGATTAGAGGTGAGAATGAGTACTTTCAGGTATTTAATTTACTGAAAGTCAGATCTCACTAACTTTGTTTCTTTCATGACGCATTCTACTTTCACACATAATTAAACTGCTCAGTACCTCAGACATGAACGTATGGATTAATTAAACATGGGCACACTGTGCGTACAAGAAGAAAACATTCATTGACATTCATCAGTTGTTGGGACCTGGATAACAATGTTAGTGTTTCTGTGGTCTCTGAGTTACAGTCCCATTAGCATCCTGAGGTCAGTGCACCCCCAACCTAGACACACTGAACAGCAGTGGCAGCTCCGTGGTAATTCCATGGTAACTCCGTGGTAACACTGTTGCTATGGAGTCACAGACAAAGACACAGAACCATTTAACGGCCAGTAGCATTTAGTTAAATATACCCTCAAAGTAAAGAATGCCATGTATAACAGGAGAGAAGAGACAGAGTGTTGTCATAAACAAAATATTATCCATTTATTGACAGACGCAGAGATGTGATTTAAACATGTGACATAGAGTCACTCTATAGTGAGTTTGTAGTAAACATGTTCAAACCCATGTTATATTAAGCAGGTCAGTTTTTTACATCCATTCATTCAGTGGTTGAGTCGTTGCTTAAGGTTAAGCAGCAACACTGCAGTGGAAAAATACTATAAGTCCTGCATTTATGTAAAAGTACCAAAACACAAAAGTACCAAAAGTTCCAAAAGTACTCATGGAGCACGACTCATCTCAAAGTTATGAGATACACTGGATTATAACTGTTTGTCCAACACCACTTATCTTATCCTATAACTTAATGTATGATAGTATTTGTTGGTTGTATTTTGTATTATTAATCTATATCTGCTAAGTAACTACATTTGTCAAATTAATGTAGTGAGTAAAAAGTGCTCGGATTCCAAGTATAAACTAACAGAGAAATAAAATACTCAATTAAAGTATTAATACCTTACAGTAGTTGAGTACTTCAAGCTCGAGCTCATAATTAGAGACCACAAGGGGGCAGTTTTTTCTGCCAATAACCTTGTCCACCTGTTTTTTTTTTTAACTCACTTTCTATCTATTACTTTGTTTCACAAATACAAATATATAAACAAAGCAGAAGTGCACAATGTAGAAAACAAATTAAATGAGAACAACAAGGCTGAATGTGGGGTTCTCATATTATTCTGTTTATGTAAATTTGTAATTTACACATAACAGCCTGAAAATTGGGCCCAGAGTCAAATCAACACACCGCTGAATAGTGCAGTCAAATTTCTGCAGGGCTCTTCTATTAGACTGTCATTACATTTAGTGCCTGAGAAACTAATTGGATGGATACGGTTTAAAAGTTTGACGTGCACTTCTTCAATCCTCTTGGTGAAACATAATTTACACACAACTTCCTCAGTGTGTGTTCAGTGCTGGTTCAGTCCTCAGGTCCCAGGTGTGTGTTCAGTGTGTGTTCAGTCTCAGGTGTGTATTCAGTCCCAGGTGTGTGTTCAGTGTGTGTTCAGTTTGTGTTCAGTCTCAGGTGTGTGTTCAGTGTGTGTTCAGTCTCAGGTGTGTGTTCAGTGTCAGGTGTGTGTTCAGTTTGTGTGGAGTCCTCAGGTGAGCCACATCACTCCTCCTCCTCCTCCTCCTCCTCCTCCTCCTCCTCCTCCTCCTCCTCCTCCTCCTCCTCCTCCTCCTCCTCCTCCTCCTCCTCCTCCTCCTCCTCCTCCTCCTCCTCCTCCTCTCTCCCATGTTTCCTCCAACTTCTCCCAAAGACACTTCACCAGGAAGTCCCGCCCTCCCCGCGCGCTGATTGGACAGAATCCCAGGCGGCGACGCGGAAACCCGCAGCTCGATTGGCTCGGGCCCCTGTCAGTCAAAGGCGCGACGGGGATTTGCGGTCGGGCGTCAGGTGAAACTGGCTCCGCGAGGAAAAAACCAGGAGCCGATGAAAGTTTCTTCGTGCGAACTTTGTGTGAAGACTTTCCCTTAATTAATGAGCGAGTTCCCGGGAGGAGGCTTCTAACGAGAGGAGGCGCTGACTTCCAACCATGAAGAGTCTGAAGTACCGGCTGAAGAAGCACGAAGTGACCATCACAGTAAGTGAACTCTGTTTCTCAAGCTAACTCTCCGGCTCCCACCGCGGGAGCAGCCGCGTGTTGACAAACCGAGCTCAGGCCCGAGGGTGACTTTTAACACGGGGGTGGTGTTATTGTTCGGGACCCTGACCCCTCCACCCCGGCAACAGCCAAGCAAACCGCGGGCCCGTTCCCACGGTGGCTCCGCTGCGGTGGTTCAAGCACCTGCGCCTCCGCTGGAGGAGGATCCAGCTTCTCCCCCCCCTGTGTGGACCGGAGCTTCATGTTCGGTGTTAGTCCCAGAGGAGGAACTGAAGCAGGTCCCACATGAGCTGGTTCTCAGAGAGACGTCTTTCACTGAGCTCTCCTTTGTGTCCTGTCAACACTCTGGGAATAATAAACCCAGCTCCATTAAAAAAAAAAAAAAAAAACTGCTTTCAAAGTTCCTCACCAACTCGTGTGACATGTTCGAACTCCTCTGCTGGCGTGTAATGAAGTGTACTCGTGTTTCCACTCACCTTTTTACTCGAGAAAACAAGTTTTATGGAACTTAATACTTAGATTTCACCATTTCTGTGGGAAGTATTGTGCTGTTTCCACTTTCCTGATAGGAAGAGTTATCAGTAACTCTGCAGATTCATAACATTAACTGTTCCCAGTTACAAGTAATGTTGGAATCAACATTTAATTCATTCAATCCAGAAAACAGTGAGTCGATGAAATGACTCTTTGTTTCTGTTTTACACAGTGTAATATATCATCATACAGTACATTATAAAATAATATAAGTTAGAAGTAGGTCAGCACTTCAGTAAATACAGCATCAGGCTGTGTACACACACATACATTCATGAGGATAAATAGTAAAATGATAGTTTCTCTTTATAATTGGTGTGTTACTTGTATTATGTCACCACATATCTGTGGGAAGTATTTGGTTGTTTACTACACTTACTGATAAGATACTAGTTACTGTGCAGATTCAAATGTTTTGTACACGTGATACCAGCTACCCAACAGTACACCGTGTACAAATAGAACTGAAATAATTAGTGGAGCGAATGTATTGAAAACTTTGTTTCATCCATTGCAATGATATGATTTGCTGATTAACTTTGAGTTTGGACTATTTCACAAATGAGGAAAGTGTCACTTTAATCTCTTGGTAATTGTGACATTATCTGTGAATGTTTTCAGCTCCTTGTTGAAACCAGATGAGTCAATGGATAAAAACAAATGGAAGAAATATCCTTCCTTGTCTTAACATGATATAACATAGTTTAGAATGAGCTTGGTGAAATACAACAATGAAGTGCTGGTTTTTAAATTAACGTAAGAGTATAAATAATAATAGAATAAAATTCACATTGGCTATTTTTCTTATAATATGCAGCATTTCACCACTTGACAAAGAGCTCTCGGGCGTTGTCTGTCCAAGTTGACATCTTTGTTAGTGTCTTCAACATGCTTGGCTCCTCTTGTTATATCACTTGGACATTTTCCAGACATTTGCGGAGAAACTGACTTGGATATTTGCGTTCTCGTATACAGCTCCTTCGGAAAAAAAATGTGGGAAAATGTCCGGCATTCAATCATTGCATATTTGAGTAGTAATCTTGGAAGTAAAATACAAAAGAATGAATGAACTATTATATTGAAAGGTCCTATTTTTTTTAGAATTTGTTTTAATTAATTAATCATCAGAACTAATTATTCCCACCAGGGCTCTTACTGTGATTTCTGTTCTGGAGTAGTCTCAACATGTTACTGTCAAGAGTCCCGAATTAATAACGTTGCACAATTAGTGATACAAGTATAGCAGATCCATTAGATCCGCGCTTTTCAGCTAACTTATGTAACCCCATCACAGGCAATAATGTATAATTAACTTTACACAATCCAGCTATGGGCTATTAACTTAGCTTAATTGACAGTCATTACAAATCTGTCCAGTTCAACATGCAGTGGGCGTTTGGAACTGCTCTCTGTGTCCAGCTCACAGCAGTTAGCATGAGAAAGACACAAAGACAGGGTGTGTGTGTGTGTGTTCAACTATCTGAGCCTTTTTTTTAGGGAAGAGGTGGGATGAAGCCTTTCAGGAATATAAAGGTATTGTGTCTGCACTGACGATTGACTCGCTCCTTCAGCCAGAAGCAAAGATACAAAGACGATTGAAATTCAAGCAGAAAAGCTTGTTTTTTGGCATGCAGCATTTTCCGTACTGTTTGTTTAAAAACAAAACCGACCTCAGGGCAAGCTGAAGGTACACCGTGCTGCAGGAAACGGGCTCCACATTTACTCAGCTCCAAGTGATAATTCCAGAACATTCCCACGCTGCATTCCTTTAAAAAAACTGGAGAGATCGCAGTACGACATCCCTGTAGGTCTGCGTTCCTACATTTATTTGAAGACATTCTGATTCATCTGCTGAGTGCTGAAGGTATTTGCATAGTGATCATTCATCTCATATCAGCCCATCACCTCCTAATCCACTTTCATTCTGAAACCGTTTGATGCTCGTGCAAGATCAATAAGTCATGCCTTGCAACAAGGCGTTACATTGACAGTACTGAGCCTTTTTGTAAATGTTTTAGATGCATGCTTCCTGCATTGTTACACAATGCTACAGACGTGAATTCACTCACTCCTTCCTGGTGGGGTGACTAATAATTGAGAGAAATACAAACACTTTTCCAAGTGGGTGAGGTGCCAGGGAATTCAAGGGAAACTTTCTTTTTAGTGTGTGTACAACAAGTGAATTGTGGCCAGAGAAAATACATTTGAGGAAACAGTGGCTCCTTCCTTAACACGGTTCAGATATATTGCTTATTCTGGAATTAGCTTCAATACTTCAAGTATATCCCCATGCACTAATATAGGCCAAAGACTGGTGACTGTACTGCCACACAACTTTAAAGTAGTAGAAAAAACAAGGATTCAAACACATTCCATAATAACAGCTGTAGATTATAAAGGCAGGGTGAGTTCTGTAGGTTTGTCTCAGGTGAACACCAGCCGTGTAAAATTGACTATTTCTCTCCCACTATGAGTAATTATCGAAAGGCTTTTCATGAAAAGCATTTTCTTGTGTAATTGCCATACTCTCAGGCGACAAGAGGAGTCCTGAAATATTCATGTATCCATTCCAATCTCTTTCAGATAAGCCTATTTGGTATTTTATGTGCTTCTCTGAATCTTTCACATCCTTATCTGAAGTGATTCATCTCAAACGAGTTTTCCCTTGACATCCAAACCTTCATTTCTAATAATACTAAATATTTAGAGGATATGAAGTAGCAAGCCAATGGGACCTAGACACCCAGCTCAGGGTGTCCCAGTTTATGCATTATCAGTATTATTTGATTAATCCTATGAGATACATTGTGATTTGTGAATACACATGACATTTGATTGATTGATTGATTGATTGAAGTGTAAACATGCAGGGAATTATTTTGAAGGATTATTGTAGACAGTCTGTAAATAGGTTCTAAATTATAAAACAAGTGTTTTGGAAATAATCAGGGATTTAAAGCAAAATCACTGGATCAAGAAAAGAAAAAGAGAAACTGTATTTCATGGTTAGTTTTGAGATAAGTCAAAGATGTCACTCACTGTTAACGCTTGTCAGTGCAAATATCTCAACTGTCAGTAGAAGCTGGACTGTGTCTGCTGTTTGTTTATATTGTGTCAGTGAGAGAGAAGGCAGGAAATAAGTCTTTTCAGTCTGTACCCAACATTCATCTCTTCTATAGTCAAAATGAAATGAGGTCTCTATGAGGAAGACTGATCCACAGTAACTTGTCTGGTTTCACAAGGCCTCACCTGTTTTCACAGTATATAGGAGGAATAGATGGGGTTTAAATGAGAGTCCTTCGGCGCTAAAACCTCTTTCTGATGTCATTGTAAGTGGGTGAAGTGAGGATCTGAATGTGATGATGAGTGGACTCTGCTGAACTCGCCCACGGCTCTGGATATATGGACTGGGCTGAACTTAATTTCTGTTGTAAATGTTCTGTATTGATTCCCTCTGCTGTATTGATTCCGTGTTTGTACTTAATGTGTTGTTGTTTTTGGGGAATGTCAGGTCTTATAACACCAGTTAACTTGAAGTGAGGTGGTGGTCAAAGAGCATGTCATCTATCGGTGCGAATCGTGGTTCAGCATTATCTTGATCCACAAATATTTGAAAGGATTTCCTAACATTTCAAGATAGTGACCTCCTTTGATAAGAAAAAGCTCATAAATAGTCTGGCAGTGTGTTTAAGAAAGAGCACGGCTTGTGCTTCTTGTGGACATTGGCACGCTGGACAGATTTGCTGAGATTGGCTCTGTCAGCTGTAACATTTCTGGATCATGGTACAGCCAGTGGGTGTTCAGGATAACACACTCTTTACCACTGTCTGCCCAGCGATGATACTCTGGCTGGCAAGTGTTGCGAGTAATACACTCTGCTGGAGGGACGACTGTGTATTTAAAAAGTGTTTTCACAAGTGGGTTTTGCTTGTGTTTTGAAGATGAATGCACTCATACTAATAACACTTTACAGTAGTGCTATTCAGTAATAACTATAACCATGTAATGTGTAGCTATGTTAAATGCACAATAATGGTGTTCAAGAGAAAGAGTGGGTCGTCCTCTAGCCGGAAGGTTGGAGGTTTGATATTCTCCTCCAGTCTGTACACTGCAGTGTCCTTGGATAAGATCAGTCAATCAGACTAGGATCCATTTAATGTTGCAGTGATAATGTAGTAAAGGCAGATGCCTATTCTTCACAAGCTGCATATACTCATATAGGGTAATGCTGCATTTTAACCTCTGTAATTGTGTGTAACCTCTGTGTTTTTGTTTGTTTGCTCTGGATGAATTACCAACAACAGTGTCATATGATGTGGAATTATTTTCTTATCAGTATAAACTTTGCATTGTCTCTGTAGCTGTGGAGATATTTTGTAAGATGTGTTTTGTTTCATCGTATTCTTGTTGACCTTGACCACTGACCAGTCAACTCCAAAAATGAAACATCTACAGATACCTCCTTAGTAACAATCCGACCAAGTGATGAAAATCCACCCACGTGTTCACACATACAGACGGTACTCTGCTTCCAGCTCCATTAGCATTCAGGCTAACAAAGTCTGATCGGAGAACGCAGTCGTTTGGTTCGAAAGCCTTCATCAGTGAGGAGTGGATCAGTCACATGATGAGAGGCTGCCTCTACACAGACACAGAAAAGTGTAATGACAGGGCCAAATAAATGATAGAGCACCTATTTATTTGATTCCTGTGTTTTCTGACTCACCAGTGTACCCAGCCTAGTTATTGGCTGCCTATTAGGTTACAACTTTAAGTGGCACATGTGACGCACAGCTGTTACGCTATTGATTGTGTCTATGTCAGAAATTGACATTGATTTTTGCTGCTACTCAGGGTCTATTTCTGTGGCTTCCCTAGAATCAGTATATCAGTGTGAAGCGTGTCTTTAATTCTGCCTTCACGTGGTGCATCATCAGCTTTCTTGTTGACGATGGACTCAAACTCTTTTTATTAATAAGTTTGGTGTTTGTCTTTGTCCTGATGATCACACCCAGTCGTTCCTCTCTCCCCCGGTAGGAATGCTCCAAAAGGCTGAAATGTAAGAGCCTCTCTCCCGTCAAAGTGGTGTTATTTTACAAAACACAGAGCAGGGCTGGGCGTTGTTGATGGTGGCAGAGTAGGATAGAGGAGCCAGATGCAGTTGGAATGTATTGTTGGGAAGTTGGAACGACTCTGATTTCAAGGTTGTTTTTTGTTTTTTTTCCAACAAAAGAAGAGCAGGGATGGGTGCAGGGAGCATGATGGCTCCGGGCCTTTGGCAGTGATCACTATCTGCTGTTTTTTAATGTGTGTCTGAGGTAAGATTGCGATGTTGCTGGAATGTTCCTCAGACAATTACAAATGTATGTTTGAATGCAAGAGTGAAGCACTGTTTGACATTGATGCTGTCTCGTAGGAAGAGGAATTTGTATTTTTGGTAAAGTTAACGTTAAAAATCTTTTTTTATTTGTTTCGTGGAACTAAAGGTTGTCCTTGTCAATGGTCTTGATTTTACTTTTATAAAAAGTGGGAATTCATCAGAAAACTTGCTTTTGTATTTCACTCAAATGCTTTGTGAAGTGAAGCTTAGACTTACATGGCCAATGCTGATTTTTAGATGATTTCACAATTATTATTATTTCACTGCTTTGCAGACTGTTTTGGTTTTATTTCTCTGAGGTGGGAGGAAGTGGAGGCATGTCGTCCATCTTTATATATAGTCATTGGTCCCATGCACTAACATGGAGGAGGTAGGTTTATGACCTATACCGCAGCCAGCCACTAGGTTACGATCAAGATGCTTAGGCTTCACTTTTGCATACATTTTAAAAATGAGAATTACTGTATAGAACAAATTGACTCAGTGTCAAACAGCAGCAAGTGATTTCTCTCAGCTTCATTCAAAACTGCTCTCACATGATCTAATCACTATTTGAATCACTATTAGGAAACGTAATCACTATTTTATTTTTGTTTATTCTACAGAAAGATGAGAAGATGGTTTATTCATGACAAAAATGTCCCTGGTGTGGGAACTTGTATGTTTTGAAGCCTTGTGAAACACTGAGGGCTTGTTCTCGTTCTGTTGATCAGCCTTCAAGGCTCAGAGTAACTGCTGAACATTATCAAGTGGAAGCTTACTTTAGCAGCGATTTGGCTTCAACTGTGAGACACCCAGCAGGCAGTATTAACCCTCTGCTGGTGGGGGTGAGAAGGTTTGGGATTTGAAAAATCCTCTTTTCCTCCCTCCCTCCTTCCTTGCTCATTTTCAAAGTATGCGTTTCGTTTGCTTTTTGGGTTTGAGTTGTGATCAAATGAACGTTTCATTTGAGTTAATCCGAGGTCAGACTACAAGGCTGTTCAAATCTCCTGTGACAAGCAACTGTCAGACTAAATTACTGCTCTGTTTGCTGCCCTGTCAGGAAGATGTTAATACCATACAATGGAGCAAGGACTGCTGTCACCCATGAATACAAGGGATCTCAAAGTGCCCAATCTTGTCATTCAAAAACATTTTCCCATTCATCCAGAATGATGAACCATACTGACAGATGCTTAAGATTTCATGTCTGAAATTACACAATAGAATAATTTATCCATAAACGTTGCAGCTGTCATTATTTTCTGAGATATTCACAGACACCTGTGTCTGTGAATCTGTAGAAATGAATGCTTACAGGCGAGCTTTTGAATTGAACGACCAAAATGACAACTGTCAGTTCAAGTAAACAAATCACTTTAGGTAAAAAAATGCCCTGAGAAAGTAAATATTTGTAATAAATAAGAGTCGGATATTAGGAAGACTATAGATTACTTCCATCCTATAGGGGAGACGAATGTGCCCTTTGTCACTGCAGCGTTCCCCTTAGATTTTAAGTCTCCCTGTTTTTCATTACGATTAAACTATTTAGCCATTACAGTCTGTGAGGGTCCAAGATTAGGAGACTGAAAAGATTGGTTGATTATGAAAATAGCTGCTAATACGGTTTAAAACTTCTGCAGTCCACAGATTCATTCAATCACATACAACAGTCACTGGAAATGAAATGAAATTCTTCACAGGCTATTTTGAAAAACCACTCAAGCAAAAACATTGAGTGGTCAGTATATTATTCTTGGTCCAAATGATGCGCCACAACCTCCATGATTATTTGTGTTTTTGTTTATTTTCCTTTAGATTTGCTTTTTCCCCTTTAAACAGGATTGCAGGACAAACTGCAGTTGAAGGAGACACTATTTATATTCACTGTAGAAGACAAAGTGTCAGACAGGATCAGCTGAAGTTTGGTTTAGACTGGATGTTTTGTTGGCTGTATAGTGGGTGGTAGCGTGATGGTCTGTGTTTTTAGGATTATAGTCTGGCTCCGGAGGGGGGGGCATGAGGTCATGGCGACAGTCTGTGTTCCCATGCGGCTCCAGAGGCGGCCTGCTAGGGTCAGGACCAGAGAGATCACTCTGTAATAACCAACAGGTATCGTGCATGTGTGCGTGCATGTGTGTGCGCTTTTGTGTCATGCTTGACTTAAGGAAAGCATGAATATGAATTGAGTTTGTGTTGGGTTAGTGATGGAGAGATTACAGTGTTGGGGGAGGGGGGCATATTAGAGGGGCTGAGCTTATTGACTTACATTGGGTGGGCTGCTGCTGGTGCACACACACATGTAGGTACAGTGCGGCATGCTGAGCAACAGGAGCACAAAGATTCTGCTGATGAGGGACAATCTGCTGTGAAATGGCTCAGACTAAGCCTCATCAAGCTGTGCTCTGTGTGTGTTTGTATGTTTCTGTCTTTCTGCAGATCAGACAAGCAACTCTGCTTGGGCTGCAGTCTCCCATTCGACTGGTCCATATGCTCTCATCCGAGCAAATACTCATGGGTCAGACAACCGCTGGTGTCACATTCTTGACTAAAGGGCAACATGGAAAGCCTCCCTAGATTCATGCATTATTTTTTGGCCGCAGGAAGGACAAACTGCTCAATCTAATAGAGACTGATGGGTTTAATATATATGATGTCTACTGAAGGTTCAGTTTGGTTTCATCTTGTTGAAACAAAGGGGGGAAATTTGCAAACAATAGTCTTCCTATCCTGGCTGAACAACCCCTATGGTTGACTATGTTAATGTATAAAAAATGGTTAGCTAACTTGTCTGCATTAATTACCTCTGTACACCTTGTGTTGTGTTATGTGAACATATCAGAACATTTATTATCAATAACCCATTCTGCAGTAACGTTATCTGTTGACTGTCGTACACGAGTTAAGATCAGATTCATGGAAGCTACGGTGGCTACGGTAATGTGTTTTTGAGTGTATGTCTTGTAGGCTAAACTTTTGGGGACAAATTTCACTCGAAAGACCAGATAACAAAATGACGTCCCCCAACTAGGAAACATTTGGGTCAGTGTTTGTAATAAGGTAAATCTCCAGGCATAGAAATCAGTATGATGTCCCAAAAAGTGACCTGAAACAACATGTACAGCAAAGCGCCGACTGGGAGTGAGGAATGCTTGCTGAAGCGATGGTGCAAAACAGTTTGCTAAAGAATATTTTTGGTTCATTATGAAGCTGTGGCGGACCAGTACAGTCTAATTACTGTGGCTGACTGCCACCCACTATATAATTAATCCATCAAAGTAGTTAATGGACACTGTGTAGTATGTGTCATAGAAATGAATCAAATATATTGCAATATATATATAACTTTGACAGAATACATTGTGCAGTATGTTTGTCTTTAAGAATGTCACACCAGCAGTTTGCGGTATAAAAATATGACATCTTGCATAGACATGCACACTAATGCATGATATGAAAAGGGAAGGAAAATACCAGCAGATGTTAGGTTAGGAAATGGATTACGCATTGAAGATTAAAATACTGTTTGTTGTGACAGTGTTAAGCAAAAGGTTCATCCTACTCTTGTGTGCATTTCAGGCTCCATTATGCCAGAACAAAAGAAAAAAGCACTTTTATCCTCTATTTTATCTTTATGTTTTTATAATATGACCAAACCTGCTGGAAGAAAGGGGCCTGGTAAGAACTGAATAAATCATGATGCACATATTAATTAAAGAGGGGATGATGTACTCTGAGTGACACTCTAGTTTATGAATATAGTTGCATTTGATACTCTCAATATCTACATCGTTGCAGCCTTGTCTCTGTTTGGAGTGCAGGTAGATTGTTTCTTCTTGGGGGGGGTTGACTCTTTTCCACATGTATTGCAGTATTTTGAGAAGCAGGAAGAGACTTTTCCAGATATTCCTGCTTACTCAGATCTTGGTCACAGTAAAGAATAGGTGGAGGGTTGGACGTGTCCTTACTTGCTCTATTTACCTGGACCTTATGTTGCGCTGTGGAACTTATGTGTTGGGTATTTGAATCTCTACAGCAATTTAACTACACTTAAATTCACGTTTTATTTGCATTGAATATGTTATTTTTTAACATAAAAAGAGGTTGTTGCATTCGGGATTTGACAGATGTGATTTATGCAGTTTGTGACATATCTTAGCGGATATTTCATTGTGTTCAGTAACTGGTGACACACTCGATTATTGTGGCTAAGTGGAAAGTTTTTAACCCGACCAAAATCATTTGTTACCACACAGCAAATGAAACGTGAGCTATGGCATTGAGCAACTATTGTTTAATACATTCCATGAGACTATGAACAAATATCATGTTTTATGAAGCTTCACCAACCCCCCCCCCAAGTCACATTCCTGGTGCGTGCGTGTGCGTGTGCGTGCGTGCGCGTGCGTGCGTGTGTGTGTGTGACTTGTAAGTGCTGGCCAAATAAGCATCATCATCATCAGTGTTTGTGGCCAAGTAGCAACATGCCCACAGAGCTCCTCATTTAACCAAATACGGGCATGTAAGGCACAAGACTCCTGTGTTGTTTTCCCTAATACTCCTTCATGTTTTTCCAGGTGACATTAAAACAGCAGCCCTCATTCTTCACAACACTCCCATGAGCCACATAACATTGTCTCAGTGTCACTGTCACATGTATTAACTCATGTGGTGGAAAGGGTTCCTTGTGGCATTAAATTCTGATTCTAATGACTTTTGAAAAAATAATAATTCTTAAATAAAATCAATACCTTGTTAACACACATTATTGGAAAGGTGTCAGCTATGCTGCTGACTCATTTTATACCAAAGGAACTGCAGCTTTCATGATAACTCCAGTTTTTGTTGTTGTTCTAAATGGTTTTCAAATTGACTTCTTTTAAATGTCAGTGCAGTTGACTAAAATCCTCTAGAACATTTAGTCATTTTTGTGAACAATAAGAAAAAGCAATTTGAACAAGGCTACATCCATGATGGTGCTGTGCTTCAAGGAAAATCCTGTTAACATGCTCACAGAGACAGGTTTAGGGGTCAAACATTTACCATGCAAACCATCGTAGTTTAGCATTTTAGCATTCCAGCATTTGCAAATTGTCACCAACCAAACACGCTTAAATGGAAGTCTAGAATTTATTTTGGTTTTTTTAACCTAGTTGCATCTTATTGATTATTTCTGTATATCAATGTTTTTGTAAAACTCATTTCCACTGCAGAGTGCAACAGAGCTCATCCTCCTGCCATGAAATACACAAATCTGTTCTGCATATTGTGATTTTGTTTTGTCTCAGTGAATTCCATTTGATTAAAGACATGCTGTGCACTTGCTAACCATGCTTCTAGAGTGATTGCAAAGTGTTTCCCTTGGAGCCCTGTTGACATTAATATTTTCTCTCTTCACACATTCTTCAGTAAACTTTAAAGCTCCATTTAGAATAAAGGTAGCGATGAGAAGCACTTTTCTGTAAAAATATGTTATTTCCAGATTTCCTGATAGACAGTTTACTCAGATATCAATAAATTATAGGGGACTTCTTTGCCCTGTTTCTCACTAAAGTCTTTCTAGAACTGTCTTTCAGAAAAATTATAATGGCCTTCCAGTTTTTTTATGATCCTGGTTTTATACTGGGAGTTGGCAGGGGCAAAGTTCGTAGGGTTTGGGCTGCTGGAAAGCTGAGCTCCTGCCCTGGCAGCAGGTGTTGGAAGTTGGGGAAAATAGCAAAGACAAGCTGGGCCATAACTACACTAAAATGGTGTTGACCTTGCAGGTCGATCCTCAATTCGTAAAAATGTTCAATGTGTAGCACAAGTGAAGAAATGAGAAGGTGAACAGGGAACTCCATGTAAACCGGTTTACTATATTTTATTGTGCTCTCTACAGCTCAGCTGTCACAAAACAGACCCATGTTATCATGTTTTATCAATTCTGAGGGCAGCCTGCTCTGGGCAGATTTAAAACTGAGGGATATTCAGTGCGATAGAAATTATCTTGTAGCCTTTCAGAAGACTAGTCTTTATTATTCTTATTATCTAACTGTGGAAAAAAATTGGCTTCACTTGTGATGATTTAGGTGTGTCAAAGGGTGCATTCTTGGTAAATGTGTTTTTTGAATTTGTACTGAATTTAGGTCAGTTTGTACTAATGTTTACTTTGATTTAGTTTTCAGTTGCTCATGGACGCCTTACTCATGCACACCACTGAGATTCACTGAGGTAGAAACAATAAAACATGAAAAAGACCTTTATAGGCACTTACTCCTAATCACATAATGGTGCATTCACAAGTGTTACTACAGTTTAACAGAGCAGTGGCATCTTTCCAAGAGTGAGTGTGCAACTTTTGCAAGTATTTACACAATAACTGTTGCTGACAGGGCACACAAAGCTGCAGCGAGGATGGTAGATGGTTTGGCACAGGGGTCACAATCTCTTGTAAAATTATTTTCTAATATGTATTTGCTTTACGGGAGCGGCGTGGTGGTGGTCTTTCTTTGTGTTTCTGCATAGTTTCTCTCCAGGTACTCTGGCTTCCACCCACAGTTATTAGGGATTAGGGTTAGGTTAACTGGAGGCTCTGAATTGACAGTGTGAATGGTTGTTTGTCTCTATATGTTGTTCCCTGTGATTCGCTGTCGACCTGTCCTTGGTGCACATCACCTCCCACCCAATGTCCGCAGACATTGGTGCCAGCTTTTGCAACCCATGAAAGGATAAGAGTTATAGATTGATACATGATTGATGGATATGTTTGCTTTAAATCCAAAATGCATTAAATAGTTTGAATATCAACACCATAGACAATCATTGGTAAACCCTTCCTCTTATTGACCACTAGAGGGCATGTCTGTCTGTCTGTCTGTCCTGCATCTAGTCCACATTCTGCCCAGCGAGAGCGGCCCTGTGTTTAGCTGCCGCCCAGATATGCCGCCAGTGCCTCATGTACATACCAAAAAGAGAGTGCCTCTTTCCTCAGGACACCTGGTCCGAACCATCAGTGGAGGCTTGGCCTGATTCAAGAGGGGCTTTCATTCTGAGGCATCGACTTACCTGTTCCTTAATGACAGATTGACTGCAAGCACGCTGTATCTTGCCACTTTCTCACCTCAACCCTTGTCCTCTTACACATTTATTGTCTCCGTCTGTCCTCCGCTCTTTTTGCATATGCCCCAGAGGGGTTTCACTTACACTCTACATGCCCAGACAGTTGCACAGTTCACCACTTCATGCACCGGTCTGTGGTCACAAATTAGAGCCGAGGTTCATGTTGGGTTGTAAGAATGGGTGTAAAAGTGCTAATGCTAAAGCAGCCCCAGGAAGAGTCTGCTGATTGCGAGGCATCAGCATTAGTAGTATGGAGGGAGTTCCATGTCTTCAGCCGAGAACATTTTCATAAAAAAACTGAATTAATAGTAGCTGTGGTCCACTACTCAGCAGGTATTCTTGGAATGGCTGATTGAAATAACATATTTTATTTCAAGACATTTTAAGTCAGAATCTCTCCCTCTGTTATATTCCCTTGTTTCTTAATGGATGATACTGGGACTTGCACTGTTTTTTCCTTAATTGTTTGTTAAACTCCCCTTTCGGTATTTGAGCTGGTACTCAAGGTTCTCATTAACACTGATGCAGCTAGAGTTTTGGCTTTTCACTGCCAAGGTATATTTCACCAATGAATCAACTTGTCACTGTGGCATTCACACATAAAAATATAAAAATATAACTGGTGTCATCAACGGGACATATCCATTTTAAAATATAGGTAAAGATTTATGTGCTTCGTGTTGAGACGTGATACGTGTCGTCAGTAGACCTGAGTTCTAAGGACATTTTCTCACCTGTTGTTTTGTTTAAACTAGTTTTTATTTTGATTTGGTACATTTAACTCATACCAATAAACTAACCCAGCTGTAATTAGACAAAGCATACTTTTTGCAAGAACACGAAAGGATGTGGCAGATGCAATGTCATCATTTTTAAAATATTCGTTCCCCTGCTTTGTTGTGATATAGCCATCTTGTGCTCATATGTACTTTGTAAGAGTTATTACAGCGACCAAGGAAATTATGTTTGCACCCCTGTCAGTTGGATCTTTTGTTCAGCATCATTACGCAAAAACTACTCAGTGGAGTTCCACGAAATGTGGTGGAAAGTTGGGACGTGGACCAAAAAAACCCCCATTAAATTTAGCTGTGGATCCCAACAAAGGGCCGTATCCAGTGACGTTTTCATCACTTTCTTCAAGATATAGTTTTTGGCATTTTCACAGATTCACGGAGAATAATTCATAACTTTGATTAAAAGTATCAGGAATATTTTGGTGATTGACCTCTATGAGTGTGCAATTTTTCGCAGCATGATTGGATTTAAGAGGACTGATGGGCCTTGGTGGAGGCATGCACTCTGAGTGCCATTCCATTTATTTGCAATAAATATTCTAAAAACTGGCCATGAATCTTTTTCTACAAAAATGTATAAAGGACAAAACGTCCTAATTCTGTGAAAAACAACATTGACATTTATTCAAAGGTTCAGTAATCCAAGTAAAAAGAACAGTGGATGATTAATCTATCATCACTGACCCATCCATTCAGGCACTTAAAATGTGAAACGGCCTTCTTCCTATTGTGTGACACGGTATATTTTAACCCTAGATGAAAAAATATGAAATGAAAAAAATCTGTAAAAAGTACTTCAGAAGGTCATTAATCCAAAATACCATTATCCTTGAATATCACTTCCTGACATGGTGTTTCTTCACAGGTCCCCTACGATCACGATCATTTTCATAGTCGTCATCTTATGAAACCATATCAGTTTGGCATTGGACACCGCTATCACATAAATTATTGGTGTATAGTTTTATGTTTTGGTCTTGGCTTCAGTCTGTTATCAGATGACCAGTATGGTATTTTCTACTGGTGATTTCATCTGTGAGGACATTGGAGACAGACCAGTCTGGCCAGGAGCTTAGAGAGGCAGGAAACTGAGGTGTTGGAAAGAGTTGCAGCTTGTAAAAAGTGATGGAGAACCTGAAGTGAAGATGGCAGCAGCGTGTAACTGAAGTATTACCGGACACCCAGAATAGTCTGTGAGGACAGGTAGAGGGCCAAAGTAGCTCATCAAGTGTCAGCTGATGTTTTGTCCCAAAGGTCTGTGTTAAAATAGAAGCTTTAGGTAATGTTTGCAGGCTACTAGGGTCAAATTTCATTTCATCATCTGCATCATAATACATTACAGAGAAGACAATGAAGAGAAGAAGCTGCTAGTCCAAGTTAGTTTGTGCTCCTTTTACGCACTAAGGTTCACATTTGTCCACAAATTTAACATTGTACAAATATTTTTTTACTTCTCTGCATTGAATGGTTGGTCCTTCTTTCTTTGTTTCCATACTCGTGATGTGGCTGTCATATGTCAGTAGTGGTCAGTCGGTTCAATGCTTTGGTGGAGATTTGTCCATATTCACGGTGCACATAGGATGAACCTCAACGATGAAGGTTTTTGTGTTTTTAATTCACATCAAATGACCAATTGTACAATGCATAGTTTTTTTTCCGATGCAGAATTAAATAAATATATACTTACTACCATGTTTTGCAAAGGAATCTACATAAACAAAAGTTTTCCCACATTTTACCCCCCCCCACACACACCTCAGATTAGATATTTATATATTACTTTACACAGACTTTACATACATAAACACGTTTTCAGCTGGGTACTGCTCCAGCATTTGAAAGTTAAGCAGGGAGATAGATTGACGTCTTGATATGAAATAAGACTTCTTGGTGTTTCAAAACAAAGTGCATCATATCCATAAACCCAAACCCGGCAACCACATCACCCACACATAATTCAAACCAAATATTGGCACAATTAAACAATGTCACCATTTAGAAATTTGATTGTGTCAATATATGTGAGTGACTGGCTGCTGCAGTGGCAAGTCTAGCTTGCTAACAGCCCTATTATTAACTAGTACATAAACAGATTCCCAAACAAATACGCACACACACACACCAGCACACCCATGTGAGATATTTACGTGACCGATGTACAGTATGCTGCATGGCTAGGTGCCATTTTGGCGCCTTTGTCTCCATGCGAGGGTGTGCAGCTTTCGTAAGTTGACACCTACTTCTTCATATGACGGGTCATGTGGAGCAGGTCTTTTTGCATGTTTGTGGATATCAGTGCTGCTCTAACGCCAGTCTGGCAGCGGACAGTAACACAAGCCTGCAAAGAGCTGATGCGGTGTGTAAATTAAACATGTCCCCCTATACCTCCCCTTCTTTCCTTCGAGTGCCATCTCTGTGGCTGTTTTCCTGTGATATTTTTACCTATTGAAAATGAAAGTTGTGCTGTTGCAGTGTTTACTGTATGGTATTAGTGTAAGTAAAGCGGCAGTGTGGTTTATGGTGGGGCTGCAGTCTCAGACAGCCAGTTGTAAACTGGCTGACATCTAACCTTGCCACTGTGCAGCCAGGATCAGGGGGCTTTGGAGCCACACCACTCTGTTTAGATGGATGGGTTGACGTAGCTTTTCCCCCAGTAGTGCCCCGTGAGGGTCAGTGCCAGAACCACTTCAAATGTGCAAACCATAATCCCCCTCTGACATTAATATTTTCAGATAGAGGCAAACAGGGAGCACAGTGGGGGGTGGCAGTGTAAGCAAGGTCTTTCTGGCTGGCCTTGTTTCATGCTGGCAGCGGTGATGGCCACTATCACCATTACTCATGGTGCAGGCATGTCCAGAATGTATTCTTAGCCCCTGTCTTCCTATCAGTCACTACAGAAAGGTTGGAGGGTCAAAAAATAAAGAGGTAACCAGTCTGCAGGGCTGTCTGCACCACCGCTGTTTACCAGGGAGGGGGTGATATTTTAAACCTGGGAGAGCTCACATATTTACCCCACTGAGCCTGACTGACCTTGCCATTTGGTGGGGTGAAGACGCTGGAGACCACTCATAGAAGAGAGAAGTGAAGAGGGGGGAGCTCTTCAGTTCTCACTTGATAAACAAGTAGCTCACAGCTTCTGCACGTAGAAAAGAGTTCAGAGAAGAAGAAGTGGAAGATCATCACAACAAAAGAAGACTGAGAGAAACAGAAGGTTTGAGGAGAAAGGCGAGAATAGAGGGCAAGACACTTGGGGGGTGGTGAGAGGTAGCCAGGCTGAGCTGACTTTTACCCCAGAGGAGGAGTTGCAGTTGCCGGCCAGGGCAGGTCCCAGGGCTGGCAGGGCTGGCCCTTCTGCTTCTCCACCTCTATTCCTTCTTCCTTTTTTACTCCTCCTTCTCCTTCCTTTAACCATCATCAACCAAGCTGCTGTGCAGTGATGAACTTACAGGCAGAGCCTATGAGCAACACAGGAATGCTTAGAAAATCCTGCCAACTTAATTTCACTGCCTCAAGTGAGGGGAACTCCAGAGGCTGAGCCTTCTGTTAGAGGACCTCCACTGCAGGAGACTGCCATCGTTTTTTCTTCGGATCCGTTTTTTGTTGTGCTCACTGGCTGAGTGCACTGAGGAGCTTTTATATTGTTTTTCTCAATTTTCTCAATTTGTGTTTTTTGTAAACCGGAACAGTGGCAACCTTTTCAGTAGCACGGTGCAAGGACCAGCTCCACTCACCCAAGATGAGCCGCTGGCTGAAATGCACCTCCATGCACTTTGTAGGTATTCATTGTCAGTAATTTCCGTTAGTTTTGCTTTTGTCTTGTGCTTTCATCACAAACTCAATTCCCTGATCGCTGTGCTTTAACAAAGTGGTAATGCAGTGAGGAAATTATTCTTGAGGCAAATGGGGACATAATCATCTGTGGATCAATTTGGTGACTCATTAATTGTTTCTTAACTACATGATAATGTGCATGTTATCAAAATGATAACCGTATGTCATTTCATTTTTTTTCTCCATTATAAAGCACTCCACTTGAATGTTGTTCCCAGAAGCCTTAAGAGTACTCTGTTCCAATGCTTTGTAGCTGTCACTCATCAGGGAACTTAGTGAATCTGCATTACGGCACATTCTTGGCATATTCTTTATTAACACAAGTCTATTAATGTGCAACATAAAGAAAAATCCCATTGCCATTATGTCTGTTGTTGTTTTTGTGTCAGAACTTGACTTTGTGTTTGTCACTGTTGTGTTAATTAGTCCGCTTAAAGAAGTGGGAAGTAGTGCTGTTACTTGAATTTGGCTTCTTTGATTGGTTTGTGAAATGCTGTCAAACACACTGCATGTCTGATGGTTCACTATCATCATTGTCAGAACACAGACTGGAACAAGTATGATGACCGGCTGATGAAGGCGGTGGAGCGGGGCGAAGTGGATAAAGTGGCTGCTGTTCTCGGGAAGAAGGGCATCATCCCCACTAAGCTCGATGTGGAAGGCCGCTCTGCGTGAGTCAACACAGACACTCTCACCATCTGCAGACACAAACACATTTGTGAACAGTTGTTTCAATCTGCAATCTTAAAATGCTGAGTATCACAAATTCCAAACATTGCAGTGGACGTCTCACTTCACATTCCTGTCCCTGGTTCCCAAAAATGGCACAAATACCTTTACAATGAGGTCACTCTTACTGAGAAACAATGTTGTACCTCATACCTTCTTTTACGACATCAAGTCTCCAAACCCCAAAACAATCCTGCCTGTTTCAAATTCCCATGTGACTCCTTCATCCAGCTGCACTTCATGTGAAAGCCCTTGCAGTTGCATATTATTGTGTAACCATTTTTATAACCAGAAATGGCCCTGTTGGTGTCCATCTCAAATTGGAGGTCAGTGTGGGAGTTTCTGTAAAGAATGTTCGTGGCCACTGAAGGCTTGACCACATTGGCCTGAGACTGTTTATGTAGTCCTCACAGGAAATGACTCCCTGCAAATTCAGATCAGAACCACTGTGGTGCTTGCAACACCAAGTAATACATTTAGATCCAGCTGCAGGCCATTATTGGGATCAGATGACATTTTGAAAGCCCATATTTAATTGTATTTTTCAGTGGGAACCTCAGGTTGAGGTGTGTTTATTTGTTTTTTCAAGTTTTTATTAGACGGGGAGGTTTAACAGAAAGATAGGATTGGAAAGAATAAAAGGTGTGTGGGGGAAAAATAGGTCAAGCTAACAGAAATATGTGCAGGGAATTCACTGATGCTTGTCCATCCAAAACCACAGATATTACAGGTATCTCATACAGACCTATATTTTGGTCCTATCAATGATCATAATGGCCCAGCCTTGGGAAACAATACACTGAGCTGTTTAAAAAAGCAGGTACTTTGTTTTCTTCCTAAATTTAACCAGATTCCAGCACCAGCATTCTGGGAGACTGGGCGCCCCCAGTTTAATCCCCAGATATATGAAGTCAGTGGTGTCTGGCCTGAGCTTCAGGTTTATTTTGACAAAGGCTTTGTTATAGCATATATCTATGGAGCAGCAGATTCCAAGTATTTTCAGCTGTGTGTGAAATTCTCCTGTCACACTATTGCACAGACTAGTGACTGTGTACATGCATGGGTGTAAATAAACAGAATCATACAAACAACCTGTTAAATGTCTGGTCTCATTATAAGGTGCTGGAATTCGTCAGAACTAAATCCAGAACCTTGGCTGCCAAATTTGCAAAGACGGACTGTAGAGGTTGTTGTAGCTAAACACAGTTACAATCATTATTTCGTGTTCCCCTGCAGAGCAGTCAAACCACAACTAGTTCACACTAAAATCAACACATCACCTTAACTGGACTTTTATGGAAAGAGGTTGCACACTTGCCAGGTCTGCCCAAAACAAAAGTGAACCACAATCGCAACTCAGCAAGTCTGCTTATAGTTCAGTGGGCCACACACAGTCCAACATGTGTCTGTGGCATTCTGACTACTGCAAACGCCAGCAAAGGAATGTCGAATGGTGATCCCACGTAATCATGGAACTCTGTGGGGAAACTAATTACAAACTGTTACCTCCAATATATAATTTGGTGGGAGCCAGATTAACCTCATTTTGTTCAGCTAATGAATTCAGCTCTAACCGTTCCATCGTGACCTCCAGCTGAGTAAATGCTTTACATCTCTGCTGTGGCATTAGCTTGCTCCCAATGAGGTAAGCCCACCCATCACACCTGCTCATTCTGTGCAGTTGTGAAAGCGTGCTGGCACGGCCTTCGCAGCAAAAGAGGTCCACATGACATCACAGCACTCGCTTGGCCCTGCAGCGTGAAACTGGCACTGACTAAAGATATGGTGCGTTCCCATTGTTTGTCAGAATTAGCAGCAATTAATTTTGTGCTCAACTGTCTTTTAAGAATAAGCTGTGAGTTTCGCGCTGCAGGGCCAGGCCAGTGCTGTGATCTCATGTGGAACTCTTTTGCTGCGAAGGCCGTGCCAGTATTTCTTAAATACTAGATAATCCTTGATCCTTGATTAATTCAGTTATAGTTCACATCTCAGCTGATAAAGATTTAAATCTTGCTCATAATCCCAGTGAACCTCATGATGAAACCTATCCCTTCCGAGTACGGCATTTACACATGTGCTCTTTTCAAGCTCTGGAACACTGACACAACTGCATTCACATACTGTAGAAATCTAATGAAGACATAAAAGTCAGCAAACATGGACTTGAATGAAAAGGATTATGGGCTTTAATGTGTTTTCTTTTAGGCTGCTCTGGTTTATTTTTGTTAAAACGAAGATTTGAAGGAACGATAACCACAAAACAATAATGTTATTTACCATTCTTCAGAAGTTTGCTTCTTTGCTTGCTGTTCAGGGCTGACGTAGGAGACAGTGTGGTTATCAAATTACTGCAGAATTCAGTGAAGTGTGGGCTAATCATTAGCAATCACTTTTATAATACACATCATATGGATGCTATGGCTTCTGATTGGCACATAAAGCCATCAGAGGACCTACAGACAATGTGCAACAACGAAGGAGCAGGTTGGACAGAGAGAATTAAGAAAGAATACATGCACATGTGACTCTGTTCAGAGGAATTCTCTCATTTACTTTCTGGAAAGTGCTGTGGCACAAGAACTTGATGATTCACATCAGTTCTGTCGTCAGAACTTGGAGGTCTGTGGTCTGCTTCCTGACTGCTGTTTGCCCCAAGAGGTCAGGACCCTCCACTGCTCCTCAGAGAACCAGCATCTCGTGGCCATCAACACGGCTTTTAATACCCCCGCCAGTGTTGAGGTGACAGCCTAGCTGTCTCCTTGGCAGATACTTTGGGGTTAGTGTATAAACAGGTTCATGTGACTTGACGGGCGACAGACTGAGATAGGTTTACACACAAGTGCTTTGCAGAGCTTCATGGCTTGTGGCGGCAGTGCTGCTGGTTGTTAAATCAGAGGAGAACGGGAATGTTTCCAAGCAAAAGTGATGATGAAAGACAGGTTGGAAAACACTTGTGGTTGGAAACTGCTTAATGAAGCATTAAACAAGCGAATATTCAGACTTTTTGCAAATTAAACATGAATACAAACAATCAGATTTCATTGTTCATTGAATCACTTCTCTGGTGCTGTTAAGTGAACCACATGGTCCTCAAGCTGATGAACCGTCCCTTATTGTTTATAAAATCTAAATATTAAATTAGCTCTTTGTAACTTTGTTGGCCAAACTAAACACAAAGAGTCAAGCTGCAGTATTTGAACAACTTTGCCAAATAATTATATAATACTGCTGAGGCATAAAATATGGGGTTACAGCAGGAAACAGAAAATTTGCTTCTGGTTTGTTTGAAGTCAATACAGACCCTGAGGTTTATTTACTTTGAGAATGCTGATCCTGCTGATAGCCAGGAGCCAGGCGGACGGTTGCAGTCACTCTCTTGTCCTTAAGTTTCACCCTCACCCCCCTCACCCCCCTTTTCTTAAATCTCTTTTTCACTTGCCCTCCCATGCGTCTCACTCTGCCACATGCCCTGTCTTTCCTCTCTTAAATATTCTCCATCTGTCTTGATTACTAGGTTTCATTTGGCTGCGACACGAGGACACCAAGACTGTCTCAGTCTCATCTTGGGACACAACGTTGATGTCACTGCGACTGATGCCACAGGTGAGGATCAAAGTTCAACCCTGGAGCTGTACTTATAAATATTTGTTATAAGTGTTCGTATTTGGTCCATGCAATTACATCAGTAGCAAAGACTGCTATAACATTCAATGCACATTTAAAAGTTTAATTGGTAAAAAAGCACAGAAGCACTATTTGTACTTGGTCAGTATTTCATGAAGACACTGGTACTTCTCTATGCCATTATTAAGAATGTATCCCTCTGTGTCCATGTTCTCACATACAGTTGGTTTCATTACCACATTTTCCAATTCTCAGTCTTTTTCTATTAATCCACTAAAAAGAGTGCTGCTCTCAAGCAAAGACATTAATTTTCTTCATGGCAGTTCATATTAAAATGTCAGTGTTGGCTGAATAGTGAGAGTTGTGAAATGATTCATCCTTTTTTCAGAATCAATGTAGACATAAGGGACAATGAGGTAAAACCGAAGTGAGGCAGCAGTATTGGAGGCATTTGTGAAGCTGGAATCAGAAACCTTTTTAAATAGATAGACTATCGCTTATATTATTTTATCATTGCAACTACTAGCCTATAGTTATCAAGACTGTCATCAAACGAAAAAGCATTCATTCTAATCATCACCACATGTAACTCTGTGTAGACAATGTACTTCGATTTATGTCCAAGGTCTTTGTATTCAGGTTTTTGCTTCTTTGCAAGTTACAAAATATAAATAAATACAAAAAATATATTCTACTATGAAAGTGGTGAGTAAGAATTTTAATAAATCAAATGCTGTTCAAAGAGAATGTTAAACTAGTGTTGTCTGTACATTTCAATGCAGAATTGAAAGGGTGTAAAAGGGTTGAGCGCTTCTATCTCCATTTCGTTAAACTCGACCATCTATGTTTATCAATGAGCATGTTTGTTTAAAGAAATTACAACCAATGCCAAAGAGACACAATGACTTAATTTATAATGACTTATTAAACGATATCCTCAGACACTGCACAGACATGGATGTTATTTCTTGCTCATTTAGCTATATCAATAAATTGATATTGGTAAACTCCATCTACTTATGAGGATCATAAATTGTTTTCACATTATCTTTGCATAACAGGAGCCGTCAACTGCTGCATTTTAAATTTGTCTGTTGATTTTTCCCAGGGAAAACCTACTTTCTTTCTCATGAGGGAACTTGTCTTTCATCCTTTAGCCTGTTTATCTGTCGCTTAGAATCTGTTGTGTGTGTGAGAGTGATGCTTGTGAACGTGCACCCTCAATAATGCCACAGACTTAATTTATTCTCTGGGAAAAGCTTCATACAATATTTGTGATAATTACACATTGTGGCTTTTGGCTCCGAAAAATACATACATGCAAACATGAGGGTGTGAATGTTTTCTCATTTCTCATTTTCAGGTAAAAATGCTCTTCATCTGGCTTCAAGGAACGGACACTCGATGTGCGTGCAGAAACTCCTGCAGGTAAACAGCCGCTGTTCTCCGCAAATGCTCCACAAACACGCTGTGCCTGGACTGTGATTTACTCCTGTGAGGAAACATGAGACAATACATGATAACAACTCATATTAAGTTGTTCTTTACATTTTAGGTTGTTTTTTTCCGTTCCTCTATTTGTTGCTCATGTTGCTGTTACTGTTGAATGTGTCAGAGCAGCTTCTCAGTCACTGGTCGGTCACAGCTCCTTTAAATAATTGTTGCCAAACAGCTCTGGCAGCTGTGTCCAGTCTGTATGGGTCAACAGTAGGACCTGTTGAGTCACCATGCCCCTCTTTAGGATTTATGTGTTTACAATGAGGGAGCTAGCTCTGTAATATTGTGCTCTCGTAGCCCCACCCCTATCTCTCACATGGTAGTGATCTAACAGAGGTAGTGGCTGTTGGCAGGGGGCTGTCAGTGGTGTTGACAAGCCTTCCCTCCTGCAAACCTGCCGTCCATTCTTGGTGCCGTCATCACACCAGACATAGCAGCTGGACGCCATCACCCACTACCCCCACTATCTCCCTCTGTCAGCCCAAACCTCAAAGTATAGGGTATCCCCCCTCCATGCTCTGCTGTCGGCTCCCATTGCCACTCTAGCGCCTCCACCCCCCAAGCTTTGTCACTTGAGCGCACAGCTAATTTTTGGTCCTTGTTGCTAGAGAGAGTTGGGTTTTTATAGTGGGGGGGGGCAGAGCTCGCTGGCAAGCTTACCCAGCAACATCAGGCCCCTGTTAGCATTAAGTCCTCAAGGCGTCCATAACATGTCCACATCACCACGGTTCCAAAGAGACGTCTCAAACATGTCAGCGCATTATGTGACCCGCCTGCTGGTGCCTACTTAGGTTCCCCTGCCAACAAGTGGAAAAAAAAATCATTTGTTTCTTCAGTGAAACTATTTTTCTGTTTTAATAAGATAACTACTTCATGCAGGAATGGCAGACAACCAGTGGACTTTTTGAATAATTCTCTAAAACTAACAGCCTTGAACTTGAGTGATTTGGTATATCAGTCTATTTTTCAGTCCTTTCACTTTGAATAATTTGAAAATCTAGACTCATGTTAAATACTCAACAATCAAATCAAGCTAACATCATTATCCACTTAGAGAAAATAGTCATATTTGACCTGATGAGTTGGCTGTAATGCAGAGAACCAATTATTAGTCACCCAGCTGTAATTTTTCTCCACTAACATCATTATATACTTACAAGAAATTAAGTTTGAGGCCTTTTACTGGCTCTGTGTTTTTACAATGTGCTATGAAAAAACTTTCTTTAAATCTGTGTTGTCTCATATGTGCTTACCTGTCACTAACTGATTTAATTAATTACAGATCAACTGTTGACAGTGCTGTTAGTGAGCTTTAAATAGTGCTCTTAGATACATGACACATTTTGTACCTCATGATTTTACAGAACTAGTTTATGCTTTAATCCTTCATGTTTTAACACTAGTAAAATGATTTGCTTCATCACTCTGTCGTGCCAACATGTCGTGTTTGTTTTTCCACAGCACAACAGTCCAGTTGGAAATGTGGACCTACAAGGAAGAACAGCTCTACATGATGCTGGTAAGACTCAAGCACTGAAACTCTGCTGTACTCACTTTACTAACTTTAGTCCTAACTCCCTTTTACTTAACGTTCACAAGGACTAACTCAGCTATATCGCTCTGAATGTCGACACCACCTTACCGAGGATAATGATGAAAAAGAGCTGTCTTTTAGTTTTGACTGCATACCTTCAACATATAAACCAGGGTCCACGCCAGCACTTGCTCTAAGCTGGTGAACACATGTTTCTCTGTGTTACTGTCAATGGGATGAAATGATTGCAGTTGTTTCTCCTCTTTTTCTCTGCAGTCATGGCAGGCTGCTCATCCAGCGTGAAACTTCTTTGTGACAGCGGAGCATCTGTGAATGCCACTGATTTTGTGAGGATTAATGATGCACTTTATGTCACACACTGTGTTTTAATGGTCTCCTCTGATATATTTTTTTTCATTGCCCTGTTCCACCAGCGTAGTGTCATTGTGGGAATAATTCACCACATGTAAGGTCTATTAGAGCAACACAAAATGTGATTCACTAAAACTCAATTGGTCCACTTGATTGAACCTTCTGTATACTGTGGGTTACACTGGGTGCTTTCAGGTGACATATTGACACCTTGGATGAAGTTGTGTATTGTTTAACTATATTGTGTCGTACCAGTGGGACTTTGTGTGTATCTATATGTCTGCCTGTGTGGGTTTTCTCCAGGATGGAAGGACACCTTTGGTGCTGGCAACCCAGATGTGTCATTCACGCATCTGTCAGCTGCTGCTGGAGCGAGGGGCTGACATCGCCATACGAGACAAGCAAAAGAAGTAAGAGACGTCGCCCCTCACCGCGCTCGTCTTTGTTCGACTTGTCAAATATCAATTTCAATAATTTCAAATCAGTTGCACAGGTGTTACATTGTCCTAAACTGTCGTTGTTGGTCTCCCTCAGGACAGCGTTGATTCTGGGCTGTGAGTACAGCTGCAGGGACGCAGTGGAGGTGTTGCTGAAAAGTGGCGCTGACGTGAAGGCGGTTGATGGCTTGGGTCACGATGCATTTCACTACGCACGCCTCAGCAAGAACCAGGAGCTTGTTGCAATGGTCAAAAGTTATTTTGACAAAGCCACCAGAGGTAGAATGAAAAAAAAAAAAAACACCACCTGAGGCGGAACGGGCTAAATAAACATCATTAGCAGTTTGAATACAAGAATAGAATATTAAATGTGACCATTAGTGCAACAAAGCATCTGAAATTTTAACCTCTGTCGTTAGTTTAGTGTGTTCTGATTACTGCCCAATGATGCAAAAGAAATTGTATGAAAAAACAGCTCCTGTGTTTTTAAAGTCCACTTTACGTCTAGAAATCTCTTTTGTAACTTTTCAGTTTAAATAAATGATATCTCTTCTTTTTTACTTACATACAAACAGTTAAACACAAATCTACAATAGATATACAAATAATTTAAAAAATCATATGAAACATGAAAATAACTATCAATTGCTTTTAAGAGAAGAAGAGTACATGTAGAGTCTCTAATTACTTTCAATAAATTATATCCTAAGTTAAAGTTTTGTTCTTCTGAACAGTCTCTTTTCCTGGAACATGTTTTCAAGAGAGGCTGTGCTGTTATTATTATTTAACCTTACAGTGATGTTATTTTTGTCAAATCTTGATGACATGTGGAGGGAGGAATTAAATCTGATCTTGCTGTTTCCTTGCTTTATTGCAGATAAAGAAATGGCAAAGAAGGAACAGTGGAAGCGACAGGTAGCCCTGCAGCCTTCACTTTACCCTCCCACATCATCCATTACACCTCGCTTATAGAAAGGAGAAGCTGCAACACCCTTCACACTACTACATATTTATTTATGTGTACATGTAGCAGGAATAGTAATGAAGTAACATTTGTGTATACATTCTGTTTTCCATAAAGCTTTTCTTAAAAAAGTTTGCTCGTATCCCAAAGCTCTTGTGGATATTAATAGGTCAGAGTCCTTCCCGTGCAGCATTCAAATGATTTCAAACTGTGAAGCCTGTGTTGTACAAACACAGGAATCTGCATTGTTTTACATACAGTCATTTGCTTTTGTTGGATTTTCATATTTCAGATCCTCTGAGCTAGTCAGTTGTACTTTACTGCCATCTAGTGATTACAAGTGGAAGTTGTTCCATACACCATCCAAGCTTGTGGTAATGTTATAACCTGTAAACATGATTGTAAAAAAAGATCTTGTTTCATCCTCAGCACTCGGTGGAGCGATCAGAGGCGAGGGATCAGATCATACATGTAAGGGTCTCACACAAAAACACACATTGACTCTGCTTCATTATCACTCATACTTGAATTCCCTGCACTCAAATTTAAATACAGTATAGTGTATACCAGTCTCCCTATGAAACAACATTTAAATGAACTGGATTTCTATTTGCACCAAATTGCACATATTCATAAATATCTGTCCCTTGAACATGTCAGATTTTATTCATCAAGATAAATGAAATGTTCTCCGCCCCTTGATCCTGATCCTGAACACATTTTAATTCCAGACGTAAAGTGATAAAAGATAGTTTTGACATATCAGTTCAAAAGATGACAAAATCTCAGTCCAGCAGAAACAATACTTTCCAGTTTCCTCCAAATGGTCAATATAGTTATTGCAAGTTTAAGTTTCTTAGCTTTAAATCTTTTGTGTGTGTTGAAGGACCTGGAGAAACAGAACGACACCCTTCAGGAAAGTCTCAGGAAGTACCAGCAGGAGCAGAGGACACTGATAGAAAAGGTCAACGTACTACAGCAACAACTCTCACAGGTAAACAATACACTGCCACAGGGACCTTTTTCCAATGCACATAGTTTTTGCACTCACAAGAGAATGAGGAAATTTACTAAAATGTATTTTAATGGTGTATTGTCAGTTAAAGTTCTCTTTTTTTAATCTTCAGGAAAAAACAGCAGTTGAAGGCTCTCCAAAAGGGGTATGAATCTTTTCCTACTTAAACTATTACTTCTATTATTACTTATTCTGTCTATGATCAAGTAAAGCCACACAAAGTTGTGAAAACAATCTTGCGAGGATATCGGTTGGTGTTGTATCAACACAGAACGGTAGCTCTTGATAATCATCAAACACTGATTAAATGCCATAACTTAGGAACAAAAGGAAGATTCTGACCATTGAAGTTATTTAAATGTATATTTTCATAGCATCATTACAATGAAACAGAACTGTTCTGTGAAATATTATTGAATCAGTCATTTATTTATCTTAACATTTGTAGTGTCTCCTGCTCGACTCAATCATTGACTCGCTCTTTTTTTTTTTTTTTTCAAGAAGGATCACTTGAAAGTCTCACTCAGTGCCAAAGAACGAGAGGAAGGGGCTCGAGGCCCAGAGACTGTCAAAGTCCAGCTTCGGAGTACTATGGTGTGTGTGTGTGTGTGTGTGTGTGTGTGTGTGTGTGTGTGTGTGTTGTGTGTTGTGTGTTGTTTGTCTTCTACTTTGAGACCATAATCCCCAGGGGAATTTAATTAAAACATCAGAATTAAAATATACTTAATTCATTTCGTTATTATAATACATTTGCAACTGATTGTATCTCCTATTAGAAAATGTAGAATAAATCTAGTGTACTTATTAATTAATGCATGTTTTATAAATGTCCCATTCTTTTTGATGCTGGTGCAGCTAAAATGTTCTATATAATGTTATATGTATTTTCTATGTCTAAAAAGTCTAATTTCAAGCGTTTGTAATGAACATCTGTATCTGTATGCATTCACAGGGGGACTACTCTGGGCAGTCTGTTATCAAAGGTTAGCTTCCCTCTATTTCTATTATTATAAAGAAACAATTTAAACCATTATTACAAACCCCACCAGTACGTTATGAGTTGGTTTGAATGATGTGTTTGTTGACTTTTGTGTTTCCAGGCAAAGAAATTTTGGTCAAACAAACTCACAGCTTGGATTCTGATCAGGTACCTTTCTATCTGATTAACATATGTTGAAAATGACTAACACTCAGTGTAAGTACTTTAAATTTATACAGTCTTTGTAATAACATATTCAGATCCTGGAGGGATTCATTGTCTCCTTCAATAAAAGAGTTTTGTGACTCATTCACTTCGTTCTCCATCACAAATGTAATCAGTCTGTATTTGAAAATGGGAAAAAAAGTCTGAGGCGACCCAGCAGAACCTTTTGTGAATGTATCACAAAGGAATCAACAGCTATTCTGTACTTTCAAATGATGTGTCTGGTTTTCCATTGAAATAACATAATGGTCTTGTTACTTGCTGTGTATTGGTAAGAAAATGTTTTTCTTCTTTCTCTCCAGCATCCTGCCATGTCGCGTTCCCTGTCCAGACCCGTAGAGAGTCCGCCAGCTGTAGGATGGGACCTCTCTGGTGAACTGGATTCACTCCGACATGAACTTGAGACAGTCAAAAGAAGGCAACATGCGTCAGAGGAAGAGACGGCGCTGCTTCAATCTGCCCTGAACCGTAAAAACCGAGAGTGCCAAGAGTTGGTTCAAAGCCGAGACACCATCCAGAGGCAGGCTGACCAGCAGGTTCAAGAACTGGAGGACGCCTTGGGAGATGTCCAGAAGAGGATGCTGGACTCTGAGTGTAAGGTCAAACAGCTGCAAGCCCATGTAGTCGCCGTTAAGGAACACATGGGCGGCCAGGCGACAGAAGAACTGCGGGTCCAGCTCCAGGATGTCAAAGCCAAGTATGAAGGTGCTTCGGCTGAAGTGGGCCGTGTTCGTAACCGACTCAAACAGAGCGAGAAGGCCTTAGAGGAGTACAAGTCCAGCGAAAGCCAGTTAGCTACAGAGGCAGAGAGGCTGAACCAAGAGGTGGGAGTTCTAAATGCAGAACGAGAAGAACTTGCCGAAACCCTTTTAGAAATGGAATCCCAATTGAAAGAGACCCAGACTAAACATGGCAACACAGTACCAGCTGAGAAATTTGACAACATGAAAAACCTGCTGACCAATGCCGTTGATGAGAAGGAACGACAGCTTGCTGAGCTCAGGGAAGACTACGACCGTGTGCTGGAGGAAGTGGCAGAGCTCCATCGAAAACTGGACAGTCCGTCATCCCAGGGAGGATCAGGAGTGATGTCAGCCGAGGAGCAACAGAGGATACGAGCAGCTCTCGAAGAGCAAAATGCGTCACTGAAAAGAAAACTGGTGGATGTGACCGCCAAAAGCCAGGCTCTAATTCAAGAGGTGGAGGAGAGTGAGGAGGAAAGAGATATCCTACGAGACCAGCTTGATGAGCTCAACAACAGGATCGAAATGGACTTTATTCCTATAAAGGTTCACGAGGAAGCTCGGAGGAACATGGTCACAGCTCTGGAGGAGCTGGAAGACAAACTGATTGAAGCTAGTGAACGTTACGGAAAAGCAGAGGGTCAAGTCCAGCAGCTTCACGCTGAGAGAGCCACACTGCAAGAGAATATCCGGAGTTTCCAAACTGCCAGAGAGGGGCACCAGAGTGAAACGGATGCTTTGAAGTCTCAGAATGTTGATCTGATGAAGAAACTTGAACTGCTGCAAAAGAAATGTGAAGACAGAGATAAAGAGTGTGTACAGCTGACCACACAGAGCCAGACTCTGAAACAGAGCCTGGAGGGGGAGTATGTTTCCAGACAACAGCATGAGCAAGTGAAGATGGAGTTAAGTTCCACCTTAGAAAGTGTAAAAGCGGAGATGTTGAAGTTGGATACCAAGGAAAAAGAAAGTGGAGAAGAATTAAAGAATTTGAAAGAAGGAAATGATAAGTTGAAAGATGAGTTGGAAAAGGTTCTGTCGGACATGAAACAGAACTATGTAAGCATAAAAGACCACAAAGCGGCAACAGACTATCTGAACGCTGCTGTGGTTGAGGCCGAGAATAGAGCAAAAGAAGTGTCAGATATGCATGTGTTGGCCCAGGAGGAAGCAGTGAAGCTCACCCAAGAATTAGAGGCCCAGAAGAAAGAACTTGATACCATCCAGGAGGCAATTCAGTCCAAGTTTATTCCACTGACAGCAGCTGAGGAGAAAGAACACTCCTACAGTGCCCAGGTGAAGGAGCTGAATGCCAAGCTCATGGAAATGGAGGAGAAGTACAACAGAGAAATGTCTGCTGGAGAGAACAGCAAGCAGGAGAAAGAGAAACTTGAACTTGAGATTGAATCTGTTCAACAAAGACTGGACACAGCATTAGTTAGCGGTGAAAAGCACAAGGAAGTGGAGGAAGAGTTTGTGGGTAAATTTGAGGAATTGACTCAGAAGTTGGTCAGATTAGAGCAGCAGCACGAGGAGGTTGTATGTCAGAAAGCCGATCTTCAAGACCAGAACGCTCTCTGCAACTCTCAGATCCAGAATCTCCAGGATCGTCTGAAATCAGAGTTGACCCGAATATCAACTTATGACACGGAGCTCCGGGCCCTCCACGATGCCATGCAACAAGCGCAGTCCGACTGCAAGAAAGCAAGAGAGGCTCAGCAGGAGGAGGCCCAGAGGGTCAGTGCCCTACAGAGAGAGCTGCAGGAGCGCCGTGGGGATCAGGCATCTCTGCTGCAACAACAAAGCAAGGCGAACGAAGCGATGGAGGCTGAAGTCGCTAGGCTACAAATGGCTCTACGCGAGGAGGAGGAGAACAACGCCCAGAGGGCTGAAGATGTGTCCGCCCTGCAGTCTGAGCTCCTGCAGGCCACACAGGCTCTGGAGGAGATTCGCTACAAGGAAGACCAAATGAACCAGCTGAAGACGGAGAAGCAGCAGCTGGAGGAGGAGGTTGCTAACGTAAGCAACAAGCTACTGAGCTTAGCGGTAGAGTGTGAAGAGGCCCATCAGGAGGCTGCAGGAGCACGAGAGGGTGAGAGCAAGGCCAGGGCAGAGAGGGAGGCTCTCCAGGAGAAGGGATGTGCCATCGAGAGAGAAATCAGGGAGCTGAAGGAGAGATACGACGAATCACTGAGCACCATCTGTGATCTTCAGAGAAGGATTCAGACTTCAGCTCAGCAGACTGAAGCTAAAGACAAGAAGGTAGGAAATAACAGACATTATAATCAGACTCTGTTTATTATTTAAACATACTTTGGTACAGTCAGTGTTTGTTTGTAGATTCAAAATGTGATAATCCACTTTTAAAAATGTGTTTTTTCAAACCTATGATGTGCTGATTTGGAAAGAAAGTATAAGTTGTACTGAATAATAATCTCCCAACATGAATCATAATCTTTGCGTGTCTTTGCGTGTCAGATCACAGAGTTGTTGACAGACGTCGAGCGATTGAAGCAGGCACTGAACGGTCTGTCCCAGCTGGCGTACACCAGCAACGCACCCAATAAGAGGCAGACGCAGCACATCGACACACTCCACGCCCAGATCAAGAGCCTACAGCAACAGCTGGCTGTGAGTGGACACACTACGTGCTTTATACTTCACTGCACAGTAACTGTCTCTCTGTTAGTGACTGACAGGAAAACTCTGAATTGAAGCAATAATTGTCTTGTTGTCTTTCTCCCCCCCCCTTCTGCTCAATAAGGACGCTGAGAGGCAACACAGGGAGGTGGTTTCAATTTATCGAACTCATCTCCTCAGTGCAGCGCAGGTAAGATCCGCTCATCAAGTAATTTCTTTCTTAAACTTTTAAAGTGCTAAAATACTGACTTTTGTCATGTTCTCATTAATGGTCTAATATATATATATAAATAAAATGAGCTCTTTTGTAAAAATAGTTTTTAATCAACTCATGAGATGTTCTCAGCCACAACATCCTTTTAACTACCTCCTGTAAAATAATTGGTAGAATTATGGACTTGCCATTTATGGCTCAATGACAACACACATTATTTACTATAAAGTCAAACACTGAATGATTTTCAGGAGACAAGAAAAGGTGAGGGGAAGCCAGAGCGTCTTGATCGCCACCTGGTGGCTGGCTGCAGTTAGGGTCATAAATTCTTCCTCATCTTCCAAGTTAATGAAGGGGACATGGACTAAGTTAAAAAGTCAAAAGTACACATTAAATAACTTTAAAATCAGTTTTAGGTAATTCTTAACACAAATTGTCTGACCTGTGATAAATATGACACTGATTAACAGAAGCCTTGTTGTTGGTCTCACAGGGTCACATGGATGAGGACGTCCAGGCCGCCTTACTGCAGATCATCCGCATGAGGCAGGAGTTTGTGTGTTAAACCTTCCTCCGACAAAACACAACGCTGCCGACGGACTCAGATTCATCATTTTCACAGTGTCCCTTGCTGTGGCCCCTGTGGGTGCTCAGTGTGTGTGTGTTTGTGTGATTGTCTCTCAGCAAAACTTCTCCAGACAGGGTTTTCTGAATTTATTTTTGTTGAAGTATGGTTGTACTTTGGTTCCCAGATATCTCCTCTGTGTTGTGGATGCAAACTAATAGCTGGAGGTTTGCTTGATACTAATGTGATACTAGAAACACAGCCAACTGGAATTTACTTAAAACGTGTGTATCAGACTAACCAGTGGAAACATTTTGACTCATCATCTACCTACTGTTTATGTAGAAACTTTTTCTAGTTGCTGGTACAGTTTGTTAAAATACAATTCTGTACAGTTCTGTCAAATCTTTTTATAAATGAAAATCTCTGCTTTTACTTTGTGGATTCTACCTGTAATATTCAATAATTCGGAAGTTATTTGAAATGTGGGTCACCTTCCACAGATTACTTGAAATGCTCAGCTGAAATGTGAAATGGACATGAACACAAAGACCACTCTTCACATTCCCACATGACAGTCAGCTCTCATACAGTGTTTTCCTATTTAACATTTTTGCTAGAATAGTAAAGGTAGGTTCACATTATTTTTCAGGTTGAACTCAATACAACACTCACAAGCCTGCACGAGTTGTACATTTGAATGAGTTATTGGATGATATAGTTATTCCAGTGAAGAGAAACGTTTCTAACCTGATTTCAATTTAGGAACTTGTTGAAATTACACAAGGATTAATGCCAGTGGCCAATCCATAAAAAGCGAACAATATGAAACAACAAAAAATATATTAAAAAATGTATGTGTGTAAATTTTGGTTGATTTATCAATGTAGTAATAAGGCAAAAGACAATTTCTTGTTCTGTAGCTGTTTACAAATCAATCTAAAACATTTTTCCTGTTTTTGTTGGGATTATTTTAAAGAAGTCCGGAGGAAATGTCTCCTTGATAATTTTACACACATTTTTTTGTTCTTCTTTTTAAGAAAGGAATGTAGAACCTGTAAGTTTAAATACTTTCATTGAAAAGATTAAATAAGACAGTTAAGATGCAGATGAGTCTTTTACTGATATTTGTACTTTTATTATGAAAAAAAAAGAACTAATTTTAACATATTTGTATATTAACCTTGGACTGTAGCGTTCTCTCTACATTAGAATAGAACTCTAAATGAATCAGTATATACATAAATGCTTGTGGGTTTTGTGTTGAGCAGAGTACAGTGCTTTGTTTTTGTTTCTTTGAATGTGAACCTATCTTTTTCACCATGTTCATGTCTGTTGTAACACTTCAGCTACTTTCTAAGTCAGACTGTTCTCACCTTCTGTCACAGTTGTTGTCCTCTGGAGGTCCAAAGTCGCACGTTTTCGCAATAATCCCAAAATCTGATGATCATCCAAATCTAAAATCCTGCTTTGCCATTATGGTAGATGGTCGACAGTTTGATGTAGATTTCTTGGAGATCTCAGTTAAGTCTGGTAACGCCAGGTTCTGCTGGATTTGAGTCATGGAGGTAGAGTGGAGACCTCTTGCTGTGTCCCACAGATTGCAGTGGCACGTCGTCCTTTTGTTGAAACCAGAGTGTCCTCTAGAGGAAAGACTTGGCTGGCCAAGTTGATAGAAACTGTAATAATCAGTGCGGCTCAGGGGTGAGCAGTGGTTGCTTTTGGAAGCTGTAATATCCGCACACTTGTGTAAACACTGAGGAGAACAATAAGAAATGATTACAGTATGAATTTGTATGACTAATATCGCTTGTTTTGCATTTCTTAATTCAAACCACTTATTATTTACATCAAATGTCCCAGCTAGAGTTTATGTAAAACCTGATGTGCGGACTTTGCAGCTTTCTCGGAGCAATGGTTGCGTTCCCCTGAGCCAGCTCTTTGTGAGTCTTGATGGTGTCGTGTAGTGGTGTTGTGATTGTTGAGCGAGTCTCTTGTGCCTTTACACTGATATATTTTTCATAGTTTGTACTATTTTAATTAATGTACTACAGTGTGACAATTCTGATATTCAGCAGGTCTGGAAGTAGAACGGCACAAACACGTTCAGGGTAACATTTACTGTAGGAATCCATTCGATAGCAATAGAACAGATCTTTGTTATGAGGATAGACATCCCCTTTAACGACTAGTATTTTCAAGCACTCCTGTCTTTCCCTTTAAAGCTAACACACTTTACCAAGTTTTTGCTTTCTCTTTTTATACTGTGGCCAAAAAGTCAGTTTACACCAACAGATAGTTAATGAAAACTATACATCATGCAGATATTAGAGAGCAGCACTAATTATGTTTGGTATTACTTCTGTCTACTATTTACATTAACTGTAAATTGAATCCAATGAAATCTCTACATACATCCACTGTATACCAAACTGTTTAAATGTGTTGTTTTCTTTGGCAACATTATTCGTGTTTGTGAATCAATAATACAAAATTAATAAAAGTGCCTAACATAGAAAACTACATAATGCGTCTGTGTATTTTTTCTTTTTACATCACCACAGAAATACTGTAATAACGTTTCGATGGATTTCCATTGAATTTGGTGAAAACATTCATGGTTCCCTCAGGATGAATCCTACAGACTTTGATGATCTCTCTGCTTTTTCTCCAGCTGCACCCACAGATGTTTTATTCATATATGTTGTAGAATATCTTTTGATGGATTGATCAGTATATCTACAATCTCTGAATAGTTTGTCTCAAAGATAAGTATATATAAAATGCATGATTATACACTACTTGTTTTCCTAAAGCAGTTTTTTAAGATGCAGACTAATGATCATGGAGCAGTTCTTCTGCAACAAGCGTCACCTGAACTTGTGCTGAATTAACACAAATGTACAGGGAGCGAACCTGGCACTTGATGGAGATGTCATCACGGGCTAATCACGTAATCAAGACAGGAAGTGGAGCGACATATTTCCCATCAGTCTCAGCTCTACTGAGGGTTTGGTGCTAATTAGCAATTGTTAGCATGCTTCATCAGGGACTGGGAACCTCCGGCCAAGAGATGATTCATAAATGAAACTTTGGAAATGCAAAAAAAAATTAAAAATCTTATGAGAACAATTCATATTGTTCCAGGATGGAAGTATAAATAAATGAAATAGTCTAACATGACATTCAGAGGCCTCCTCTGGTTTTACGTCAGGTTAACTTTTAAACCTAACCACTGGGTTAGGTTTTTGTTGGACTTTTTCAATGGTGTATAAAGAATATATATTATTATATATTATTGATATACTGCATAGTGGATAAAAACAGAGATATACACTAACATCACAACAGACACTTCACACTCTTCACTGATGGATTGTTTTGGTCTAGGTTTACTCGTCACTGATTGGTTATGGAAGCTCTGCTCTTATTGGCTACAAGGAAGAGCTCATTAACATGTGGAGGAACAGGTGTCAGGCCTCATGGAACAAACATGGTGGTCGTCAAGTCGAGAAGAGTAAATGTAAAATATGAAACTTTCCTGCAGAAATGGACAAACAGTTATTTCTGTTGCCTTCGGAGGACTTAGAGCTGAGTAGCTTCCATGAAACCAGATTCTGACAGTGTTACACAGACAGGTTTCATGGTGAGCTAACGGCTAACAGCTAAGAAGCTACAGAAAAACACTGAACTGCATCACAAGAAATGTTGTTTTTCTCTCTGGGCTGCCAGGAAACAACCTTAGCAACAACTCTGCAGTTTTGTTTGTGGAGTTAAAGCTGCCACCAATCTACTGCCAGAGGTGAGGATTCGTTTCAGCAAGGTGTTTGGAGCTGAAACCACAGGTGAGAAGAATCATCATCATCATCATCATCATCATCATCGGACGTCAACAGCAGTCGTCTCATCAGAAAGGTTAGAGGTAAAGCATCTTTTAATTGATGAGAGTTACATGAGAGATTTCAGTCTTTGTGTTTTTCTCCTTCATTTTCTCATTGGTTTGAAATTGATGACATGTGGTGTCACACACTTAAAGAGTTCAATCAAAATCTGATGGCAGTTGTGCAGTTGAGTTCTTTTTATGCCAGAAGATCAAATGGGATCAAATCAAATCATACATCACAACTTTATCAATCACGAAGGTAAATTAAGATTAAGCAGATTTCCTGTTATTCTGAATTGAATGTGTTGATGGCTGCTCATTTAGTCCTAAATGTTTCATGTTGCTTTGACATACTGAGTTATCGGGAGCTTCGGGTCATACAGTATATGTGTTTTTAGCTCCCCACACTCTGCCCCTGTGGGAACAGCTCAGTTCATGTGGTTTCACTTTAAGTACAATCAACCCAGGAATGAGAGCGAGTAGCTCTTTGGCACAGAGCGCTCACTTTTATCTTTGAACCCGTGCCTCTGTTGATTTGTCTCCTGCTCTTTTCTTTCCCTCCACGAGATTTATTTTTCATTAAAGCTCTTCAGCAGGATGCTGAGAGCAGACGTCAGGGCTGTTCAAGTGAGCTCATTTCAGATAAATTCATGGCATGCACGGTGACTGAGCACGGGGGAATTTTCCATTTAAAAGGTACAATATGGCAGAGTTGGCCTTTGCTTTTGATAATCAAGATTACTAATGCTACAAAAAATATCATTCAATATGACCTTCAAGCAGAACTCAAAGCTTATGAGTACGAGCTGATGAATCCCTTATACTATCCTGTGTTCACACAAACACACAACAGCCACACACCCTCAAATTGATACAAGACTTGTCCTGGGTTTGATTTCTGTGAGGAACGCTTGCTGGTTTTAAGTGGCAGCCCTCCCGCCCCTGCACTCCTCCTCCTCCTCCCTCGGTTTTATGATTCCCTTTTTTGCGGTTTGCACTGAATAAGCTGTTCTCAGCAATCATGGCAAATACAATTCAATCTGTTGGTAGATCTCTCTTTAATCTCATTTCCAGGGTCCTAATCAGTTCCATACATCCACTTGCGGCCATTTGGTTAACCGTTGTAACCCCTTCCCCGGCCACAAAAATCCCATCTTTATAAAATTCGTCATCCCCAGAAGGATCAGAGATGTTATTTATGTTGGAGTAAGCCCCGGCCGTCCACCACATGCCTCATGAGTGGTAAACTGGCTGAGGAAGCAGGCGGGTGGTTATATACACATCAGATACACGCCCACATCTTTGCTTCCAGTCCTGTGAGCTGTCACGAACATTTGTTATCGGCAGTCCTCCACCTCTGCAGCTGCTCCTCTCTCCTCCCGACGCTGCTGTGCCTTCTTATCTAAACATGCAGTAATCGCTAGATTGTTTTGTTGTCGTGACGACTCCACGTATCAAATTGTTTTCTCACCCTCTTCTCTTTCTTCACCTCTGTTTTTATCTCCATCCTTCCTGTCCTACATGGACAGATTAACCTGTGTTTGCCCCAGAGCCTGAATTTACTGTCGGGCTTCTTTCTTGTCAAAACCTGGCACCGGGGGTTGCTGGTTCGTTTCCCAACTGCTCTTGTCAACACATTGAAGTGTCATTGGACAAAACACTTGATCCCAAACTGTAGACGCTCTGTGCAAGGTGCTGACCTTGCACAGAGCGTCAGTGTTTATGTGTGTTCATGTGTGTAAGTGGGCGAATTTGGCAATTTCAATTCATCCACATGATAATCAAAGGACCAAAGAGGACATGGTGAAACTGGGACATTTCAGGCCCCTTGAGTTCTGAGATGTTGCAGTTTCTCACTTTGCCTCCTTGTCCACCCCTTTCTATTTTCTTTCCATCCCTCACTCCACTCCTTCCTCCCATTTTACCTCTCGTCTCTCATCCTTCCTTCCTGGTTAATTCCGCAGGTCAATTCAGTCCAGAGGTCTGTGGCATACTTGTCTCCCTGGTGTAATTGCTAACTATGTGTCTGTCACTAATAGGCCATTACTCGGGCAGTACTGTCCGGCCAGCCTGTGAGGCCACGCTGAGGGCAGCAAACACGAGGCCGGGGGCCCCTCTTTTTTTTCATTAGTCCCCAGAGGAACTGGGCCGCTCTTGGCTCCGGGCCGAGACAGGCGAGGCCCTTTTAATGTTTTTGCGGAGCTCTGAAGCACTTTGTTGCCTCAATAAAGTTCATTTATGGGATAATAAGGCTCTGGAGGACACATGGTGCTGATTTGACTTGAATGGTTTCAGCATGGGTCACATTCCTAAAACCAGCTCACTTGTCTTTCTGCCTGTTCTCCATCTCTGCCTTTTATTTCATCCTGTTTCTTCATCTTTTTCCACTTCTCACCTTTTTCACCTTTTATCCCCTGTACTCTTGATCCGCCATCATTTATTATTCTTCTTTCTAACACTTTGGCTGTGTAACCGCCTGATCCTGGGTTGACCTGGGATTTGCACACCTGGGAATGAGTAGCAGCGAGGGGGCAGGAGGCCCTCTCATTTCCCAGGATTTATTCCAGAGCTTTGAGGGGAGCGGCGGCGGGGGTAGATGAGGGGAGAGAGGAGAGGCGATCAGAGGAACGAAAAAACCCGCAAGCCCCGAAAACCTGACAGAAGGTCAAGCTTTACATTCTAAGACTATACAGAGCCGTGTGCCGCGGACATTCGGATCCTATGGAAGGTGTGGAAGTACATGTAAAGGATACGTGCGTTAAAACAGATGTTTGAGGATGAGTTAAAACGCACACGCCCGCCTCCATGTCTTTTTTATAGCCGTGGTTATTACACATGAGGCTTACGTAAGCGTTGGCCGTCTTTCCCTGAAACCCAGTAAGGACATTGTACACCGCTGTATGCTAAACGGCTTCATCTGAGTTCAATGTTTTTCTTTTCCCTCATTAGTAGTCGGTTAACCGCTAATGCTGAGTGTATCTGCTCAGCTTTTCTTCCTCCCTTCATTGACTTAGCAAGAAACAGATGGGGCCCAAACCGCCACATCTCCCTCTCCCCTCCGACTGTCATCCTTCCCACCACTTCTTTTACAGTAATCCCTTGCTCTCAAACGGAAAATCGCCCCAGTTTTGCATGTCTGTTTGTGGCGTAACATATGAGACAGTGCGTGTGGTTTAACAGGATAAGGCTTTTGGGGTTGCTGGGTGCTTGGAAACATGGCAGAGGCCACTTCTGGTTGCTTCAGTCATCTTAAAGACATGAGCCTGAGGGTGTTAGCTTGAGCTTGTTAGCGTGGTTGGAAAAGGCTGTGTTTGATTCCGTGATGAGGACGGGATGAAAAGCTGCGAGTCTCGAGGACTGACGCTGATTTGAAGTTGGCGTTTGGGAGTTGCTCCGTTTTCAGTTGCGGTGACTCTGGATGTCGTGCTGGTTGGGCAGCCATTTCAGCCAAAACAGACCGCCGATGTGAAGGATGCCTCAAAGCTACAGCGAAGATTTATTACATTTAAATGGGATAAGTTTACATACAGATAGAGAATTGAGCTGTGTGGATATTTAGGCTTCGATGTCCCACAGAGCTGCTCTATTTGGAAAAAGTTGTAGCTATAATTGAATGTATCGCTTCAACAGCATTTTCACTGTAGGAAGGCCAAGACCCACAATTTAGGACAGCTGAAAACTGCATTTGGAAATGTGTGGTGAGTCTAAAACCCCATTTCTGTTTGTGTATGAATTTAAAAAATAAAACAAACGTATTAATTACAACACTATAGTCGTTTTCAGAACTCCGCAAACATCTGCACAATTGGCTCCGGACTTTCTCCAGAGTTTGCCTTTCAGACATGATGACGGAGATTCTCTGGTCAGACACGTTCACAACAACACAATAAATCTCTGGAGTGTTCAGGTGAGTGGTGGTTCAGCAGGCAGAGGCAGGACGTAATGAATTAATCCTGCTGCAGCAATCACGTCTTTGAAACGTCGAAACTTATCGTCTTTTAAAGTTGACATCTCTGTCTTCATATTCTACATGAATGAAACCCCCTCTTTCATTCTTAGATATTTGTATTATTTTTGTTTCCTTAGTTTGTGTCTGTCTCTTATTCGACACATCATCAAGGCGCACACCAAGTTTTTTTTTTAGGGGGCTGGCAGGAATGTCTGCAGCATCGTATTTGGACAATTGTGTTCTTAGATACAGCCCCCCTGGATAATGTCAGGAGATTATCCGGAGTTCAGTCCAGGGTTGAAAGCAGCTTATCTTGTTTATCTGATCTATAGACAAACAGAAATGGTAATAATATTATATTGTTTTACATGGTTTATGTGCTAGAGTGTTCCTTGTAAACAACAGCTGGGTTCCAACTGTTCAGTATTGACCTTGTTAGCAAAAGTCAAGTCTCTGTCCACCTGGCAAACAGAGGTCCCATGTTCCCTCTCTTTTTCGTTCTGGTCTCTGCCAACTCCTGAGGGAAATATCTGACTGTTAAGCCTCTAAACGCTGCACCGTGTCCACCGGCTAGTTAGTACGCTAACTGTGTCTGTTTCCTGGTCAGTGCTCGACAGGATGTGTAAAGTGGGTTTTATCGAACTTTTTAAACTGAAAACAGCTGCCTACTGCGACCAAACCATATGAGATCAATAAGAGGGAATGAACAGAGTTGATTTTCAAATCAGAAGCTTATGAGCTGTGACTTGATGGAAAGCAGAGGAAAGCTGCAGACTCAGGTGATAGTTAATCACTGTGAGCAGCCACTGTCAGAGCATTTTTATGGAGATGTTCCGATACCATGTTTCCTTTCCTGAATGTGATTCTGATACCTGGGCTAGAGGAATCAGTCGCCACAGAGTACCGATCCGAGAGCAGTGCATCAAAAAGACAAACAACCAGTTATATAACTTGTATCACCAGCTGTATGCTACTAACTCCGTATGGAAGTGATGATTGATATCACTGCTGCATGGCCTGGCTCAGTATAAACCATTTGACGAGCACAAAGCTGAAGTCTGTTTTCACTTGTAGGACTTTCCAGCGTAAAATATTGCCAATATTTCTGACATTTTAACGCTACACTACCAGAAATCACGTCTTCTTTGCTGCTCTAAAAATAGTACCTGTCAGTGGTAGTACAGTGCAACTGCTGTTTTGGAGAGATGAAGAAGTGATTTCTGGGAGAGGAAAGTTGCAGTTTTATTGCAGTCTTTGTTTTATTGGTGCGTAGATTCACGTACTTGCCAATGCCCGACACGGCATTTTCGGACGTATTGGACACATTTCAGATGCTCTTATCCAAGCATCTCGATTCATTAGATTTTTTTTGTGAAGAAATAGCTATAGTCAGTTAATGGAAAACAATAATAACCAATTGTATGCCCTTTAGTGGCAAATGCTCCTAGGAAATAACGCAGTCTGGTATAACTGGATAGCTCAAGGATTTGTGTTTAAAATATAATCACTACAGAAATGAAGTGCTCAACAGCAACAGTTCCTGTTTGATTTCCATTCAGTAGAACTCAGAGTAACGTCTTGGTCTAATTTGCTGCCTCTTTCCAGAGTTGGCTTTTGGTTTTGCTTTGTAGTGAACTGATGATGATGAAGTGGTTCAGGGGGTTCATTTCCTCAATAGAGCTGGGATTTCAGTAGCCAACAGGTCAAAAGGTCAAACACTCAAAAAGTCTTTCTTGTCCCAGCCGTGGTTTCAGAGTTATTGTCTCGTTGGGGCGTACTGTAGATTAATTACTCAGTCTGACTTCAAATCAACTTTATTGGACGCAGTGGTTGGTGGTTAAGAGCTGAGCGAGTTATACGAGGCCATATTGTCACACACCATCTAATTAGACACATAACAGGAAACTGTTTTCTTTGGGCAGGAGTTCACAGGATGTAAACAGGCTGTAAAACGTCTGTCTTCATTTTTTCCTTTCGTCTGCGATTGTAAATTTCAACAGAATCAAGAACTGATCAGGGTTAATGTTTCCAATTAAATGTTTAAATCTTCTGCTGAAAAAGGTGAACATTTTATGAAAATTTGAAAAAAGGCATAGCTCTATTACTCAAGGTTCATTACTGACTTATATTTCACGGGGTAATATTATACCTTTACTTGATTGTACTGCATATATATTATTTAATGGTAAGATTAAAGCAAAATATACAAACCAAATGATGATCTTATAAAATATATGTCTAATATAAAAATATAAGCCCTTATTTGACATAACTAATGGATTTAAGTATTTAAGTAATTTATTAAAGCTTTGTAGATCAATCATGGTCCATTATTGGACTGCCAGGTGAAAGTACTTTTTCTTTTGATGCTTTTACTTTGTTACTTAATTTTGTTGTTGAACGTGCCTCAGAGGAAGTCTCTGTCTGGATCAAACTGAACTAGGGTTCGGTTCATTTGCAGTGTGAAAACATTTATAAAGACTTTTGGACCAATCACAGGAAGTTGAGATGGAATCATTGTGGCAACAAAATCAACTAAATGCACCGGTTCATTTATTTTCTTGACGTAAGGACTCCCACCTGCAGACCGCAGACCCACACCCGTCTACAAACCAATCAATGTCAAGCACAGGTAGACGCAGCTCACATAGGTGATGATGACAGGACATACGTATGTCGCACAAAAGTAAATTACTGAAAATTACAATGTGAAACCAAAACTAACGAGATCAAAATTCGGAAACGTAACACAGACGTGAACCTTGGTTTGTTCTTTCAGGTGTAAGAACGGACATTTTCCACCTCCACATTTATCTTAATTTCATAAAAGTCTTCATCAAACGTCTGCGGATAGAAACTGAAAACAGCTTGTTTTGCAGTGTCGTTTGAATTGTATGACTTGATTACATCATTGAGTTCAGTGTTTTTAGGTCAGATATACTTTTATATACTTTTATAATCTGCTTTTCCATTATTGCTAATGTCTTGTCACGTCCTTGGGTATCTTGAAAGGCGTTATTTAAATTCAAGCTATTATTATTATGTCATGCGGGAAAGGGGGTGGGAAAGGTTTCATTCAGCTAAATATGTCTTCAGAGAATGAACTCATCTTGGCTTGATCCAATTTTTTCTGTTAAGACTTCCTGAAAAATAAATAAATGACGACGTCCTAATTGGGTTTTATGATGTTTCCACACAGTGAATGTCATCTTCTTTTAATCATTGGCTCTAACCTTTTGATGTTCAGGCAGAAAAAGCCACATCTTGTCACTTAACCTCATAACGTCTACTCCCACTGTGCAGAATCCGTATTTAATTGATGCCCTTTTCTCCTCATTAGGGACAAGTTGAGGGTTAAAACAGAGTGTTCTTCAAATTGTTGCTTTCATCGCAGGATATTGTAGTGTTTGCGTCTCTGTGACACAGCCTGCTTGCGAGTTGACTGCCGCTTTGTTTTTGAGCTTTGATGGAAATTCACAGTGATTGGTGGTTTCCGCCATTCCAGTTTGTAGTCTCATGGGAAGTGCTCCTGTTCACCTGATCTGGGTTATTTGGCTTTGATGATCTGCAGAGGTGTGTGTCTCTGTGTGTGTGTGTGTGTGTCTGTGGGTGTGTGTGAGTTTCACAGTCGATTGTGTGTGCAAGGATGCAGGCATTTCACAGACCTGACTTTCATGGCCTCACTTCAGAGAGAGCTTTCCCCTGCCAAGATATCTCGCCCTTGGGGAGACCAAAGGGAAATATTTATACATCATCCGCACAACTAATATTGAAGCCAACCTGTGAGGTCAAAGCCATTCGATGGAGACCCTCGCCAGAAATGTGCAAACACACCTCTGACACCGCCCGCCGACCCACTGGAGTGTCGATGCAACCACATCTCTGACCCACTTATCCGACTTATACATCATACACACAATTTAGACCTATTAATACCAACATGCTCCCTCTGGGACTGTGAGCTGCTGCCTGCTGCTGGAGGATCAAATGTAAACATCTGGTACTTCAGCGATGAAAACAACTCCACCATCTAATCTCAACAGCCGCTCCTCACCACACTGCATCTGTTCTTTGTTGTTTTTCTAGTTCCTGTCAGACTCATTTGATTTGATCGTCACTAGATGCCTCAGATGGTAACGCAATATCAGCTGAAGCAGCGTTTTCCTCCGTTTTTCAGTTTTGTTGTCTTGCATATTCCATCCATCTGTATTTATACTGCTTATCCTTTGAGGGGAGCTGGAGCCAACCTGACATTAGACGAGAGGTGGATACATCCTGGACAGGTCAGCAACATTCAGAGACAAACAATCACTCACATTCTCACCTAAAGACAATTTACAGTATCCAATCAACCGAACTCCAGTCTGCATGTCTTTAGACTGTGTGAGGAAGCAGGAGCACCTGGAGAAGAAACCCACGCAAACACAGGAGCAACATGCAAACTACACAAAGAACGGTTTAGATATGGGGTTTTTTAAATTTGGTACTCCAGTGATTTTATATTGCACTTCCATAAAGTTGTAGGACTTGTGAGAGTCAGGGTGACATATGCTGGATAAAACACGGTGCTGTAGTATTCCTAGAACACCGTGATTTATCCACTGCTCCTAAAAATACAATATGCTGCTGGTGATGTGAATGAACATCAAGTCTGATGCAGCTTGACATGACTGGGACGTATGTGGGAGGAATCGTGTATGTGGACTTTGACCAGTGTTATTTTATACACTCAGGGGCATCAACATTGAAATACTGATAATGAATATGAGATGATTTGGGTACTTTGCAGATGAGTGTTGTCTGTTCTGTCTGTTGTTGTATCATAAAAAATAAAGGGTCGTTGTGTTACATACTGTATATGTACAAATCATATCTATCACCTTCAGTATTCTGTGGTTTGTCTTAAGGAGATTTATTAATTTGTTATTAATGATGTTAATGGTGAAAACAATAGTTAGTGACACTACAGATGTGTGATTTTTTTAATACTTGGTCAGGTTTGTTTATGTGCAACACAATTTAATATCTTTACGTATAAAACACTTCTCAAAACAAATTGCTTCACAAATAAAAACACAAGTAAAGATACATTTAAAAATGTTAAAATAATAAAAACTAGAATTAGGAAAAATCTTCTTTTTAATGATGTCCACAGACTACTCTTGTACAAACGCAGGCTGTAAATTATTGTACATTTTAAATGCAAAGACCCATTAATTCCATTAAAAAGTAAATGTTAGCAGCTTCAAGTCTACGAGTGCATAATATAGTTCTATCACAGCTGCAGCATCAGTCATAACCAGCAGAGGACAGCATAACCCCATCTATACACTACTTGATGGCGGCGAGCTCCATTTTCAAAGCAACCAAACCAGTGAATTGATTCCGTGATGGTGCCGTCACCCTCACTGGAGGTTGTGTTGATGAGGGATGAGTCGAGTTCAGGGAAGCAGCATCCATCAGTGCTGCTGCAGGCGTTTAACCATTTTAATAATTTACAATCGTTTTCACAGATTTCATCATTGTTGTGAAACACGCCCTGATTCTTGCATGAAAGCCGTTTCAAAATCTGTGGTTGTTTTGGTATTTCAAAAATACGTCCAGATGATTTTCAAACGTGGACCTTTCTCCACTCTGACACGGATCAGATAGAACGTGAGGACGACGCTGACGTGCACGGAGGCTGTAAATAACGAGGCCACCTCTGAGACCAATTCACTGAAAAGTGTGATTTCTTGATACAGGAAGAGAAGGAAAGAGGTTGTGGGTAGAAGAAGAAAAAAAGGTAGTAGCTGAGCAGAGTAAATGAAAAGAAGATTCTTGTTTCCAGCACTCTTGTTATTGCAGCCTGTTCTGGCTGTCAGAGGACCTGCCTGAACCCTGACCTCTCTGCCAGCAGCATGAGGAAGTGGTTAAACAGACTCATAACAAGAGAGCGAGAGAGAGAAGCTGAGGCGGAGGGGAGAGAAGTGCTGTTTCTTTGGCATGGCACCTCAGGCCGCCGGTTCCTGTCCCTCACAAACTCTGTGGGATTGTCTGCTGACGACCCAGCTGCATGTTTGTGTGTCGAACTAAACCGCGTCTCCTCGTTCCCTGAGAGCGGGTGACCTCATTCTGCGTCTGAACGGCGTGCTCTCATGAGAAAAACGCCCCCCCCCCCCCAATCCCATTAATTCAACCACTCTCCACTGACCATGTGGCTGAAGTGCAGATGGATAAACCAGGCTGCTGCTCCATTGCACTCGGGCAGTTTCACGCTCATAAACGCAGTCAGGGCTCGGTGAAAGCACAGTCATCCCGCCCGCCCAATCCCTTCATGTTGTTGTACCAAAGTCTCTGCTGTGTGTGTGTGTGTGTGTGTGTGTGTGTGTGTGTGTGTGTGTGTGTGTGTGTGTGTGTGTGTGTGTGAGCAGTCTGGAGGGGACATGCCAGATGTCAGTGCTCCGTCTTGGAGCAATTAAACCGGTTGTTATGATGAAAGAATTTATTTGCCATTTGTTTCTCCTGCTCCAGACTAATTGAGTGATTGAGATCTTAATTAGATTAGCTCTGGGTTTTTTTCCACCTCCGTTCTCTCTCAGCCTCTTTAATCCCTCATTTGTATTTAAACTCTTAACTGTTAAAGTTATACCTCTGTGTTTAAAGTCTTCTGTGTGTGTAGGAGCTCATTACTGCAGCTACTGGACTAAGTCCTGTGACCATGGTGAAGTAACAAGAAACATGTATATCGTTGTTGTGCGTTGAATATCACCTGCAGGGATGAAACCATTACTGTAAAATTCCACTCGGTTATTTGCACCAATTAATCTTTAGTTACCATAATTACAGTGATGATTTGATGGATACTGTCCATGACACGTTGCGTGCATTTAACAATAACTGATATTTTGTCCCGATGTCTGCACTTAACATAACAACTGGTCGACCTGCAATAGATAATGAAAATACTATCAGCATTTTTATTGATAATATAAATCATCTGTTTCATCTCTAATCACCTGTAATTAAAGATGTTCTGATACAATTTTTCATTCACGATTCCTATTCCTGGACTTTGGGTATCGGCCAGTACTGAGTCCTGATCTGATACCAGTTCATTTAAAAGCTTAACAACTTGTATAACATATTTTAACAGCTCTATGTAACTAACTCTGTATGAAGTCATGATTGCTATCGTTTCCTTATATGGCCTGGCTCAGGTTAAACCCAAAGAACAAATCACATGGAACTTATTTTATTATCTAGTTTGACAGTAAGAACTGAAATGGAACACAGATAAATAGATTTAGGACTAAACAACAATTACTTCCTCAAAGAGTTTGAAATTGAAGTCTTGTGATCTGGACATGTGTAGTGGTGATGTCTATGAACAGGTTCAATTGTTTGCAGGACGTTTCTTTGTAAATGTTATATATCTGTATCAGTAGATGCAGTATGGTGATGAAGCAGTCAATCAGCCTTGGTGGAGGAATGTTCTGTCTGAGTGCAGATCCTGTTTTCTATTAAATTATATTGTATATTTTGTTCTCGCTTTGACCGATGATTCACCAGGTTCACACCTTTGCATCAGTTTTGGCAAATGGAAACAATCGTGGTCATAAATTCTGTCCAGAATGCTTCAGCTTCCTGTCCCACAACATCTGCTCCAATCATCATGAAAAACACTCAGCGCAGCGCCTTGTGGATTACAGCATCCATATGTCGACAAAGAGATGAAGACAAACTCTGTCTGTGAGACGCTGCTGCTCTCTGAGGTTCCTGAAATGGCCACGAGGAAGTCTTTCCAGATCAATGGCATAAAAAGCCCGATGCAGCCTTTACTTCCCTCGGCTTTAATTTGTCTCTGTACTCGAACACGTTTGTTTCTTGTGTGTAAAAATCTCTCTGCTCCATAAACCAGCCAGGTTGTTTTGCATTCTAGTTCCTTGCGAAACAGCAGTTGGGTAAAAGCTATAAATTATTTATCCATCGGTTGTTAGCAGAGATACTGTGGATGCTAATAAACTCCTGCAATGTTTGATCTCCTCGGTACCTTCGAGCTGAAAATAGTTGATTGTGACTGAGCTGTATTTCAAAGGGGCTCTGCTATTTGCCGTCTATTTATTGCCTAACAGGCAACTGGTGCATGTGTGGTTTGATGCAAGTAGAGTTAATAAAAGCTTTGTGATATTATTCAGGCAGTGTATAGATTTGTGTGTTTGTAGCTACAGATTTTTCAGTAGGAAACCTGATCAGTCATTATTATAGAATAATTATTGTGGATTCAAATAATCCTAGATACTGATGTCAGTTTTGAACTTTGTGTTTTCTGCTCACTAGATTGATCTTACTGTCGATATAGTTTTTCGAGCTGTTAGTCATGAGTACTTTAACAATGAAGGCAAATATTACTTTGTGAGAAAGCTGTGTAATTTTCTTACGCATGAAGGAGGTTCAGGTTCAGGTGCATCAACTGTACACTGTGCTACATATGGTCCTAGTAAGAGCCCATCCCCAGGTTATGTCTGGATGGAGGAAAGAACAGTTTTAGTGACACATTTGTTTCCTACACGGAGTCGATTCAACTTAACGGCTGGTTCTGGTTCTCTGGATCTAATTTGTTTTTTTTTAGTGGGGGGAGGTTTTTGATTGCAGCTATCCAGTCCCTGCTGTGCCGAGTGTGGTGTTTGCTCTCCGTGAGTGACGAGGTCGGAGCCCAGACGCCCGACATCAACCCTACATTTTCTGTATTCACATATTAATCTTTTCCACATGAGCCGTCCGACTGAAATATACTGTATATATATATATTTCACCGAGATGTTTTTCTAAGTCTGCGATAACATTATACCACACTCTCTTTAAATGATTTCCTCCTGCGCTTGTCAGAGCTGCCACTCAAGACCCGGGGAATGCTGCCATAGGAGAGTGTAGCGGACAATCAAAGCTTTCACACTCGGTGAACTTTTATGTTAGTATTACAAGGTTAATGTTACTGTGGGCCAGAACTCAAAAACAGCAGGTCGTTGCAGGCTGTGGATGATTCGTCAGTGGAAATCACACGCTCGGTGGAGCAGCGCTTCATAATTGCCCCACAACACTGACACACTGCCTGTTGATGAACTCTTCGCTCCTTACCACAGGTTAGCTCGGTTACTTAGCACCCGATTGTGTATTTGGGAGGAAAAAATCAGCAATATAAGGAGGGAATGCTGAGTATTATTGGCATCTGGTTGATTGTTACTGTAATCATGTCAACACGTTAACAACCACACACACACACACACATGCAATCTCACCACCAGCATCCTCCACCCTCCTCTCAGAATCAAACGCACATTAACTTCCAGCTCAGTCAGATCGGCTTAATACATCCACCAACTCTGCAGGGAAATTACTTGCAAGCTGAGTATTGGCAAGACCTCCGTATTGTTTTCCCCTTAAAGACATATTACTTATGAATCAGAGGGGGAACGGGGGGGGAATGAAGTGTTATTAGAAAGAGTGAAAGTTATCAGAAAAAGTAAAAGTGAGACTTTAGCACTGAGAAGTCGGGGTGGGGGGGCTAAGAGACTTGTAAAATCTATTAAGCATTTTCACCAGGGAGGTCAGAGGTTTTTAACACGGTAGCACAGACTGCGCCGCCTCCACCGGACGACGTGTTAACACTTCTGCAAACAGGTAAGAGCACAGTAAAATGTCTGTGTCCGTTCTGTCAGAGTTTCATGAGGTGAAGCAGGGGATCTGTTTCCTGTGCTAAAATTATCCACCGGCGCTGGAGGCTGCAGAGGCCCCGAGAACATAACTGCATGTAATGGTTATCGTAGTGATGTGAAGGAGAATCGGGGAGTATCCATCATCAAACCATTCTACATCAACAAGTAAAGGCTCATTCATGCTGCCTTTACAAGAAGATAAGTCGGTTTCAAACGCAACACGTGACAAAACGTGTTTGTTTGTAGTGAATTTACTAAGTAAAGCCTGGGGAGGTCATGACCCCTGTGGTGTAGTTTATGGATGCGAAACTATTTCTGGCCAAATAACTGGATTAACGTTTGAAATGTGAGACAGGGAAGAGATGGTTTATTTTCGAAACATCCTCTCAATAATGATGGAACGTTGTGTGGCATGTCATTCGGGATGTAAACATGACTGCACACTTTTCATTCACCAAATTACTCCGTGGGAAAATGGAGCAAATCTAAACATAATATCAACTAAAACAGCTTTTGCACGTTATGTTTATTAGTGATATAACATTTCAAAGGTCAGGAACTCCCCAGTGTGCAAAGTTTAATTTCCCTGTTCATACAGTCCAGGCCGTAAGTATTTGGACAGTTACACTCAGGACCAATGACTGTGCACATATTGAGCCAAATCTATCAAAACACATCGGACAACGTTCATTCTGCAGGACAATGATCTAAACATACGACCGAAGCAACCAAAGAATTGACAGGATGACGATGAATATCCTGGACTGGCCGAGTTTTATCAAGTGAAATCAGTCAGCTGTATCACACTTGCTGAAAATCAAGCGATTGACAGACACCAAGTAAGAGCTGAAGGTACAGTAGCTGCTGTGAATTCTGGGAGAGCAGCACAAGGAAGATACAGAGCACCTGCTCTGGGATGAGAGTCATTGACTGCAAATTATACAAAATATTACATATGATGGTTTTGATTAACTTCATTTGTAGCCGTCCATTTACTTTTGACCCTTTGAGATGTGGGCTCTTTGTGGAAGAAAAGCTGAATCTCACTCAGAGAAGCTCAGAGTCTCAAGAACAAGAAATGTGTCCACATGCTAATGATCTTTTTTACTTATGTATATATATATATATATATTGGCATTTTTTTAATTAAGTGTGAAAGGGGAAGAGAGTGAAAGATGACTGGCACCAGAATCAAACCTGCAGCCACTGCAGAGGGCTGAGGTAGTAGTACATGGGGCACCAGTTCTACCAGGTGAGCTACTATATGTGTGGCCCGGAACTTCTTGATATTGAAAAGTTTGAATGGCTATAATCAGAAGCTTGTATGTTTTAAAGTGAATGTAGCCTGATACTCCAGTGTTCATCTTAGTTTGACTTTAATGTCGGCTTGGGTTCAGGCTCTGAATCCATGTAGGAACTTGGACTTCCTAAAAAGATCTGGTGAGAAAAAACAGCCTGAAGTGATTTTTACTCCCCATCAACTCTTTGTTTGATTAAAAGACTTAAAGCCAGGAAGCCATGAGTCCGAGCTGCAGGCAGCTGGACGAGGCTCCTTCATGCTCGTGTTCGGTATTTGTATAAACTCTGATATGTTACTTCTCTTATACCGCAGGGGGCCATTTTGTTTATGGCCCAGGCCGAGTAGACCACCACGTCTGTGTTCACAAGCTCTTTCCACCATGAGAGCTGTAACAGGTCAGAGCTGCTCCAGAGAAGTTTCTGTCATGGGTTGAGCCCCAGACGGAAAACGGCACTCTGGGGAACCACAGGCACCCATAAATATTCAAACCCAGAGAAGTTTATAGAGTTTGTCGTTAAGGATTTATGGTGGGCTGCAGAGGCGGTCATGGGGTGGGGGTGGGGAGGGGGCGGGTGCGTTCTGTACTTGCAGTGCCGGCGCTGGTGTTGAGAAATGGAAATAAGTGTTAAGATTCACTGATGCAAACATGACACCCTACCAGTGTGAAAGTAATTAAGTCTGGTGTCGTTGGGAGGGTTTAATATTCCTGTTGAGTTGTTGCATCAGGGCGACGGCCAATTTCATTCTGCTCCATTACTTTGAGTCTTGTGAGGAAAACAGTTTTGTGGATTAATCTGTGGTGGTTTGAGGGGTCGTCATGCTTATCCATTCAACATTATATTGATGCATTTAAGCTTCATGATGTGACGCGTGCTCGATATGCATCATCAGAAACATTATTTTAACTACATGTAAGAATTAACTGTTCTAATTTGCTCATATTTATTTAATTTGTGTGATTACTTGCAAAGAAAGTGAATATTCTTGGACGGGTTCTTCCTGTGGTCATGCACCACCCGTCAACAAAATTGTATAGAAATATACATATATATATATATATACACAAATATAGGCAGTGGCAATTTTTCACATTGATTCTTTAGTGTGGAGCTAAAAAGAAAAAAGGGGAACATGACATGTTAGTCAACTTCAATGTTCAGCCCTTGTTTGTGAGTAATTGTGTGAACATCACAACACTTTTGGGGAACATCATGGGTTTGGGTCAGCATGTTTCACAACCTGCTTTTCACGCCCATGGTATCTCGCCACAACCACATGATGCTTCACTAACAAAATGACCACTTCATCTCTCACTTCACACCCAATTTTTTTCTCATCTCTCTACTTCCCCTTTCTCGTTTCTCCTTTTGTCTCCTACCTTTCCCTCTCATCTGCGTCCTCGGAGCCATCATCTCTCTCCTCCAATCTGTCTCTTGTTACTCCATAATTTCTCTTCCTCTCTTTCTGGACTTTCTGTTATTTCCAGGGGCCTCTGTGTGACCTCAGCTTCCCTTTTTTTGCCTTTTTTTTTTTTTACCACTCGCCCTCTGCTGTGTCATTTCAAATAACCCACAACCGAGCTCCGTTGCGACAGCGTCATTTCTCTTTTAAAACTCTTGAGTCTTTGGTGTTGCCACATCACGCCAAGATAATAGTAATTTTAAAGGAAAAGGTCACGCTGACGCTGTACTCTCCAAAGATATTTTCCCTATTTAGATAGTTCTGAAAGCTTTTACGAAATCATTTTGCAGTGGCTGAATACAGATTGGTACCTGGCAATTCTGATGTTACTGTGAGCAGCATGAGTGATGTTACCATCTCAGTGAGTGACAGGCAATTTATTAAAATAACTCCCTTCAAGACACTGGATGTAACCTTTAATGTCCTGGCATCTTTCCTCTTAGTCTTAAGCCTCTGCCATGAAGTAACTGCAAGTAATATCTTAGCATGTGTATTAATATCAACTAATTGTGTGTACATGTGTATTGTCTGTTGGCCTCTAAAACTTAAAGGAGCATATTAAAATATTTGAACTTCAACCAAAACCATCGAAATTGTCTCTTTAAATTAATAACTTACTTACATGTTAGTTTGAGATAATTACATTTTGAATGTTTTAATTAAAAAAGCCTCAGCCCTTGTGTTCGCAGACATGTATGTCTGAGGCACGTGACGAAGCCACCAGGGTTTTTCTTTTCTTTCTCCCGCAAGCCACACATCCTCGGCCGTGTCGTGTGATCCCACCAGCATCCCAATAAAAAGCAGGAAGCTTAATTTCCTATCCTGCCAGAGAATTGCTCATCCGTCCTCCCCTATCTTCACAAGCACTCAGATTTAAATAAAAGAAGACACTGAAACAAGGCCGATGTTACAAGAGAGTAAACAAGGCTGCCGTGTGAGGAATCCAGCCGCATTTCTGCAATATATAAAAGGGGAATTGTTGATGTCTATCTCCCTGTGACAGATGGGGTTACAATAAAAGCTGGGCCAAAGGAGATGGGGTGGTTTGATACCAGCTAAGATATAAAAAACAAAACAATTTAGGAATGCGACAGGCATGTGCTGCTCCAGACGAGAGAGAATTTTCGGCATCTTAAGTACAGATGCCTTCAATGAAAATTGTCAGACTCTTAACATGATATTCTCAATTACCGATATGTGTTTTCATACTGGAGTCATGTCTGTAGTAGAAATGATCCGGCAGTCATTGGTTCCATTCTTTATATTGTGCAGAAGTGTGCATGTGTGTGTGTGGGGGAACGTGTTTGTTTGTGATTTCACTCGTGGTCATGTGTCGAACCAATTAATTCACTCGAGTTTGTGGTTGGATTTGTTTGCTAACTGGCAGTTTGCTGAGAGGAAGCATCCATTTTAAATGAACCAGTATTTATCACACAAAACGCTGGACCAGTGCTGATTAAGGGCAACTGTAGATGTGTAATGGGTTAGCACCCGGAGCTGAAGGGAATTTACACTGCGTTAAAGGTCTCATTCCATTATTAGTAGAGCTAATGGGACTAAAGAGGGCTGTTTTCTTATGTGTCATTAGTTTCTCCTACACGCGCCCTGGTGTCTGAACACAGGAGGACTGAAAATAGACCTTTTCTGCTTTTCGTTTGATTTTTTTTTTTTCCGTCTGCCAGCCCACGAGTGAAAATAAGATATTTGATGTTGTTTTGCTGTCTGTCTTTCCTGCACCCACTCCTCCATCAGTTCTTTCACACTCAATCATGCACATATACAAATGTGAACCCACACACACTCTTCTTCTTAGAAACACACGCATGCACACATCCACCACCCGTCGAGGGGAAAATGAGGCAGACTGCACTCATGAATTCTTATTAAGGTGAGATTATTGGGACGGCAGCTCTGGCTTGTCGATGTCAATCATCGCACGTCATGCCGATTGCGATAAAAACAATTATTTTCAATCTGACTTTCGGTCCAATTACTCTCCAATTACTTTACTGTGCATGTGGCAGTAAAATTTAGATTCTCAGACCAATCAGGTCAACAACACATTTGGCTGTCAATCACAATTTAATATGAGATTTCAATTCGTATACTTGCAGGAGTTTGACAGGTAACGCAGACTAAGAAGGACTCTACTTTCACACCAGCCTCCTCCACCAGCTCCTGCTGGCAAATCATTTCTGCAAATATGCTCTCACTTGAAACAGACAATGTCACAACAGACATTAGATTTAGAAGTGAACTTATTTGCAAATGATGTCAGAGTGTCACTGCTGTTTTTTTACAAATAAAATTGCAGTTTCATCAGGTGAAAGATGTGGCATCGGATCGGTCCGTAGATTTGCATGCTTGCCGATGCCCGCCCTGGTGTTTTCAGAGGCATTTCCAATGCTGGTATTAACATCCGAACATCTGTTTGTTTGTAGTTTGTTGTCAGTTACAGCTGACTGATGAATGTAAACTTGCCTCCGTAGGAACAGTGATTACAAGCCACAACATAATCGTGCACATACACGCATGTCTCTGCATCGTACATTTGGTTCAATGCTTCAACACATCTTCACCTCTAATCTCGGGAAACTTTAAATTCGGAAAAACAGAAGAAGAAGAAGAAAGAGCCTGTGAACATCTTCTTTCTGCGTAATTCCTCCGAGTCTGTCGGCCTCCATCTGCGTGCACGTCCATCAATAAGTCAACGTTACATCTGTGAGTTGCTGATATATTTATAGGGATTTCCTGAGGCTTTCTCTCTGCATGCTGGATGTTTCCTCGTGACACCGAGTGCTGTCAGGTGCTGCCTAAGTGTTACTGGGTGACATCTGACTCAGCCTAATGTTACGTCTGAGTTATCCGTCGTGACTGTGGACTGTCTGATGACATTTGTCAGTATTTACTGTTGTAGGTAAACAAAGGCTTCTCCTCCCGACTGTGACTCACAGTGGACAAGGGCACAGAGAGTTCATCTTCTGTTTGTTGGGAGCATGACCAGGGCCCAGTCGGACATGTATAGACTGTGGCAGGTTGTCTTTGTTAAGGATGGGCTGATAGAGACATTTCCCCGTGGATGTCAAAGGACAACTTCCCAGATGTGTCTGAGTGAAGCTGATTTTTTTTTTATGTCCTCCCTCTCTGTCTTTCTCATTTCCTCCTCTTTCATAGCCCTGCTTCCTTTTTCTGTCTTTGCAGAGAGTACAGTATCACACATTTAATAACAGCTTAGTGGGTTTGGCCTGAGGACGTTACTCACAGAGATAAGAATCAGGGAAGTCTGTCACTACAACTCTGAAATGCTTTCTGATCTGTTTTGTATTTGCAAGATATGAAACAGTTCTGTTGCACCCCAGTTCATATTCTGGTTTATATTCTCCAGGTGCCCCCGTTATTTTTGTAACAGATGTCTGGCCTGTTTAGATACGCTCTATTATTTGGGGAATGTATTTGGTACGGACCATGATGCCTCAAATTATTACTCTTTATAATTCTCTAAACAACTTCTTAAAGAGCTATAATAAAACATCATGGGAACTTTGAGCAAGATCACTGCAGTTTGAAATACTTAACAAGGTTATTTAGGTTGCACACAGAGAAATTAAAGGACAACCCAAATAGCTGGAGGTTTGATGATTGCAAAAAAAGTTTGTGGTCGCTCAGGAGACCTGAAGTTAACCTTGAAGAATGGTGACCTACGAGTTGTCCTGGTAGACCTGCTAAACGCTTGTGGGTCAATCCCACATTGCCTGAAGACCAGATATGAATTCTGTTTGAGGTGATCGTGCCTTGACAGATATAAAGAGGCCCACGGGTGAAAGACTTTGAATTACCAGCCTATAGTTCAGGTGTGTGAGGACAAGAAGCAGGTATTGTATGTTCCTTGTGGTGATTGGCTGCGGAGGTTTCCAAGCTCAGTCTACTTGATGGTTGTTGTCAGCTCTGCAGGGCCTTGACATAAGGAGCAGGAAACAAGCAGCTCGAAGGAGGACGAGGAGGCAGAATGTGGGTCTTGCTAGATAAGGAGAAGGCGAGACGAGGTAAACTGGCAGCCAGGAGCACATAGGTGGTGATTTGGTCCATTGACTGAAGAGTGTTGTGATTTAATGGTTGAAACTCTCAACTAAGTTTGGGCACCACCTGCTGACATCACCTGGCTAAAGGCCTTTTTTTTACCTCAAAAGGAAACCAGAGAATGGAACTCGACAGGTCAGTTCATTTTATTTATGCAGCCCAATATCACAAAAGTGCTTCAGGGGCATTTAGAATCCGTGCAGCCTCCTCCTCTGTCTTTAGACTCTCATAGAGGAGGGATCATGTAACACTGCAGACAAACGTACAAACTAAACTTAAAATATGTAAAAAACTTCAAGTGCTGCATAAAAGCTCAATAAGGAAGATATTAATAAATGTGATAGTTATTTATAATCTGCTCTCTAGGATTGTGAGTGCTCCTCTATAACTAGTCAGACTAGCCCACCTCCTAATTCCCTTATATAACTAAAATAATAACTCTAATAAGCATAGTAAGAGAAAATCTGACGCACTTTTGTGATTGTAACTCTCACAGAACATTTTCGTGACACTGACAAGTTTTGGTGGAATCTGTTGTAATGAAACAAAATCTCACAGCGTCAGATATTTGGATATTTCTGTAACAGCATTAAATCATAATCCCTGGTCTGTCTGTGACCGAATATGAAGACTTTCATGGTCATGCAGCTGAAGCACAAAGATCTGAAGCTGCCACTGTCGGATGTCATAGGTTTAATAAAAGTCGTCATCATGGATAAAATACTGAGATGAGGTGGAAAGTGGGTCTTAACACTGGGTCTAACACCAGCAATAAAAAATAAAAACCCTCCTGCCTGGAACTCAGCTCAGTGTCTGACTGTCCACTTGTTGGCAGAGGTCACCTGCCACCACCCCCCCACCACCCACCACAGGTTACCCGCAAAGTCTCATTATCCTTTTATTCCAACATTTATCTGACAAGAGAGCAGGGAGGGAGCATCCAGGCCACGTTTAAAGATTAATAACAGGCGGTAAAAAGAGAAGAAAGGCAAAAAAAAAGAGAGAGAAGGCCTTAAACTAGCAATTCTGTCTAATGTCTGGATGTGATAGGGTTGACAGAATTATTAATCAGGAACTAAAGAAAATTCAGACCTTTGCTCTCAGTTGCTTCACTTAGTGTCTTTAGTTAGCACTATTACATAGCAACTGAAGGTCGAGAGGTCTGCTACTAATTGGTTCTACAGGGTTTTGAGTAACAGCGAGCGGAGCCCAATTATAAAATCACTGAGACACCACAGAGGAGTGAGAGCGAGGAACAGAGGGAGCATAAAAGAGTGAGAGAGGGAGAGAGTGACAAGGGACGTGCCGGAGAGAGGGACCACGGAGGAGGAAGACTGAAGTGAAGCTGTTTCATCACTTTCGCTTCTCTTTCCTCAGCAGCGAGCTATTAATAAAATTTATAAATCAGCGGTGGCATAAATTTTAATAGCGGCGGTGGAAAAACAGTCAAGGTCTCTGAAGATGGCTGCACCTCATTTGAAATTCCATTTGCATAAAAGATTCACGTAACACAGGCAGATTTGAAGGGACTCTTTCTTTTTTATCGCATGTTCATTTATTAGTAATAGAAGCCTTTTTACACGGCGGGATCTGACACGAGCACTTTGGAATATAAATCAGTGTCTTTTCAGAACAAGTGTCTCCTCCTTTTTGCTCCCTGAGCCTCATGTGTGGCGTGCACTTGTGTGTGTTTTTGTCCACGCTTGGATGTCCAACAGCGGATCTGAGGTGGCAGAGGCATTGTGTGTGTGTGTGTTTCTTGTGTGATTGTATGTGTGTGAGATTGTGTGTGTGATGAGACGTCAGCAGACAGGTTCAGTTCAACCTGGTGGTTGTTCCTCTGAAAACAAAGGAACAACCACTCCCTGAATTAGTGCCTTGTCGGGGAGGTGGAGAAGCCGTGTCGGGTGGAACATCATCGCCCTCTTTCTTAGACACTTCTGTATGTGAGGGGACATGTTACCAGTTTGTTGGGCTGGAAGCTCTTAGTCAACTGGGTTTGTGCTGCGTGAGATTTAAGGTAATGTGCTGTCATTTCAGTGGCTGCTTTCAACAGCAGGAGACTTGTGGATCATCAACTAAAAACATCCCTCTCACCTGAAATCATCTATTTATATATTTATAATTTACAAGCAGATTACATTTTCATTCATGTTTACTGAGAAAATAATTTTTTGTTAATATTTTTGCATGTGCAGTGAATATTGCATTATTAGATAAATTCTTGTTATGTGTTAGGCAGAGACATTAGGTCCGTCCCGATTGTGAACACGATATCTTGAGAACCTCTCCAGGGAATCTTTTCAGATTTGGTACAAACATTAACTCAGACTCACAGATGAAGTGTTTGGATTTTGGTGGTTGAAGCTCAAAGTTTAAGGTAATGGTGATGTTGCCAATCCCTTTTTCCCTCATTTTGTCTTGAGAATGCCTTGAGATAACCATTTAAAATTGGACACAAATATTAATTTATACTCAGGGATTAAGTGATTACAATTGGTGGTTGAAGGTCAGAGGTCAAGGTTACTGAGCACAAAAGCCATTGATGACATTTGTTTCAACAACATGATGGGGAGAACATTTTAGCAGGGGACAAGGTTTATTGAAAAACTTGAGAGCCTCATATCCAACCCACTTTGATCATTATGTGACTGGTCACTGTGGAGTGAGCACCTGATAAAAGTCGTGTTGATTCTCTTGTGTTTGTCCACTGAGACTCTCAGTCGGCCTGGGATTATCGTCAGCCTTTAATCAACTTGGAGCAGCAGCCACGTCCTGCTTCCTCACCTCTAACTTCTGAGCCACGATTGCATCGACAGTATTGACCGAGATGATCAAACAGAAGGTCTATACATACACCCAGGCCATTACTTTATTTGATCTTTGGCGGGCCTCTAAGTAAGTCAGATTGAATCAGTGTGATTGAGTAACACGAAGGAATCCAGTCCTGCTTCCCTTCAATTTAACCAGAATGACCAGTACGTTTTAAATAATTCATTTTCATTCATCATCGGTCTTTGGCACTTCCAAAAGTCGTGTTTACAAGAATGTTTATTTTCCTTTTTTTTCCAACTCATAGCAAACAGAAGTTTTAGGTTACATTCAAAGTCCCCCTACATGTAGAACATGATTTACAGCACAGAATATAATGCAGCTGTTTGCAGCTATGAGATTTATGAATGTACATTATGTAATGTTTACATTTTAAACATCAGCCAACAATTTGATATGTTGACAAAAAAATGTTTCATATAGATACATAGTTGAAATAGAACTGCAGTTGCTACACTATTGCAATTTAAAGGCAGAACATGAGTCAGGATTATGAAATTTAATCGTCCTTTACATTAATACGCAGCAAAAACCTGAATATTCAACCCAAAAATATACCTGTTGCATCCAATTAATTATGTACAGCTGCCAGTATCAAGTGATTTCTTTATCGTTGTTAACTTCTGTTGGTTTTCTCTTCTAATTAAGCAATTAATATCTGCCGTTTTGATTGTTTGCTGTTTGCCTTAGTGGCGCCAGTGCTCTATTTGTCTGTTTGCAGGAGGACAGCAGTGTGCTGAATAATGCATGGCACATCTCTGTGACAGACAGCACAGCCATTTGAATTATGAACATATCGGGTGAGAGCCTAACTCACACTGACGTGTTTGAAGGGAAAAGAGAGTGTAAGGCCGAAAAAAAAAGTCTCATCGTGAGCTTCTGCCGTTTCACCTTTTATTGGATGCGATGGATGAGAGGAAGAGTGGTCAGCTCGGATTCTTTAATGTGTCTTGTTGAAACCCTTTGAAACCTGAAGGAAGGCAGCGCTGCGTGTGGAACGTGCTGCTGTCAGGACGCCTCATTTAGCACATAAATGTGTCTGATTTGCAGGTGAATTGGACCTTTTCTCTTCTGACCTTCTGCCAGAGGTGTGTACTTGTACACGCATGCAGGTGGAAATGATGGATCAGGAAACCCCGTCCCTCTCTTTCCTCTTTCACCACCGCAATTAGATGATTCACTTTGAACATTGTCAATCGTTTGTATTGCTCGTAAACATCATTGATTAATAAAACTTGAGCACCAGCAAAAAAGAAAATATAAATAATACATACATATACATATATACCAAACCCAGGTATTAAACAGGTTCCAGTGCTAAATTATGAAACACAGTAGTATCAATAAGCCCATATTTTATGAACCCTTCCTGCTAGGTTAGAAAAGATGTTAAGGATTACGGATTATGTTATTAGATTATGTTGATCTGATGCGTAAAATGGTTGTAGAAGTCAAAATTGCAAAAAATGTCTGAGATTACCCAAATTCACCCTCTGTATAATCATTGAATACTCAGGCATGGTCCCAAATACTGTTGATGCCAACCTCACGTTAACCCTCATGCATCCCCATGTTTTCTCAAAAGTACACAGTCACATCTGCATATTACATGATTTATATTGCTATCGTTCCCTGTGGCAGCTTGTCAAGATGTTTTTACTTGTGTTTGTTCTCAGGTGTTCTTTGATAAAGTTTATAGGGACAAGCTGCTGTTTGATCTGCGGGAAACGTGAGCTTTGTGCAGAAGAAAGTGTGAGTAAGACATTGGGGCGTGCTTCAGGGGCGAACTGGGGTAAAGCGCAGCGTTCTGCAGTCTGTCACCTTGAAGAGAGGCAGAATGTGCAGTTCAAATCTGCAGGGAACAGATCTGTCATGAGAGACGCCTGGGCATCGCTCCCCTGGGAGACGGAGGGGGAGACGGAGGGGGAGACGGAGGGGGAGACGAGGGGGACTGTTGGTGAGAGACAGGTAAGAACAGCACTGGGGAGAGGAGTACTGAGAAGGGAGAGCTGATAAAGAAATAATGAGAAGCTGTGTGTATGTGCCTGCACCGAAATCCAGAGTAGTGCATCTGACAAGGTATTAGCACATTAAAGTGAAATAAGGGGAAACAAAACAAAAACAAAAACAGAGAGAAGCTGCTGCAGCTTTGAGGGACGTTTTGGCCCTTTTTCTGCAGCGATGCACAGCCGACGCTATGCAAATCAGGCTCAGTGTTTGCCCAGCTTGAAAAAGCTCTATTATCAGTAACAGCAAAAGAAAAAAGTCTGGCTGGGGGTTATTTTACCTCTCCCAGCGGGAAGTCTACACATTAACAAAAAGAAAATTGAACATTCACCGCCTCTGTTATTTCTCTATTTTCCATCCTCTCCCCCGCATGAGGATGCTGCACCCTCCAAATTAATTACCTCTGAATTTGTCTTAATGATATTTATACTTTTTAGTGTAAGTGTCTAATTGCGCTATACAGTATGTTTTAGAAGACGAGATATTTGCAAGGGAAAAAAACGGAGAGAATTTCTCAGCTTGTTTGGGTTTTTTTTTTTTTCTGATGCTCAGCACATCATTAAGTCTGCTCCCTTTGTGACTGTGCTTAACCAGCTTCCTCTCTCCTCCCCGCTGCTGTCTCTCTCTCTGGGGATAGATTCTGCACCAGGCTGTTGGTCACTTAGTCAGTGTGTGTTTCAGAGGCTGAGCAACGAGCACAGAGAAAAATAGAGTATGTGTTTAAAGCTCTGTAAATATGTTTGAAGGAGTCAGGCTGGTGGTGGTGGTGAGGCAGAGCATAAAAGAAGATGGGCTTTATTGAATCTTTGGCCCAGAGGTGATTCATCTGGACCTCGTGAAATATTTGAAATCTCAGATTTTCATATATCAATATTCTTATTATGCAGTTAGTTTGCTAATGAGATCAAGATTAAAGTAAATGTGACTACAATGATATAAACAGACCAGTGTAGTCCAATAAATAACTGTTAGAGAATATACTGCACATTTATATCATGAAAAGTACATTATACGTATAGATACTGATGGTGAATAATGCAATTCTATTTTTGTAAACATCTTATTTGAGTAATGTATTTTTTATTGTGCCTCTAAACGACTGTGTGGTTATATTATGAATATTCATCTGAGTGTGGGACGCCGCAGCATCTACTTATCATATCTACACAACTTAAAAACAGAATACTACATAAATAATTCTACTGCATGTGAAACTACCAATGAACAAGTAATTCACTGTGTAAACAAAGTCACTGATGCTACTGCAAAGAATAAAGAATAAACCTCTGGTTTTCTTGATCTTTTTAAAATTAAAAAGGGTTTTTTAACTTTCAATCATATTTTCAAAGCACAGTTCTCAGCTATGGAGACATTCTGTCCACCTGTCTGAGATGAGAAAAAGACAAACAGTAGATCTGATTAAAGAAATGAGGAGACTGCAAATTAATTTAAAAAACATATGACACATTTTCATTCTGTTTTTCACACTTTGAGGTTTGACTGTTTCTATTTTGACTCTGTCATATAGTTTCTTGCATCAATCCAGTGGATTGTCACTTTTTTAACATCTGACTGAAAGAAAGAAACTGTTTGCTCCGAAAGCAGAGAGCTCATGTTTTCCACATTTGTGTTTCCCTGTTCGTTTTGCATTAGCATAACAGTGCTCGACAACATTTGATACCATAGAGCTACTTTTGATTCATTATTTGTAGCACACATTGCTATCAAGCTGGAATACACTTGCTCAATGGAAGGGGTTGAATTCCTCATCATAACTCCACCAGTTCTCATTTATGTTAGACAGTGACCTTCAGTTAACCTTTGCAGGTGCCGTCTACTGCCGGAGACGTGAATCTATAGGATCTCTGTACATTTAAATATAAATCTGCACAGAGAAAGGACCTGATGTCCTCACCTGTCTCTCACCTGTTACACGATGTCCCCGACACCTCCTGTGTCTTCTCGTGAATGTGAGAGAGACCTGTGAACCTGGCCTGTGAATATGCTCATACATTCGCAGATATATCACACAGTACAGCATGTAACACATATGAACTGATTCTACGCTCGGAGAAGATGCAAACAGATGGAACGGGATGGAGCACACATACACACTCTTGCAGAATAAGCTCAACAGCGACTGCTCGCCATCGCTGTGGGCTCATGGCAGCTGCTCGATGTAGCAGAGAGTAAATGAGCTGGACAAATCAGATGTGGCTCTGAGCACTTCTGTCACTCAATATGTTTTTATATAGGATTTTTGTAAACAACGAGATTGATGCAATCGTGTTTGTGGTTCATACAAAAACATATTTTGCTGGAGACTCTAATGTATTTGTTAGATAACTGGTTTGATTTCTAGAGGGAAGTGTGGTCACAGGAAACAAATAAATGATGCTAAAAGAGGGGAATGAACAGGATGTGGTTAAACTGCCAGGAACCACTGACACCTCCTCCACTTGGCTGCCTGTGGGTGGATCCACCTCACTGTCAATTCAAATGCAAAAACAAAAACAATCTTTTTTTTTTTTTTTGAAACAACTTTGTCAGATCACATGTACGTGAGTTTCTCCTGCTGGCGCCATAGTGAAATCTCTGGATACTTTTGAGTGAGCCCATGTGAGAACGCCGCAGGAGAATGTTTCTAACACGTGACAAACACAAAACTGAACATAAAGACTATTAATATCTCAGGATGAGCCACACACGTAGAAGATGAAGATGTCCCCTTGGAAAGACAACAAGATTCTTATTTGGTGACGTCAGTGTTGATGTAAATAAAACACGTGATCCCTGCTACGCCCTGCAGCGTCACCCCTCACCTGAAAGCTCCTGCTCCGTTCTTCATACCTGCGACGATGCTAAAAATGGATTTTGACTCTTTGACACTTTTATTCAACTTTCCCGCTTTTGTGAGAAACTTCTCTGCCTTCATGACACACTGCTGTCTGTAGGTTCTATAAAGTGAATACATAATGCCATAATGAATTTCTAAGTTTATGAGGAATCTAATCTCATTATCGATTTAATTACAAGGTGGTGACGGTTGAAATACCGTAAGATATTTGGCCTTCTGTTAATTTCCTCTGAGGCTTAATATTATCTTTCATAAAGGTATGATCATTTTTACAGATTTCATCAGCGGTGTTATTTATTTTAGGCGAGGTTGTGCCCCTTCCTCCATAATTCGCTGTCGGAAATGTTAATTTAGGACCAATTGAGATTCAAATTTCAATAATTACAGTTTTGTTGCAATTTGTGATTTGCCTGCTTCCTTTTGATATTTCGTCATATAATATTCACACGTTTGACTTTTTCCAAATCTTGCTTTAATCTGTGAGCTTCTCATGTGGTCATGTAATGTTAGTTCAGAGCTGTGATGCAGAGTGACCACTGAGTTAAAGAACTCACTGCTCTGAGGATAATATTAATGACCTCTGATTGGTTATTGTGATTTTAAAAGTGATACATATACAATGATAATAACCATATAGAAAAACACACAGTTCAAATGCTATAATAATAAACAAGGTAAAATGTTGGGACTATGTTGGTTGAATTTAGAATGTAGCTTGAAATAACAGAGGCTTAAAATGTTTTACTTTCCAATTGGCCAAGATAAACTAGTCGGGATGTTTTATAAAGGGAAAGCTGCCTTAATCTGGTTGTGGTCAGACATGACACTAGACTGATATTACTTCTCTCCACCATGTGGTTTCAGTGCCCGGCTGAAGGCCCCTCAGTGATTTGATCCTGGGTGTTATGAGCTCTGCCTCCGGCCTCCTCCTCAGGTTCTGACGAATCAGGTTCATACAGGTTCAAGAAAAGTTGGGTCCTGGTTCAAAGATGCAGCAACTCTTTCAAAAACGTGCCCTGGTTTCACTCTCACCGAAAGGAAATCCTGCCTTCTCTCCCAGTGTTCACCTTTTCTTTTCATCTCAGCTGTTTCCCTCATCCTCTTTCTCTTGTTATCCCTGCATCCAAATACCTCACCCCCTCAGTCCTATCCCTCCACTGTGGATATTGCACTTCTTCTCTCCTGTTTTCTCCATTGCTCCATCTCAATCAAGAATGCAGCAAGTTTTATGAATTCATCAAAATGATCATGGACAGTCCGGGGAGGCATGCAGGGAGGCAACAAGGCGAGACGATGGCTGTTGGAACAGACGGAGGGGAGAGGAAAAGGGAGATGGAGGGGAAAGAAGAGCAAAGCGAGAGGGGGGGTGTTGCTGTACTGCTGAATTTTAATGAGTACCAGGGGGAATTTCTTTCTCACATTTTTTTTTTTTTCCTTGCTCAGTTTCCGTTTTCTTTTTTTCCTTGGATGCACCCATCTTCTCCGTGGCTCTAAATCACTGTCACACAAATGAGCTTTAACGCAGTCTGGCTCTGACCTGGACGGCAGCGTGTCACTAAATGGAGCCATCGGCTACGCACCGAGAAAACGGCGCTCCGAAAAATTCCTAATTGAACTGCCAATTTGTCATGTTTATCTTTACTGTCTCCCCAGCAGCCACCAAGCCACACATGCGGCACCCGCGACATCCCCTTCCCTGAAACCAGTGCAGATGTAAGCAGTGTTTCCTACATGACAGATCTGCTGCTCATTGGTGAATTATTCATTCTTTTCATTAGAGTTTCCAGATAGCATCACAAGCATCCACACTTTCTATTTCTGGTCTTTGTGTTTTTCTCTTGAAGTCTTTCTTTCTCATCAACTTTCTCCCCTATCTTCCCCCACTAAGCCCTTACGGCCTGTGGCTCCTCCACACTATCTCCCTCCCTCTCTCTCTCTGTCTCTCTCTCTCTCTCTCTCTCTCTCCCCTGGGAAGACTTTATTATGCTTTGCTCTGACAGCAAAGTACACAGATAAAAGATAATTGCCTGGCTTGACTCCTCCATTGATATGAAAATAGGATTTAAATTATTCACAGTGGTTTAAAGGTTAGTTGAAGGTTATTAGTGGTCGATAGAAGTAGAAAGGCACGGGCAGGAACCTTGTATGTTGCAAGCTGTGGCCGGAAGGTGAGGCGCCTTTTCCGAAAGGCTCATTTGCAGTGCAGGCAGCGGAGACATCTTGTGAACAAACCACAAAAGCCTCTCAGGGGGATTTGAACATGGCGGTGGAAGTCAGTTATTAAGCAGCAAATTAAGGGTGGCTTCTCCACAGAAAACATTGTCGGTTGTAAAGAAGGCTGCATTCGATCCCCGCCTGCGCTCTAATCCTTTCCCTTCGTCTCCTGTCTCGCCTTGAATTGCAGCTCCTCCCTCATGCGCAGCCATCAGTGCATGTTAGGTAATAAACAGTGCCTGTCTCCAGAGGACAGACAAGGTTGGAGTGTTGGGTTTAAATCAGGGTCAATTCTTTTGGGACACTGACTTGTTTTGCACTGTGGACATGATGGACTCAGGAGGGGGTGAGGGAGAATTACCTGCTCTGTTCTTGCTGGTATCCCTGAGGACACGTTCACTGATCACAGCAGGGGTTTGTGGGATAAATAGGAGAGAGTAGAGGTTATGAGGAGTCCTTTTTCTGCTCCCGTTGTATTACCTCGGCACTGGCTTGTGTGTCTGAAGGGCTTTGTTACGCCTGCAGACAGGATTCAGACGTTTCTTACATGGGAATGAGGCAGTAGGTGGCTTGTAAACAAAGCAATCCTGTCATCATCCAAAGGTTTGGCTGCCACAACTGTCTGCTTCCTCTTCACAGTTATTAGACTGTCTGCACAGTGGATTTTTTTTTGTGATGCATAACCTGAGCTTGTATTAGTGACCTATTACATCTTTTGTCTATAAGATGCTGAAAGAAAAAGGTGACATTGACTTTCAGACTAAATATTTTGGGGTTTTTTTAACAGTAAAAATCTTAAAACAGGCCACTGGGGGCAGCGGTATAAACTGAAAAAACAAATGTGACATTTTATCTCCGTGTAAAGTTGAAATCTGAAACGGTTCCGACAGATATGGAGCAACATCATCATTCTTTTATAGTTAACTCTGTGCCTTCAGAAACAATATAAATCACATTTTTTGTTTTGGTTTTGGTCTCCACCAACTCCCAATGTAAGAGCTCCTGAATTGGAATCAGAAATACTTTAATGATCCCTGAAGGATCCAGAGTTTGTAAAAGAATATGTGCATTATAATACAATAACCTAAATGCTCCACAACTGACTTTATTTGTCGTTTGTTGCCCAGCAGGTCGTTGTTGGTGAACTTTGACCTGAGAGATGGTAAAATGCTCCATAGATCTGAAAGCAACTCCAGGATTGGACCATAGTGCATCACTTCGAGCTACAACTGTCTCACAAAGAAAAACACAGTTAAATTTTTTTTAAATTAGAAACAATACATTTCTTTGTATTTGGTCATTTGACTCAAAACATATATTTTTTATAAAGCTTTTTATTAATGATCCTCAAATCAATACAAAATCAATGAGACATGTCCACCGAGGATAAAACAACAGCTCCACCAGGAAGACTGTTTAATGCATGAAGGCAGCATAATATAAACCCAATTAAAAGACAATAAGACAATTGAAGACATTAAATGTGTTGGTTGTAGGACACACACAGTACAGAAAGGTATGTGTGATAAAACCAATAAAAGCAGCAACAATAAAAATGGGGATAAGATTGAGGGCTGTGCAGGGACCTAGAGGCAGTTTTTGGTGTATTAGAATGAAGAGTTTTTATTGCTCAGGGGAAAAATGAAAACTTGAATCTGTTGCAACTGATTTTCAGAAACGTCCTGTGTGATTTGTCTTCTAAAAATATCTCAGAGAACGCTGCTGCTCTTCACTAGATTTTAGCTTGAATCAAGTTGAATTTTTCATAACAGTATGAGCATTTTAAATGTTAATGATAACCTCCTTCAAGAAGGTTCTGTTTTCACCCCTGTCCGTCTGAAGATTACGCAAAAACTCCTGGATGAATTTCAATGAAACTTTGTGAAAGGATTTGATATGGATCAGGGAAAGACCTGTTAAGGTTTGGTTTCGGATCCGGATCAGATGGTGGATCCAGAAATCGGATGTTTTTTTTGACATTTTCACTGATTTCTTAGAGAATATTTCCATGTTTATAAAAGTGATTTCTTTGTTACTGAGCAATCTGATGCAGTTTATTGAATTTAAAGGGACTAATGGGCTTTAGCAGACGTATGTGCTTTACTGAGTGTCATTCAGTTTGAATTTGCAAACATATTTAGTCAGATTTTGCCGAGAGGATGGATGTGTGCATCTTTCAAGGTAAATAAGAATCCATATTCATCCTTGATGGATAATCATTCTGCATGAAAATGATTCCTCTTATCATTTTGGATTTTGTACTGTAAAGATCAGTAATTTGATTCCATCACTGGAAGGCAAATTTGTTTTTATTCAGAATTCAAAAGTCTCTCCCCTCGGCTTCTGCCACCCAGGGATCTGATTGATTACCTGAAGCCCATCACTTCACAGCAGAACATCCTCAGAGAGCAGCCAAGCACCATTTTCCCTCTTATTCTTTAATTAGCGATACAACCCCTGGGTGCTAATCTATGCGTCCGCTCTCTGTTATTCTTCAGATGTGCACCACTTTGATTTCTCTGACCCAACCAGTGTACAGTATTTGGATTGGTGTGCGCAGCAGGAATGCTAATATGTTCCTGGAAAGGGAGACGCTGTCAGCCTGTTGGCAGACAAGAGAAGATCAAGCAAGACTTTCTTCTCTCCATATTCACACCTGTACGCATCATCCCTCTCAAATAAATTCAGATTTATTGCTGTCCCTGAAATATCCTGAATGTAATTCCCAAATTTGGCAGGTGAAGAGACCGCAGAGAGGCAGTCCTACAGAAGCAGATCCAGTTTTATGTCCCTAAAGTCCTGAAACATTTTAACAGGATGAGGGGGGAAACAATGAGGAATGCCCCATAAGCTGCTTGAATTTGAACAATGTGGTGAGTTTAACTCTTTGTTATCTCCTGTGGTTTGCCAACAAAATGAAATTACTGACTGGCTCATAGTGATTCAGCGCACAACTCAATACAACCTGCTTTCTGTTGGAAGCTCCACCAGTGTGATCAGAGGTTTTGAGCTTTGCTTAAAGATGCTTTAGCAGGTGTTTGTGTGCGGAACGTAGACGTGAACACTTTTCCCTCAGATTTCTTCAGCTCTGATTTTCAGCCAGTATGCACCCCCCCCCCCATCATCTGTCTGTGCAACCTTGATAATAAACTGTAGAGAAGGTCCTAAAATGACTTAATCAGTGATTCATGTGAGACTAAAGTGAAGGTTAAGCTGCCTGGGCATCCCGCTGATGAGGCCAGGTTTGTGTATCAGTCATAAGCCAGTGTCACTACCTAGTACACTTCAAACAGGCTTAGTGCAAAGCCAATTACCATGACTTTGCATGGTGTTGATCTGGCTGTGACAAGAATGGGTTTAATTGTGTATTGCCGTGATGGCTAATGCTAATTTAGTAGCCTCTAGGACAGCCAAGCCCTGAGGTAAACAAAGCAACGGGGCTAATATGTTGTTAGTGCCATCTCCATACTCCGGCAGAGCTGCTGCTAATCTTCTTACAGCGAGCAGCATGTAGTCATGCACCTTCAGGCTATGCACTCCCTTTTTTTTCCCTCGTAGAATTAATGCACATCTGTCACTGTTACTGTACAGCCGAAGTCTCTGGTTTAATATAAATTATCTCTTAAGTGGATGCAATGATTAAAAGTGGAAAATGACTAAGAAGACATTCAAGAATGTTCTGTTAGTCATTGTTGTCATTGGGAAGCTGATGTCATGTTACACCTCTGGGAGACGCAGGCTGTCATCGGCTGATGTATGAAAATCTCAAACTTGTACAAATGTGATGTAATTAACTTCCTACAACAGGTTTTAACTAATGGTCATTTTGATGGTAAAACCTTTGGTTCAGATCTTTGGAGTTTTCAGTTTGGTCTAAAATAATATTACAGGTGTGAAAGATGCCTCAGACCCATTGACTGGAAATCAAAAAGACCATAGACTCCGAATCCAGAAATAAAAGCCAAGCTCGACAATAACACACTGTCCAATGGGGGCAGGTCACAGGTGTTGCTGGGCGTACATTGTCCTGAGTCAGGCTCCACCCCCTCCTCCAAATATGGTTTCAAAAAGTCAAGATGGCACTGGACAAAATTTAAAACCAAGGGGTGACGTCATAGTGGATTTCCACTTGTTCCGATTACTCTGGTCAGGCTCAAACTGAACTATGGTTTGGTTTATTTGTGGGGGGGGGGGGGGGTTCAGGTATCACCCATTTAACTGTAAAAGAAGAAAAATGACCAAGAGAGAAGTAGCCAAGGTAACAGCAGGAGGAGAGTTTTTAATTTTAGTTTGGTCCAACGACGATGCAAGAAAAAGGTCACGGCCACTGTTGTTGTCATGAGTAACTTATCGGAACACAAAAGTGCACTTGATGCACACGCATGAAATTTCTCCTGATTTGCACTGACAGGTCAGCAGAGGACGTGCGTGTGTGTGTGTGTGTCTGTGTGTGTGTGTGTCAGTGTGTGTGTGTCTGTGTGTGTGTGTCTGTGTGTGGTGAGGGCAGCCCAGTTTCATATCTGTGCAGGAATGTTCCCTGCCTTTGAAGAGTCTGCTGTCTGTGCTCAACAAATATCAGGTCCAGAATGAAGGGAATGTGGCTTCACAAGGCTCCATCCAGCCCTGTTTTATTAAGGGATCCCGTTCGCTTTTTCATCCTGCTGCCTCTGTTGTTGTGGGGGGTACGAAGAGAGCACATACATACTGATGAGGTGAGCTGGACTCCAGGCTGGAGCTCAAAGAGACATTCTCCTTCAGTCAAAACACAAACCAGGCCGACTGAGTCCAGGATGATGGAATCACAATGAGGCTGTGGTTTGTGGCTGGAATGTGAGTTTTTTTTACCAGGGAATTGCTGGAGAAATGACAAAAGATGAGCAGAGTTAATGAATGTCAGACAGAAATGATAAAAACCCATCAGTGCAGTATAGTGTCTATGGTTCATGTTTGATTACTAATTACTGTAGTTTCTATTGGTGTCATTAGTCTGATAATTGGCTCCTAAATCACAATTAAAATGACCTGTTGTGTTATTAATGTGATTAGAAGCTAAATTATTATTCCATTTTGTCCTCATCATTTAAACATTATATTGTTGGAGATGAATACTGCAACAATCCTGTGAGCGGTAAGGCCTCAACTTCTTTTTCCTCTTCTGTTTCGTCTTCCTCTCCTGCAATTGGTCCGAAAGTCTGAATAGTCTGAAGTGTTTTCACACTGCACACAAACCAGATGATGTTTCAGTTTGATCTGGACTGTGACCATTCTGGTCCGTTGGTCCAGACTATCATCCGAGGCACCTTTCACACCAGTTATTTAGGTTCAGATTATTATAAACAAGGTAGGTGTGAAATCGTCACATGTGAGTGACTACAGGCATCCACCCCCATCAGGAAAAACTTGATTGAGGTACAAATTGTATGGAGTGACTTTTATTTTAAGACTTTGAAATGAACAATATGGAAGATATTAGACAGAGCCTGTGTTTTATCTGTAAAACTCTATTCAAGTGATTAAGATAAATACTTTTCTGCTGATGCTTCAACAGTGTGTCATGTCTTCCTGCTCATTTATATAATTATATATATTTTACAACATGAGCTATTTAATTTAATAAGAGAAACAGGATGCAGTGGCTGGGATGGATGAAATCAAACTGTAACCTGAAAAGTTTATTGACCCTCAGGATGGATGGAGCTCGCTCACACGGTTCATCCCCCATTCTTTCCTCCTCTCTTCTCCTCTCCTCCCTCCATCCTTCCCTCCAGCACTGCATTACTAACTCCTGGATCCTGACTCAGCGTCTCACCAGCCCAGACAGCGATATTGACTGCTTTTTATCGTAGCCGCACTTTTTCCTCGTTTGAAACAATATAGCTTGACTGTTGCTATTGATTTTAGTGGATTGTGCTCTGGTAAGCACTCCTTCAAGCCCCTGCTGCTATATTAAGCAATCGTTTCCCACAATAGATGACACTCCTCCTCTGCCTCCCACAGCAATTTGGTTGGCTCTAATGGTCCAGGCATTACTCAAACTCCACATTGATTGCACGGTAGAGGGTTTTAAAAAGGAGTGGTCGAAGTTTCTGTCAATGTGGCTGTCACAAATGAGCCTGTTTTCAGATTCGCCCGAATTTTTCCTGTGGGCCGCTTCGACTTGACAGTTCAAGGTACCCATGCCATTAAATGATATTCAAACACACTGAGATGTAGGCGTGAGCGCTGTGCAAGAGGAAACTCAACAGGCCACTATTAAGTATCCCGGACTTGAAATGAAACCTTGAAACAGGGATGTGCCTGGATTGATTCCACTGGCCCAGCATTTATTTGCATGCCTTTGGTTCTAATGTGATGTGACTACATTTCCCTGCCAGGCACCGAGGCCCTCTGAAGTATGTCTCTTTAAATCACTGGGGCCTCGGGAGTGCAGCTGCAAATGATTGCAGACGCTGGGCTGCTTTTCACATCAGCTGTGGTGCATTGGATTCCCACTACGCTATCTGCTATCTCCTCCCCATGTCACTGAGCGTCAATAAATCAGCGCGCTCCGCTGGCAGACCGGGGAGCGTTTGGGGGAGAATAACATGCCCTGTAGTCACGCATATTTAAATATACAAGGGTCCGTGTTGTTGCTGATTGGGCCACACATCACAGCCTGGTGCACCCAAGACCGTGGAAAAAATGGCTGCAGTTCTGGAACACTTAAGTGGGGAAGCCATTTAGCATGTGACCCAGAGATGAAATCTAATTGGCTGCACACCACAGACAGAGAAGCAGGTTGGGTGACAATATACATGTGTGTCTTTTGTGCAGTGTGTGTGAAATTTAGGAATTTCGCACTGCTGGCTCATAGTATGTGTGTCTGTATGCTTGTGCATGCAAAATGCCACTCATGGGTATCCAGTGTGTGCTTAGGATACGATACAGCCATTTCATTGTTGTCTAGATTTCTTAATTAATTTTGAGCTGCAACAAACAACTTTTATTATTAATTAATTTGCTGATTATTTACTGAATTCGTTTGTTGAGAGCCACAGGTGAAGTGTTCAGCTCTCTTGTTCTGTGCAACAAACAGACACCTGCAGTTATTTAAACGAGTCATACAACAAAGAGAAGCTGTAATTATTCACATTTGAGGCTCTAGCACATATTCATCTTTCTTGTTTTGTACAGAATTGTGTCAAAAATATTCCGTTTTAATATCTTTTTTTTCTGTATTTATGAAAATATTTATATAATTATTCTGTTATCAAATTAGCTGGCTAACATTTCATGTTGTTTCCCCATCTCACCGTTTAGTGCTCATCACTTTGTCCTTTGTGTTTCTGATGCACAGTGAACAGTCTCCTCCTGATGTGCTGTACAGGAGGATGACTGACACCAGGGTGGGGGTGGTGTGAATATTACAGTCGTAGCTGTGACGTTCGTGTGTGTAAAAGGCTGTGGCTGCCCACCCAGCTGTCTGTCGACATCTCTGAGGGGACAACTGTCAGATTAAGAGCACTAGCTTTGTGTCAATAGATCGCAATCTGCCTCCTGGCCTCAATTATATTGCCTCTCATCCTCTGAACCCCCCCCACCCCACACACACACACTCACACTCATACACCCCTCACTGCCGCCCCCAGTGTGGAGAGGAGTATTAGCTGTGAGCCTCATCATGTATTCAGAGCTGTAATGGCTTCTCCGCGCCTGCACTGCATTGATTAGCACCAAGGACCGAGGGGAAGCTACATGTTGGCACAGGCTTTATGAACATTGCCATGATGGATGTCGGGCCCGAGTGTCATTAGTGCTGTTGTGCTGTGAATTCAGCAGTAGATTGCCAGAAAATCCTCTTAGTGTGGCTTGATATCCTGTTAGCGCAGCCATGGCATGGGACATGTGCACATGTGCGGCGAAGACTAATTTGCTAATGGAAAAAAGTGTGTATGTGTGTGGGTTATTACGTTTTTGTCTTTTTTTGTTGCTGTTTAGTCGTTTTTGCAGAAACTATCTCTGTGTAATATTTGCTGGTGTTGTGAAAATGTGGAGTGGTCTCATTCAGTTCATATGAGGACTAGAAACATATACATTGCCTTTACTCCTCCACTCTTTCACACATGGCCGGTCCCTCTGGGCCCACCTCTGCCAGCCAAGGTTTATTATCTATTTGACAGAAGGGCTGGTGGAAGGCATTTGAACACCCCATAAATTGTCATGCAGGCTGCAGTGTGATGCCCACCAGTTTCATTCCCCCGGCAGCTTGGCATATAACCTCGGTGCCAGCCCATCACGCAGCCATTTGCAGATCCAAGTCGAAACAGTGCAGTGCAGTTAGCGGCGTGGATGATTTACATAGCGGCAGAGCTCATTTTCATAATGTTTCCTTTATTATCGGAGGAAGAAATTAACCCAGGAATATATTTACATACCAGTCGCCAATGGTAACAGCTTGCTAATTGCCTGTTAGATGATTAATAAGCTTACAGCAGATGCTAATGAATCGAGCACTCTTTGTTTCAAAGGTGCTCATGTGGCAGGGCTTCTGTTTTTTTGCAGCTTAATTACAGCCATAATTATGTACTTGTTGCATCTGCTTTGAAGCAAATACAATCAAATAATGGAAACGATATATATCTGAGTGAACGGATGGCTAATTGTGGAAGAGTGTTGTCACAGGGTACTAAACCAAAGACACATTCCCTGACATCAGTTTAATTGAGGACGCCTTCTCGAGACGAAGCTCATTAATACAGATTGACACGGTGTTGTTTTCTCTGTACGACACAGCAAGAACTCTGCTTCACTTCCTAATGAGTAAGTGATTTGTTCAGTTTGTGTTTCATTTCCACACTCATGGTGCAGCCTACAGCTTTGGTTGTCCCCAGACTTTTACTATAGCGCCACCATGAGGTTGACATTTGTGGTCATGACTAAGATCTCTCAACGGCAGTCGGATGGATTGTCATGAAACTTGATACAGACATTTACAGGAATTTGTATCTCTTGTTTTTATCACTTTGGGGACTCCAGCATGTTTTCTTTTGCGCCACCATCAGGTGAAACTATTAATTTAAGTTTACGAATAAATATCTGTAAAAATAATTTTCACCAGCCCCATCTGTACTGTTAGTTAAATGTTTATTAATGTAGTATGTTAGCATGCTATAATCTGCTAATTAGCATTAAATGTTATGTTCACATCTTAGTTTAGTCTGTTAGCATGCTAACATTTGCTAATTAGCATTAAACACCATGTTCAAATCTCAGTTTAGTCTGTTGGCAGCCCAACATTTGATAATTAGCATTAAACACCACATTCACCATCTTAGTTTAGTCTGTTAGCATGAATGATGAGCATGATAATTAGTATCCTTAATATTATTTTACAAATTTTGTTAATTGGGGAATCAGGTCAAATTAACAGAGTCACCTCCCACACTTTCGCACTTTTGTAATATTATCCGTAAGAAAAACTACTAGAGTGACTTTTTATTGTGATTTACTAAATTCACATTTGATCATTTGAAAGCAGATTTTGGTAAAAATAAAAAAGCAGCAGCATTTTAATACTCATGTAGACTTTTTCATCCTGCACCTCTTTTCACTGAGCATCAACATATCACCTCGTGGTAACGTCACAATACAGAACATAGTTGATATTGGTATATAGCTAATGGCTTCAGATCTCTTTCACCAATATTCTCTGCTCTTTATTGTAATTTGGAAGCATTATGCTCCATTCAAGAGATAATCTCATTTTAATAATGTCACAAATCATAAGATGCATTTTATTTTACGTGCACTGTCTGTGTGTGTCTGCAGAGAATCATTCGAACCTGATACAACCACAGAAATGTATCAAATCCTGTCTATTCTTTGCTGCAGTATTATCAGACCCATCCTAACAGACAGATAAGCTTTGGTTTATGGAATAAAGGCGAACTCACCGTTTGTGATGCGGAACAGAATAAATCCCTTTTCAAATCCGCTTTTTTGCATCAGATATTATTTCAAACATTCCTCGTGCTGTTTTAAAATCTTGAGCTTGAGAAGCCCCCCCATCTCTTTCTCTCACACACACACACATGCACAATCTCTTTACTATTTTACAATGAAACATGCTCCCTGCCCATGTTACACATTAACAAAGAAAATATATCCCTAATCCCTGTCTCTCTCTCTTTTTTTTCCTGGGCTTAAGTTTGCAGTTTAATAAATGGCTGTGATTTAATTGCACCACGGCACACTGCTCTCAGCGCAGCGAGTGATTAGCACGACAACGTCTTCTAAAACCCTGTGCTGCTGTTTATTTAATTGTCCCTATGATGCCGCGGCTATGCTCTATTTATTTTGCTGCTTAACTAAAACAAAAGGCAAGGTTCAACTTTAGTTGAGGCTCATGCAATATTGAGCAGAGTGGAAGACTGCACCGCACTCTAGAGATGTTTCTCCCAAACACGCTGCACAAAGCCGAGCAAGTGTAGTACTGTTTGCGCGTGTGTTCACTTGTGTTCGTTCACTGTGCCAAGCCTGCGAATAACACAACTTTCAGTCTATGAATAATTTCCTGCGTTTATGCTTTCTTTGCCCCCTGAGTTGCTATTTTTCCCTCCTGGCTCTCTTCCATTTCCAATGCAGATTTTCTCTCCTCCATCTCCCACATTTGTTTCCCTTTTACCTCGATGATCACTCGTAATCATAACTAAAACATTGGAATGCATTTTTTCCAAAATATGTTTTGCTATTTACCATAAAAACATTCTTGAGCTGGTCACATAATATTATGAAAATAAAAACACAGAAACTTTTGCAAGTGTTGTTATTGAAAGAAGTAGAATAGTTTAAGAGACATTTGACCCCCCAATGTAGCTTTTTAGTGAAAAAAAAGTCAATCCATGCAATTCATGTTTAAATTAGAAATTGTTCAGACCTGCCAGACAACTTGTCTGGGTCAAGTTTTGTCGACCATGTGTAGCCGCAGATGCACTGCATACATTTTTGACATAGTGCCAGGTAGTAGTGTCACTGTAGTCGCTCACATCACTAAAACGATGAACCCTGTGCAGTTAAGGAAAAGCACATGTTGTACAATTATCTCTGAACTTTGCAGGTTGTAAAACAAGAAGCCTGATGAGCATCTATGATAAAATGAAGTAAAACCAAAAGTGTGCGTCAGTGCTTTTAATGATCTGTCATTGCACAATTATGGAAAGTACAGTAGGTCAAAGTTGAACCAGTAAATTGGGCTGTAAACTGTGACAGACAGTTAAGGTTGTAATTCTATTTGCCGTCAGTTTCATCAGGGTTTAAGAGGACTTTGAAGACGGAAAATATTTCTTATCCAGATAGAACAAACTATACGTGACTTTAATTTACAAAAGTCCTTGTCTGTCCCTTTTAGTGTGTTTTAATCTTAAAAAAAGATGTCCCCTTTCTGTCCTCTCTATATTGCTGGGAAATACTAAATTCTGCTCTCACCTCAATCATATTAGATTAATCTTTGGATTTTATGTCCGTGTTGTTTCAAAGACTCGCAAAAGTGCCCACCATCAAACAACCCTGAAGAAACACATTTACAGAGACGATCATAGAATTTCAGGGGGTTCTCACAAAACTGTCGTTGCTGTGGATCGGCCGTTCTTGGACGCCCCGTCTCCATTGCCTGCTTTGCCCACCCTGTTGCAATGCCCTGCCTCCTCTGAAAGGATGTTTGGATTAAGTGGATCATATTCGTGTCATCAAATATAAGCCCCTTAGATTGTCAAGAAAGAATCACTGACTGTAAGTTAAGATGTTTATCAGCAGTCATGAGTCCTCTGCGGGTGACACATGTTTCATATGAGATTGTCAGGAAATTGGTAATTGCTTCACGATGTCTGTAATTTTAGAAGTTGCTCTGAATGGCTTTATTGTTACCAGAGGTGCCCTGAGTTGAGCCTCCATCCACATGTCTGACAACAGCTTCACATTCTGACACACACCTCCACCTTTTGATTCTCACACATTGTTGATCAAAGAAACCTGGAAAGACCATGCTGATGATGGACCACCTGAAACAATCTTCGTGTGTCTGCAGAAAATCTGCACAGAAAAACCCCCACCATGAATTCCAAATTGCTACGATCACTTTGAAGGGTTAACACTACTAGAGAGCTGCTGTTTGACTTAGTGAGTGAGTTAGAATAAGAATAAACATTTTCAGTAACTTTTCCCACCAGCACTCAAGTCAAATGTCAGAAACATGTACCAGTGAGCATGTGAGAGGATACAGCAGAAAAAATCAAAGTGAGCAAGCATGCTTGTTAATGACATTTCCAAATATACAAACAAGCAAATCATCTCAGGATGAGGTCATACACGTGTAGAAGATGCCGACGAAGATGCCAACTTGGAAAGACAAAAAGATTTGAGAGCTTTTGATGAAAAGGACCAATGCTAGTGTTGATGTGCTGTAAACAAAAAAATTCTGCAGCAGAATTTTGTGTCATGTTCTACTTCCTGCTGCTCCAACCAGGTTCTACCACTAACCTGAATGTAACAGACTTTTCCTGTTGTCATGAACACGTCTGACCCGGACAATCTCCTGCTGCGTTCCTCTGGAAACTTGGGTCAGGACATTTTACCTTAGCACGTTCATGCCTGAAATTGGCAAAAAATGCTTGGTGAAAATCCAGACACACTCATCTCAGACAGAATCAGGCTTCCAAAGTAATATTAATGTTTTTGTGAAAACACAGGCAAAAATAATTCCCCTTAGACAAAGAAAGACATGAATACAAAGCATCCTCTAAATCTGTTTTAATGTTTCATGATTTGAGTGAGCTACTCTGTAAAGATTATACTGTTATCTGGTCTACATACAGATGCCTATTTCCCTCTTCAAGCCAGTCAAGCTGTTCTTTTCCGCCATAAGAGTTTTAGGAGAGGACAGGCTGCGCATACATAATATTAATCCTCTATTTCCGTCACCAGGGGAGCGTGAACTTGCCTTTCATTGATCTTGTAAAACTATCTGAGTTTAAATCTTTTCCTCTTTCTGCAAAGTGCAGTAAAGAGAACGTCAGAGTGAATTTATTTAAGAGCCGCCTGGAAAATAAAATAATAAAAATAGACATACTGAGATACTGAGGTCATGCTCATCCAACTATACATTCACAATATCCAGGCCATGCTAGTGATACATACTGCAGTACATTAGCTGCGAATGCTGGCAGGGGATCTCGTGGAACCTCATCTCAGCTCATTAATTTCCAAAAGTTGGCCAGAGTCTGCAAAATTCTTGCTCATAAAATATTAATATCAACAAATCTTCAAGGGATCTGTAAGAAAATATCATAGAGGGACCAATTAGGCAGCTGCGCCTGAGGAGTTTTACACTTTATTCCTTTCACTGGAAATCCACACTTTATGTTTAGGTTTACATTTTCTTCCATGTTTAACACAGAGGAAATTGTGATTTGTAGATCAACACTTTTTACTGAAGACGGGCCCTTTATTTGAAATGTAAATTCCTTATTAAATTTAATGTCACTATGTGCATATTAACACTCGCTATGTGCATACTAACAACACTCATATGCACACATACAGTGTCTCACTGAGCTGTTCCATAAGATGTGTATCCTTGCGTGTGTGAGCACATGCTGCAAGTATTTGTCTGTGTGTGCTTTTTTAACTTGTACATTATTAAATTATTAATTTAACCAACTACTTATTCATCTTTGATCCACTCTCCATTAGAGACAAGTGGTTATTTGAAAATAAAAAAGCACGAAGATCTAAAGGTAATTTAGTAAATGTGTAATTCAGTTCTTTCAAGGATGTGGTGCTTGATTACATTAAGTGTTGTTCTCTGCATGTTTTTATCCAACACTATGACTAGATGTTGGGAGCGCTATGTTTAGTCCGGTTCAATCCATTATCTATACCCTTTATCCTTTGAGGGTCATGGGACTGCAGTGAATCAAAGATGACATTAGATGAGAGGTACGGTTATTCCCTGAAAAGGTCGCCAGCGTATCACAGGGCTGACAAATACCATTCATGCTCATATTTAGACATGCTGACAAGTTTAAATTCTCCAACTACCTCAACCAAACTGCCAAACTGTCTTTGGACTGTGGGAGGAAGAGAGTACCTGGAGGAAACCCACGCAAACATGGGGAGAACATGCAAACTCCACACAGAAACTCTACATAGAAAGGAACCGCCAAGAAAGTTGTTGTAGAGTCTTTGCAAATTCAACTTCAGCTGCTAAAGGAGCTGGTTCTTTAATGTATTGTCTCTCAACAGTAAAAAGATCTGTGAATCTGACAGAAAGTGTCCTGTAGACATGTTAATGAACTGGGTTTCCTCTGCTGGGTAAGTGGGCTCAGTCTTGGAAAAAGGGTGAGGGGCACCAATATCAGGAGGAGCTTTGAGTAGAGCTGCTGTTCTAAAAGGTCAGTTGAGGTCGTCTGATTAGGATGCATCCCGGATTCCTTCCATTGGAGGTCTTCTGGGTATGACCAACTGGTGGGAGGCTCTGTGGGTAGATCCAGGACACACTGCAGAGATTATATACCTCATCTGGCCTGGGAACGCCTCAGGATCCCCCAGGAGGAGCAGGAAAACGTTGCTGGAGAGAGAAACATCTGGACTCTGCTTGACCTGCTGCGACCCTGGATAGGTGGCAAAAAAATGGATGGACGGACGGTTGGATGATAAAAAAAAGCATCACTTCCTCTGTCCTGAAAATCACAGTTAGATTCTGCAGATATGTTATAAATACCAACATTAAGAGAAGACTTTGGACCACACATGACTAAGTGGTTGATCGTTCCCTCCTATCTCCCAAGAAAAGACAGAAGAACTGATCAAATATTTTGTGGAAAAAACATTTACTCTATTTTTTTTAAATCCCATGTTCTGCACCTCATTCTGTGGCTCATGCTGATGTTTGCTGCATACAGTGTTCCACATATATTTGCCTCCTAATCACAAACATCTGCCATTGGAGTTTGCTTAGTGCTACTAAACGGCCAAAGCTGTAAAACAAGCATAAGTGGGCTGACGGAACTATTTTGTCAGCGCAGTAAAACGTGCTCGGCTTGAAAGACTTAACATTGTCAGCTGTGCTTTTTGGACCCGTCCTCAATCAAAGCTCTGACACAGTGATTCGTCTGCCTCAAACTTAATTGCTTGCGGGAAGGAGCCAAGCACAGGGTTCATTCTCCATTGGCACCATGTCCTAATTATAGATATTGCTTTGGCAACCTGGCTAATTCACTCAGCATTTTCCTTTCTCCTATTCGCTTGTTCCATAGGAATCTAATGGGAATGTTGTCTGTGTGCTGTCATGTGGTTTGCAGCAGAAGGTTTATGCTATGTTCTTGACACTTTCTCAGGCAGTAAGAAGTAGATCATGGATATTACTTTAATTTCAGCAGTACATTGTGTAATGCACCACAAAAGTAACTGCCGAAAATGAATATTCATAGTAGAACTGGGTGATGGGGACGAATATCACTATATTTAACTTGTACCTTTTGTACCGTGTGTTTATTTGTCCTCAGTACAGAGAATAAAACCAATGTTTAGATAGATTTTTACCTTCTCAGTTGAATTTCAGTTTAGCTTTGAATCTTGCATAAATCACAAGTTTTGTTTTAGTTGTGAACAATAATTTATTTTTGAATCAAACAGCAACTTTCATTAGCTTTTGAAACCTCAGTTTTCTGTTCACCGTTGTAACGGCCATCTTGTCTTTCGCCATAATTTAAAACACACTTACTCTCTCCTTTTGAGCCCGATAATGTGAGGTATTGACGGAGAACACAGACGGGAGTGACTGCTGCTGGGGTTTGAACTGAGCACAGGGGGCTTGTTTGCTGCTTGCACGCTAGTGCTAATGCTTGCAGACATGTTTCTCTTCCGTCTGGTGGGAAAGTTATGATGTATTTCCTATCTTTGTCGCTACAGCTCGCTCTCTGTTGATGTAGAAGATCTGAACCAGACCTGATCTCTCTCTGTCATTATTTCATTGCACAGCGCAGCCGTCTTAACATTGGTGCAGATATTCATGTCTCCGTCAGCATGACTCGGCATAACTTCATGCTCCCTTTACTTTTCAACTAGAACCTTCATATCGTAGTTGTATTGTGAGTTTGGTTGTACTTAGTTATTTGATGCCAGTAAAACGGGGTAAACGTCACGATTGACTGCTGAAACTGACTCGCAATAAAGAAACCCCTGAGTGATACAGCACAGACTCTGGCTGCAACATGGAGTCATTGGTGCAAGATGACATGGTTTGTGTCCAGGAGGAATGTTGTCCTTTATATACGGGGCATGCTGTGAAACTTGCTAATGTTAGCATTTAGCTTAAAGCACCTCTCAACTTCATCAGAGCCTCATAGAGCTGCTAGCATGAATTTTCTTCTCTGTTTCTAAACCAAGAAATGTTTTTAGATTAAATTTGAAGTTGAGCTCCATGGGGGGAAGTCAATGGTTTTGTTTTCAGATGTACTAAAAAGAGCTTTTGAGGAAACATGAGGATTTGGGGAATTGTTAGAACAAAATCAGAAAAGAAATTATTTTTGTAGGTAAACTTCCAGGATTATGAAATACTTCACTGTTCTGAAGTTTTCCCTTCTGTTTTTCTTGGGGCTTCTCACTGTGAACATAGGTTTATTGTGAAGTATCCACTGACATCACCAACGTTAGACTGACAAGTGGAATACAAATCCTCTCCATAGACCCCATCGTGACCCTGGTTCTCCTGACCTCCACACGTCTGACAGCCAAGAAGATGTGTGTGTGGAACCGATTTGTCGAGCAGTTCAAGTGAGCAGCGTCAGTCAGTCAGTCAGTCAGTCAGTCAGAGCTGAACCGGTGCTTTCAGTAACGTTTCACCACTGACAGCCATGATGGAGACACTTGATGAGATCCCTCCGGCTGTTGCATTTCACTTGGAACATTTTGGTTTAAACAAACATTCGTCATCCTTCTCTCTTTGTCCATGTTCCCTGTTCGGGATGTTGTTACATCCTAGCCAGTTATATTATTTTTCACATTCAACATCTCTGTAATTCATTATTCGATTTGGTAAAGTCCACAACTCTCCACAGTGAGGAGTGACTCAATGAGGAGGTTACATTATATTGGTGCCAACTCCTGGCTCTCCTGCAAATGTGTGTTCATAGATGCAGTTGGCATTTCTCCAGACCCTTCTGCCCTTGGCTGATGGCAAACCCAGGGAGGTGGGCAGGTAATAGCTTTCCAGCACCTGCTTATTCATCCAAAAATCCTTAACTTAAAGGACGGAGGAGATTAAGTTGCGCTCAGGTGTCCCACTTCACCGGAACCTGCTGACCTTTGCTGATTGACTCGTCAGCACAGAGCCAACTTGCTGCTTTGAGAGTCAGAGTGCCCTGCACAGCAGAACAGAGTGGCTCACCTTTGACAAATGAAGACAAATGTCTTTTGGAAGGAGGCCTCTTTTTAGAAAATGTGTTTTTTCCCTTCCCTTCCTGTTGATCACTCTCAGCAACAAGGATGTTGCTAACAGTCTCTATGTGAATGTTGAGTGCTAAGTGGGAGCAAATGTGCTGTGACAACAGCTTTTTGGAAAGGGAAAAGGGATCGAATATTTCACATGTGGAGGGTTCTGTTAAACGTGTGAATGTCGCTCTTTGGGGATTCTGGTTGTTGGCTTGCATAGAGCGTATTGCCACAGCTCATTTGCACCAATATATTTTGGGATGATAGGCTGACTGTGTGTCCAGCAGGATGCCTGTGTTTCACTGGGGTAAACAAAGGCACAGCAAAGGTACCAAGATGCATCATAAATTCTATAAAAAAACAAACAATCCTACTCGTTTTTGGAAACCACACAGCATTTTTGATTTATTTGTATTCATTTTTCGTTGTTTTCCAATATTTTTGCTCCTTCAATTGAAATACTTTACATATTTCCATTTGAAAAACACAACAGGAAACATAAAATTGCTGTTGCTGACACACAAACGCACACAAACACACATCTGTCTGAGTGTGATAATATCGTCTTGTCCTTGGGAGCCTCTGACTACACTGAACAACGTTAGACCTGTGCTCTCTCTAGCATCCTCTGCAGTCCCTTGACAGCAGCTGATTCACACAAGCAGTCTGCAAGGCATTGAAAGAAAGAGACATCCTCATTGCAAAGTCTGGGCACAAGCAAACAAGGAAATAGCTTGGCTGTGGTCGAACCTGAAAATAATGGAAAAAGCGCACTTTCAATTTTTGCCATTCCTGATGTTTTTTTCCCCTTTTTGCAAGGGGATGTTGGGGAGGGAGAGGTATATATATCGCCCAAGGCAAAGCAAGGTAGATAGCTTGGAAGTCGCCTGACAAAATACCATTGAAAAATGGAAGCAAGCTATAAATAAACAAGCAGCAATATCCTGTGTTATGAATATATAATTTCTGTCTTTAATAACTATTGAGGCCTGAGGGATAGTCTACAAACGGCTCAGCGAGCACTGATATTGTGATTGCGAATAGACCCGCTATTGAATTATTGAGGCACCTGCAGACGGATACCTCTCAACTCAGGTGATCCGCTCTGCCGTCCACTGACACCTGTTCTGGACCCGGGAGTTAGAATTAAATCCCATCATGTTGTTTTTTTTTTCTCCAAGGAAAAGGAAAACCAACAAGTTTTTTCATATTCAAGACAAAATTGACACTGAGTTAATTTCCAGAAGTGGACCTGGGAGTGAAAACAAAATTTTGTATCATCAGCTATTTATTTTAGACTATTTTCCAGCAAAAATCCCCATTAGGACCTCACCTGCATAATGTGCTGTTGGTCCTCTGCGTGCTGCCATATACAGCTCAGACTTGCCAAAGCATGGACTTTATAAGACCTCTGATGACACTCTAGTGTCAGGCACCGAGACGTTTGCAGCAGATTTTGTACGTTGTGACCTTGAGCTGCAACGGATCTGAATTTTTCTAGCATATCCTCAAACACCCTGTTCCTGTTTCTTGGGTTGTTCCTCCACTGACTGTCAGTGTCGGTAGGGATTCCTCCCACGCTGCCTGGGAACACCACACATCCTTACAGTTTCAGAGATGTTCCGATTTAGTGGTTTGTCCCAAACAATTTTGCCTTTGTCAAATGGTTATTTAATTTACACCCCCCCATTTCTCCCCCATACAACACGTCGACTACAAGATCAACTGTTCACTTATCATCTAATATATCCAATATGTTCGATTCATTCGAGTGGTCATAATGTTTTATCACATCTGCGTATACACATCATTGTGTTTTGGACTGTTGATCAGACAAATTGGATTATTTGACGAAGCCAATAGAGATAATTTTTTACTCTTCTATGACATTTCATTGGCTCGATGGTCCAAACAAGAATAATAACTTAACAACTTAATTGTTAGTGAAATGAATACATTCGATCTTCCTGTTGTACTCACAGGTAATGACTGATGCAGTGTTTGCGTCTGTTTTGGTTTCCTGTGAGTCGTCTAAATCAACATAAAGAACTTCTGTAGTTTGTGGCCCAGCATCAAATTAACATCTCCCCAGTGCTTCACTCAAAATGACAGGCTCCTTAATATGCAGTGCAAGGGAAGTTAAAATGTGTCACACCACTGAGCAACTTCAGGATGAAAGTGTTTGAGCTCAAGTAAAAGCCGTAGAGTCTCTTCACAAGAAGTGCTGCTTATCAATAGAGATCATAGACCTGCTTTCCTTCTAGTAACAGTGCGGTGACCTTTTTGTGCTTGCCTTGTCATTTCTACTTCCTGCCATTGTGCAACCTAATGAATTTTCCAACTGTGATAAGCAAATGAATACGTTTTTTTTTTTTTAATCTGGTCCTGTGATAGTGTGCAAACAGTCAGTGATAAATCTTTGAATAATCCTGCAAGAGGTCACAATTAAATAGTATTTAATGACTTGAGTCTGAATTGTTGAGAGAATCATAGATACTGATAGCAGCAGTTGAACTTTATGACACATGCATTTCAATTTGACAATATCAAAATGGAAACACTTCTAATAGAAACTGCACACTTGTTTCAACATTTCCAGAGCCAGACACCGTGACATTATCCTATTATACAGCCCAGTGGCAGGCTAGTGGAAAAAAACATTAAATCTAACTGCATATTCAGATCATTTCCATTTTTAACACCATTCCTTCTTTACTCAGTTTCACCAGTCAGTTCCAGTTTAGCAACATTGCTCCATGTCTTCCTCCCTGACGATTTAAATCAGGATGAACTTTTCGTTAACTGGCCAGGGCATTCAAATTCATTAGCAACCCAACATTAACACATCATATCTGTGACAGTGCTGAAATCATAATGCATGTTTTATGGTGATATTTAATGGTCGACTAACAAAGCAATAACAGAGCCTGATTAGATGCAGCAGCCATAGTAGCCCACTATGGAGCAGTCCATTGATTCTCTCTGGTGCTCTATTGATCCAGTATGTTTCCCCTCAACCGCAGCCTGCTAATCGCCAGGCTCTCAGGGAGATGGGTTCAGGCACTACGGTAAATCTCTGGGTGCTGCAGGATATGAGTGGTACTTAGTCTGTGATGGGGGATCATTACCTACCTCTGAAGGTTTTATTGGTTAATCCTAAATCTTTACTTTCAATGTTGAGCATTCTTTGTGACTGAGTCTACATTGTAAGGACTAAGAGCAAAGAAACGTGGATTGTATTCATTGTCAATTAGAAGTCGTTCGGAGAAGTAGTTATTTGTGCTGTGACATCATAATAAGAGCCAAAGTCCTGATATAGCCACTTGACTCACTGCTGTGGTAATAGCTTCTGCAATCTGTCATTGATAATTTCTTTCAAAGGTCTTTCTAAAATTGTGAAACACATTTGTGTGATTTACTTTCCTTATTCTAAAAGAAACTGAGCATTGAAAGCATTGAAGTGGAAACTTTGCTGAATTCACATTGTTGCTACAGAATGGAAAGAACCGTTGGATAAAATGTCAAACTTCATTAAGCTGTCTATGTTTTAAAAAGGTGATTTCATGTGAAAATAATTGCCTTCACTATTTGATGGTCACAGCAACAGATAATTAACTATAGTAACATGGCAGAATGTTAATATCACACTTTTAAAATGTAAATATTATAAAACTGTGAAAACTTGATAAAAACCACACTTTGAAAAATCATCAAACAACGTTAGCAACACTCTCCCAGCAGACGCAGACACAGTTAGCCCCAGCGGTTTGTTTTACATAAATAAAAACATGGTGGAAGGCCGTGGCAGCACTCCAGAGATTTGTCAGCCCTCTAAAAGGACCATGTCTGAAGTGTGGTCATATTTTGGTTTCATACAAGTGTTGAGGGAAACTCGATCCTAAATGGTCGCCCTGTCTCCAGATCATGCAGACAGAAATGCTATAATGCTAAACACTAAGAAACTGTGAAATAATTAATTGGCAGAAACACTGTAAAAGTTATTTGCCCTTCTAAACTGTAAATCTTGTTATTAGATGTGTGTATCTGTATATTAATGTTGGTTAATGGTCCATTAATGAGCGTTGACTGATCAGTGAGAAAGAAAAGTAAAACTTACATCCCTAGATTGGAGAAAGAAAGTAATTCTCTCATCTAATGATGAGTCACACACTTAAAGAAGTATTAATGTTAAATCTACTGTTAAAGCTAATCTTCAGGTTAGCATATTTTGACAATTTCACCTTCAAATTGTATATTCTCAGCAAACAAAATATGATAATTAGTCTTAATTTCACAGGAAAATACGTCCATTTACAAAACCAGACTTCACCAGAGGGCCATTAACATACTGCTGCATTCCAATCATCGCTTCAGTTCACAATGGGTCATTTCTTGTAATGAATTGCCAAATTATCAGGAGTGTTTTCTTGTCGAATAGGAAACGGTAATGATGATGACAAAAGAACTGCAGCAGCATGAAACAAGTTGTATCTTGCCCTGCAGCCAGTACAGTTTTTTTTTCCTCTCATAGACACTTCCCAAGCTGATAATCAGGCATTTACTCCATAAACAATGCTGGAACTGACTTGGGATTTGCCTAACAATGTCTCATTACTAGTGTATGAGCTTCTTTTTTTTTCCTCGAGATAATGCGATTCGTCAAGGAGAGCGGAGGGAGGGAGGGAGAGTGTGAGAGAACGAGGGGTGGGGGTGGAGCGAGGGGAGGAGGACAAAAACACTTATTAATTTGCACGAAATGGAATTAGCAGCGGGGAGTTCGAAGCAACGGTGTTTCTAATTTTACCCTTGCCCCCGTGCGCTGATGGTAAATGGAGAATTGTCACACTCGACTTGGCTGGTTCCCCAGCTTGATGAGCTGTCTCTCTTGCAGGAGCTTTGCTCTATCTTGAGCATTAGCCACAGTGCCAGCACTCACATCACTGGGAGTGGGCGGGAGTACCATCAGATGCCACATTTCACTGGTGACACTGAATAAAAAGGAGAATATAAGAGGCAAGGGACACAACTTGTGAGCTTTATTTTGAGAGGGTGATAGATCAGTGAATTGATAGAAAGATAGATGCATAAAAGGATTCCTTCGAGTTTCCTTCGATATACTGTCACTACATTAGATACTTTGAGAACATACATACAATCATATCATAGAAACAAACCTAAGTGAAGTATTTTTTTAAACATGCACTGAACTTCTGACATTTTCCCTTTTTTTAGGTTCTGTATCTACAAAAAGAGGATTTTAGTCTTTCTCTAGACTCAACCGATTTAGTGGCTTCATCTATATTGTGATGTTTATTGATATCCAATAGTATGAAAAAAATTTAATAGCATATTTTCCATATCACCCAGGTCCACGGATGGATGGACAAGACAGATAGTCTAAGATACATGGTCAAATTCCAATAATGCAATCTGCTGGTGCCCACAGAGCAGCAAGCATGATAAATAGCATGCTGTTAAACTGGAGCACTAATCAATAACGCGTACACACACACACACACATCTACCTACAGTCTCCTAGCGAGAGTATCCAGGAGAAGATAACCTGCGACCCTCTCGCCCACCCTGCAGCCTCCTTGTGGGACGACTTTTCACAGAGCTCAAAGGGCACTGTCGGTGATGGAGCTGAAAAACACCACTGGAGCATTTATGGTTGTACAGCCTGTTCAGCTTCTTCCTCACACCAGATAACAAGAGCTGAATTATTTCAGCTCGGTGTAGATACATTGCGGCCTCCTCTTTGCCCCTGGCTCCTTCCCTGCATCAATCAATATATCTGTGAGGATGTGATTAGCTGTTAGATGCAGTTTTGGAGCTGGCATTGCCAAATTCCTCCTCCCATCTCCATCAAATCTGCATATATAATCAGTGTTTTATTGATCGTGGCGTGCTCTCCAACATGTGGCCCTTTGTTACTGGGCTCCTTCGCATTTGCACATCTTACCAAGAAAGAAAAGAGGAGGAGGGATAACAATGTCATACAGTGCTTTAATTGGAAGGATCAAAAGTACGAGGAGGGGGCAGGAGTGTTTGTCTTTTCAAAGATGTTCCTCATTTTGCATGGAGATGGTTTGTTTATCCATTTGCCAAAGTTCCCCGAAGCTCAGGTCAGGTCAGTCTGGTTGCAAAGCCACAGACATCCCTCACTGATTAAAAGGAAGCAACTGAGTCACACACAAACACACACACACACACACACAGCGCCTGCAGCTCTTGCCTGGCGATAAGGATCCCGATGTGTCTGACAGCGAGGCTGACTGCAGAGTGTGAGGGAATTAGAGGGATTAAGGGGTTATAGAGTAGCGTGATAGCCTCTGGGATGATGGAGGGATTAGCCCGATTATCTCACTCTCTCTCTCCCAGTCAGGCAGGCCGAGGTTTGAAGCTGAAAGCTGCCAGATGTGGCACCCACAGATTGAGAGAGGAGGAAACAACCTAAGGGAAGGAGGGAGGATGGAAGACAAATTGGGGGAGCATGAGAGGTAAAATAAGGGGAAAGAGAGAAGGAAGCGGTTAGTGAGTGGGGAAAGGTTATAAAGATAGCCAGTTAAAAGAGACGATGAGGACGAGAAATTGGAGGAAATTACATGGGGGAGTGACAGGCGAGGTAATGATAGTGGAGAAAAAGAGGGACTGGGATGAGATAGGAGGCAGAGCTCCCTGTTGGCTTGGCTTCACTCTCATTCCCTCCAGTGCACATTGACTCCCTGCTTGGCTTGATATGGGATTTCATCAAGGTGCTGCTTAGACCAGCTTTACATTTTAATTTGCGGATTTCGCTGGCAGTTTTATTCCTCACCGGGGGCTGTATACAGTATGTCGTCTGCTGCTTGTGCATCTCTAATCACCAGGACTGTGATTCTGGGCCACACTTTGTATTACTTTAAATTTATTGTCTACTGTTTTGCACATAGTAGTTGTTTGGTGACGTATATGTGCAGAGCATCTTAATCCCATGAATCCCTCATGAATGCATGTTGTATACAATCAGGATGTGACCACTGCACCAGAATCACGGAACACAGATTTTATGTTAACATTCATCAAATAATAACAAATACATTTCTCAACTCAAAGACAAAAAGTATTTTTTACTGAGCCTTGATCCAAAGCATGTAAATCTATTGTGAAACAGATCTTTTTAATGTCTGCCCGCTGGGAACTAAGTTTCTGTGAAAACAACCACAACTGTTTTTATCTTCAGAGACAGTTGTCATATGTGCCTTGTAGCAGTGAGTGTCTTTCTTGTGCTGTGCTCCGCAGTGTAATTCTCTGAGTCGGTCAATTTAGAGTTGGTTGAGGGTAAAAGTATAGCATTGTTAAAGATATGTGTTTTTTTCAGTCACAAGAGCCGAGACGAACTGAGCATAACTAATGACCGACGGCCAGTTTGGTACCAATCAGAGGAATAGTTATTAAGTAAATGTGAAACCACATGTACAAATACACTGTTGTCCACTGTAATCTGTCAACACACACTTCATCCAGTACAAAAGGCAAAAGGTGTCCCATCCTATTCTTGCTGTACTTTCCTAGTAAAACAGTGTATTTGACATGTTGCCATTTCCCACTGCAGGAATGTCAACAACTGTAACTTGTCTGGTACGAGTTCCTGGAACTAAAGTTAGCTCAGTTAATCACTGCTGACGAGGGGATACTAAAGGATAATTCAAGGTACTTTCATGGCGGCTTTGATTCCGACTCACATGAAGATGTGACATCAACAACAGCAGACGAGGGAGGTTTTTAAAAGTTATTGAATATAAGTAATACACTAACCTCAGAGTATTTCTCTTTGGCAAGATGTCCGATGTCAGATGGTAGTGATGAGGATAGTACTCGCATTTGGTTTTAGTGAAAAACAACTTCGTCAAAACTCAAATTTAATAGTGTCGTGCAACAAAGACATGTCAAACTCGGCTGAAATCCCATAAACAAAAACAGGGAGCTGGTCGGTGTTTGTTGTTTCATCACAGACCAGTGTGAACAATTTTTACTTTCTTGTAGTGACCAGTGTTTTTTTGCCGTGTCAGGGATCAACTTGATCGAGACAAACAGTCACTTGGGAACTATTTTCCTTTGTCTTACTTGTAGCAGCTTCATTGCAGCAACAAGGCTTCATGTTTCCTCTGCTTCTTATCCATTAACTCCCCACAAAACATAACAGTGTAACATTGTCACTATTAAAATGCTGTCTTATGAAAGAGTCAAAGAGCAACAACTTTATCCAAGAGCATTTGTCGTTGCAAATCATTCAGTTCAACACATTTCTAGCTGTGAGGCCTTTTTTTATTAGTGCAACTGCGTCACTGCAAACTGAGCTCACTGGTTTGTCTTTGACATCAATAAAAGAATAATTGTTTGTTCATTTCTCTGGTAAAGCATGACATTCTGCGTTTTTTCTTTTCTACACAGCTGCCATGATGCTTGACAGTGTAATAGTCGTTACATGTGCGTTTCCTTCACCCTGACCTGACAGGCGTCCGGCCAGAAGGGACCACCCTGAGATACATCAGTCTTCTGTCACTTTTCTTTTATCACAGAAAAAGTGAATTCTTTTGTATTCATGTCACCATAACCCACTTAAGAACTATTCAGTCGTTGGTCCTGCTGTAGCTGTTTTCAATTGAAAAATGTTGAAATACAAGAAAAAACCTTAAAATGCTCATAAAAGATTTTGAAAGTTCAGCTCATGTGACGCCTCAGGAAAGAATATTAGTTTGCACAGTATGCTGCTCTCCAGTTATTTTGTTCAGAAGCTGAAACCAGGTCAGGGACTGATGTCATGTGATGTTATGCTCCTTTAGGTGAACAAACTGAGCAACAATACTCACATTTGAACACCACATCTGACTGTGGGGTGAGCCCCGCCTGCTTTACTGAGTGATTTGTTCAATGTTTTACACGGTAACACGACAAGTTGTGAGTTGTATACTTAGAAAACTGTCCTTGATGGCTTTCAGATTCCCACCTACCTACCCTACCACTATCCTACCTTCTGACCTACCCACCGACCTACCTATCCCCCAACCAACCACCTACCCACCCTCCCTACTTTGAACCTACCCACCTACATTGGTAACTAAGTACTACTTACCATCTTTAAAGTATAATATGAGAAAATACTTGAACATTCAGTCTGTAACGATCTATCCCAAAAACTGTCAGTATATGAATGCAACAGGCTGTGACTTGTACTCCGCACAAGTTTGAATAAAAGGCTGGCTTGACTAAACCAGGTAATTTTTGTTGTAAATACAAAATGGAGGAAACAAGCGAGCTGATGGATAATCACGACAATAAACTACCTGAGAAGGAGCTGCTTTAAATTACAAATTGCTACTGCTACAGTAACATGCAACGACAACAAATATGAAGTCACTCAAACAGAGCAGCGGGGGCATTTCAACCAAATGACAGTTTTTCTTCATTTGGTTGGGTTGTAGAGAAAACTCAAAGCTTGTATTGTTCAGAAATGTATTTTCTATCATATTCTTATGATAGGTAACATAAAGAAATCTGAAAGAAGTTAGAAAATGACGTCCTGCAATGTTCAGAGATACATTTTTCAAGGTATCTCTGCAGCCTATAGAACTAAAGACATGGCCTAAAGCTTATATGTGATAAAATCACATGTGGTGGAAATGATATCATGATTTCTGCAATATAAAAAGTTAGCATTACCTGATTGAGGTGTGTACAGTGCATGCTGTAACTTCTAGTGGATACCTATGTTTTTTAAACTCATGTCTCAACACTTTTCTTGTTTTTGTCCTTTTCATTGCATAATGAATATTTTGATCAGTGTGCTGTAACTAGTGTTTGCTGCTTGTTACACACAAGTTAAAATCTTTTCCAACCTGCATCTGTTACATTTAACTTTAATGCAATGCAAAGTAGGACGCCATTTTGACTATTTTCAAGGCATGTCTTTTCTTTTTTTCTTTTTTTTTTGTTCTCAACACATCTGTTATCTCACCACCCCAGCAGTGGCTTACATGTCCTAAATGTGCTGACAGGGAAACAGAACCGTTATATCTTATACAAAAGCCCGCAAACCCAAAAGCCACAAGTAGCAGCTTTTCTAAACCCAGAGCTCTCCTCCTCCTCCTCCTCCTCTTCCTCCTGCTGCTGCACTAAAACCATTTACGCTTCAAACACAGACCTACCGGAATAATTTCAAGGAGGAGTCTGCACTTTGCAACCTCTTCTTAACAGCTTAAAACAGCTTTTAAGCAAATGCTAAATTAAATGTTTTTATCTTTCTTTAAGTTTCTCATTGTGCTGCAGGGATGGTGTAAGTCCGGATATCTGACGTACAAACTGTAACACCACATGCACTTGTGGGTTACTGTATTCTCCGATGTGTCACATCTACACCGGATGTGCCGACAGAGCTGCTTGAAGGTTGTTTTGTGGTGAATTGGATAGATTGTTTCCGTGCAGTCTGTTTGTGCATGCCGGTGTGTGTGTGTGTGTGTGTGTGTGTGTGTGTGTGTGTGAGAGTCTGTGTGCTGTAAACAAGATTTGCTTCTGCCCTCAAACCATGGCTGACAGAGTGCTCCTGTGTGTATGACGGCTACACACAAATTTTTTCCACGGGTTATTGAGTACGGTGGGTTGTCATGGCAACTGGTGAGACGTTGTTCACTATGATTCTTTTCCTCTTTCTTCTCAATAAAGAAAGAAGCAGGATGCAAATTAACTCCGGCTACCAGCCGACATAAATCAAATGAACGTAACTGGAACTAGTTGCAAATGGAGGACAAAAAACATAGAGTTGTGTTTGTGTTTCCAAAGAAACGATGCTCACACAAGCATAATGAAGGAAACCTGCACGTCGGCTGTTCCTCTGTTCATTTGTCTGCTGTTATCATTGTGGAATTTCTTGACACCCAAAAGCATTCTGACCAAACACAACTGACTACACAGAAAACCTGTACTGGATATTATTCATCTCTTGTTTATGAATATTTTATTTTCCAAAACAAACTTTCTTTCTTTAGGTTGGTCATTATTTATTAATTCACAGAGACGGGGGAGCAGAGGCAGCACCACATTTCTCCTCTCTCCTACCCATTGCTCATGATTTGTCTTTCTTAGTGAACACATGTTTCTCAAACATGCACCGTCTGCACGTTTGCCCTCCTCATACCTAAGCTGAAGATACCCGTTATCTCACATCTGTGTCTTTGCAGAGTTGTCAAGGTAAACTGGCTGATAAGTCAAAACAGATGAGTTCTGACTTATCTTCCCACTGCTTAACTGTTGCTGTTTGTCTCAGCAAAGTGTCAGAACATTCACACGCATGCTTCACATAAAGACCTGCATTTGTGTGTTTGAAGGAGCTTGTCTGCATGTGGTCACTGATGTGTGCCGACAGCAGACGTCTGGCTGACGTGGTTGGAAGCCGCTGGCGACCGCACGGCAGAGTAAAAGCTACAAAACAGAACTGGGCAGAATTAAAATGAAAATGATCATCAATCATTCATTAATCACAATATGATGGAACGTGGTGCGTCACTGTGGTAAAGTGGTTAGTACTGTCACTTTAGCATGAAGGTTCTTGGTCTGAATCCTATTTTGTCTTTGTGTGTGGAGTTTGCATGTTCTCTGCGTGGGTTTTCTCGGTGAACTCCAGCTCCCACAGTCTGAAGACATGCAGATGGGTTAATTCTCTAAATGAAGAGTCTAAACTGAGACTCTCAATTGACTTTAAGTTTAAATGTAGGCCACAAATTAACCATAGACGTGGACTACGACCCAAATAATGTTTTGTATGGAGAGAATGTCAACAGTGTATTTCACAGTGATGTGGTTTTGGCAACTAACTTTGTTTTTTTTACAAATCAAATGATCCACCAAAACTCAAGGAATCTGTCTTTGTAGGGAATTAAAAACCACCACAGAGTAAACTGGGGCTTCAACTTTGGTCCCAAAAAAGTAAAAAATAAATAATAAGATTTACTTAAAATCTTCATTTAATTAATTGACAAACTTTTGTTGCTCTAGTGTGAATTCAGAATTGTTTTCCTTTAAATTCAATTGTTTAAGAGAAAGAGTGAGCAAGGTAAACAGACAGAAAGAGGAAGAAAGGAAAGTCACAGAGAGGTGTGGAGAAAATAGGCTACCCCTACACAATTGCATAACTGTGACCTATAATACACCACAACCAAGATGAAGAACAAAAGTGGGATGGAAACAGTTTGAGTGTGTGCGTGTTTGTGTGTCTGTGTCTGTGTGAACACTCACGCACACGTCTGTGGGTGTGTAAATGTGCATCGATGTGCAAGATGACACATTGTATTTCAAATGTGGGAAAAAGAGCAGTGGAGGTGTGTGTGTGAATGTGTGCGTACAAACACACACCTGCAAGATTGAGATGTATTGGTTTCCGTCCTTTTGCAAACGGCGCTCCACAGAATGCGTTGATAGCACATTGCTGCTGCTGCGCTGCTCGCCCACAAACCCACAGTGACAATCTCATGGCCAAGTTGTCAAAATCAATATATTAGAGGGATTGTTCATCGTATCATCTTCTGATCAAGATGGATTACTGTTCATCAGCAGCTTGCAGAGGTTTAGGAGATATGAAATCACATTGATGCATTTGATGGAATAGTGAGGCTGAGAGATTTTAGATTGAGATCTCTGCGCCTTATTGAATCCCTGGGGGGTGGGGGGGTGCATCAAATGACTTGTCAATGCACTAAAATGACTCTAGGCTCTTGTCTTCTCATTTCTGCTTCGTGTTATTTGTCTTGTAAAAACAGAGTCGCCTTCTAGCACCTTTCACGCTTTTTTTTTTTTTTTTAATCTATAAAGCACAAACATCCTAAAAGCTGATCTGCTCATCTGTTTTTAATTCCTGTAAAAAAACAAAAAAACATCTACATTTGCACTTCCCCTCTCTGCCTGCGGATTCCTTTCACTCATCCTTTACTTCTGAGCATATTTAGTTGCTGCAGCCTGGAGAAAGGAGAGCAAATTGAGCCTTAAATCCAAACATGTGACATCAGAAGACAAAATGGCAGCACAGACTGGCCCTGGACCACCCACAAGCTCTGTGGCTTCCCTCTAACTGAATGTGTACTGAATTAGACGCTGCCTCAAACCGTTACCCCAGAGCTTTTATTAACCACACCAGAATCAAATACATCTGCGGCCTGTTTTTGACTTCTCCTTTTTGACTCTATCAAGCGTGTGTTTCCAGGGTTGAGGAAGTTGTGTGTTCAAACGTAAGGTTTGTAGAGATGTCTTGAAAATGGAGGGTGGATTTCACATTCAGAGTGTGAGTTTGAGTTTGCATGTGAGACATGAGGTTTGCATTTAGACTTGAGTTGTGTGACAAACACAGTATTACCACATGGAAACAGTTCTGCATTTGCACAACTTTCTGCAAGTGTGCATGTGTTAGACTGAATTCAAGCTGGGACCGTGTGTTTGTGTTTGTGTGTTAATGAGAAAAGAAGCATGCTAACAAATAAACAATAATTTTGAAGTCAGTAGCCTCTTTTAATCAGAGAACCTGCTACATGACTGTTAAAAGACCTTTTATTTAGGCGGCTCTGCTTATTTACACCATAACCTGGTCCCAGTTTGCTATTTTAAATCACAGGCTGGTCTTCTGGAGTCGTTGTTTTGTGACGAGCCCCCCAATCTATGTTTGCACCTCTTATATCCAATAGTGAGGCGGAATAATGTGCAACCTTCATGCATGGCTGTGTAAAGGTCTCAAGCATCCATGTACACACACACACACACACACACACACACACACCACACAGCACTTTGTCATCGCATTTGCATATAATTTTGTTCACAGCTGATTATTTTAAAAAAAATGCACAACACATGTTGACAAATATCAAGATAAATATAGATGCAAGTGCACACACACACACACACACAGACACACACACACACACACACAGGGGGTACACACACACATGGCACACTAACACACCCTTACCAACTGTAGTGGAAAATTACCAGGCTCCCATGCATGCCTGTATGGTTATGGGAGCCATGGAGAGAGGGAATGGTCTATTTGTGGTGTCCTGCTGACTGGGCCAAAGGAGAGCAGACCAACGCTGTGGTGAGGCTGGAAGGAGGAAAGGAGCGGAGCGTCATTAGGCTGCAGGCCACAGACCTCCATTTACTCTCTGCTCTGTCTCCCTCTGGTCTGCTGTCGAGCCACACAGCGGGCAGATGCTGGCGAGGACACACACTTTGCTAAGGAGCTGCTCTTCACCTCAGACATGTAAAATAAATAAATAAATACAAATATAACCTCAAAAGGCTCAAATGTGCTTTTGAATTCATTTTTTGAAACTTTTATGTGAATGAGAACATCAGTGTGGGACCTTCTGACAGATTATGTGAAGAGTTTTCAATCCAAAAATACAGTTTGAAAAAAAAAATAGTTTAATAGTTTTATAACTGTTACAAGAAAGAGAAGACAAGTGCACATGTGTGCTGCAGCCACAGTGTTTTGTTAGCATTAGCATCTGAACAGACTGAAGTGTTGTTAGCTGCTATGTTTACATGCTGTTTAATGAGCTAAAAGCTGAGCAGCTAATATCTGATTAGTTAGCTTTGCATCTTTCCCTGAAAACTGTTGTTTGGTTGTCGGGTGTTTAATTTTTATCTGGGAACAGATTGTGTTGTGTAGTTGCTCTGGTTTTTAGACAGTGTAACTGAACTATCAACTTCTTCTTTTTGGTTCACATTTTTCTTTTCTAAGCAATAATTAGTCTCAGCAGCAGCAGAGTCGCATCACAGAGTAACAGAGTCTTATCACGTGATGAGAGGAGAGTTTACGGACAAAGAGAAGGAGTTAAAGGACAGTACAATGTGGATGTTTTTAGAGGAAGGCAAGACAAGTTTATTTATATTCCAAATTTCAGACACAGCAGCAATACAAAGCACTTTACATAAACATACAAGAGGCATAGGACAGAGACGATGTATAAAAGAAAGAAATCACAACAAATGGAGACAAACATTTGAAATATAGTAAGTTTAAAACATTTTTAAAACAGTGCAACATCTTTAAGTAGAATCAGGAATGACAAACGTTTTAAGCCTGGATTTAAAAGTGCAGAAAGTTGGAGCAGACCTTTGGTGCTCTGGAAGTTTATTCCAAATCTGTGGAGCATAAAAATTGAAAGCTGCTCCTGCGTGTTTGGTCCTGACCCTCAAAACACTGAGCTGTACCAGATGATCTTAAAGTTCTGGTTGGTTCGTAGCAGAGCAGCATATCAAGCATGTTTTCAGGCCCCAAACCATCCAGGTCAATAACAATATTTTGAAATCAATTCTTTGTTTCATTGGAAGCCAGTTTAAAGTTCCGAGAACTGGGGTGATGTTTTCAATTCTCTTGGTTTGCTATAATCAAGTCTGCTAAAAACAAAGACATGGACAAGGTGGTAGGAGGCAGATTTTGTAATTCTGTTGATATGGAGATATGGAAATTTAGGTCTGAGTCCAGAGCTTCACCAAGATGGTTTGAGGTCTTAAACTGAAGGGTTTCAAGATGAGCAGTGGCATGAGAGCGACAGTGCAGTCGAGTGATGCATGCAGCTCGCTGTGAAATCTAAGGTTTAGGACCTCACTTAGCGTTCTACAGACACTGAGCCGACACTTTTTTTTCTTATGAAATGTCCGGTGTTATCTGTAACACTGGTGTTTTCATGGGTTTATTAGCCAGTGGGAACATTTCTACCCCCTGGCATCAGAGCTGAATATAATTTGTACCTGGTTTGGGTCCTAGGTTTAGTCTTGGAAGCTAAGTTGGCTTCCAGTATGAGCACATGCCAAGTCATATGGACGTCTGCAATTCTGTAGAACAGAGATGTCAAACTCAAGGCCCGCGGGCCACATCCGGCCCCTGGTACAATTATATCTAGCTCGCAATAAAATATCATATGTCTATCTTAACTGGCCCGCCGGTGCGCAATGCCTGGCTGGGCGCACACGGAGCGAGCGAGCCCTAATCTCCACTCCCCAAGTGGGAGCCAGGCGGCGTGCACAGGCTCCATAGGCCGAGCCATGGTGTGCAATGCCCGGCTCAATGCACACGGAACGAGCGCCCCTCCTCACCTGCAGAGTATTTGGTGTTATTAAATTATTTGTCCATTGTCTTCCAGAGATCTCAGTGCCTGTGTGCTGCTGTCTGTGCCCTGTCAAGTTCCCCCACACAGGAGTCGTCTCACTGATGCACACCTTCACTCCATCTTTAGGGTTTCCACAGCAAAGAACCTAACCCCGAACATTAATGAACTGGCAGCCAGGAAAGGATGCCAAACATCTGGCTCTGGCACATGTAAATAGAAGAAGAATGTAGCCGACCTAAATTTGTTTTCTTTTTGCACTTTATCCAATATCCTGTCTATCCTGTTTAATAAATGTTGACCCTGTTTGGCCCTCGACGTGGCCCAGTTTTTAAATTTTAGCCCTCTCTGTGATTGAGTTTGACACCACTGCGTGTAGAACAATAAGTGTTTTGATGTGTTTTGACAAAAGGAACTTTTATTTTCTCTGTGTACAACACTGTCACAGTTTGATTTGCTGCTCTTTGTCCTAAAGGCTTTGCTCTGCTCAAACAACAAATGAGCAGCAATAACAGCATGTGTAACAGTAGTATTGATTTTAATCGCTGCAATTGTTGTGCTGCTTGGCCTGCTTTTATGAACAGCCATAAAATAACAGGGAGGAGATGGCCTGGATGCTTTCCATGTATTACAATCAGAATTTATAAATTGCCCCATTACCCACCTTTCCACTGGTTACTCTTGGAACATTAGCAATTATTTTCACATGGGTCACACTCATAAAACCAATAATCTGCTGATTTAAAGCCTTGGCAGAGGAGCTGGGCTGCAGGCTTTCTGAGGAAAGAGGCCTTTGCCTTTTAGTCATCAATTTCAGGCGGCTGTTAGACAGGCTTTACAGGCACAAATGGCTTCTGGCTTTTGTAAGGAGAGTGATTGAGGGAGATGGAGAGAGTGGCATTGAGAAAGAGGACAGAGACATCATCTCAAGTGTGTGCGTGTCTTTTTTCAGGTGAACGTACGCCACTGATAAAAACACTTTTCATTGAAACTTCAGCAGTTCAAGTCCATTCCATAACCTTAAATTGTACTCGGGTAAGAGCATAGACTGTATATAAAGAGGGTAAGAGGTGAATGAAAAAGAAAAAGGGTTTAGGTCACAGAAAACCGAAAGATCATAGAAATGTTGCAGAAAACATTCTTCAGGGATGAAGAGATGGAAAGTGTGGAAACAAAATGAAGCTGTGAAAGTCAAATACAAAAAATGTTCCCTACTTTTATTGATTATACAAAACCTTTGTCTGAACAAATATTTGTATTTATTCAGCACTTTTCTTAGGTACAAAGGCAGACTGTGATACAACCATAGATTACACATAAAGATGGACAACATGACTGAGGACATGTTCCTGATGGCTGGCTGCAGTGTAGGTCATAAACCCCGCCTCCTTCATGTTAGTGGATGGGACATTGACCAAACTAAAAGGTCAAAGTTCATGTCAAATACATTTTCCTCATTTTAGGTAGTTCTTATCACTTTGTTTGTCTAAGTGCTATATTCTCTAGTAAGTTTGGTTTTATTCAGTTCTGTGATTCTATGAGAATGAGGCGAACTGTCATGATTGACAGATGAGGCTGATCCGCCATTGGTTGAGCGTGTGTAACGTTGGGATCTTGATAAGATGTCTCTGGTTCCAAATGTGGAAGAGCGACATCTTTATATGCAGACGATGCTCTATATCAACATATATAAAAAAGTTCCTCTCTTTGGTCACCATGTCCTGTGCTACCTGGAACATAAGTGTGCACATGTCTGGAACTGTGAGGCAGGATTGTGGCTTCTTAGTCAGCTTGTGCTTATTGAGATGGATGGCTGCAGGAGGAGGTGGGAGGTGAGAGGGGGCACTGCTGCATGGGAAAAAACTCCTGACGACTGCCCACCCACCCATAATCCCATTACTACTTACCTGGGAGGGACAGAGAACAAAAGATAGAGAGGAAAGTAGAGGGATGGAAAAAAAAAAAAAAAAAGAATAGATAAAGTGATTTAGGTGTGAGGATGAAAGTGATGGAGAGAGCTTAATGCAGAGGTGGAGTGTGGGAAATGGGCAGGGAGAGGAGAGAGAAAGAGGAAGGGAGGTGAGGGCAAGAGGAAACGTTGATGAAGACGGAAGAGAGTGGAAAAAAGCATGAATACCACAGAGATGTGAAGGTGAAGAAGGATGGAAACTGAGTGAGAGAGGGAGGAAATGGAACATGTTCAGACTCTAAAATAAAAGTAGTGGCAATAAATGTGTAAATAATCCATTACAAGTAAATGCACTGAAATGTTTACTTTATAGTAGTGTCAGCAGAATTGTACTATTTTAGATAGTATAAAGTATTAGTGGACATTTTGCAGGTAAAATGTCCCAGTTGAATTGTTATATTTTATATTTATGGATTATTACCTCTGCCAAGGAGTCTTTCTGTTTTTAGCCCTGCGTCCATTTGTTTGGTTGTTGACTTTAATGTTTGTTAGCAGGATAACTTAAAAATCAATGAACAGATTTCTACATATCTTAACTGAAGGATGGGAAATGGGCCAAGAAATAACTCCTTCAATTTTGGCACAAATCTGAATCCAGGATTTTATTCTTCACTTTCTCAAGTGTTGTAAGATATTTGACATTTTCTCCAAGGGAGTAATTCATGGATCTTGATGAAAACAATCTGGCACATTCAGGGAACTGATATCTATGAGTGTGTGTAAATTGGTGCAGCTTGATTTAAAGGGGCTGTTGGGCCTTGGTGCTCTGTTGATTGATGTTGCAGTTACTAATGCATCAATATGTGAGCAACATTTTATTCTCAATGCATTTGGCCATGGTAAAGAGTTGTGATGGGTTAATTTAATTTGTAAACATAGATCATTTTTCATATAGTCATTGCAGCCTCGTAAAATCTTTATTTTCAATGTAACAAGTAAATATAGATGTATACATGTATAGAGATGCCCCCTGGAGAAGTGTAGAGGTAGAGTAGCATAAAATATGAATACTAAAACATACAATATCTAACTTCTCTCACTAAGGGTAATAAAAAACTAACTAAGTTTGATGATGTTGTGCAGCAGCGATCATGTAAGTACACAAGTCAACCACATATATAAGTCTAGTTGTATTTAGACATTTTAATGAAGAATTGTTACATATTGTATCTTTAAGTTAAGTGTAAGTAACTTAAGAGTCATTCGGAAAGAGGAAGGAAGGAAGGAAAGAAAGAGAAACAAGAAAAACACAGCGAGTTTGTGGAGGCTTTGACAGGATTCTATGACCTTCCTGACCCTCCAGAGCCCCACAGTGAACTCATTCCCACTGAGTGACAGCACTGTGTGACATCTAGGGTACTTGAGAGACTCGCTGCACATTTGCACTTAGTTACTCGCTGCTTCCTGCGATTTGCATGCATTTTACATGTATGTATGTACATGTATTTGAATGTGAATAATGTCATAATTCATCATTATATTCACACAGACTTCGACTCAATCAGGTTGTGACTTTGTGTCCTCGAAGTCAACATTTGGCCTAAGGGACCTGGTGTTAGAGCTCAAGAGTCGTCTGTGTGTGCTCTTGTTTTTTTATAGAGAGCAGTCGGGTGATGTATCATGAATGTTCCTTGAACTGCAGCATAACCTAAAACTGCCACTCACTCAAGCCTGAAGAGAGTCGAGTCTTTTTCTGGTCCACAAAAGACACAGGACGATCTGGTGCCGGCGGTTATTTAAAGATAACTCTTCTATTTTTGAAACCTGGGGTCTGTCTGAACAAGGGTGAAGCCTCTCAGTTGTGGGGACTTAGCAATTTTGGGCCTTTTTTTAAGATCTTAATTTGCCTTTAAGTGTGGGGAGCGTGCACAGACCATACACAGAGACACACATGTTCACATTAAACACTTAATGTGAAGGCACAGGTGCATGTGCAAAAGACAAATTAAGACACACACAAGTAAACGCACATACGCGAACAGTTAAACGCATGCAAAAACGGCCGCAGATACACATAGACACACATAGACACACATTCACATGCACACAGTGTGGTCCAGCCCTTGGCTCCACAGCCTGTAATGTAGCTTTAGTGAAGGTCTACCGAGGAGGCTGGAACAGTTAGCCACGTTGGCCTGCGGTCTCATTCAGACAACCACCTCGTCTTCGCCAGCTACCCAGGCCTCAGTGTTCAGTCACTGGGTGGGATGGTCAGGAGATCTAATCCAGCAAAGCAGAGGGTGGAGGTTTGAGGAGAACTCCTCTAGATGTGGTTTGTGTGGGACACCAACAAGGACCGTCACTTATTTGGAGCCACAAGAGGGCAAAGGTGGCCTTTCCTGTTCTCTACCCGCGTCTCCTGGTTTGCTGATGAGAGGAGCTCACCACAGGCAAGAAGCTGCAAAAAAAGTCTCCGAAGAAAACTTTACAAATCCTGTGTTTATCCGTCACTTTCCAAACAACAAACACTTAGAAAATGTTTCAAAGTGGAACTCAGACGACTAACAGATGTGGACTCCTCTCACTTTCCGCTGGCATGCCACACAACTTTACAAATACACAAACACACACACAGACTTGCTGTACCACTGCGGCTTCCTCCATACACACAATACACCCACCACAATGACCTGGCACGGCCTACACCATGCTGGAGCATATACTTACTCCACAGCAATTTACCCTCGGGCTTTGACAGCTCATCGTTTATGCCACTGTGGCGTTGCGAGGGCACCACTCCCTGTCTGTGAGTCCGTCTGTCCGTCCATCTGTCTCTGTCCGTGTGTCTGTCCTGTCTGTCAGAAAAACGGCAAACCAGAGACTGAGCGATGATGCTGCATCTCAGGTTGAAATGGTGTCGAAAGTATTTTGAGGTCACAGCGGTGGTTGATGTTTTTGTAGGATTTAGTTTTTTTCAGATATTCATGGTCCCCAGAGGATGAAGTCTACCTACTTTGGTAATTCCCAATGTTTCCTCTACTGCCACCATGAGGTTGTATTTTAGTTTTTTAGTGGAATATCTCAATGACTATTGTGTGATGTGTACTACCACTCAATATCTCAAGCTGATCTGATCACAACTTCATCTCCACTTCCTCCAACTTTCCAGAAATGAAGCCATAATATCCGGGATGTGGACGCTGCCATCTTGCGCTTGACATGTTAAATTGTGGATCCCGTTCACCATTACACCTCCAGCTCATCGTCCAGGTTCTGGTTCCGTTCAAACTCTGGAGTGATTTCATGTTGCGCTGGGATCATTTGTGTCCGAGAAACATTTCCTTCTCTTCCGCTGTGAACCACGGATTTAAATTCACCATTGACACTGCTAGATTGTAGGGTGATGTAACGACACCATTAAACATGTCTGGATGTCTTATTGAAGTAATTAGCCTGTTGCAACCTTTAATCTCACTAAATTCCTCTGCCTCATCAAACAAGATGCCCTTGGCTTTCTCCAAATTGCCACATGCATGTCACATGGAAAACGGTAACCAAGCCAATTTCCCCATTTCCAGTCGTTTTTTCCTCTTGAATTGCTTTGTCTTCCTTTTCACTCTGATGTTTTCCTGCCATCCTTTCATTCTCTCAAGGCTGAAGCTGATAGCTTATATGCCATGAAAAGCGGCTTCTTGTGTGCGACTATAATTGGACATTTCATAGCGACACTAAGCAGACATGGACACAGATAAGAAAGAGAGACAGGAAAAAAGAGGGGAGACGGTGTCCCTGAAGAGCCCAGCTTAATTGATGACAAGCACAAGTGAAGTTTGGAACCTGAAGCTCCGTCCTGACAATATTACAAGGAGCTGCGACGGCATGGGCTCCCTTGTATTTGAATGATGTTGAAGTAAAAGCTGTGTTTTGTGCAAATCCCTGCAGTTGTGGGGCAAGACTGTTTTACACACATAGCAATCTGCAGGAGGCTAATTTAAAGACGCACGGTCCTTTTGTAAACAAGCATTTACAGCTTGTGTGGCAGCGTTCAACAAGTTTGCCGTGTGGTTGATCTCAGGGCCGGTGATAATGCGTAAGATTTAAAGGGAGCGTATGGGGACGTTTTAATCAAGCAACAGGTACCGGGTCATTTACACGGTCAGGGGACGAAGGGTGAAGTCAAGTGCTCCCAGCTATGAATTAAATAGGGAAGAAAAAAAAAGTGTCTTTGACTACATGTTGCTTAATTCTCTCTCTGGGCTCTGGCAAGCCAAGCCCAATGTTAAGTGGCTTCTTGAGTTTATCCAGCGAGGTCAGAAGGAAAATAAAAACATCACGCGAGAGCTACAATTACAGCCCTCGAACATGACAAGCGTCTGTTTTTGTGCTTTTGAACGAGGGCCCACTTTTAATGGTCGGTTCTGGCTGCAAGATAAACAAACAGTCATAGGGTTAGCATAACCTCTGTCTGCAAGCGCTAGCCAGCGAGACAGGCCGAGAAGCTAAACTCTGCCGCAGCGCTAAGGCAGCAACAGCAGAAGCAGCAGTGGTTTTGGCGGCAGGGCTAAATTACAGCATGGAGCAAAGCTGTGGTTTGTGTACAGCATACTCACACACTCGTTTGCTTTTGCTTTCGCCGAGCTTTCTCTGTCACACACACACACACTCAGGCTCCTTCTACTCTATAGTCTGAGTGTTTCACCAAAGTGCTCAGGTTGCACACAAATTTTCGCACACATACATGAACACACACGGTCCCTTGGGTGGGCCCTTCTGTGGGTCCTTCTGTGGGTCCTTCCCGTCCCACAGGTGTCTCCAAAGCAAGGCCAGCAATCAACATCGCCTCTGGCAAGACTTCCAACCTACAGACCTACTGACCTCATCCAGAAACCACTAATCTGTGAAATTATTGGCTCCGGCTCCTGTGGGAGAATCTAAGCTAATGGGATCTCATTATATGGAGATAAAAAGAATCCCATCAGGTGACATTTACATCTTGCATCACTCTGCATTCTCATCCAGTCGGGCCCGAGGGGCTAATCAAAGATCAGTTCAGCTGGATTTCCTCTTAAGCCGACACCCTGTTTGGAACAAAGAGACAAACCATGATGAATGCTGATTGTAGGGTCACAGTAGTCGGGTTGTAACAGCACACGATCCGTGCGACCACATATTGTGAATAATACACGGATGAACTCAGTGGTTTCGGCACTGCTGCACTTTTTAAGGTGATCATCATGCTATCACTAATTGTGTTAACATGAGATCCTGACATCGTGTGTTTTGCATTGATTTGATGTATTTATTTTCTACTGAATGTAATTTATCATTATATAATGTATAGTCACGGATTGTCCAGGATGAAATGGTCCCATTAGGACTGTTGTTGGGGGATACTGCTCCATTCAAGTGGGACAGAATCAGTTCAGTTGAGTAATTTGAATCACAGTGATTATTGGAACTTCTCATTAATACATCTAGACAAACTGATAATTAAACCTAAGCATGAAATGTAAATAAGCATGCATTGATAAATAAATCTTATACATAAAAACTGCTGTTGTTTTAAATTATGCTTAGATCTTCTTTTGACTTAGATTAAACACAACATATTTCAGCTGTTTAACACTAATCATTGCAATGTACTTGTGTTGGACTGTATTGTCCATATTCAATACATCATTCAAACATTCACGAGTTGGATTATGAACCAGAGTGAAGGTTTGGGTTTGAGCTTCTTGAATTACTGCTGTTCATTGACAGAAACTACTGAACTGATTTCCACAAAACTTGATTCAAACAAGGACGCGGGCCAAGAAAGATCCCATTACAGTTTTTGAGAGGGTTCCCAATATTCTGGTTGAGCGAGCCCCCCATGCAAGGTGGCTTGAGTCCTCCGGCTCTTTGCTGCAGGTCCCACTCTCTCTCACTGTTTCAAGCTTTTCACAGATTTTCAAGGGAATTATTCATGGTATTAATGAAAAGTATGGATATACTTAGGGGACTGATATCAGTGACTGGGTCCACTTTGGTGTGGATCAAATAGAAATGCAAATCTATTGGATTTAAACAAGGGGACTGCCCTGGTCGAGGTGTGGGTTCTACTGATTTCTAGTTTGTAAAGAAACATATTGATGAGAACCACGTACCTCACTAGAAAGAGATCTCACAACACATCTAACTATTCTAGATCAGCTGAGCATTTATTCATTTATTTATTTGATAGGGAAAGAGCATGTTACTGAACATCAGTTTGAAAAAACTACATGCTAGTAAAATGTAATAAAAATGCTGTAGTCCCTATAGGCAGGTAACAAACAAAGACTTCAACAAATATAAAGATGGCTCCACAAGCACAGCACAGAATGATCAGTGAGGTAAAAACCAGAATAACAAGGCTTATAGGAATCATTGGAGTGGGTTAACATCTCCGTTCATGAGTCTACATTCAGCAAATCATGGTGCATGGAGCATAACGTCCATGGCAGGACACCACAGAGGAAACTGCTGCTCTCCAAAACAAACGTTACTGCGGCCTGAAGTTTGCCAAAGAGCAGCCTGACACCGCACGACACTACTGGAAAAATGTTTTGTGAATTGATGAAAGTTAGTTTGAATTGTTTGGGAACAACATGCAGCTCTACGCACAGGGCAAAAAGAGCAGCGCATACCAACATGAGCACATCATCCCAACAGCGAAGCACTGTGGGGCCTGGACAGCTCACCATCATCCAGGAGAAATGAATTCCTAAGTTTATCAAGGTATCTTGCAGGATAATGTCAGGGTGGCTGTCCGCCAGCTGAAGATCAGTGGAAGTTCAGGGATGAAGCAAGACTGTGATTCTAAACATCAGAGTAAATCTACTACAGAATGATTTCAAACTAAGAAAATCCACTTTTTGGAGTCCAGACCTGATGACTGAAATCCAGAGAGCACTTCACAGAAGAAGAATATGGCTGATCTGAAGTTTTGGTCCAAACTTCCCCCTGACGACTGAGCAGCTACACAAAACACTTGTTTGAGGATATTGATGCCAAAGTAGGTTTTGACCAGAGGATAAAATTAGACTGGGGATTGAACCTCCAACCTTTCTGGACAGTGGACAACCCACTCTCCTTCCCTAAGAGGAGAAACCCAGCTTACCGCATTTATCTTGCTCAGGATTTTATGTGACACAGACGGTATGTTTGAATTGAATCATTGTTACACTGGTGGACTCCAGTTCAAACATAGATAAAGATGGATGACGTGTTACATTATTGTTGTTGGGTTAGGTTTCATTTATTATCTGATTTTGTTTTGCAAATTTGTTGAAAGGAGGCAGAGTCTGCGCAGTAGCGATCGGAAGTTTCTGCTGACACGAGAGCTTGACTGAGTCTGTCTGTGCTCAACGTAGCAACGTTGCTCCTCAGCTCCATTGACGTTGAGTGTGTAAACATCCTCATCTTTGAACGTATTTTCTTGTTCTTTGTTCTGTTTTCACACCTGCTGCTGACTTCCTGACGCAGCCGCACTTTGACCTTTTGCTCTGCATTGTGGTGCTTGATGCTTAGACAGAGCAAATCTCCATCTTCTCTTAAATCCCTGTCTTTTGGTCAAAGCTTTTACAAATGGCTGCCCCTGACTTTTATTTATGCTGTCTAATCCTATATATTTATTTAAGTGGTTTTGTCTATTTTATTGTTCTATATTTCTCTGCTCAAGCTCCTTTGTCCTGTTCTCATTTTATTTGCCTGTTTCTATTCCCTCTTGTGAAGCACTCTGTGTTATTGATAAAAGAAAGAGCCATATAAATAAATTTTATTGTCATTGCTATTATATTTTTATTACTTCAGGGTCACCATGCACACTCCTGCGCAGTGTCATTAGCATACAGATACTGTGTATATTCATAAGCGCACTGTGCAGACACACAAACAACACTCACAACTAACAGTGTGTTTGCTCGTGATTATTATGTCCATGTACACGAGGGGGAAAACACACTGGCACAAACACACCCATACACCCCCACACCTGCTGCTCGTCCTCTTCCACAGCTCCTTGTGTTAATGGATGGGAGTCTAATTACTACTCTCACACTGGGACTACTTTCTCCACACTTGTCTCCCAGGACATGTGTGTATGTTAGCGTGTGTGTGTGCATGTTAGCGTGTGTGTGTGTGAGTGTGTGAGTGTGTGAGAGCTCTGTGCTGACAGGAGCTCACCCCCCCCACACACTGCTCATTAGCAGACTTTCTTTCTTCCTCTCATTTCGCTGTCTGCTCGACGCTCTCACACAGAAACACTGTTAAACACTGCGCAGCGCTCAGCTGAACATCAAAACACGTAGTAGCAGCTTCGCTTTGCGTATAGATTTTATTTTAAGATATAGATCATTTCCACTCTCTCTCCTTGTTCTGTGGCTGAGATAACTGGAGAGAGAGACAGAGAGAGATGATTGTTGAGCCTAAAGCAACAAGAAAACCAGACAGACCCACTTCCCCATTCAGGTTCTAGTTAAAAATAAAGACAAGGAACTGTGAGCTTCTGACTCCCTCTCTCACGGTATTAATGCACACATGTGTCACACTCACACACACACTCACACACAGCCTCTCAAACAGAGCTCTGGTGGTGGCTGAGGTCTTCCAAGTCTCTGTTTTGACACAGTCTCGTCTGTGACGCAGTCTGTGTTGTACCATAAACTGTCTCTGCACAAGAGTGACCTCTCCCACCACTTCCTCTGTGTCTGCGAGTGTGTTTCATCTCCCCTGTGGCTTTCAGACTCAAAGTCTAAGTGGAGCACGGAGGAAAAGACAGGTCTTCAGAGGACAGGATTGCTGTTGAGAACCTCTGCAGCTCACAAACAAAGGCCACCTGGCTCCTCGCAGCGGGGCGGAAATGTGCTCTCCTCTGTGCTACATTGACAAGTGCGCGCTAATAACAGGGTCCACACTCTTGAGGCCTAATTAGCCCTTCAACTAATGTGCTGCTAATCATTCATAAATGCTGAAAAAAAAGCTTTCATGTTATTATTTTGAATGAGTCCCCTCTCATTTGATCTGGCGAACAGCGTGGTGACACAGGTGGACGAGTGAAATGCAGCTATTGTAAGTACTTTACAAAATGGGGCTTTTATGGTGAGATTGTTTGATTACTTGATTCTAAATGAGCCAGTAAAATACTGTTTAGTTCATTTGATCTTGATGTGCAGGGGAAAAAAACACAGCTTGCCAATATCAGAATGAGAAGTTCACAAATCAAATATCACCTTTTGCAGCCCGACTTCAAAGCTTGATTTGTGTCTGTATTTATTTCATTCACCGGCTCTTAACATCTTTTGAACATTACTTCAAATAGACTGTTTATTTCATCCTCCTCTGTCTTTAACCTCTCAGACTGCTCTTTTGTCTTTTATTTTCTATTCAAGGCCCAATCAGTAATGTCATCATCCATGCATCTATAATCCATATACTGCTTATCCTGGAAGGGACGAGAGGTGGCGTACAACCTGGACAGGTCGCTAGCGTTTCACAGGGCTTACATGTGCAACCATTCACACTCACATTCACACCAACACCAACACGAGGGGATGAGGTAAACTCCACACAGAAAGGTTCTAATGTTTTTCGACGTGTATGCATTATTAATGTGAAATGGAAATGTTTGCATCCCCCTCAAATAAGAAGGTTTCAAAACATTTTGTTGAAGCAGTCATTAATCCATCTTCACGTACTGTCTGTGCCTGAAAAATTCTTTACAATGCAACTTAAAATCCAGCTTTCGTCCTAAAACTGAATCGTCTACGAATTAAAAAGATTTTATGATGGTTGCAGTAGATGAAGTTTGGTGATAGGGTGACACTTGAGACTTTAAATACACTTGACGTTCATGATTTCATTTTGCTTTCTGTTTACCGTGGTCGAGCTGCAGCCTCACTTAACGTTGCTGCTTAAGTATCCATCAAGTGAAAAGCTGCTGCTGCCAGAGTCTCAACCTGTGGATCAGATTGTCGAACAGACCGACAGCATTTAGTCCACAGATAAAGAATGAAAAACAGGAATTGAGTCTTACAGGCGGCCGTGCCAGCAGAGTATGGATTCATCTCTGTCTGGCTGACCTTATCGGCCGCTTGCTGCTGATCTGCGATGCAGAAGGAGGGGCAGACGGGGGGTGGGCAGAGACCAGCACCCGAGTGGACCCCTGGGCCGCTCCATTGCTCAGCCAAGTCGAAAATGTGTTCTCAGATCTTTGCCTGACATGCTGTCCTGTGGGGTTAGGCCTCTGTGTGTGTGTCTGTGTGTCTCTGTGTGTCTCTATGGTTCGCGTGTATATGTCAGGAAGGAGAGGAAGCACTGCTTGGCAGGAATTCACTGTGATCATCCTTGACTGGTGTTTGTGTATGTGTGTGTGTGTGTGTGTGTGTGTGTGTGTTCAGAGAGAACAACAGTGGGTTTACATGAGATAATCTGTTGTGTGACAGTTTTAGAAATATGGAATATCCGATTACGGGCGCCATGTGCGACCATCATGTCATCTGTTCGGAGGTGTGTTTATCTTGTATGAGCATCAATATTTACTCATTACAATATTAAACGTTGTGTTTACCTCATGTGAAAAATTATTGTGTGTTTGAAAGCTTGAGTGTGTTTCATGTTGCAGTGGAGGCAGTGGAGCCATGACGCCTCCCTGGGCCTGTTTCCAACTGGAACACTGTCAGATTGAGCGACCTTGGGCTGACAGGCCCGGGAGTTCACTGGACCGTGTGTGTGTGTGTGTGCGTGCCGTGCGTCTGCGATTGTATGGTCATGCATGTGTGCGATTATGTGTGTGAATATGGGTGAATGCACGCATGTGTGACTGTGTCTGCCGTTTGTGTGTCACATGTCCATTGTGTGTGTGTGTGTGTGTGTGTGTGCCTCTTCAAATCTCCCAGGGTAGCAGTCCATCTTGACAGTCTGTGTAGCCCCATCACATCACTGTCACGCCACTCTCTCACTTGGACGAGTGATGGAGGAAGTCCAGAGGGAGAGAGAGAGAGTGAATGACAGAGCGAACGACAGATCGCATTGGACTCATCAGGAAAAAGTGCTGTGACACACTCTCCTCCGCAGAGAGACGGGGGGGTGAGAGTGCGACTCAAGGCAAAACAAAACAAACCCAGTCAGCCTCCCTCTTATCCCTGGATATTGACTTAATTGGAAGTCTCTGCTCATCCTGTTTCCTCAGAGGTAAACGGCGTGAGGCTTCAATTTTCACGCTTTTCAGTGCTGACACAAGATGAACTTGTGATGAGAGCTTCTCTTTCTGCAGACACAAAACCAAGTGTTAGAGAACACAGCCTTCGTGTGTTCCAAGGACACAGTGTATTAAATATCTTACCTCCGGCAACAAGGTCATATTTTCATCTGCGTCTTTTTGTTTGTTACTCAGAAGGATTATGCAAAAAACTATACTGGACAGATTATCATGAAACTTGGTGGAAGGATGTGGATCACGGAAGAACCCAATACGTTTTGGTGTGGAACCAGATCAGGGGGCAGATCCAGGAATTTCTTTTCACTTTCTTTAACATAGTGAGATTATTTGATGTTTTTGTTCGTTTCTCATTGAATAATGAGTAAAACTTTGTGGAAAAAATCTGGCACATTTTAGCGACAGATGATAAATGTTTGCAATGTGGTGCAGATCCAAATTGAAAAAAGAACATTGCAGTACTGAATTATTGATCTTTACTTGCTGCCGGCAGCAGAACTAGCTTCAGGCTCAGGGTATGTCACGAAATGTTATGGATTTGTCTGTTTCGCATTTGTTTTCTAACCAACACCTACATATAGTTTCATAAGACGACGCTGCTCCATGTTTTGAAATCACATTTCAGATTTGGTTAAAAAAACAAAACACTGAAACATACCAGAACTAGAATAACACAAACCTTCGCCAAGGCCCAACAGTCCATTTAAATTCAATCTCATAGATATCAGTCTCTTAAATGTGCATGATTATTTTCACCAAGATCCAATAGTTATTCACTTGAGAATTGTGAAAATGTTAAACGCCCGATTTCACCATGTGAAAGAAAGTGAAAAAAGATGTAGAAGACAACGACATTCGAGCCGTAAACAAAAACACGGCATCTCCACTGCGGAATTTATACGTTACGTCCTGCCCCCCCGCTGTGAAACAGAATACAGCGTTTAGGCATTCCCTAAGCATCGGTTATTTCTTGAATTCAAGCAGGATTCAGTGGATTGTTTGGTAAAGGATCTGTGCTCACATTATTTTCCACTTGTGTGCATCGCGTCTTATTATGTAGGAGCCTGCAGACAGCTGGGAAACTGTGGTGACACCTGTGCAGATCTCATTAAGATGTCCAGCGAGGAAGCTGCTTACTCAGCCTTGACACCAGGGATAAACTCTGCTGCTCTAAAACCACAGCATTGCTGAGGACGTCTGAGGGAAGTTAGCATCCAGCACTGCTTCAGCTCTGTCTAAAGTCATGCTGAGATTGTTGATCACTGCTGTGTAACATAAATTCCCCAAACTCCACAATTACCTGATGAAATCCTGTCGCAGTCACTAATTTGAATTCCTTTCATTGTAGATTTCCTCATAGTTTATATTTCCCAAACACGATGTTTGGCCTGGTTCACTCAGCACAGTGCCAGCAAATGTGATCGCGGTCCTGTTCCAGAGTAATGGTTTACAGAATTGCACAGGGTAAACTTTCATGACTTCATTTCCTCTCCTGCTGCATTGTCACTCAGCTGTAAATGTAATCAGTTGCTATTCCAATTACATTCAAGCGCAGCCTGTCAGTGTTGTTTGGAGGAACAGGACTGCGGTTAGCTGGGGCAGTGAGGAGACTCTTGGCTTGTTCGTCTTGTCAGCTGCTGCTTTTAATCGAACTATCTTCTGAATAGTATCCAGGCTGCGCCTGCACTCCTTCATCCAATCCTTTTATGTGTTGGCTGCCTGAGGCGCATGAGGAAAATCTCCTTGATATGCTCGGCTTTTCAACCTTTGCTCAAAATGTGGAGCACAGATGGTCATTACTGGCTGAGAACCAGGTTTGTAGTTTTCTAACACTGTGGATGGTCCAGAAGTTTAATTGAAATGCAAGAAGTTGGATGAATAAAAGAAAACGTGGGGGGGGGGGCGCAGCGTGATGTCTGCTCATTTCATTAATTTATGTTGATTTGGTTAATCACTCTCACAGTCTGTCAGGCCCAGATCACATCAAGATGTTTACAGCCGCAGCTCTCAGCAAAGCGAGGTGTTATAGTCCTGAAGTCAGATAATTAAACCAGTGCTCTGATGTGTAATGGGGTTAAATTGGAAACAGGGAAGCACTGCAATCAATCAGGAATTGGCAGGTTATTCCTCTGTTATTGATCCAAGCAGAGTCCTGAAGCCCAACGTTTGAGGAAGACCTGAGGAAAGAAGCGTCTTCCACTTCCTCATCAGGATCCCATTTAATATTGATTCAATTGATCGCTCCTTCCAGCGTTAATGTCGACATTCTCCTCCCATTTGTTTGTCATTTCCACTCACAATTGTCAATGCGCAGCGTGAATGAGATGCTGTTCTTCTACTACTCGCTGTAAAGAAGCAAAGGTATTTTTAACCAGGCCCCCTGTGTCTGTTGCCAAGCATTGAAGGGTTTGTGTGGAGTCCTGTGCCCGCAGGGGCTTCTGGTTGTTTCTCTGTGTGGCAACAACAAGTAGAAGAACAGCGGCAAAGCCAAATAGAAGAGGATTTTTTTTTCATATCTGTGGAATCCACAGAGGTTGTGCAGCTGACACTTACAGATACAGAAGTGTATCACAGGAGGGGCCTCCGGAGACAGATCGCCTTTTGTTTTTTGCACTATAGGCGAATATATTATGGATCAGCTTCATACTGCTGCTGCTGTACGTTCACTACAGCTTTAACACAGTAAATATCTGTGGTCTTGTCATGTTCCAGTTGTTTTCTCCAACTCCAGGTTTCCTGAAACGTTAATGGTTTCATTTGCCCAACAACAAATGTCAACTATAGAACCCAAAGCAGAAACGACATGTTCACATTTTTCAATCTGACATTAGGCACCAACCACGGATTATTTTCAGTATCATTCATTATAAATCAATTCCTTGTCAGAACAAACAAAACACAATCAACACAACATCAATGTCCCAGATCCCAAGTTATTTGACTTTAGATGTATTATTTCCTCTCAACAACAAAGTCCAAAGAGATGAATATCACTGCCACATACAACTGAGATGATCAGTCTGTTCAAGGTGATCAAGAGATTTAATATGCACCTATTTTCACAAGTGATTCATCATTTCAGTCATTTTCAATCAAAAAAGTGAAGTAATTGCAAATATTTTAGCAGGTTTTGCTGCTTTTCTTCACTGTAAACTGAATATTTCAGGTGCTTTTGATTTACATCTTTTTTATTGTTTGTTTGTTGTCTTTTACTTCTCCAAGACTAAATGATAAGAAATAATTGGCAGATTAATTGAATACTGAAAGTAATCATTAGTTGCTCTCACGTCACCATTTAAAACAAACAAAGGCAGCAAATCTTCACGTTTTAGACAATAGGTTTTTCATGTAATTGAAAAACAAGAGGAGAATCTAATTTCTGCATCAGAACCTTGTTGTGGAAGAACAACACACTGGTACCCTGATTAAAAACTGGTTTCCATGTCAACAAATGCAGCTACATTTCTGTGAACACTATTAGGTTTTAAATATATATATATCTTATAACATTAGTTTATATCATTAATATATAACTCACATTGGATCCCAGAGACTGTAACTCTGCTTATATTATACACATTATATACGAGATCTCCTAAACAAATATCACTGTATTTAGTGACTAAATCTGACCTCTGCATTTTCACCCTGATTTACTCGTTTGACATTAACAGAGTGATTTAAGAGCTGATTCTCTTCTCGGCCTGAGCCAGTACATCGTGTCTCCGTTTCCGTCCAGCGATACGTCAGCTGGCTGCTCACAGCTCCATCACAGTTCTTTAATCTAATTAACTGCATCTTAGGAGAACATCTAAATGACTTGAAGGCCGATGATGTGGTTTAGTGCAGATTTAATTGTTATAACCTCTCTGACCCAGGCTATTGTAACTTCATGCTCGTTGCTTATATCAGCTCAGCAGTGAGGCCAAATCCTCCTGCTCCAGCTGCCAATTCTTTATTCCATCTTAAACTGTGACCTCAGCTGTATGTCGCTATATAAATATGAACGTGTTTTATGTGGATCTTTATGAGACGCTGCCTTTAAGAAAATGTCAGTCTGTCAGTCTGATAGTTGGTTGAGCTTCACTTTTATCCAGATTAAAGTAACACTACTTCCATTGAATGGATTTTCATGAAGTTTTCTACAAACGAGGATGAACCCCGATGGCTTTGGGGACCCCCTGACTTTCCCTCTAGCGACACCAGCAGGTGGATATTTTTGCTCTCAGTGAACTGCTGTCAAAGAGAGAAAGGAAAGGTGGGATTGTTTGAAGCTGTTTTTAACTCTATTCATTCTCAGGCAGTCTCTCCAGGAAGACGTTTGCTCTTTGTTGTCGACATAAAAAGTGCCACAACGGCCTCTACTTCCACAGCACTCATCTGTAAATTTTAGAATAGCTTGTCTGCTCCACAGTATGAAGACTTCAGCTGCCAGAGCCACTTAAAAGCAGCCCGACCCTGGGTGAGGTGCTGTTCTTTGTGTGTGTCTCTTTGGATGAGAGAACTGTCTGTTGTTTGAGAGGCACTTCAGTCCGTCTCTAAAACATATTTGTGTGTGATGCTACAAAGAGCATGAACCAGAATACGTACTCCTGTAGGTGCTAAAGCTCCACATCGTGACCCCTGAGAGGCTGTTGAACACGTTTCCTCTCATCTGCTCGGGCCGGGAAGATGGAGCGGCTCGAAGAATTGCTCTGTCATTCACTAACAACCACTTGAACCTCGCTACCAAGGAGACCCAGGTACTCCCCAAATCCCAGTTAATGAGAGAAAGGCTTGAAGAGGTTCTTCTTGACTCTCGCTGTGACAGCTTAATTGTAATTTTGGTGGGGCCCCTCCGGCAACAATCTCTTCTACTTGACAGCTTTGTGCTCGTGTTTGAACCGACAGCCCTCCTTGCATATTCATTTAGTGACAACTGAATACAGCGTAATGGTGGAACATGTGTCCACGGAGAGGATGCGTGCAGGCCACGCAGTTTTCTGACAAGAAACCATTTTGTGTCTGTACTCAACAGGTGGATAATTAGACAGAATGAAGAGACATAACAGTGAAGCTGAACCATCAAATCTAATCAGTGCTTTAGAACCTTTTTACTATTGTTTATAACCCAATAACAAGTCAATGTGCATGTTATTGTCAAATGTTCATAAAAATATAATCTACTTCTAAAATAAGGACACTTGAAGAGGAAGCCTTTTGTTAACCAATTAATCTCTCCCATGTTCTGACAACAATTTACTGATACACTTAATAATAATTTATAGCACTTTTATCACTGCTCTTTACCACAGAGAAATCAAATAAAAGCAAATAACTAAAAACATAAATGCACATCATTAATCACAGTGATGCTAGTATGCTAGCATTAGCAATTAAATTAACTGTCTTTGAAAGAATTCTTGTTAAAATGTATATTTTGACATTAACCAATTACAATTCAACCAGTCAAGGGATGACATTAAGTTGTTTATATAGGACACTGATCACACTGTTTGTTTCCTGATACGACTTCTCGTATCTCAAATATAAGAACATCAAATTCTGTTTTAGTCCTCATTCAACATTCCCTTGGGTTTTTTGGGGGGGATGGTGGAAACAAACTGTAAACATGGATCAGTGATGATCCACTGAAAAAGGATCATTATCCTATAAACTGATCCGGTGAATCAGCTCAGGAGCCAGACTGATTTATCTCAAGCTTTAACTACTGTGTTGTGCCATCATTTGTTGATTCCTTTATTTGTGGTGCGACAGCTCAGAACAAAATTGCTTCCTTTACTTCATTGCTTTTTCACTGCATAATATTCACTTTCACTGTGAAAGTACTCATGACAAAAATAACTCATAAAAATGTATTGACGTGCAAATTAATCACACGAAAAAAGAAAATAAAGCCTCCAGTGTAAAGACCTTTATATAGAGCTCGTCCAACAGTCATTACTTGGGCTGTAAAGTCTGAACGTCATGCTGCAGGATAGTGAATGTAAGTGAATAGTTGTATTGTGTATTTAAATATGAATATGAGCAGCTCAAAGCAGCAGAAAGACTTTGTGTGATACTTGTATTGTTTTATTCTTTACTACTTCACCAAGGATGTTCTTCCTGTGAACAACTGCAACTCGGACCATCATCTGCATTCATTTCTCTGGTAGACACTGAGGTCTGTGGATTGATTCTCCTGAGTAACTGTTTCTGCAGTGACAAAGCAACACAAACAAATCTGCAATCGCCTCCGCTGTGTAAATCTCAAAACTCAAGCACATGAACCCAATAGTTAGATATTAGCAGTGAGAAGCTGAAAATATGAAAACGCAGATAAATACACAGAAAGACTAGAAACAGTGTCGCAAGCTGTGCATTTGCATCGACATCATATTTTATCCAGAATCATGAGGTAACTTTGACCTTTGACCACCCAAATCTAATCATGTGCAACATCCCTGACCTCAAACCAGTCTACATGGACCATTATTACCAAACTGATGCATACATAGCAAAATTGTTTTGGCCCAGATTTGGCCCACACTGTCATCTGGCCCACATTATGGAATAATGGCACTAAGTCGGTCTGCTCCTGTTTGCCAGATGTGGGCCACAAGTAAGCCATAGGAATACCGCATTTCAACCATAGGTGCCAAATATGAATCGAATTAGTTTTGTGCTATTTTGGTCATATTCACCATCGACCACACGGGCCACTTTAGGTTCACTTCCAGATTACAGCTTGGTCAAAGCACCACACATTTGCCAAAAAAGCTCCACATTTGTTTTGGGATATTTGGGCCATATTTGTTATTTTACAAGTCAGGCCACTTAAGGCTCACATCCATTTTGTCCGGGCCACATGAAGGTCAGAAGTTCCGCCTCATTGCCTGAAGTGGCCCACATCCGACTGCTGTCTGGAGGAGCGAAAAAGCAGCAAAGTGCATGAACAGTTTTTAATGTTCATGGTAGAATATTCTTCCTTGTATGAGTGCACTGGTTCTCACATGATTCCTGCTCCTTATTAACATAATATTAGGTTTGACCCGACTGGAGCTAAATGCATTTCTCTGCATGAATAATGTGTGAGGCATGTCGTCGTCCAAGTCTCTTTTCCACGCAGCTCTACCCTAAAAGCCTTTCCTGGGAGACGCCAGTGAAGTGGACAGCACAGCAGAACAAACGGTTGTTTTGTTGAAAGAGGCAGAGTGGTGACAAATTATGAACAAGTCATTACACTGAGGTGGCACTTTGCAGAGCCGTGCAGCACAATCAAACATAGAGGACAGATCTCCGGGGGAGTTGTTGGAAGGTGCTAATAGCCCTCTGTCAATGACAAAATGAATTACATTAAATTTCCCTTAAGACCAAATTCTCATTAATACTTTAGTGTGCTTCATGTTTTAGGATTATTATTTTTTTATGGTGATTCCGCGCTGTTAGACACTGTCCCTCACAACTTTAGATTAAAGATAATGAAGGTGAAAGATGAAATAAAAACATTTTTTTCTACTAAATCTGCTCAAATTTACTTTTATATGCAACTAACTAGTGTTTGCCTGGATTATGTTTATTTGTTAAGTTTTTTTCTAATTCAAATGATTATTATTTATTATTAGTGTCATTATTATGTATTATTACAAGTCTTTCACACCAAAATCAGTGTTTATGTCCTGCGTCCCACATGTGGTTAGTCTGCTGAAACACTGACATTATGAACAGATTGTGGTTGTATTTAAATATTTAAAAACATGTTCTGTGTTGGGTCACCACTGACTTTTCAATATTTAATCAACACCAAGATCATGGTTAAATGCACTTGCACCCATCTTAGCACCCATGGGTGAGTTGGTTTTAAAATGAGGTGCTGTCCAGAATTCATCTGACAGTCAATAATAAACTAACAAATAATAAAATAAAAGAGCTGTCTGTCTTTGTTTTAAATTTGTAAAATTGGTTAGTGTTAGGTTTTATTAAATTCCAGTCATGCTTATAATGTCAGTGAAAGTAAAGAGATGACAGAGAAGATGAAAACAATATTAATAAATATAGTTTTAACTGTTTCCTCACTTAATTTGCAGTTTTGTTTTGTCTCTTGTCTCTTGTCTCTGTGCTGTGGTGGTTGTGGTTGGAGGAGCAGTGCAAAGATGATCCCAGCATAGAATAAGAATAAAAATAATACAATGTGAGAATGGTGACACAGGTTCAGTCCCTGCAGCGCTGTCATGGAGCTTACTCATTTGCTTCTCAGTTTCCTCGTGCAGGGCTGTGGGGTGAAGCAGTGGAACTCTCCTCTAGCCTCTTGGATCGAGTTATCAGCTGTTTGGATGCTATGGTGTTAAAGAGAACCACTGTGCGGGCCAGCACATGTTTCCCTGGTGGCATCATGAAATCCCTGCAGCTCGACTCCCCACTTTGCTTAATATCCCTTGTCAACAACTGCTTTGGGTTCAGTTCTGGCCTCTGGTATTCTAATCAGTCACTATTATGGGCTAAACAGCTACAGCGGCCCTGAGGCCGGCTGCTGGGCATGTTTGGATATGTGCCTGCATTGCAGTGGCCTGCCAGTATGGGGGCAGTACAGTTTGATAGAGCTCACACACACACACACAAACACATATATATACACACACATGGCTGTGGGTGACAACAAGTACACACTTCTTAGCAACAAGAGGCAGCCTGGACGGGATTTAACTGTATTAATTTTATGTTGGCTGTAAAGACATGATGAGTTGTGTTTGGTCAGGCAGTGGCTGAAAACGAGGCCACGCTACTTAAAGACAGACATAACGGACACACAGGACTGTTACTGTTCAATGAGTTCAAAACTTGAGCCAACACATAAAGGAGATGCCTCCAACTGAATTAACCTCCTGACTCACCATCAATTAGACCCAGTCCTTGGAACAAGAAATACCCCACAACATACCACATAACTAAATACTTTACCCCGTGTTGACAGGTCACATCACACAAGCTATTGTTTCTTTAATGACACGGTGCTGATTCAAGATAGACGCGTCCTTGGATTTATTCTGAGTTCATTGTCTAAGTCTCTCGTTCATTTATTTAAATTGATTCTCCGTTTCTCAGCTTCTTAAAGAAGACTATTATTTTATTATTGCCACCTCCCCCATTGAGGTTATGTTTTCAACCCCTGTCCATTTTAGAAGTTTGGGACATGGGCCAAGACAGAAGCCTTTAAATTTGGGGATGAATCTAAACAAGGGGGTGAATCCAGTCTAATGAATTTAAATGTTACCTGCAACTACCACCCATGTGTCGCTGAGATGGTGGACTCGGTAGGAAACAACAGTTTCTTGTATCTTCATTCGATTCGACCTATATGTAAAAAATAACATGATGGGTTTGTTGTGGAATTTAAAATGTTGGACCTTGGTGGAGGTACGTGCTCGTCTGTGATTCTAGTTAATATAACAACAGTTGGAAATACATTTGCCATACCATCACATTGATGTGGTGAATTTCATGGCAAACATGCACTCACACATTCTGCAGTCAGTAAGAAACATTATCATTCATTTGTAGTCGTGTTTCTGGACACCATTCACTCTTCTTCTAGCTCCACCAGCTCCCAGTGGAAATATCAGACAGTTTAGCTGCTAAATGCTTCATCACATTCACAGCTGCGTCTTTAACTGTGTTTGTCTGCTGCTGGGTGCTGAGACGAGAGTGCACACTTCTACCTACGTGAAAACAGCTCCGTGCTGCAGCTGAAAATGATGCTGTAAGAGCAATGAACAGGCAGGAAACTAATCAATGAGCTGACACTGTGAAGCTGAGCTGCAGAATCAGGAGATAATTATCTGTAGGTTCATTATTACATGAGACTCTTCACATGGTCACGTCGCTTTCACGTTGTTGCAATAAAAATATAGATCACAGCATCTTGACGTTCAAGGGACAGTTTAAGATCAAAAATAGTGGCTCAATATTTTAATCAGTATCTGCTGATACAACGAGAAATATCATGATGACATGTTTTTGAAGCGGACACAGTGGATCACCACATTAAAGTTCCATTCACACGAGCGAGTTGTTTCCCCATTCTGAGCGAGAGAGAAAGTGAACGACATGACGTGATGGGCAGTGGGCTGCGTGCCAGCCTCAGTGATAAGTGGACCACTGCAGAGTTATGAGTGTGTAGAAACCCGATAGCAGGATGGCAGCACTCAGCATGTTAGAGGTGAGGGAGGGAGGGAGGGAGGGAGGCACACTGACAACAGCATTACTTTTAAGTGCACGGCTTGAAGATATTAACATGAGATGCTGTGCGTGCGTGCGTGCATGTGTGTGTGATGAGTTGGTGACACACAAAGCAATAGTCGTGCTGAGAGGAAATCGAAGTGGATCAGTGAGCTTTTTGGTTTTGAATCAGACAAAGACTCAGAAAACAAGAACCATGTCAACTGACATGCTGCGTTCACATGAGATGTACATTTACCTCTGTAATGTCCTGTTCTCACTTAAAAACCAAAACTAGTTCCCGCTCTCATGTTAACAAACCGCAGACCGTATATGAAAATGGACGACGTGCCTCCACTTCCCCCCATTGTACAAACGTATCGGTGATCGAGTCACGGAGCTGCGATATCCAGTCAGTCTCAGCTGTCAATCATGGTGTTTGAACCTTGTTTTTAAATCGTCAAAAAAAGGAATTAAAGTCAAACATACCGGAACAAAAGATCAGAATGAACAGAAAATGATTTAGGTCCCATCCACTAACACGGTGGAGGCGGTATTTATAACCAGAAACACGACAGTGACCGTGTTTGCACATCTCTTGATCACATCACTTTCTGATCGGTGATTCAGAGATCTGGTTTTTCTCTAAACGTTTGCGATTAGAAAAAATAATTGAGTCTCTGACCAGAATATGATGCTGAAACAATTTATATCTTCATAAACATTCAGTTAACTTCAGTGTGATTACATCAGTGATACTCTGCTTCCTCATTCCACTTTCTGGAACACAATATGATAGGTTCTGAATTTATTGCAGCGGGTGGAGCACAGTAATTAGAGCCATTGATCTGGCTAAACGATAGCCTTTGCCCAGGGCTGAAGGGCATGTGCTCAGCAAGCCCCAGTGTTATCTGATGACCCATGAAATCGATGACCTGGCTGCAATCTCCCAGGTGATTTACCTCATTCCATTTATCTCACAAGGCTGAGCGGGTCCACGTGCACGAAAAGCAGCACACGAGGCCACGCACGCGATTGCATATCCTCCATAACCGAGCACAAATACAACACAATTCCCCCCGAGGTAAACGTAAGGAAACACCTCATCTGGCCTCCAGTCCTGAGGCAGTGTATGTGCAGGCTTGTTCCCTTGGAAACCACATTTTGTTCTGGTCCATTATGAACTCGGTTATCTGGCAGCCTGAGGAGTGACTGATCAAAAACAAGATCATTACATGGAGGAGACATTTGAAATGTCACCAGGATGTCAGGCTGCTCTCACATACTTACATTCCAGTTTTATTCTGAAGGACAAACTTCTGCCAATGAAGAGCAACCTCTATTTTATCATAAAGCAACAATTTCGTCTTTCTCAATTAAATCTACTGATATGAGGGAACAGTACACGTCCCAACCACCATGTGGATTACAGAATAAATCATTAAAACTGAATCCGCTTCATGTGGTAAGATAATGTATATTATGATTTGGTGCTATACAAATTGATTTGAATTGAATGAGAGATAATTGATTAACAGTCAAGAAGACACGACTACAGCTCAGGTCTCCATGACTCATGACTCAAATATCCAAATATCTAAAAAATATGCTAAGTTCAATTTTGCCAAAATTAAAATACTTTCAAAGGAGACATATGATAATGTTTCAGTTTTCCTTGCTCCGGTGTCAATGTCTTCACTACATACTGTAAATGACTCTGGACAGACATGGAGGAAGAAGCTGTGAGGGGGTAATTGCAGTTTAATATATAAAACACAGATTGTCAAACTGTAATGGATTTATTCAGATAAGAGCCACATTATCTCAACTAAAGTTCTGGTCACAACATTATCGCATGGAGAGAAAATACATGTGTGGCCTCAGATGAACTTCTCTGGTCCTGTTCACCAAACTCTGGCTTCTGGAAACTGTGGTTAAAAACAATTCATCTGTAACAGCCTTTATGTTTTGAAGGGAATATAATGCAGACCAGGTTGGGTTTTATTAAGTTAACAAGGAATCAACTAAAACTTAAAATTGTGTAACTAAATAATAGGATGATAATAATAAGGATTGACTTTATAATCCTTTATTTTAATCATCTTTAAACTAGGGAACGATTGTGGTCTGATTTAATACGGAAATGTCTGCAGTGACTTGATTCATGACACACAATGTAATTGTTACATTTAACTTAAACCACCATCTTTCCTTAACCTACACCAAAGTGCTTTTATTGCGTAAACCGAACCACAGATGGGATGGATTTGAATCCCGGTCTTTTGAGTCACATCCTGTGGTTTGCTCACCGTCCAGCCACTCTGGTTCAGTACATTAATGCAGCTCTTCAGTCACTCAAAAAAATGCTGCCTGTTAATGTAATCCAGAGAGCGATTCGATTTGTCAGCACGACAGAATAGAGAAAACAGTAATGTAAAAAGGTCATTTCTAGGCGACAGGATTGTTAAACCAGGCCCTCTCTTGTTTTTCATTGGCGGTCGCAGCAGTGGTAGAAGTGGTACTTGGCACCTCACTGGGTGTGTTATCAGTCACTTGGTAAAGTGGGTCTCACTGTCATCACTAGGTTCCCTTTCACTCTCCAGCTGAAGGACGGGATAAGGTCACTCTGTTGACCTGCCTTTTACAGCAGCCACTTGGACGGTAATCACAAAAAATAACACCAGCCCACTAAAGAGCCTCACGCCGGGCTGGGCTGTGGACTCAGTCACAATGAGTGCTGACTAATGAGCTTATTAATCACAGACAGCACCAGAGGCAGAGCCATTCTGAATTCATTAATGCTCAGCAGAGCAGCCTGACAAAAGGCTCAGTCGTGTTTTCAGTATCAACAACTGTGAACTCTTTTCAAATCGACACTGCATCTACGACAAGCACTCAAACTGCACGAGCGCTTAATATTATGATCCAGAGCAAAATGTCCATAGAAAACAACAAGACTGCAATTAACCTGCGTTTACAAGTGAGCTGGGGGTTCTTATTACAAAACTACAAAATCAAAAACACCATTTAATCATCATTTTTTAATCAACTTTTATTCATTGATTGATTTTTCAAGTCATAGATTCTTCTGAAAGAGTCTGAGCATCTTTAACCTGTGATGTGGAAGCTGGAGAAAGTCTTTCAACTCAAAGCGTCAATGTATCAAAGTTCTCCCAAAAAGACGAGAACAAAAGAAAGATTTGTCGAGGCTCTTTGAGGAGCTTCCTGTCGTGCCTCTTTTCTTCCTCTTGTTTACCTTCAGTACCTTAACAAATTGCCCTGATAGACATCTGTGGTTTTTAAAAGCTCACTTGTCACAGGTTTTCTTAGCAGAGGACGGGGCCAGCTTTCACAGGAGGATTACTGCAAATCAACACATTTGAGTGTTTGAAATAAACTTCTGTGTAAATGAAATGGAATTAGGAAAATATTTGTACTACCTCTGCTGTTGGTACATCATAGATTTTATACAATTACAATAACATCAGAGACTGCACATGTTCCGCTATTGTGCCACTATTTCTTCTCCAAACATGCATCATGTGTCCAGGTACATGTATGCACACACAAACAGTAAACACACCAGGACCAACAAATACATGGCCTCTAGCCACAAAAAGCCGTCACCCTTTTCTGTGTTTGCCTGTTTTGATAAGGCCCATTCCACTTGTTTGCATTGATCACAGGCTGACGAGACACAGCAGCTTCTCTTACACAGCCTGTGAGAGACGGGAATGTTGTGCCTTTATTCTTGGTTCGTTATAAAAGGGACGTAAAAAGGAGGCAGTTGTTGTTGTGCCTTTGTCCCGGGCGGCTGGGGTAGTCACAGAGCCGAGTGGATTCTGTGTTAAAGGACGAGCCGGTGGGACAGACGCTGACGCTGTTGTGTTACATGTCGCACCTCTGATACTAGAACGTCAGCCTGCCATGTAAAATCACACACTGGGGCGGCACTATGCCAGCGTGTTTGGATCAGTGTAAACAAGCAACAAGGGCATAATGAGGGGTCTTCTTAACGGCAATATAGCGGGATCTGTGTATAAAAGGGGCTATTGATACACTTAGGGGCCCTATTCAAGTCCGCTGCCCCCGCGACACACACTGGGTCCATTGTGACGAGGAATGTTTCCTTTCATGGCCTGAACTCCCCTGTGAAAGCATGTCAATAATCCTGAGTCAGTGGGTGCTTCACAATACCGCTGTGACCAACCCACCAACCAGACCAGTATGGAAATAGGCCTCACTTTGTTCTCCGCCGAGGAGACGTAACTGGGGCGGTTGAAAGAACGGACAGTTGAATAAATGAAGCAATAAATCTGATGGATGCTGATACATAAACAACTTCACAAAGGTGAGATTAGTTACAGAAGAAGAAGAAAAAAACTCATCAGTGTTAAGCTTGGGAAGAAGTATGCAATCCTTCTTCATTTATAAGTTCACATGCCACACCAGATATCTCGAGAACAGCTTCGTGGCTTTGCACAGCCCCTCCTTGTTTTCACACCACAGGTCTCTGAGGGGCGAGAGAACAGAGTTTCTCTTCTCAGGAAGTATCGAGATCCTCGTATACGGCAGAAGCGGGACTCGCATCGGTTCAGTCTTGGTACTGAGGGTTTGTTTGAGCAAAGAATGTGATACCATATGCAGAGTAAATGGGATTTGAGTCTTTAGTGGCCACGAATTTATTGAAAATATACATCAGTTCTATTTACTTTGGGGCGCGGGGGGGGGGGGGGGGCTAAGACGGGCTGTAGGAATCCAGTGGAGATGGGAGTGAAAAGAGCCAATCATTGCTCTGTGAAGAATTAAAACCACCTCTGCAAATAGCCCCAATATTTGTGTAGTGCCTCAGAGTGGGAGTTTCACAGCGTCTGGGTTTCCAGTGCAAATAAACAGTGCAGAGGTCTACAAGGGTAGAACCCCCCCCCTTATCCCAGAGGTGAAGCCCACCCTTTGGTGCTCCCTAATCTAGGCCACTCACTATTGAGTAGGATGAAAAGTGGATCTGTGTGTGTGAGTGTTTACGTGCTAGTGTGTGAGTGACACATCCACAGTCCTCAGATGAAGCTGTATAATAATGTTTGTATGTGGTTCTTAAATCAGAGACGCTGGGCCTGTGGAGACCACCGCTGTGTTTGCCAGTTCCCAGATAACCCACATCTTCACACTGGACCTACACATACCAACGCCAGGATCCTCAGCGAAGAGTGCACTGACAAATATCAGCACTGCTGACCAACAACTCTGCATAACCCAACAGTACCTGCTCACTCGAGTGCATGATGAATAGAGGAGGATGTTGAAGCAGTCGGCAGAGGAAAGCGTAACTTGTTCACCTTACTTGAAATACATCCTTCTGTCACTGCGTCGTGAGGATCACAGATTTTTTATTCATCCTGAAGTTCACGGATTCACGATGATACTACTTTAAAGAGCTGACCTTTCTTTAGATGCTTTCAGATTTGCTATTAAGTCCGGCCATTATGCTTCTGGAGGGGCTGTAATGGCCAAGCAACATTTTCAGGAACTTCTCATGCCAGTAAAATGCAAATGTATTACTTTGGTTTTTGGTTTGTTTTTTGGGTCCTCTCAGTATCTATTCTGTCTGTTCGTTTGGTCCCTTTCAGGTCTGCTCTCTCTCTCTGTTTGGCAGGTTGGGGTATTTTTGGGGGGGTTTCCACAAGCTAATTTCAGACAGGATCAGACAAGACATGAAGAAGTTGCAGGGATGATTTTACTTGGCTGAGGATTGTGTGGTTCTTATTATGACATTAGAGAATATCCTAATTTTATTCCTTTTACAGTAAAATGACAAGACAGATGTATACGTTCTCAGTGTTTCTGTACAATATGAATCATTCTGCTTGAAGGGGACGAATAAAAAGGTGTAAATACCTGAGTGAGACTTATGTAAACAGTCAGTAAATACAGTAAAACTAACAAACCATCTCCATGCCATTTTTAAGTACAGTGACATGAAAATGAGTGGGTTGAAATAGTGCCTTGGCAAATGACTCACAACTTATCATAAAATATTTAGTAAGCTGCTCCCACTGTAAACTTGGCAGAATCCCATATCTGAGGTGGAGGAAGAGGTTTTTAAGCATTGCCACTCTTCATGGACACTTCAGTCGTGCAAACTTTACAAAAAACACTGTGGTTGATTCTGTTTTTAAACAACCTTAAATCACACTTAGATATTTAGTCATCTCAAGGGTCACAGTGAAATTATACCACAACAACTCCAGGGATGGTTTTAGTCGGACCGGTAGAACACACACATCAGCTTGATGGTTCTTTCTGGGTCTTTTCAGTCATGAGCCCGAGAGGTGAAGGGATCCACTGCTCAGAACAACGAAGGTTACACAAACTTTACATTGCTCCTGAAACCTGGATTCATTTTCTTGTTCCGTGTTTCTTGAACATGCAGCCTGAAGTCATAAAAACTACCAACTATGTGTTTAAGGTCAAAGGTCAAACAACGGGGAGGCAGAGAGGAAATTATTTCAGTCGCTTTTTCTCCTTTTACTGAAAGATTGGTTGATAATTAGATTTTTTTTTCATAACTCAATAATGAACTTTGCAAACTTCTTTATTAAAAAATATCAAGTAAAGATGGGAGCGTATCACCATATTATAGCTTGGATTGTGTTATTAACCTTTGTGCAAACTTTCTGGTATAATTCCATTATTTTTGGAAGGATCTTTGAAGCCTCGTTGGTGAAGTCTGTTTTCAAGCACATCCTGAAACTTAACCTGTGACATGTGCAAGCGCCTCATTGGTTAGGAAGGACGATGGTTTCAAAATGTCAGCAGGTTGTGGACAAAGATTTTCATGCATTTCTGTGATTCACCTGAAATATTTGGATGTATTTCAACTTTATTTTGAAGCAACAACGACATTTGAATACACCTTTATTAAAACTGATGTCATAACATGGAAGTAATGGTCAGTGTGTGAAACGTACATGTCGGTCGATGACGGATTTGTCAGTGACACTCAGCGATTGTTAGTTTTCTCAGCTGCCAGTAAGAAAGTTCCCTCAATAAGTGTAGCGTCAAAAGTCTGATTATATTCAAACTACTGTGATTATAACGAGGACTACTAAGATAACTAATCATTACAAGTTCTGTGAGACAGACCTTTAAAGTCTCCCAGTGCGTGTGTAGCTTACTGACATGTCCTCAGAACATGAGTTATTATCCCAAATCATGTCGGAGCATCTGCAGGAGGGATCCATTTGTTGCTAAGCAACAGCTCAAGCTCACAGCACGCTAGCTACACAGTGATGTTTAAAATTTGCCATACTTTTTGACTTTAGGGCAATTTATTTTGCTGTAAATAATAGGAAATGTACTAAAATTGATTTGTAGGTCATTCTAGACACGAGACATTTATATGTTACAAATAAACACATGAATAATTAGAGCAAAACCAAAGGTCAAATCAAATCAGGAGACACAAACACCTATACATACAACATGATAGCTTCTCTAGATCATGTCACTGACTGATTCAATATCCTATATACATTTATTTTAAGCTTTAAAAAAATACCTTACCTTAAGGCGATTTAAGTACCGGCCCTCACATTTAACATCTTTCTCTGGATCTATAATAGATCCAGTAATAAAATGATCAGCTCTTTTCAGTCATGACGTGGCTGTAGCCGATTCGTCAGGCTCATATCACATGACCCTCTTCCGGAAGAAAACAATAGGCATTAGCTTTGGTAACCAGAGTTGAGCCCAACATGAATAATCAGTTACAAAAAAAAAAACAACTAAAAGACTGATCTCTTACCTTAAGGCGATTTAACGACCAGCCCTCGCATTTAACAACCTCCTGATAAATCAAGTAATAAAACGATGATGTCTAGAAACTGGTGAAACCTGGTGCACTTGTTCTGGGGAGAATCCAAAATAAAAAATAAAATCCTTGAATTGAAATGTGAATTAACAAATGGTGGAAACCAACACATGCATGTTTGGATGAAGATGTGGACAGAGGAGTGGACTCATGTTTGATGGAGGTAGAAGCTTTGTTTTGCAGCACATGTTTGCATGGGGGAGGGTTGGGGGGGGATCAAACTGATATTTAGCCCCTGCTGGCTCTTTTCTTTTTTCCTTTTGTTTTATGCACGGCTCTTTTTACCACATGGTCCTGACAGATTGTTTGAGCTGAAAGGAAAAGCCATTGGAAGCTAATTAAGCAGCCATTCCGCTCCGCTCAGGCAGCGGGAGGAGCGCAGCCATTTGTCAGCGCGCGAGACCAACGTGGCTTTAATTGACAAGCGGGGCTCCTGACTGACAGCTTCTCCGGCGCTCGGCCAATCGCGGGCCGCGCAGGGAGACAGCGGCCACGCCATTGGACGGAGAGCAGCGGAGGGGAGGGGGGAGGAGGAGGAGAGAGGGCGAGGAGGCGGGGAGAACCCACGTGGGGACGAGCTACAGCCAACAACACGTGATAGGCCGAAATCCTGGAGTGTGGTAGCTGACCTGCTGATGAAGATGATGAAGATGATGAAGATGCTAATGACGATGAAGCTGCTGCTGCTAATGAAGATGATAATGATGAAGATGACGATGCTCCTGATGAAGATGATGCTGATCGCTGTGATGAAGATGAAGCTCCAGCTCAGACACATCTGGATCAGAGCACATCGATCAGCTGCTGGATGAACAGCTTCTCTTCTTGTCTCTGCATCACGTTAGTTTTCTGTTCGACCTGAGAGCACAAAGTTTTATTTCTGGGTTCAAACTCCAGACGAGCTCCAGATAAGATCTGATCACACATTCAACACATCGGAGCTCATGTTCCCACACTGAACCTCTAATGATGGAGGCGCCCCCCCCCTCTGCAGGAGCTGCTAGTTTATTGATCAGACTATAACTGCAGGTAGACGCTGGGCTGCTTCACATGTGATTCACTCACATGTGAAGAACATGTTCAGGGGGGGGGGCTCTCGTGTGTTGCTGGGCGTCATGTCTCAGATTGAATGATCCGGAAGTTTCATTTAAATGATGTTTAACTTTACTTGATTGGTTATTGGTTATTGATCACTGGTTACTGGTTATTTGAAGAAGCTGCTGAACGGAGTCACTGCAGATCCAAAATGGCGAAAGGGGGGGTGAGGTCACGGATCGCGGACCAATCGCAGCGTCGCGTCGCTAGTGCCCCCCACGTGGGAGAGCCGCGCCGCGATTGGCCGGCGCCGCTGAGCGTGTCCGCGGGCCGTGATTGGCTGCTCGCGCTGTGGGCTCCTCGTGCCAGGGAGCAGTGTGTGTGTGTGGTAGCGCGAGCGGCGGAGGAGCGGGTTCGAGCTCGCGCTGTTTCAGCAGCGGAAGACATTTTCTCTCAAAAACGCGACGAGGAGCTTTAAACAATCCACATCTGGAGTTACCGGAGGGTTCCGCCGCTGCCGCTGGATCTAACGCCCGCTTTCTGCGAACTTGTCCGCGGGCAGCAACTCGTCCACGGACCGAGGGGCTTCCGACGTTCAGCCGGACGGAGCGACGCTCTCCGCCGCGGGTCACCGACTCTCACAGGCGAAGAAGAAGAAGAAGAAGAAAGAGACACGGAAACGGACATTTTTTCCCAGCTCCCACCGAGAGGATATTAAGTTTCGTGTCTGGATTATTTTCTGTACCTGAGACAAAGGTAAACACGGAGAGAGGCGCTAACGAGGTGGAGGGGGAGGTGGAGGAGGTGTTGTGGCTTCATGGCAGCGGCTCCTTGTTTTCTGATCTTCCCGGACACCGAACCACCCCCCGTGTGTGTGTGTGTGTGTGTGTGTGTGTGTGTGTGTGTGTCTGAGAGTGAGAGAGTGTGTGTGTGTGCTCCTGTTCGTGGAAGACAGATTTTACGAGAAAAACCAAACATGATGTCTTTCCGATTAAAACTCTCAACTTCGGGGTTTTTATTCATTTCACTGCCATGGTTGTTTTTTCTCTTCCTCCGCGTGGGAGACAGATTTAGATTTTTGGTTTTTTTCATTAAACACTTAGTTTTTATGATGTTTAGATGTGAGGAGGTGAAGTTCCGGTTCGTGTCGGAGTCCAGCTCCTCAGCTGTTCCCCCTGTTTTTCTGTGTGTTCAGGTACAAACCAGGTGATAACATCCAGCCGTCGGGGTCTGAGGGCGCCGCCTCGCAGCCGAGAACAAGGCTTTGTCCGCCGCCATCGTGCGTGTGCGGGGGAGGGGGTGGCGGTGATTTTCCCGCACCTTCACTGGGACTACACACAGACACAGAGAGAGAGAGAGAGAGAAACCACGCAGATTATCTCGTGTTAAGGAGCCGACATGTATCCACAAGGCCGGCATCCGGTAAGTAGCTGTCTTTGTCACTGTGAATTGATGCAACCGCACCGCCCTTCACAACAGCCTAATTAGCTCGTCAGAGAGGAGCTGCTGATCCACACCTTACTATTTATGGTCTGCACCGCTCCGGTAACACACAAACTGGGAGATCGTGTTTATTGGCAACAAGATCAGAGATTTTGGTTTAACTGTGGAAAGCAGATCACCGTGTCCTCCTTCTGGAAACACTCTTAATTCCTCTGCTTGTTGTTGTTGTTGCATGTTTTAGTGCTAAAAGGTTAATTGTGCTTGTTGCACAGCAGACACTGAAATCCCACAACTGTGTTTGATTTAGAGTCCCCCCCCCCCCCCCCCCCCCCCTCCCCCTCCGTGTTCTCCTCTGCTCACCATGTAACATTACTTTGAGGCTGGATGAAGTGACCCTCCTCTCTGTCATGGCACATGTTGTTGAGTGAAAGCGGCTCCATCCTCCGCCAGTCAGGGCTCAGGGGAAATGTGAGGACAAACCATCAAGAGAAAGAAAAGAGAGAGGAGGGTGGAAGTGGCAGGAGAGACAGATGAGACTATTATCCTGGCTGTGATGGTGCTACTTACACCTGTGGTATTTCCAACCTTGCACTTTTCAGGCACCTCATCAGCCAGGGCAGCCTGGCTTCAAGTTCACGGTGGCGGAGTCCTGCGACAGGATCAAAGATGAGTTTCAGTTCCTGCAGGCCCAGTACCACAGGTAATGATTGGCCCCCTGTAAACAACACTGTCTTCCTGGAAGGAAGAGGAAGACGCCTCTGTTTTGTTCCATTTTGTAGCTTCACTCGCCAATTCTACACTAATGAAGCACAACAATGTCTATGTTCTATACTCTGTTTGTCTCGTGTCCATAAATCAGTGTGTTCACTCTGATTGTTTAACCATCACCAGATATTAAACACTTTTCTTCTTTCTTTCTTCAGCCTTAAAGTGGAGTACGACAAACTGGCCAATGAGAAGACAGAGATGCAGCGTCACTACGTCATGGTAAGAGCGATCGTCATAAAGCTGTGAATCTGATTTAATAGCATATCCTCCCTTTTGCCTGAGGTGAACAGTCACAGGTGGTGCAGCCCCGGTGTTTTGCAGAGGCCATGTTAGCATTTGTTCCTGCTCAGTGCTGTTGACTCACACCTGTGTTTTCATTGGATAAGGAGGTGCAGGGTGGGGGTGTGCTGAGAGGCAGTCGAGACTCTAGCAGGGGTCAAATGTCCAACTATTGATTGTGTGGTGTGACGACCCCCCCCGTGGCTCTGGCTCAGGGGTCTTCTTTATGGCCCTACGCCACCCCTCCCTAACACACCCAACATGACCCATTGGGGGTTAATGACTGGTCGGCTGGCTTTGCACATGAATCAGAGTTTCCTGTACTCTTTTCTCTTTTTTTTCTTTTAAATTCTCCTAAGTTGAACCGTGCGCTCGTTCAGACACTTTAGACACACCCAGGGGTTCATAGATATTAGGTGACTTATGTCTTTTTCTCCAACCATAAAGATAACAGAGTGCTTTCTGGGGCAGGCGTTTTCTCCTGATAGGTATTTGATTTCCATCAAAGCCGCGTGGCAGGTTAAATGTAAAACGGCTCCAAAACTGCAATTAAATCATATTACATTCAGTTCAGGGCTCCCCGGTGATCAGATAGAGACAATGAAATCTGTGCCTGTGTCACAAAAACTCAACTCAAAGGTTATTTCTGATACCGTAAAAGCTGCATTGTGTGCACGGAAAAAGAACAACCTTTATCTTACAGGTGATGTGACTAAGAGCTCAGTTGTAGTTTGTGTATGTGTGTGCTTATCTTGTTTGTACATGCAAGGAATTACTTAAACCAAGCGCAACAGTACGTTTGTTAAATATTATTTTCCCTGTGAGAAAGCAGAAGGTGGTGGGAGTAGCTGTAATAAATGGAAACTGTTTAGTGTGTGTTTGATAAACAAGACAAACTATTAAGTCTCAGTTTGCATCTGGTGGTGGGCTCACAAGCTTTTGGCACTCTGCAGCAGATAATGTTGTTTTCAATAATAGCATTGGCTTTCCTCTTGGTTTCTGAAGCCATACACACTGCTTGTGCTCAGCGAGTGGCAGCCAAGCGTCTGTTTGCAGTACTTGCAAAAAGTACATGCAGTTTTCAACCTCTTTGGTTAATCAGTCCGTGTGTTTTTAAAGCTTCACTCATGTGCTGCAACATGTAGTCGACTTCTCTTTTGTTGTTCGTGTCACCACCACATTTTTTTCACAGCTTTGATGCACTTACATTCTCTGTTCCTCAGTCAAGAAAAGTCAGATTCCTATTTTGTGTTGTGCATGCAGTGTATAATGTACAAATTAAAGTGCATCATTGAAACATTCATGTTTTCTCTTCTAATTCACAGTACTATGAGATGTCCTATGGGCTCAACATTGAGATGCACAAACAGGTATGTAGCCATATCAGTGATGGTCTATTTATAGCCAAAACACTGTTGTTTTTTTTCTCATTGGTGATTGAGGAACACACCTTCTAACACACACATCCCCGACCTTAGTTTCTGCCCTCATCCTTAAATGGCATACACACACCGGCTTCCTGTAGTGAAAATGCTGACAGGCTAAACAACACGAAGGGCACGTTGCCTGATGGGGATGGTTTGATAAGATTAAAGAGAAGTATTTGGCAGACAGTCTGAGAAAATGTGGTTTTGTGTGGTTTGTCCTTCTGTGTGTGTGTGCGTGCGTGCGGAGACATGTCTGCACCATTGTGTGTCTGCCTCCCCAGTGCCAGCTGGGCTAAAAGCTCATTAGTTCAGCTGCCACCCAGCACCGGGCATCATGCTGCAGTGGAAAGACTTCTCCTGATGAACAAGGCTAAAATACCACCACACCCCCAATGAGTAGTTTCAGGCGACATCCACACCTTTTTGTTTTATAACTGTTTTAACAGACGTAAACGAAATAAGAGTGATGCGTTTTCAAACTAAAGCATAGTGGTGTGGATTCAGCATCAGCAGACTGGAGACACGCAGAAAAATGGGGGAGGTATTAAAATAATTTTAGCTGTATTTTTTGGCCTTAGCATAATCTTTCTTTTTTTTTTGTTCATTTAAAAGGAGAAAAATAAGATTAAAACTATCTCACAGTGCCCCTCTTATCTTTAAACCTTACATATCCATTCTCTCAGATTCTGTGTTGCTTTCTGTTTCCCCTCGTTCATTTTTTCCTCCTCAGATCTCCTCTCCCACCTCCTCCTGGTGCCCTTATGTCTTTTCATTATTTCCCCCCCTGCCTCCCCGATGGAGTGATGTGAATGATGGCCCTCGTGTCATTAGCTGTTTGAGATGATGTATGAAAGTGGGAGTCTGTCAGAGAGGGAGAAGGCGAGACAGAGAGGTGGGGCGGAGGCGTCATGGCCCTCAGATCCAGAAGGTTAATGGCGTCAGTGGGAGGGGAGCCCAGTTGGAACAGCAGCACGCTGCACAATTCATCAGGTGTAGATGTTTTTTTTGTAGACATGCGGTATCTGTGTGGTGCTGCTATGTGTGCTAAGTAGTTGTGTTTCTGTTTATCAGGGTGCTCGCTGCGATTCAACCCCCCCCCCATTCTTGAGCGTTTTCTGTCAGGCACTTATCACCAACAAGGAGGCTGAAGCAATGCATGGTGGGGGTTGAACTGGTTGTTGTGTGTTGATGCTGGTGGCAGTGGATGAGACAAGCTGGCAAACAGGAGGGGTGGAAACAGGAGAGGAGTGATAGGCTTCAGGGTAAATGGGTTAATCGACTGGTCCTCTCCCGTGCATCTTCTTTGTTTATCAATAAGCCCGGCGAAGTCGACAGAGTCCTGTGAATAATGCATGATTCCTGCCACCTCCCTCCCTCTCTCTCTCCTCTCCCATCCCTGGTGAACGAGTGTTTTTGATGACATCAGCGAGAGGTAAACAGACAGCCCATAGCTGTCCCTGTTATTGGTAGGAAGGGAGGAGGGCTGGATTATTGGATGCAGGCAGGCATATTACTCCGCTTGTGAAGAAGATTTATTGCAGTGAGAAAAAAGACACGATAAAGTCATTTTGTGTTATTGCTACAAATCAGGATTGAAAAGCGGGGGAATGGGTACAAACACACGCACGTGCATATGAATAAATACACACATCCCTTACATGGTAACACCAGTTGTGACTTTACACAAACACTGTAATTCAAGTTCCGACAGACACAGCCTCCTGCTGATCTGAATGGTTTTGCTAGCACAGGGATCTGTGCGGCTGCTGGGGGGGTAATTTGTTTTGACAGTGTCTCTTATGATGGCAAAGAGTGCAGGGTGGAGGTAATCACCCTCGGTTGCTGTCAATAAGTGATTTTAATTAGCGCAGCTCATTAGGCTGCCTCAGCAACGTGCCCTGCTGACTTTGTGGTGTGGGTTGCTTTGTTTTTCACTCCCTCCCTCTTTTCTCTGTTGTGGTCTCAGTTTATCTCTTGTACGTTTGCTTTGTTTAGATTTCAGCTCTCTTTGGTGAAATGAAAGCAAAAGTAACATGTGTAGAAAATACGTCAATCAACAATTAACCATCGATGGATCATATTCCTTAATAAGCATTTTTTGTGCCTTTTGGTAGCCATTTTGTTAATCGTGGTGTGCATACTCACCCTGTCACCTCTTTGAGTGAATGAGGGAAACGGAGAAAGTGCTTTATCAAGGAGTCATGTCCGTTTCCTGGATGGAGGAAGAGGATGAAAGGAGGAACAGGGGGAGGGAGAACGAGAGCTTGTGCAAATGAATAATTTATACTGGATTCCTGGAATTGTTTGCCAAGGTGATGATGGCCGACCTCTCTCTAAGCCAAAACAAACTGACTATGAGAACACACACACAGTCTCTCAAGGGAGGTTGACGAGGTTAGTGGAGGCTGTGAGACACGCTTTATTTTGATAGCCAGGCTAGAGGGGCTGGTAGAACAGAGTTACACAATTAGTGTGTGTGTGTGTGTGTGTGTGTGTGTGTGTGAACACCTGATGATGGGTTTTGCGTGTCTGTGTTGATGCGGTGAAATGGGAGTAAATTCTTGTGTGTGTTTGTAGCGCCTTTGCATAATTCAAATATTGTGCATGTCATGAGGATTTCAACTCTTAGCGAAATCGAACCCAATCTGTTGGAAAATGGCCCGTTTCCACATGCTCCCCCTGCAGAAGAGGATGTCACTTCATTTTTACATGTACCAGCTCAAAATAGAATGACATGCACATGCAAAATATTCTTCATGCATTTGTAATGAACCAGATACCTCTAAGTGCCTCTTTCTTCCTCTGCTCTGGCTGAGAAGATAATTCCCAAACAGCCATCTCTGCCCTCCTCCCATCATATGCCACTTGTTTTCCTCGCCAATTGAAACCTCGTCGGAGACTCTGCTCTCCACTTGGGGGCTAATGCCTGGAGCGACAAACAGCCAAATGGCTTTCAGCGCACCATAGACAGAGGGATGCGGTGGAGAGAGAGAGAGAGCCTCTCCAAGCTCTGGTGCTACTAGAGAACCCTGAGTACCTGTAATTGTGGAGCTGCAGTGAAAAGCTTCTGCTGGCTCACAGGCTTCTGTTTTCACTGGCTTTAAGTGTCAATAAACTCTTTCCAGTGGCTGTCACTGCACTAAAAGCACTGTGAAAAATAGTGCCTCCAAATTAAAGTGGTGGTCGTTGAGGAATGCTGCAAGTCATTGGATCTGATGTGTTATCTGTATTGTTCCCTCCTATGTAGCTGTCATAAATTAGTTTAAATAAGCAGTGTGTCCATTTGGTCTCACTCACGTGTGTGAACTTGGCCTGAACAGAGCGGATTGACTAAATTTAAAAAGCAAGGTGTAGATGTAGCAGATAACCGCAGTGATTCAATTGAGCGGTTTGACTGTTTGTCTCTCGGGTTGGCCTCATGCTCTCTGAAAGTGTTGCTGAGAAATGACGACAAAAAGTCCAACATCAGCACTACAGTAGTTAGAGCTCAAACAGGAAGGCTGCTCTATTGTTTTATTTCCTGCCTTCAAAGCAATAACTTAACTTAAATTTCAAAGGAATTCAAGAGGTCGGGAACATTTAACCTTAAAAACCCCTGGACCTGACTCAGCTTGGTCTCGGCTCCTGAAACACCTGGCGCCGCAGCTCATCTTTCAGAATGAACCGCTGAGAGAAACCCGTGTTTTTAGTGTACCTGCATTCCACGAATGCTTTTGGCTCTAAACGATGGCTCAGGAGCGATGATTTGCTACCAACAATCAGATGGCTTTCGTTGTGAATTGGTTTGTGGTGAGGGTTTGCAATGTTGTTGTTCTAATAGCCGAGTGTATCAGCATACCACTGTTTCTTACAAGCCCCATGTGGCTCCCCTAGCAGCCATTTCCAGAGAAGTGGTGTGATGCTGAAACAATCTAATCCTACTGTGTGGCATTGTATCCAGCCCCCGCTAATGATGATGGTTTATGAGTCTCCATAGAGCTTTCTCCCTCCCTCCCTCTCACCCCTTCTCTCTCTCTGTGCGTCCCCCCCGTGCAGCCTCTTCCCCACTCCCAGTTATCCCTCATTAATTTCCCGTGCCGATCAGATCGACAGGCCGAAAATTCAATTTAATGACCTGCCTCTGTGCTGCGCCTAATATGATTTTACAGGCTGTTCTGGTCAGGGCCCCAACCCAATTTACATAACGATCAGCCGTGCCAGATAGCGTTGCCCCAGCAACAGAGGAGGGGGAAGATGGGAGAGGAAGAGGGGGAGGAAAGAGGGAGGGAACAGAGTAGAGTAGTGGAGATTAGCATGGAGGGGTGTGAAGAAGCGTTTGGAGAAGGAAGGTGGGGGGGAGGATGGAGAGAGAAAGCAGAGTGTGTCTAAGGTCAGGCAGGAGGTTGTGAGATAGTTCCTGACAGGCCAGTAAAGATCTGTCCCTCTCCTCCTCTGTCCTTTTCCTGTCTCACCTCTTTCAAAATGGACAAAGTGACACAAACGTTGTGCAAAAGGCTACCGGCACCTCCCTCTCCTTTTCTGTCTTCTTCCTCCCCCTTTCACAGTCAAACAAGGTTATGGGAGAAAATGAGTGGAATGCAGCAGCGTATAAAATGGCGGGAAAGACCTCTTCACCCCACACACACCTGCTGGGCTTCCACCCCTAATCTCTCAAAATCAATTAGTTCACCTCCCTCAGTTCAGTCAAACCACATTACCTTAGTGTCAAATCATAGGGTTTCACTTCACCATTCATCACCCCCACACAGCCCAACACCCCTTCTCCTTTATCCTGCTTTCCACTTGTGTTCCTCTCTTTCTCCCCCTCGTTCTTATACCTCCCCACTCTCTGTGGAAAGTACAGATTTTTAAAAAAGGAAATGGGTTTGGGCAAAATGTCTTGGGACGTTCGATCGCAGTAGACAGGCTGCACAGCACATCCATTTGTCCAAATCGAGCACAGTAAAGTGCTCCACGTTTGTCGAGGCCTGTATCATCTTACTCTCCCAGCTAATATTCCGTGGTCGATACCAAAGATGCCTCTGATAGATAGGGTCAGAGAGTTAACCTGTCTGCTTCAGCATTCCCCACCCTGCTCTCTGTGGGCTGTAATTATGAAGTATGGACCTCATTAGGGTCTCTCCAGCCAGATGCTATTAGCATATTTCAGCCTCCTAATGAAATAAGACCTAATGGAAGCAGGAGAGAGAGGGAGGGGTTGGGTAAATTTGTTCTAAGGCTGTCCCACTTTAGTTAAGAAATACATGGTCTGCCCAGACGGACGCTGGACACATTTGTGTGTGTGCCCTTTTGTATTATAGGTAGTTTAACTGCTTAATTACAGGGCTGCCCGTGGCATGCAGTACACTGAAAGACAATTATTCTAATGTGTCCTCTCTCTGCCTACAGACTGAGATTGCCAAACGTCTCAATGCAATTCTGGCTCAGATCATGCCATTCTTGTCACAAGAGGTGAGTGTCAACCCAGCTAACAGCATTTTAAGAATGTGATTGAGATTCATGTTATTCCACCATGTGTCATAACTGTAAAGGAAACTGTGAAAGTGGCTCATTGTACAGAGACTCTGTCAATGACTTGTTATAGGAAGCAAGACATTCGTTATTAGCAACACAAGCTGCACATGTCTTAAAGATGAAATGTGACTGAGTCAGGTTTAAGCAGCACAACCACACGAAGTAACGCATTGGGATCATGAATCAAATAAAAACGTTAATTATTTTAATCACTCAACATTATTAAAACATGCTTCCATCCCATTTCTTCCGCACCTTATTTAACAATCTGCCAAACAAAGTACAAACAATTAGAAATGACAGTTCTGCCAAACCTCCTGGCTTTTCTTCTTCAAATGCAGTGAACTTAAAATGGCTGTACCAATATCGCAACAGATTGTTGTACTACAGTTTTTTACTAACTTTGATCTCCTTGTTTAATTGTATAACACAGACCTCTTTTACACCACAAATAGCCGTTATACCCAGTTTTTTTTACACCAGAGTTAACCAGCTAAAAAGGCGATTTGCTCCTTTTCCATTGCCAGTAGAGGAGTTTGATGCACCACAAACTTTCACAATGTTTCATTTTGCAGGATTCTTAAGAAAAGATTTCTGTTGCACGATGTTCCCACAATGTAAAAACATTCATGGCCATTTATGTGCCAACACCCTAAAGTTCAGTGTCTGTTATAACATAGTATAGGAAAAAGTCCAGACTTCCAAAATAAAGAAGAAGAAATTAGAACATTCACCCAGGTGTCATGTGTCCTTAACTGAAGATTGATGCCAGGGTCTTTATTTAAAAACCTGTATCTACTGCAGAGTCATTTGTTCTTGAAGTGGATGCAGATTTAATCCATTACCATCACAGATGTTAATGGGTGTTAGCAGGTTTTTTCACTAGTGGAAAAAGGGGCTACAGATGCAGATGGTGTTTAGTTGACTGTTGCATCATTGACTTAAATTACTTCTGTGCGTTATGTTTTTGTTTATCTCAGCTAATGTTTGTAGACTTGTGTATGTGAACCATCTTCTTCCAGTCTGAAGTTATGAATGCTTTACCATCAAGAGTCTCATCTGTGTGTCCATGTGTCCTGCAGCATCAACAGCAGGTGGCTCAGGCTGTTGAACGGGCCAAGCAGGTGACAATGACTGAGCTGAATGCGATCATCGGGGTACGTGGACTTCCCAATCTGCCTCTCACTGTGTGTATACCCCCTCTTCTTCCTTCATTTGATCTGAGGCCGGGGGCAAAACTGCATGCATAGAGGAAAATCGGCATATAGGCAGTTCAAGCATGCTACATTACGCTCACAGGCTTCAGCTGAAGTGTTGTATGTCAAGGACAACCTGGGAAAGGGCAATAGATTCAGGAGGAAAATAGGGGTGAAAAGGGAAAAGAGAAGCTTAGTGTATTAATCTGCTTCCATTTTCCTCCTCCTCTCTGTGGCATTTGAACGTCCAGACTGAATACAAACTAGCAACGTGCCTCGTCCTCTCTCATGCAGACTTGCCCCCTGTCTCCAGTGGTTTATTATGTTTTTATTTGAGTTGACAGTGTTTGTAATGTGCTCTCGATGTGTTCAATGCTGTAATTCCACTGATTGTTGGTTGTAGGCTGCAGTTCCTAACGGCAGCTCCACTCTGATTTTCCCCCCGTCTCAGGCAGAGTCAAAGAACATCTGATACAGAGTAACACAGTCCAGGCTGAGATCAGATCATGGTGTTTTTCACGTTTCACTTTGGCTGCACTTTAATTAGATAAAAGGTTCCAGCCAACAGGCTTACCTCTGCCACCGACCCAATAGCAAGAGGAATTAGAGCTCTCAGGTTAGGACAAGCATTGTGATTGCAACAGTGATTACAGCAGTATGGACTTCACAGGCACCGATTGTTTGTGAGGTGTCGTGGACCAAAGATTCAGGACACGTTCAAGCAAAGTCATCAAAGTGGGAGGAAGAGGAAAATTACAGCCTTCCAAAAGTTAAAATGGAATAATCTGAATTTTGGGCCATAAAAAAATCATGTATTTGTTCAAATATGGTCTTAAATACGTTAAGATTGTATTAATTATGCTTTTTGAGCAAGTATAGTTTGTAACATCATGTGTATTGTAGTTTTTTCTCAGCGATACAGATATTAGTATGCTGTAATAAAACTACAAACAATACCAACATGGAGCTGATAACTGATACGAACACTGGGCAGAATTAATAGCAGTTCACTCAGCTTGGTTGCAGGACAGACTTTGAATACCTACTGTCTTTTATGTTTTAAATTTCATTGATTATGGTCAGAAAGTCTTAAATTGAACTTGTTGAAACCTGCACAAACCCTGTGATAGTTCCTCTGCTCACTTTACTCCACCGTGGTTGCCCTCCACTGATAGCGTCTCATTATTTAATAAGGCTAAATGATCTACTTCTTTCTGTCACCTATTGTTTGCTTTATATTTTTATAAGTAAAACTAGATATTAACAAACACTGTGGTATGTAGTTCCTTGAATTTGGCCATTTATTAGTGTCAATATTAGATTTCATTTGCATGTAACTGTGCACTTTGCAATTTACCAGTTTGTTATCTGTAGTCATTTTGACAAGACTGTTGTGAACATTTTTATTGACTTTGTCACTACTCATCATACTCATAATGAAGATGTGAATAATGTGACATTTATGTGGCATCATGTTTGATCCAATTCTCACCAGTTTATACGTTTTTAGCACTAAGCTTTAAACTCAGTATCCTTTATAATAAAAGTTTAATGTCCTTAATTTGTAAATTTCATTTGAGAGCATCTGCGGCAAACTAAACTTTATTAGAAGAAGCACTTCAAAATTCAGTTACTGACCTTTTAATTGTAGCCACAACCCTTGAACACAAACAAACTCCACTCTGGCTAAATATACTTTTTGGTGATTTCTTCCATCTGCTTTTGTTTAAAAAAGAGCGAGAAGGTTCGCTGTTTTTTAATAGCCAGCTTGGACCCAGATGTAGAACTGACCCTTTTGATTAGCCCTCTGTAGCAGAGGTTAGTTAGCGGTTAGCTTGTCCCAGTGGTAGGGGGTCAAGTCTAATGAGAGGCGGATATCGAAATTCTATTAAGGTAAATGAGCCAGGAGCACAACCCCCAGTTTTCAAGGTAATTACTTCCTATTTCCTCCTCCTTTATTTTTTCTGAACCTGGCTCAGTGAGACGGTATACAACAGGAGTGACCCTGTCTTCATTACGGGTTGGCAGGGCCAGACGCACACGCGCAAACGCACACACGGCAAAGACACGGGAAGTGATCAATCTCCACGTCCCCACAGTGTTAGACTGTTAGCTATCCACACCACTAAGTTTTCATTTGCAAACGTAGACAAACACTAGTGTTTTGGCTCTTTATCAGTTTTAATCCTCGTCCCCCAAAAAAGCCCCAAACATGTCTGACTGAATCCAGCTGATCGAAGGGAATGATTCGCTGTTTTTATACGATTTTAAATTAAATGTCTTTGGGTTTTGTCTGATTGTTGAATAAATCAAGGCTTTTGAAGTCACCAGCTTGGACTGCAAGAAATTGGAATGAACATTCCCCAATGATTTTATCATTATTATTTTCTTATTTAAATGACTTAATGACTAATTTATCAAAAGGGTCACAACCCTGCGTTTCAAGTAAAATTCTAAAGTAGGTCTGTGTGAAAATCAATTTAGCAGATGGTGTGGCAGTAGTCGATGTCTGGCACCAGGACAGAGTGTAATTTCAGAAGTGATACGCTGTCCAAAGTAAACTAGCAGTTAATGCCATATTTGTTTTTACAAATGTTAACAGGATGTTTGCCTGATATAAAAAAAAATTAAATAAAAAAAACCGTATAAAAAATGCTGACCTGAAATGAACTGAGCAGAAAGATGCCAGAGGTGAGACACGAGTTTGATTTGACAAGTGTCGGAGCTGTCGTCTCATTTCCATGTTTTCCACACAGGGTGAGATTGTGCTTCGGTAATGGTTAACAAGTCAGTTACAGGTGGGGTGCTGCTTATCACCAACCCTTGCACAAATGCTAATCTGTAGGACAAAGCTTTTACACTGCCTGGTTTTGTTTGTGATGTCACTCTGCTTCATTTGCTTACAGTGATCTCCTTTGTGAAAAATTTGCATGTGAAGGTCATATTTCCATTTGGTTCGAGTTTGTATATGCAGTTTGATTCATTTACATCCACACGTTTGTTACGAACAGTTTGAAGTTCCCCTTTTCCCACACTGTTCCATACTAGTTCCCCAAATTCTGCTTCCAACGTATTCAATGTTAATATTTGTTTGTTTTCTTAATTGTCAAACTGAATATCTAAATGCTTCACCACCTTTTTTTCCCCCTTTTTCATAAACGAAATAATCAATAGATCGCTAGAGAAAACTGACACTGCAGATAAACTGATGAAATAACAGTTATAATATTTACTACCCATGGCTTGTTGCTTGTATAATTTCTGGCTGAATCTCTCCCTCTCTTCTCTGACCCAGCAGCAGCAGCCGCCGCCTCATAGTGCCTATCCAGCCTTCATGGTCAGTGTTCAGGGAAGTTATGAGACATAGAGGCTACATCCACATTACTACGTTTTAGTTTTAAAAGTCATCAACATTTAGGCCTAAAACTGAGAAGTTTGAAAGCGCTGTTGGCCCCATTTTAGTTTGAAATTAACGCAAAATATTCCACCTAATTGTTGGTCCGCGAATATGAATCCCTCATTTTACTTTTCACAATTTTTATTTTGTATTTTCAGCAACTAACAACCAACTGCTGAGTAGAAAATCTACTTCCTGTTTGCACCGACACGCATATGCACAGTGTATGTGAACGGTCATGTTTTCAGGTGTGTTAGCGTGGACGGGGATTATTACTGATGCGGAGCTAGAACGCTCAGCTGGTTGGAGATCAAAACAGAAACGTATTAGTATGGATGTAGCCAGAGAAACTCTTTTGCATTGCTTGCTGGCAGCCTAACACACGTCTCTGTGAAGGGAGATGATGTCCCTTGAAGACAAACCACAACTTGGGTGTGTTTGGATATTTTTGGCATCTTCTGTGTTATCTGCCTTACTCGGGTGACAGACACTTAACAGCACGTTTCTTTAACTGACGACTTACATCAGAACCCTCATGTCAATCCTGTTCCGATGCTCAAACGAGTCAGCTCGGTGTTTAGCGGAAGCCGTTGACTAATCTTTGTCGCAACGTCTGAAGAAAGTGTGTTTGAGTACAGAAGACAAGTAGGTAATGTGACGATCGTTGCCAGACTTATTGAGCCGGTGTGCCAGCTGGTTTGTGCCGCTACTGTTGATGCTTGTTCCACCTGACAGTACAGTTCTGCAGGGAGCCAGCTTCGCCTAGTTAACTTTAATTGCCTGTTTCCTGTGGAAGTTGCCTGAGCTGAAGCGGCATTTACACATAATGAAAAAAGATAAGTGTGAAAGGAAGCCAGCTCTTTATCCATGAATATTGAATTGGAAGCAATTTATTTTCTGAAATTTTCTCTACCCCCCCCACCCACCTCCCACTCCCCTTCCCTCGTCCCTCCTCGCTCTTCTCCTCAGCCATAGCTTGCTAATGAGGCTTCTTGATAATGATCCCTGCACGCTTTTCCTCATTAGGCACACTCAATAGGGACGTCCCTGCCTCAATCCCTTGCTCGCTCTCTCTTTCATTCTCTTGTTATTTTTCTGAATCTGCCGCTCCCTCCTCTTCTTGTTCTGGCTGCCCCTTTCTCTCTCTTCTTTTTTTTTTTTTTTTTTGCTCGCTTTTCCTTTTACACAACAAATAGGCTGCCGGGCACACCAGTACAATATCGATTAACAATGCCGCCCCTCGGTTGCTTATATCCATTGTGCGATTTCAGGTCCAGCTACACATAATGAGCTGACTGAGTAATGGCCAGCTGCTAAATAAACCTTTAAATGTGCTAAGCCACTACATATAACCTTGTCTAGTTTTTCCCCCTGTCGTGTAATGAATGTATGGATGAGGTTATTGAAGTTCTATCTAGCAAGCAGAATAGCAATCATGTTTTTTTCTTTTTTTAGAGAGGCAGTTGATGGATGTGCTAAGTGTTATTTAACCTTGTTTTAAAGCACTTGCTTCCCTCTTGCCTGAGTGGCTATTTAACTCCTGTCTATCTACTCACTCCTCTCTGGTTGCCTCTCACGCAGATATTCATGGCCTCTTGGGAGGTGTGTGTCAGAGTGAGTGTGTGTGTGAGAGTGTCTGTGCTTAACAGCGTTCTGCTAGATGAGTGGGCATGTTTGCTTGCTTGGTTTTCCAGAAGGTTTTGAGGTTTTCAAATATAGATCTATTGATTTGTATTTTTTGTAACAGCTCCAACTATGATTGAAGTGCACAGAGTTGTGGGGAAAATGTTCCTTATCATTTCTGACGACCGGGGGGGGACGTGTCGTCAAACATGGTTGTCACATGAAGGTCTTGTATCCTCAATAAGAAACAACAGGCAGTTTGTAGAGCAGCAGCGATAAGTGTGGCAGTGTTGTAGTAAGTGAAGTGTGATAAGAGAAGAGAAACACATCTGTCATGTAAACCTGGAGGCAGTGTTTTCATAGGCTCAACACTGAGGAGCACTCATGTGCAGACGTTAGCACTGAGCTGTGTCAGTAAACCGAACTTTTATTCAACCGACAGAATGAATCTACAACTGATGAAATGATTTATTATCTTATTCTTCACTGTGATGAGTTGCTGTTTCTTTATCATTGTAAATTGTAAATGAAAGGAAATGTGTGACCGTGCCCTATAATGTGTTAATGATGCAAAGACAAATGCTAGAGATGATAAGAGTGAGATAAATGAAAGAGTAATAATAAGTAACACGTGTGTTCTACTGTTCTGGTTAATCCAGCATGTTGAAGCAGATAATAACTTCACTGTTCCTCTGCAGATACAAACTCAATCAGTTTTTTCCCTCAGACAGTGAATGAGCTGGATCAGCATGTTGGGAGTCGTCATCATTCGGATATTATGCATAAAAGCTTTGGCCTTTGGACTAAATATTGTCAGATCCAGCTGTAATGCTGAAGTAGAGTGCGATCATTCACAGATTCACTTCCCAGCCGACCCATTTGTCCTCTGTCTTGTCTCTTGTCTCTCCGCATTTGTTTATAGCAGCAGCAGCTCCAGGCTCAGCATCTCTCTCACGCCGCCCACGGTCCCCCGATCCAGCTGCCCCCTCACCCCTCAGGCCTGCAGCCGCCTGGCATCCCCCCTGTGACAGGCGCTGGCTCCGGCCTGCTGGCCCTGGGAGCTCTTGGCAGTCAGGCCCACCTGCCTGTAAAGGATGAGAAGAACCACCACGACCTGGAGCACCGAGGTGAGGAGCACAGCCAGCCGCACAAACCGCCCGCAGCATTTTACTCCTGATTGTAACTGCCAAGAACAGGTTTTACCAGCCAGACACATTTATCATAGAAACACGTCACTGTGTGTTTTAAATCTTTAATTTAATAAGTGTTTATGCACAGAGCTACTGGGTGAGGACATATTTATAAGGGCCATTTTATTTGGCTTTAACCAATGATATATATATATTGATGTGAAAATAAAGTTGAGTTTATACTTTCACCAAGAAACAGGAAAGAAGGAAATTGGCACACTAGAGGATAAACATATTCTAATATCAGGCAGAAATAAAGACAGTGTAGAACTGTTCAGTTTAGATGTTGATAATAATGTTGGTCTAATTTAAATGAAATTCAAATTACAACCTGTATCTGTATTTTTGTCAATAAATATAATGTTACAGATTTCTGAGTCAACTTTTCCACAGGGATTTGATGAAGTTAATATTATTAACTAAAGTTTTCTCACCTTCGTAAACACCATCAGGTCTGTTCAACTTAGACACAACATCAAATGGTCTTGTTTGAGTCATCTGTAGTTTTTAGGTTTCAATCATTGATAGAGGAGTTTTTAGTATTTCATCACGTCTGCAGTTGTAAATTTAAAACGTGGACTTGGTCTTCGTGTCCCACAGTCTGTACCGAGACTGTCCATTAGAGAGTTCACCTAATGAACTGAATATCTGATAAAGATAATGTAAATGGAGAATAATCACTATGTATTCACAACCTGTCAACCTAAAGCCAAAGTTCATAAAGACTTTTATCATGCATCAGTTATTTTATTACAACTTATGAACCCTTTATAAAAGATATAAAGTGGTAACAACAGGAATGAGGCTGAGCTGCACATGACGAGAGCTTTGTTTTACCTGAATAATAATTCTGTGATTGAATCTCTCCGTTGTGGTGACACCCATAATAATTTGTGTTTTGCTTTTCTCTCTCCTGGCCCCTCATCTTTTCACTCACCTCTGGCCATTCCTCTGAAAGAGCGCGAGTCGAGCACGGTACGTTCAGTCTGCTTCTGTGTGTGTGTGTCTTGCCGTTGTCGTCCCTGACTCACTGTGTTGGGTGTTTAGGTGTACTTTACACTGCTCAGTAGACATTAACGCTCTGTGCATAAGAACATACACATTTTTGTACTCCAGGGGGTATAAGCTGACTGAAATCAAATATTTAAGTCTGGTCAAATAAGCCAGTGCCATCTAATCTATGTGGACAATGATTCCAATCACTGGGTGAGGATTAATAGTCCTTTAATTTCAGCACAATTAAAAACGACTTTGACTCTTTTCTTGCTTCACCTCTGGAGAGGATTTACTGTTGCATGTGTCTGATACCTGATTCCTTTTCATCTTTTTATCTGCCTTTCTCCTTTTATTTAGCATATATCTTTATTTTCTGCTCTCTCCTCCTTTTCTTATCTCACTCTTCTGCCCACCCCCCCCCAGTCTCTCTCTTCCTTCTCATGTTAAAGTCCCTGTTTATTGGACTGGCTTAAAGCTCTCAGTTAGCTGGAGCAGAACGCTCTGTTGGATCTGCTCGACCAGATTGAGTTCCCATTGACTGGCCATCCTGAATAGGCCCACTCATGTCTGAAGGGAGCCCAAACTCTCTCATCTCGTATGGTGACGAGCGGCTGCCAATTCTACCTCACCTAATCTCTCCACCGCCGTCCCTCCTTCCCAGTGCACACACTCGCACGCAGTGTCTTCCTGTCCTGTTGTCTCAGGTCATCTGATACCAAAGTTGGAGACAAGTGCAGGGTTATTGAGTCCAAGCCGTCCTTTAAAGGTCCAAGGCGCAGATTCATAGTCGGGTCGTGAAGATGTCGGGCGGCATCTTCACATCGAGCTGCTCTAAAACAGCTCTTGTTGCTTTCTTTTACATATTTTGCCTCTGGGAGGACGGGGTGTGACAATTGCAGAAAGCTTGGAGGCCAAGGCAGGGCCAGTTACTGAAGGGAGTGTTAGTACGTGTGTGTGTGTGTGTGCGTGCGTGTGTGCCACTTACTGTGCAACCACAGTGTTTTTTTTGTTTTGTCACTCTGCTGAAATCTGTTTGGCTCATGAAGTCTCATCATCCTTTCACTCAGACTACATCCACACTACTACGTTTTTATTTGAAAATGCATCAACTCTGCTGGATACACCTGGACTCATTTTAGAGCTGCTACAATGGAGACCTTTTTGAAACGCCAGACTGTGGTGCAGTAGTGTGGATGAAGCCTGTGACAGGTTTTTTTTCCCCACAACAGCAGCAGAGCAATTGTCCATATTTTGAAGGAGTCTGTGTGGAAATGGCAGAAAGCTTCATGCTTGGTGGAGACCTTCAGGAACAGTCCCTGTGTGGAGGCAGGGCCAGTTTCTGAAGGGGGTGCTATAAGTATGCGTGTCTGCCATTAACTGCCCAACCACAGTGTTTTTTTTATTGTTTCTCTCCACTCTCCTTGGCTCAGGACATTGTTGTCTTTTTTATGTCACCCTTTCACTCAGTTTTCAGGCTGTTGCCTTCCTCTCCTCGTCTTTCTCTTTCTGTTACTTGCAGCCAAGATGTCAGACATCTTCCTTTTCCCTCTTTCACCACATCTCTCTGTCTCTGATGAAGGCAGGGATTTGTTGAGCTGCCCCCCCACCCCCTCCTTCCCTGCCTGCCTGTTGGGCTGTTTGGCAGTGCCACCCCACCACACCAGTGCCCAGACTACAAACCCCCCCCCGTTTGCTGTTTCTGAGATGGTGCCAGCCTTTGCGGGCATTCCCACTAGTGGGGAGAACTCATTGCCACACTGCTACACTCTCATTGCTTGCCAAGTTCCTTTCCTGTTTTGGTCTCTTGTCTTGTCTTCCTCTTTTTTTTTCCTCATTTTCTCACTCTGCCTCTTTCACGGCTCTTTTCTCTGCTGGCAACATCCTCTTTGTGTCTTCACATTGCACTCTTGTCCAGTTTCCCTCAAAGGCGTCTTTCTGTCCTTCCTCTTCTTTATTCTAGTTGGTTTTCATGAACTTTTCTGTCAGTCATTTTCTGCCGTTTTGTCACTGACCTGTCGCAGTGGTAAACACACACACACACACACACACACACACACACACACACACACACACACACACACACAGTTGCACAGTGACATGCTTAGTCAGTGTTGTTTTCATTTGCACGTTCTCTTGTGTCTCGTTCAGTCAGAATGAAAACCGTTCGGTTAATATTGTTGGTCTGACCAGGTCTGTCTTAGGGTCTACAACAGGATCCAATGTCAGGTTTATAATTTATTTGTGTTGATATACACCAAATATCCCATGATGCCCTGAGATTCCACCTCACATCTTCTGTTATGTTCTGATCAATCTTCTTGCTGTGAAACCTCCGGGGTGTTTTGTCTTCAGTGGTATACTGTGTGTGTGTTTGTGTGTGTGTGTGCTCAGCTGTCTTGTCTGTTTCCTACTTGCTCCGCTGCCACGGTGGCAGCAGTGGGGCTAAGCTGTCCCAGAATCCTCTTCTGTCCTTTCTATCCTAAATCAGTCCAGTTCAGTCTGGGAGCATTGTACGTTTAGCTACACAGTCAATATTGCCACTGGTCTGATAAAGGAAAAGGCTCCAGAGTCATATCTGGGCTTAAATGCACCATTTGTCAGTTCCTGGCTTTTCTGGTTTCTCAGGATTTGTCACTTTTAAACCTCAAAACATTCACCGATTGAAAGAAGACATGTCTGGACAGTGAACAGTGCTTTGTTATTTTATTAAGGCATCAGAGCAGTTTGTCTCACACATTTTTTACTCCATATCAAGTCATGATGACATTTACAGTCATGCTCATGGGGGTTGAAGTTTATCCGTGTACAGTGCAGGATTTTATATGAGTTAAATATAAAGCAGACTCTGGGAGCTGGAGACTGATTGTGTGGTCTGTGTGTGTTGTTGTTGGCAGAATAACTCTGTGTCGCCGTCAGACAGCCTACGGGCAGCGAGTGAGAAGCACCGCAGCTCTTCAGATTACGGCCTCGACTCCAAGAAACGCAAAGTGGATGACAAGGACAACATGAGCAGATATGTGAGTTCACTGGTTTCTTTGTTTGAAACTGTTGGTGGGATCCTGAGCTTGTTTCTGCTTGTATCTTAAAGGGATCGTTCACCCAAAAATGAAAATTCACTCATTATCTACTCACCCTTATGCCGATTCAAATTCATTCCGTGTTTCAAGCTTAAATGGCCGGTGGTATCTTCGGACACTCAGCGCTCATACCTCCACCAAGACTCAACAGTCCCCTTAAACAAGCTCCACCTAATTTCAAACTCATAGATATCAGTTTCCTAAATGTGCCTGTTTCTTTCATCAAGATCCAGGAATTATTTCCTGAGAAACTGGTGAAAATGTAGATAAGAAAGAAAAGAAAGAGATAAAACATTCTTGAATATGCCGCTAGATCCAATCTGAGAAATGTCTCAGTCTATCAGCAGCTGAATAAAATACATCTCAGAGCTGTGACTCCATTAACCTTGTAATTACTACACAGGTTGCAATGATCTGTCCTGAAAACCTTTAAGAAATTAAGAAACTGTTTGGAAATAATTAGCCGGTAAAATAAAGAATCACCCAGTTTCATTTAATGTCTGGTTACAATATTTAAAGTAAATAATCAAACACTACAGCTGAAACATGTTACAGATGCCCGGTTATATTTTGATCCACCAGTGAAAAATTAAATTGCAGTTGTCCATGCTACCGACCAGAAAACTCAACCTGTGACTCTTTCATTTCAGGACAGTGACGGAGACAAAAGTGACGACCTGGTGGTGGACGTTTCCAACGAGGTGAGACTGCGTTTGAACCGAGCTGTTCAGTCACATTCCAGCGGAAACGCTGCATCGAAACCAAACACGGTCCTTTGTCACTTGTCTGCAGAAACCTCAACACATTTCACAGCGCTGACGAAAAAAAGTCTGTCACAATATTGGCTGTGTGCACCATGAGTGTGTGCTTACTCGCTGTATTTCTTTTGCCGTTCATGCAGAAAGTAATAAGACAAAGAACACAAAGAGAGAAGGGAGTGACAGGTGAATGAAAAGTGTGTGTATGTATGTGAGGGAGAGAACAAGCACGCATGAGTATATTTATCTGTGTTTGCACATGAGGCCCCAGTTTGTTTGACCCACATGTACATGCCAGTGGCTTTCCTCTGCTCTGTTTGCTCAGTCTTACTCTCCGTCTGTCTCGTTTTAACTCTGCAGGATCCTGCCACCCCTCGAGCTAGCCCCGCTCACTCACCTCCAGAAAACGGCCTTGATAAATCACGGGGCCTGAAGAAGGATGCTGCCCCCAACAGCCCCGCCTCCGTCGCCTCTTCCGGCAGCACACCGTCCTCCAAAGCAAAGGACCACGCCCATGTGAGTGCACTGAAAGACAAGAGACATGATGAAATAAGGAGGTTACAGTGGAGGGGGTGATGGGTGAACTGACAGTCCTTCACACAGACGCCCACTCCACTTGACAAATGCCCTTTAGTCTAATACACAGAAGGCTTAGCAGTCGGCTGCTATGAGGGTCTTGAAGGGGCCGAGGGTGGATGCACTCTCAGGAAATCAAACGCTGTGGCTCACTCCTCTCAATCTTCTTTATGGCTTACCCAATAAATGGTCATTTCTTCCTTGGCCCAAGGCTGTAAATAACCCAGAGACGCAGTGGCAAGGGAACTGCTGTCTCTTCCTCCATCTCATCTTCTCCCTCCATCCCCCATTTTCTCTCCGATACTGAAGCTCTTACACACCAGGCTAAAACAGACCGCATGCATTGGTTCTACATAACGATTGAACTGCGGATTAGAATATATTTATAGTCCCTATCTCTACTCTTCACCTCCTGTGGCACCCAGCGGGACTCAACCCGCAACCAGCTAAACCCTCGTTTTTCTAACTTGATCTGCAAAGGAAGAAGGAGATGGATTAATTATGAGAGAAGTGGTTGGGTCACCATCTTGCTTGTCTAGTCACTCTTAACAAGCTTGACTTCTAAGCAAAGGTTTATACTTCTACCCCTGACACACACACACACACACACACACACACTCACCATAGCTGTAATGAAGTGTCAGTATTAGATTGGATTACCTTGAGCCGTCCACTCAGATTGTCACTCTGGATTTTCGTGCCAGGGGGAATTTTTTTTTACGCTGACACGGATTCTGTTTCGTTTTGGTGTACGTGTGGCTGAGAGCGAGAGGAAGTGAACTTGAGTGTTCCAGTAAGAGGACACAAAACAAGGCTGCACACAAAGGCTTAAGAGCATCTTTCTGCTTTAGAACGACAAGTCGTCCACACCGAGCCTGAAGTCCAACACGCCTACACCCAGGAACGAGGCGCCGACACCAGGAACCAGCACCACTCCAGGATTACGGCCTCTAACGTTGGGCAAACCCCCCGGCATGGAGGCGTTAGGTATGTAACGGCACATAATGTACCTCAACCTCACGCTGATATAATAATTGACAAAAGAGTAAACAAAATAATTATCTGTTCTTGTTCAAGCAAAAGTATAAAAAGCTCTCTGGTTCTCTCTTCACTGTTTTGAGAATTAGCTCATGTCATAATCAAACCAAAGTTCTATCTGGAGCTTTTTTATCACAGGACGTGAACTTTTTCACATTTCACAGAATTTAATAAAATAGAAACATAGGTTGCAGCTCATTGTAATGAATCACATTAATATTCCTGAAGCTAAATTGTCTTTTCTTTTGTGTTGTGTAGCAGCTCCTGCCCTGCGTACGCCGCTGTCCATCGCAGGCTCCTATGCCACCCCGTTTGGTATGATGAGTCATCACGAGATGAACGGATCCCTTACCAGCCCCAGCGTCTATCCGGGTCTCATCTCACCTCAGATGAGTGCAGCAGCTGCTGCCGCTTATGGGCGCTCACCAATTGTAATTATTCTCACCTCTATGAAACATTAATGAATGAAAATGTTTTATTGTATTATTTCTGTCTTTCTCATTTGGTTTCTGCAAGGTCTAAAATTGAACGATCAGAATTTTAGACCTCAAAAAGTCTCAAATATGTTTAGGTCGGTCTCAGCTACTTGACCTTTTTCTTCAAGTGTATATAATTCTCTGATAATCTTTCATAGGTCTTCAATTTCATTCGTGGGGTTTTAAAAAGGCCTAAATTTAACTTGAAACTCCGTCACGCACAGTTAATCATCTTGTATATTTCGCCTCCATCGGTTTGATTCAAAGTCTTCACCAGCGTTTGTATGAATTATCCAGCGTGGCTGTGAGTTGTAAAGTATTAGTAGAAAGACTCTGAGAAACTTGGTTATTCATTGTGTATTTCCAGAACTCATTGTGAATATTTCTGCTCGGCTGGCTGCAGCATGTTGTGTAAACATAATGAGAGTACAAAGACAAGCCGAGCTCCTTTGCTTTGATGTTAGTTCGTTAGCATTCTAAAGGCTTCAAAAAAAAAGAGACTCTCCCCCAAAATGCCTCTTGTGCATGTCTGAAAATCTCCCAGGCTTTCATTAGCATTAGCAAGTGGGATGTTGGAGCCTTGTGCAAAGCTTGACTGTTTGCCATGAAGCTGAATTTGCACCTTTTGAAGGGATTTGCCTGGAAACGATGGGTCCTCAGGGCGTTAGCAGCTTAAATGAAGGATAGTTTTCAATTTGAATATTAGTTTAGTCTAATTTATGTTGCAGGTTATTGACTGTTTAACTCTTGTTTCTTTATGCTTGTGCAGGCGGGGTTTGACCCTCATTCTCACATGAGGGCTCCGGGCCTGCCAGCCAGCCTCACATCCATTTCTGGAGGAAAACCGTGAGTCTTTGTCTTTTATTCAAAATGTGTGTTTAACTAGTTTTTATTAACAGATGACTTAGTTTAAATTCTTCTGTCCTCGTGCAGAGCTTATTCTTTTCATGTGAGTGCTGATGGTCAGATGCAGCCCGTGCCCTTCCCTCCAGATGCCCTGGTAGGCCCGGGCATCCCACGCCACGCTCGCCAGATCAACACGCTGAGCCACGGGGAGGTGGTGTGCGCTGTCACCATCAGCAACCCCACGCGTCATGTCTACACCGGCGGCAAGGGCTGTGTCAAGATCTGGGACATCAGCCAACCAGGCAGCAAGAGCCCAGTGTCCCAACTCGACTGCCTGGTAACGAGATGTTATTGTTTGTTACAAGTCACGAAGAAAAGAAACGTTTGTTTGCTCTGTAACATGTGTGTTATAACTGCACACAGACACGATGTTCTCATGTTTCGTTAGACGACGGTGATTACGTTTTCTTGGGCATCATATGTTGCCTGACTCCACACTTCACCTTAGTTTTCCCCCAGATCCCAGCAGATAGAGATGTAAATAATTCAGTTAAGTGTCTCACTGCTGCACTGAAATAATCCTTAGTGAGGAAAAAAGCCTGCTGAGTAATGATGCTCCGACTGGTCTACCCTGTCTGCTATTACCCAGCTCATTACTTCCTCCTAACTGTCTCCCATTTCTCATCCTGATACTGTGGCTTCATCCCACTCGACTCTTTTGGCCTCCAACACCCTCAAGGTGTGTCCAGAGTGCAGCTGGGTCTTATAAAGCCATCAGGGTGCTGTTTTAATTCGACCCAGCGCTTCCACAGTCCTATTGATCTGTCTTCCTGCTCTTCTGGAGCCTGGCCAACAACTGCAGCCACATTCCCTCTTTCCCTGAATCTCTAGTTAAAGCTGACATCCACATCTTCACTATAACATGAAAGAGTCAGCTGCAGTCTAAAAACCGCACTTGTTAAAAAGAACAGCTCCTCCTGAGTGGCAGAGGAGACTTGACTTGCTTTCAGAAATACACTGAACACTGGATAATATCTGGAGGGGCTGATTGTGAGAGCGCAAATGTCCGGGTCAGTTGCTGGGGACGTTCTCCGGAGTTTCTCCTGATAGATCCTGAGTAAAAACTCTCATACAGCATGAGATCCTCAGGAGGTTTCACAGGAAGTGAGTGGGTGTGTTGATGAGGGTTATTACACGTGACAGACATAAAACTGAGAGAAGAGAATATAAATATCTCTGGATGAAAAGCACATACACGTAGAAGATGCAGACAATGAGGTTTGAGTTATGTTGATGTCGATGAGCTGTAAAAAAAAACCCCACATGATCTCCGCAGCAGAATTTATACTTTACATTCTGCCTCTGTCTGATGCTCCGCCCCTCACCTGAACGCCGTCTGTCTGAAATCGGCTTTAGATCCACACAAGTATCCTGTTCATCTGTTGGTTACTCTACAGAATTGTAATTGAGTTTTTCCATGCAACTATTTCACATCAGGGAAATTTAGAAAGGTAAATAAATTACATCCACTTATCATGACAGTGCTCTTCCTTTCGTTTCCCCTGCAGAACAGAGACAATTATATCCGCTCATGCAAGCTGTTGCCTGACGGCCGCACCCTGATAGTGGGTGGGGAGGCCAGCACGTTGACCATCTGGGACCTGGCCTCGCAGACGCCCCGCATAAAGGCCGAACTCACTTCCTCTGCTCCGGCCTGCTACGCGTTGGCCATCAGCCCTGATGCCAAGGTCTGCTTCTCCTGCTGCTCCGATGGAAACATCGCTGTGTGGGACCTCCACAACCAAACCCTCGTAAGGTCAGTACCCAGCTTGGATGTGCGTTACAGGACTAAAACATCTGACCACCAGCATAAGATGTAAGACTTGGAGGGTTTTCTGCCCTGGTCCTGACCTCATGTTTGATGTTGTATTATTCCAGGCAGTTCCAGGGCCACACAGACGGAGCCAGCTGCATCGACATCTCCCACGACGGGACCAAGCTGTGGACCGGAGGCCTTGACAACACTGTCCGCTCTTGGGATTTGAGGGAGGGACGGCAGCTCCAGCAACACGACTTTACCTCACAGGTAGAGAAGGAGAGACACTAAATCAAATGTGCTCTTCATTTGACCTGCAGCTACAGTGTGTGATCAACCCTAGCTGCTAAATAAGATTCTTACTGCTCATGAATTAGTGTCACACAGAAGAATGTATTCAATGTGTGTTTTAAACCAATAACCTGACGTATCAGTAAAAGTCAAAAACCTGAGCATTGTTTAAAAACCTGCTGAAACCTGAGGATTATGTGAAGGATGAAACTTTATTTCTCAGCCTCTGAATCAGATCAATTGAGCCATAAAATAAAAAAAATGATTTAAGAACTCAAGCTCTTTGGCTTTTGCAGAAACAAACCTAAATCCTCCAAACATCAGTAGACACGTCCAAGTCTGCGCCGGAATCTTCTCATTCGTTGTTCTTTCCATCCAAGTAACTCATCACCCTCCGTCAGAGTCATCGGCTTTTGTGTGAAGCGCGGCTGTCATTTCTTTGCAGGCACAGACTGCTGAAAGAAACAAACAAAAATAGATTTCCTATGATGCATATAAACATCTGAACGTCTCATCGGGCTCTAAAAGGAAAAACATGTAGACGCTGCATCTGGTCCTGACGTGTTAATTGATCGGTGGTTGGTAAACAGGCAATGTTTAAAATGATGAAACCCTGTCAACACTTGTTGAAAGAACAGTTTCCTCGTTGCAGATCTTCTCGCTGGGATACTGTCCCACCGGAGAGTGGCTGGCCGTCGGCATGGAGAGCAGCAACGTGGAGGTGCTTCATCACACCAAGCCCGACAAGTATCAGCTGCACTTGCACGAAAGCTGCGTCCTCTCGCTCAAGTTCGCCTACTGTGGTGAGTACCAGGCCCACACACGTCTTCATGCATTCAAGAGCAGGAAGAATAAAGGTTTGATTCCTGGATAAGAAGGTGTTTGTGACTGAAATTAAAAAGCCTCTGCTGGATAGTTTTCATTCACCTCATGTCCACTGAAGTTGTGTAAGTCCATAAATTCTGAGGTGGGTGGTTGTGTTGGATTAACCCCCCCGCTGTCCTGAAATGTCCCTGTGTGATGTTTGAAGTCTAGATGAGCACAAGCTGTAGCTCCTGTATTTAACTATCCGTTGGTTGCCGGTCGGTTCTGTTGCCTAATGAGGGAACGACAGTTTCTGTAGAAGCTGAACTGACTCAAACATCCAGTGACTCATTTAATCACCTCCACATGGTTATAAATGCCTCGTGTCTTATTTTTGCTCTTGTACATGTTTTACCTCAGCGATCTTAATTGCTCATAATAGAGTCTGGCAGTTGTGTGTGTGAACGCGGAGGCTGTAACTTTACAAACACGCACGTTCATCGCCTGTTTGGTTGAGATCACTGTGTGTATTGTGTATCAGTTGTGATCATTGTGTGTATTGTGTATCAGTTGTGATCATTGTGTGTATTGTGTATCAGTTGTGATCACTGTGTGTATTGGGCAGAGCAGCTGGTTTTGAATTTAAAGTTCAGACAATTGAGGTTTTACAATCGTGTCAGTGACATTTTTCCAGAAATGTCAGTTTTAATTTCCTCCTCAGCTCGGTCTCATATCTCCACCACCGCACAACTTGTTCATTCAAATGGCTCTTTCACCGCTCTCGCTGCAGCTAATTAAATCAGTCCCAACTAGTCGACTGGGTAATTAATAAGACGGTGATTTAAGTAATCATCAGAGTGTAAATGTGAGTCTTCTTTATTATGTGCTTTTATGGTTGTTAATGGAATGGCATTTTCCTCCTTTAGTGTTTATGGCCATTGATGAGGTTATTACAGAATCACATGTCCATCATCTCTCTGGATGTTTCTCCTGTTCACCAGATTTATGACAACACACTCGACCTGTGTGTGTTTAGTGTCACATGTTCAGATTATATTGTCATGACGATTGCTTCTCTGTTTGCAGGTAAATGGTTTGTGAGCACAGGGAAGGACAATCTGCTGAATGCATGGAGGACTCCTTATGGTGCCAGCATATTCCAGGTGACTGCGATAAACACGCACACATTTAACTCAAACTCTGCCTGTGACAGATTTATTTAGAATAATTAAAACATGTTTCATAAGATCAATGATTCTATAAAGAAAAACCAAACTTCTAACCAGTGTTCTTTGTTTTTTTCCCCCCACAGTCGAAGGAGTCGTCCTCCGTCCTGAGCTGTGACATCTCAGCAGACGACAAATACATCGTGACAGGATCTGGTGACAAGAAGGCCACCGTCTACGAGGTCATCTACTAAAGAGAAGCAGTCAGCTGCTCGGCTCCAGCACTTCTGAGATGACTTTGACTTTTTCTCCAGGCCGAGACGAACTGAGGATCTAAGCTGGTGGAAATCAATGGATCCGTTGACCTAAGGATGTTAATGCTGGAGAGAAGTTCACCTTTTTTGTCCTTTTGTTTTGGAGGGTTTCTTTTTTTCCTCTGAGAATATTCGGGTGTCACCCTGTGAAGCAGCGCTTCATTTTGGAGAACCTTCCTCAGACATCTTGTGAAAAGTGTAAATATCGGATTAAATAAAAGACATTTTATATATATTATAAGAATATATATTTTCATGTCCTGGGTGTACTTGTGATGATTTTTTTGGCCCTCTCTCTCTCTATGACGCGGGGAGATCAGAACATACAGTAGACTAGAACTTTTTAAACAACGTTAACTCTTTGATTTTCTTAAAGCACATTCTCTGGGCTGACTTTTTCACAAATCAAACAGAGGGACGTGAAACTTAAAACAGGACATTTTGTGGAGATTTTCAAAATGGCCTTTCGTCACTCCATAATCTCGGACATGGAGCCCTCCGACTCAGGCAGAGCCTCGGCTGGTTTGGACCACTGTGGGACAGAGTGGAAAAGAGATGGATGTAAATTTAATTCATATATATAAAGACCTTTTTAAAGTGTACTGCTCTGTCTGTGCTATCTTTCTCTGTTTGTTTTACCTTGTTAGATTATGGGAGATGGGGGACGTTTAATGTTTAGCCTAACCCTTGGACCTCAGTTGGCAGGAGATTCACTGCTGCAGGCACAAACTGAATGACAATGTGCTTTTTGCTAACTTGACGTAATACAGATGTTGAATTGCACCATTGATTTCTTGGCTACAAACTAAACTCAAACAGTCCAATCTGCACTATTGGAATCCTTCTGCCCTTCGGTATCTTATCATTATTCCTGGAATATGTTTGGCTGGTCGTGATGGGGAGGTCGTGACATTTGTCCTGATTAAACGCAGAGATCAGTCTGTCTTAATAAAACTGTTCAGTGCCTGTAAATGCTCTTGAGGACGGAGGGAATGGCACTTCATGTATAAACTCAACAAAAATACACGATGAGTAAAAGTGTCTTCAACGTTGACGACAACAGTGAATAATTCTGGTTTCTACACTGTGCTCTGGATCAAGTCAGCGTTTCCAACAAGATAACAAAAGGGCGAAATGCGCTCTTCCCTCTGAGTCACACCAAAGTATGTAGCAAATGCTGTCAGCACTGAAAAGAAATGTACAGTTGTTGATAAATAAATAAAACTGTTTTTGTAGAATGGCCCATGTCCTTGTGATTGACCTACTGATGATTTCGTTGGATGTTCTCCTGAACGATACCTACTGTTAAGGAATTAGTTTTAACTGAAGCTGCTCACAGATAGAACGCAATGATCCGAGACAAACAAACATCTCAGGATGAACTAGAAACAATTGTGTTCCTCCACTAACCTCTGCACTTTCCTTCTACATACATGTTTTGCTAATCTTTAAGATATCACGTTCGAGAAGTCGAATAAGTGTTGTGGGAGTTCACTGTGACCATTCACCAAATTCTACTCAGTTCATCCTTGTGGCAGACGTAGTGAAATTCTCTTTGGACATTCTTAATATATCACATTCACATAGGGGATGAGGGGGGGCAGAATGTGGGCTTGTTTATTAAAGGGACGGCTCAGGTAGCCCACGGCTCGGCTCCCTTTGTTCTTACAGCTGAAAAGAAGCTGAGATGTTATTTTTCTTTTTAAAGGGAAGTTAAATGTCATGACTGGAACAAACTCCACACAGCGTATTTGTCACTGCACACACTGATATGGAATAAAAGAAGTGTGAGAGAGACAGAGGAGTTTGAAACTGAAGTAAAAGGTGTGAGAGAGACAGAGACGCTGTTGTGAGTTAATGTCTTTGTTTCAAGACGGGATGATTTGTGGTTTCAGGCCTGCTGACAGGAGCCATAGTGGGAGGGATGAGACAGCTCAGGATCAGTGAGGCATGCCAAACCACACACTCAAATACACACACACACAAACACACACACACACACTCAAACACACACAGTTGCCTCACTTGAATCACAGAACCAACGGACACATTCAGCCGCACTCATATTTCACACACTCCCACTCATGACTTAGAAAAAGAAAAACTACTTTGGGAATTTGCGGCTTCAAGCTGATCTCAGTGATGATTGTGAAACAGGATTTGTTGATGTAAATGTGTCACAAAAAATGTTGTGTTGATAACGATCAGCATTCGATTACGAAATTGCAACTTTTGAATGTAATTTTTCAGGCTTCATACAGTTACTCATGATGTATGTGTTCCGTCAGAGGGTTGGGATGCTGTTCTCCTGACTCACCGCTCTGAGCAGTAGTCTTTCCCTTCTCTCCTCTTTCTTCCTCTCCCACGTCCTTTCCCACTCTGCTCTCACCACAGGTGGTGAGTGCATTCATTTTCACATTTGTGGGGGTGCTGGCTGTGAGGCCGCGATTTCTGACTGGATGAGAGAGAGAGAGAGAGAGAGAGAGAGAGAGAGGGTGGTTAGGGATGCACTATTGGACGATTTCTCTGCCACACATTTCACCTCAGTGTGTGGGCTGGAGGATCGGTGCATATGGTGGAGCTATGAATCCATACATGCACATATTCTGTTCCGATGCTTCAACATGGATTGTACCAGCCTGAGGACCAGTTGTCCTCGTGTCTTCTGGATATTATGTTTATTTATGACTAAGTGATTTTGCGTAATATGTTTTGGAGGAAACGATTGCAACTGGATATTTCCGCTGTGAGTCATTGGAGACAGATTATGGTCTCAAACAAAAAAAAATCAAGACTGTCTCTTTAAAACTACATTTATATTCTGAGCATCCGTTGTAATCTTTGTTCAGTTTAATCCATTTTTTTGGTTACAGTTCCAACGGCCAAGTCTGGCTAATGTCTTTAGGAAAACTCAGCCAACGAGTTCAAAGGTCAAGTCGATGTGCTTATAGAAATATAAGCTTAGCAATAAGGGAAATTGAACTTCCTTAAAACAGACTCAAGAGGAAGCATATACAGTGTAATGCAAAGAAAACAGGCTTAAAATAGAACCTTGGGGTACACCACAATAAATTGCTGCTAACTTAGACTGATCGAAAAGCAATGAACGCCAAGTAAACAGCTGGAGAAATGCAAGAGTAATGGAAAAGTCAATTTTGTTTAAATTCGGTTTTGGAAAGCAGTGTTTTGTTGACAGCACATCAACATCTTTCCAAGTTGACATCTTCTACGTGTATGATTCCTTTTTTTTCATCCTGAGATATTTTTACTCTCAGATATTTTACTTGGCGGCTGGCAGGAAAAGTTCTGCCAACAAATATCAGAAAATATCAGAGCGACTGACTCGGACGTGTGCGTTCTCACAGAAAATTTCAATGTTTGGACTTCAGTGCTTTATTTTCTGTTCTCTTTATGTATTTTATTATCGTCACGAATTTTAATACCTTACTGAACAAATCTTCCATTTAGGAGCCATTTCCCCCAGTTCATAAAAACCTTCTCTTTCAATCTCTGCTAAAAGCCGACTGTGCACCAGTGAAGGCTCCTTTACAACTTTGAAAGGCTCTGCCTGTAAAATCTTGATGAAAGGTGTTTTTGTTCTCTTGACAGTCTCGAGCTGCGGCTGTGAAGGAGAAGTGATGCAGGGCACTCTACCTCTCCTCTGCGTTTCTCTTCTCGGCCCATTTCAGCGGCGAGGCAAAGGTTTTACTCTCCTTTACCTGACAGCCGTCTGATTTCATCTCTCTTTTATAGCACCACGAGACAAGATGGAGAGCAAAATGATGAGACCTTTCTCTCATTTCCCATTTCTCTTTTCTCACCAACACCGTCTTTTATGTTTTCATCTCCCACTTCCACTGTCTCCTTTCTTTCCATCCCATTTTAAGCACCCCCCCCCCCCCCGCCACGTCTTTCTTTTCTGTTTCCCGTCTCCACGTCTGTGCCTCTGCAGTAGCAGCTCTTACAAACACATCGTTTTAGCCTGAAGAAAAAAACGAGAGGATTGTTTGAGGGTGCAGAATTTTTTTAAGAGAGCAACAAATGTGAAAAAAAATCTCTGTCACTCACTTGATAACCAAGTGCGTGTGGAGAGCAGAGGGAGATTAAAGGGAGCTTGAGTAGAGGAAAAGAGGGCTGGTGCTTCAGCTCCCAGAGGTCATTTGGGTCCCTTTGATAGCATTGAGGCCACGCTCCATCATCTGACCTGTCCTAAAGATGAGATGCTTTCATCAGTGTCTGCTGGACACAAGAGCCCACTCAGAATCAGGGGCTTAAATTAGAGGACTCTCTGAGTGTGTGTGTGTGTGTGTGTGTGTGTGTGTGTGTGTGTGTGTGTGTGTGTGTGTGTGTGTTTTCAGATTCTTATGTATAATTCAGTACTTTTACTGTTATAAAAGCATTTCTTTTGATCTTTGATCACACAGACTGGTGAGTACAGTACTTAAACTGGATCTTCTAAATTATTTGTCAGGGAGGGATTTGATTTGAAAGGATTTTAGGTAAAAACAAGACAGTACAGGAGGCTGTAGAACGCTAACAGTACCCGGGACATCTGTCACTACTGACGACCAGAATCACAGACACATCACATTATGGATCTTTGATAAATACGATCTTTACCAGGATTCTCTTCTCTTATTCGTTCCCTGTTGAGGAGGTGGAATAAACAAAGCGGAGGAAAATGTTTTCTTCTGTGTTTTATTTGTTTGCGTTCCTCACAGTGGCCGCTTTTACTGCCAAGGTGAACACGGGGGTTAACAAGCTCAGCAAAGCAAATAATTGGTACAAATGTGTCATTAGCACAGTGGACGGGCTCGGGTAAAATGCAAAGGAGCACTAATTGAACATGATTATAAACTTCCTCCTCCATCACTTGGAGCTGTAATGAGGAGGTCCTCAGAGATAATTAGGATCACAGGGCAAAAGTGACTCGGAGACAGCAAGAAGAGATGATCAAACATACAGAGGAAGACTTGATCGGCTCATATATTATTACGCACACACACTAACTTTCATGCCAAATAAATACATTAACCAGAGTGAATAAAAAGCTTCCTCTGTCTGCCCTGCAACAGACAGACTAGCTCCTGCCCAATGTGTGTGCATGTGGTTTCAGTGCACGTGATGTGAGTTTAGGTGTGTTTATAGTTAAGTGAACATTTGTGTTACATCTCAGTCATTCAGTCGACCCATTAATCCCTGTGCTGCTTGTATAAGCTACAAGTGGGTAAACGTGTAGTTGTTATGTTTCCTGCAGCTCAACTGTAACCTGACCTCCAGCTAACACACTCATTCGTACCTGACAGTGTTTTACAGGAGACAAATATGTTAATGCTAATTTTATGCTCAATTTGACTTTGTACTTCACAATGTTTTCTTTTGTATTTTTACCTCCAATAAAGAGGAAGTTAAGTTTTCACTCCTGTTGTACTGGTTGGAAGGAACATGGACGGAGGGATTATCACTGAACTTGCTGGAACGATGTGGTATGGGTCATCATTACCGTTGATTTCTCAGAGAATAATTCATGGATCTTGATTTTTAAAAAAGGGATGTTTTTTATTATGAATGAGATTTGTTTGCTGTTGTAAAACCAGAACCACAGAACATGACGCTGGACATCGCAATAGAGCAGCTGCTATTATGGAAGTTATTTGAAGTTCCTTCTAATAAAACTTACGTATAGGACACAATTAAATCCGTTTTGAGGAATAATGAAAAGTAATAAACTTTGAGGATAAAACAAACAAAGAAGGAAGAAGAGGAAGGTTGGAAGAGGTCACTGCAAAGAGGAAGAAGCGAAATGAAGCTGGAAGGCTGACACGGGTGTGTGTGTGTGTGTGTGTGTGTGTGTGTGTGTGTGTGAGGCGAGTGGGGGCTGGATGAACAGGTCATTTGTTTGGGTGGTTCACTGTGGTTAAAGAGCCAGAGGAAAGTGAGGTGCCAAGTTAATGTGACAGCAGAAAAGAGTGTGAGCCTGTTCCTGGGATTTCTATGGGCTTTGTGCAACGACAGAGACAAAAGGAGAACAGCTCATTCAGAGCAGCAGCGGAAGCAGAGTCTGATCAAGAAGAATCCAAAACACCAGACTCAATAAAAAACGTATTTAAAAGGTTTTTTTTTTTTTAATTCATCAAACAATCAACTCATTCTGTTAACGATGATTAACTCTTTGCAATAAAATGTGAAATAATGTTCCACCAGCGTCCACATCTGTGATTTTACTGTGATTGTGTCATTTCCTGAATAATCTGTAAATACTTCATATCTCTCTATACAACAGGTTAGGTAAGTCAATAATAATAAATGATAAAAGTACTAAAATTGTGTGATAAATAAATATAAATACAAACAAATGATATTTCATCATATTTTGCTAATTAAACACGCTAAACGTATTATTTACTATTGGTTGTAGGTGTGTTTTGTACGTTTTTGAGACATGCACTTTTTTCTCTGCTCCTCTCTGCCACTCTGTGACACAACTGCAAAACGTGACAACATCATCACGAGAGAACAACGTGAGTAGAAGACAGATTGCTTGGCTTTCTGCTAAGAAAATAATGTCTTAACTATTGGTTTTCATTTTTGATAAGTTTCAACAGGATCATGCAAACAAACATCTCCCAGGAGGTCAGGTTTGAGAGGTTAAGGTCTCTGAACACCAAATCTGATTTTTAAAAACCTTGCAAACTGAGTCCGATGTGTTTTATTATTCTATTCATTCTAAAAATCTGCGGTAGAAGATAAAAAGCAGTTGAGCAGTGAGGATGATTTTTTGGTCCTTTCACTTCTTGGAAAAAGAAAAGAAACATTGGGTGTTTCATCTTCAGATCAGGGAGATGCAAAATTATTCTGATCATTTCCAAATCTATTTCAGGATGTTAGTGGTGCAGTTTGAGACGCAACTCACAACTCTGGGTTCACACGTTAAAAAGAAGAAAACACATTCATCCAATTGATCCTGAACAGCTCGGACAGCTCTCTGGACGCAGCACAGAATGCAGCAAATCAACCTGTTCTGAAAACTTGAAAGAGTCGATGTGAGGAAATAATTGAGGCAACCTTAAGGTCGAATATTATTTTAAAATGTGCAACAATTCAAACAGAAATACGGACTTGTCGTGCAGAGACGTTTAACTCTCACTCTGTTATTCGCACTGACAACATTCAACAGCTGCATGATCCAACAGTCTGAACGTGCATTGATATGATTAATTGCACGCCGACACGTCACGGTGCGCCAGCGTGTGAAGTCATGAGTGAACAGGACTGATGTGCAGGGGAGTGAACACTCAGACACAAACACTGAAGCTACAGAGCAAAGCTCTGTGAACACATGAAGTGAACTGACCACAGGAAACTGAGTCACCTCTGACACAGAGAGAATCAGAAGCTCCCTGCTGGCGGATCAGACGGACATTTTCAGCTCAGCTGTGATTCACAGCGCCACAGAAACAATCTGATAACAAATAATAGTCTGCTGAGCCATTAACCTCATGAGCAGGACCGATAAACACGCTGGTGTTGTACTGAACCGAAGCTCACCGACTCTCAGCGGAGTGGAAGAACAACTGTCGGTCGTAGCCATGGAAACCAAGATGATTTCACTTATTGTTGTTTCCACCAAAGATTTGTTTTGATCTTTGTCCGCAGAATTACCCAAAAATGACTCAACGTATTTCCATAAAACTTGGTGGATGGATAAGGGGCAGAGATGGATACCCAATACATTCTGGGGCAGATCCAGGAACATCCCGAGATAGATTTTCTTGAGAGTAATTAACTGATCATGGTGGAGGGGAAAAAATCAGGCATGTCTATGAGTGTGTGTGATTTGCTAATTTCAGAAAGGAAAGTCCCATCATCAGATGAGACTAACGAGGTTTAGTGTTAATTCTGAGCCTCAAGTTAGCGTTTGCTTGGAGGTGTGTGGTGTGATCAGACACACGATAACACATAGAAGCTCAGGGACAGACATGGTGGACATGGGAGACCGAGAGAAGAGAAACTCTAGATGTCTGAAAAATTGACAATGTCAGAGGTTTGAGCTCTGCAGTGGTTTCACGTTTCAATCTGATTCAGAGGCAAAAAGACAAAGATTTAGTGAACCACATTTATTTTAGTTTTTAGAAATATTTTAGATGTTTTTTCAAATGGTAGCTTTAGGATGGATTTTTAGAGGCTGTGATGAGTGATGTTATGTTCAATTATTTTTCAAAATCACTGTAAGTACCAATTTTTGATATTTGAAAATAGTGGTAATGGTAACTTCCGAGCTATTATCTGCCTCGTTGTGACTGAAAAAAGGAAACAGTAAAACAACTTGATGTTGAGGTAATGGAAGCAGAATAAGGACATGGTGTTAGAACATGGTGTGATTTTGACCAGGAGGTAAAACCTCATTACACCAACCTTGCAGTAAATAAAACTCTCTCGAGTTGTCGTAATAAATGTGAATCTTTCCCATCTCATGCAAAAACAGGGCTCACTCGACTTCTAGTGACCGTTAGTGGCCCTTTCTGATCGAAATGGATGTTGTAGAGATGTGAGGGAATAAAACACGAGTTCACACACACACACACTGATTCTCATAGAAATCTGGACATTAGTTCGTCTGTAAACACAAATGAAAACAGCAAATCATTGTTTGTTCTGCTTGTGACGTTTCTAGAAGTGCAGAAGCAAAAGCTCTTCCTCTCTCTCAGTGACTCTTCTGTTTCTCAGTCTGAGTTTCTCTCTCTGTCACACATACACAGCATATTCCCTCTCCCTCTCTCGACCTGTCTCACACACCATTACCCCTGTGAGGCGAGGAGACAACCCTAACCAGGGGAGAGGGGGAGGAGGGGCGGCGTCATGGGTAATGTCAGTAGACACATGTCAAAAGTACAGCCTGTGTCCTGAAAAAGCTGTGTGCGGTGTGACAGCGGTCCGCCTGCCGCTAACCCACTCGCCTGCCCCCGCCGCCGCCCGCCCCCCCGCCCCACCGTGACTCTGTCCAGCAACACAAAAGCTTCCTGTTTCAGCCCCTGGAGAGAAAGAGAGCGAGAGAGAGCCGGCAGGGAAGGTCATCAGCACTACTCCACCAGGATAAATGCTTTTCCTCTTGCAGTCTCACCTCACTGCACAGCTATTGTCCTCAGGACGAGTGCAAAAGGGTTTTGTGTGTCTGTCTGTGAGTGTGTGTTTGTCAGAGACAGGCAAAGCGTGCACAGGTGTGAGTGCATGTACAGGTTATAGTTTACCGCTCAGATACTCACACACACAAATTAATTATACACTGCCACACCATGTGGCCATAAGTATGTGGACATCACAGCAGTGGGCATTAATCTGCTGCTGTAACAACCTCCACTCTTCTGCTTTCAGGTTTTCCACAGTATTTTGGAACATGCAGGGATTTGCTCTCATTTACCCACAAGCACATCAGTGAGGTTGGACACTCATTTGGCATGAACAGGTCCTTCTCATCGAGGCTACATCCATACGACTACATTCTCATTTCAAAACACATCGACTCTGCTGCAGATGAGCCCGACAGTCACACACTACTCCAGAGTGTTAGAGCCTTAGTGGCCGAGATGTTAGGAAACGCTGCCTTCGCCGAAAATTCCTGGTGTAGACAGTCACCACAGAGCTTACACTGGATCAGTGAGGACGAGCACTGCAGACTGCCGTGTTGCAGGAGGCTGATGTGGGATCAGAGTTGAACAATGGAAAAGAGCTTAATTTTGGAGTGTGCTTGTATTTCTGAGAAGTACTTGGATAAAATGAGATTTGAAATGTGTTCATAGGAGACGACAGTTATTACACTTTAATTAGAACAGATGATTAAATATGAAAATGAAACTAAAGTACACGGAGAGGCTGTATACAATGGTCCTGTGTGACCTTCATGAGTAACAGAGACGTACAAACGTTTTTCACCTCAGAACTAAACTTGACTCAGTTTCAATCCAAACCACTTATTGTGTCATAATGTGCAGAACATCTGAGAACACTAAGGCTAATAGGCGCCTGTGCGTTTTTTGCCAAAAAACATCAACGTCAATACTTCACTTAGAACACACTCAAAAGTGATGTCCCTGGAATTCATTCTCACTAACCATGTTTGCATGGATACCAATATTCCCATATTAACACTGTTGCACTGTAACATGCAGAAAGGGATATGATGGAAATTTCTATGAGCAACTCATGTAAACACCATAATTAAAATAATGTCTTATTCTAAATGCGGTAGGAATAAAAGTGTCCATGTAAACACAGCCAGAGTTTTTTTCTTCTCTTTTTCTGACCAGAGAGAATATTTCTGTCAATTGCAATTTGTGCAAATAACGTCTATCGGCCCACATTGACCTGAGGAGGAGGTGGTGTCAAGAATTCATTGGATCAGCGTATTTCATACAAATGACTTGTTTTGGATTGAAAACAGTGATTGTTTCCAAAAGGCAACAAGATTGAAAGTACGCAGAGAGAGTAGGAAGCATAATTAAATCTGTTCTCCTGTTGAATACATAACCTTGATAGGCTTCTGTCACTGTAACATCATATATAAGAAGTATAACAGGTCTATATGGTCTCTAAGCACACCGACGCTTTAACTTGATACAGCTCACTGACTGTATTTATATAGTATATATATATATATATATATATATATATATATATATATATGGATGGTGGTTACATGTATGTCACAATTTGATGTTGTTTGTTTGACTTTTGACAGTGAATGATGTGTAGCACTTAAAACCGGATCTGCTGAACGTCGTCTCAAACAAGTTTTTATCTCCGAGCTCTGTTTCCTTCACTCAAAATGCAAATGAATTCAAATCTGCCACTCTGCTTCAATTAAGAGGCAGCGTCAGAAATAGCAACAAAGTGAGATGTTTACTGGCTTCATGTGTCCTGGTCTGTCACTAATGATTCTTATACACCAACACTTTTACATGTAAGGTTTAAAAAGCTTCACTTATGTTATGCTCACACCTGATGTCCACATAGACACCTACACAGACACTTTACTTGGAAAACTAAAAAGAGACGTTAGGAGGCAGAAATGCACCAGTTGCATTTTCTGTGTCAATACATCTGTTTACTGTTGAGCCCTTTGGCACTGTATCCTCCTACTGTAATGTCTATAGCAAATGTTTGCACATGTCTAAAGAGTGCCCGCTCATTGTGGGAACAGCTGGGTTTCTCGATAATGTTTAGAGTCTTGACCTTCTATGTAAAGTGAGATAATATTATGATGTGGTGCTATACAAATAAAATAAAATTGATTTGAACATTTAGACCACGCAGGAGAGTGGAGCAGCTCTCATACAAAACAAGATGACAATGTCTCTATGTTTAAATCAGGTGAGGATCACCTTGACCTGATGACCTCTACTATTCTGTCGTGACCAAACAGAAACTGTGCGTCATGAGTTGATGGAGAGAAGCTGTACTTAGGCGGCCCTTCATATTTTTCTTTCAGCCTGTACGCAGAAAGATTTCAGAGGGCACAGGTAATTGCCCTCATTTCTGCCACAGACAAAAGCCAATGCTCCGGCTGCTCTTAAGTAAACTGTTGAGTGTCGGTCAAGGACATTGTGAGTTTCCCCCCCATTTGAAAACCTTTGGATTGACAGATTGTTGCTTCAACAATGCTATGTAGTAGAACTATTCTTTTTGGACACATTTTATTCCATTACCTTCTGTTTTACTGACTGATTTTAATTTAACAATATATACAAATGTCTGAACACATATAGTTGTGTGATGTGCAGGAAGAGACACACATTAGTAGACTCGTGAAGTTCTTTTTAGGTTTGCTCATTTTTTAAGTCATGTGTTGTCATTGAACTGAATCTGCCTATTTTATCACATAACATCAAACACGCACAAAGAGGATTTGACTGACACATGAATTATTGTTTACCTTGGTTAACAGGTGGCATTTTCCTTCTCTTTTGGCCACAACACTTTACAAACTATCCCAAAATACTAGTTTGGATGGAAGTCATTCATGCAAAATGGTGTTTTTCTACCTCAGGGTGAAAAGAACCTCTGAAAAAGGAGGTGTAATTGTAGCTGTTTGTCGCTATAGCTTTGAACAGGTGCTTATAAGCTTGTGTGTGTGTGTGTTCAGTCCAACAACATCAGACCAGAGTCACCACAGATTGTGAGCTCGTGCTTTGACGACCCAACCCATTTAGGGAATACAGAGGGTATTAGTTGGTGATGTAGGTCCTAATGAATGAGTTGCCAAGCCACACACACGCACACACAAATGTGTCCTCATCAAACACACACACACATACACATGGACGTGTCCTCATCAAACACACACACACACACACACACACACTAATCCTTCAGTGAATTGTAACCAAGCATTACTCTCGCCCCGAACCGTTCCTCCTGCCACACCAAACACCAGCTCATGAGACACCATCTGGTCTCCTCCATTCAAAAATGAGATCTTATCAATCCAACATGAATAAACACACAATTCAAAAAACCCAAAGGACAATAAAAGGCTCCAAAAGCTAACTGAAGATGAGAAGGCCAAATATTTCCCCATTACTCATCCTCTGACCCCAAATGTGACGTCCATTATAGCCCAGCAACCACCGGGGAAGAACCAATCCTCACCCAGTTCACATTTGCATATGAAAGGCTGTGGCCTCAGAATATAGCATCCAGAGAGGTGGCTCTGGCTCTGATTTCAAGGGATATTTAGCCCCCTATTCAGCCATCAACAAAGGACAGGCATTCAGACAGGCAAGGAGGGAGGCAGTGCTTGCTGAGCTGTCACAGAGCTCATTTGTTCTCTTCTGTTTACTTAAGCCTCCCCCTCTTTTTTCTCTCTCCCCTCCAGAGGCTTCAAGCACGGATGGGTGGGTGATTGGGAACCCTCCTTCCACTGCTCCATCCCAGTGGGAGAGATAAACAGCAATTTAAGTGGACGTCTGAAAAAGGTTTTCATTTGCATGAATTTATCGGTCAATCAGCGATGCCGACAATCATTATCAAACTGTCGGAGGGCTGTTGAACACAATTATTTATTTATTTCAGCTCATTCTTCTTCATTCTTTGTCCCAGTTGTTAGCCTTGTGTGTATCTGGGAGAAAGAATGTACTTTGGTGTGTGTGTGTGTGTGTCCATGTACTGTTTAAGTGTCTTTAGTCTCTGATAGGGTTACACTTGATGAAGCTGAGAGGCCTCCTAATCTGATTTCTGCCACCACCCGCCTCCAGCCTCCTGTGTGTTTGCTGGGAGATTGCTGAGATGTCTGAGGGGAGAGGTATTTGTAATTATATAGGAGGATTAGGGGGGGTGGACTGAAGGCCACATGGACTGGCTTTGTCGTGTCTGAGAAGTAGGTGAGGTCAAGTCGTACTACACGTCCCTCAGGTATTAAACGAGGTGCTGGAGAGAATAAAGCATCAGCTCCGGATAAGCTTAGTGTGGCGTACTGTGGTGGGAGATGAAGTGAGGACAGGGAGGCAGGTGCCTAACACTGCCAAGAGTCTTATTTTGAAATGTATACAGAGGATTGTTAAAGCAGATGGATGGGAGATGGTGTTTTAGTCGTCAGGCAACTTGCAACAGTAAAGTAAAGTCTGAACAATAATGGATTCTGAATACATTGATACTGATGTTGATATTGTTACTAACTGATCAGTTTTAATCCTGTTTCAAACGTGTGACGCACTAAAAAACTTTGTTTTCAAAAGCAACATAAAAAAAATGTTTACTTTTATCATTTATCATATTGAAATACAAACATGTATGTAATTAATATAAGACAATCTATTGGTGTAGCTCTAAATAAAATACTCAGATCAACTTGTATTTATTGACACTGCAAAATTATCCTTTCTTCACAACCTGTACTTTTTATTTCAAATGTTTCACATTCATGGGATGTACTTGGGTGGAGCGTTCAGGTAGCTAAAGACATGAACTCTGGAAAATATCTGGAAAATTGGGTCAAGACAATTTCTGGAGTTTGTCTTTCGTGTAGATATGAAAGGGAAACGTCTGAAAATACTTAGTTTAGTTTATAGCTCAGTCCACTAACATGTGATAGATGTACGTTTTGATGAATGGGATGGAGAAAACTGTTCCTTATTATTTAATTTCTCTAAAGCTGAAAAAAACCCAGCATTTCTCTTCTTGATTGCCAAAAAACACAAATAAACAAATTGTAACTCTCAAGGTTTTACTTTCTAAAGATATAAACTGATAACTGACTAGCAGACATACTGAAATAATGCATGCATGAATGAATAAGATTCATATCCCACTAAAGGCCTGTAAGTATTTTTTAGTGAAGGAGAGGCTGGTGGTTATTCATTGATTAGTCACAAACCACAACATCCTGACACATTTAGATGATGTATGAGGCAACTTTCTAAAGAATTATGGATTTGTCTTTAAGCATAATCTCTCCAGCAATCAATATCTCTTCAGTTCATTACAGTCACACAGCGTCACTCATTATTCTAACTGTCATGTGAGTAGACTGTGTATGACCTCAATGTTTTTTTACACTGTGCAACCCAAATGTACAGTGATTAAACACTGTCTCATTCTGGCACGAGAAGCAGATTCCAATGATGTTCCTTTGTGCAGTAAAATTCCTAAAACATACACGACTGCAGATCAACTGTTCTCGTCTGTTTCTGGTCAAGATATTTATTTTTAGGGATTCTGGCAAATATGTGAAACCAAAGAGGAGAGAACTCGACCACATGACATGTGCACCCTTTCTGTGCTGGGAAACTGGGCACTGTCCAAGGTGCTGAATGAGTTTCCTCTGCAAAAAGAAATGTGCATTGTGTGTGTGTGCGTGTGCGTGTGTGTGTGTGTGTAAGATAGTCCTATAGATTGTGCTTGCCAGGAACTATGGCTCTAAATACAAACAAAAGTCTTAGTCAATAAAGGTATGAGTATAAATCTGATGTGAGGATATTTTAAATATAACACAAGCCCGACTCAGTGTCAAGGCTTTGGGAGCAGTTGTCACTCAGGAGGTAGAGCGAGATGTTCACTAACCACAGGTTCAATGTAACATCCACAATAGTTTTGAAATTAAAACGGTCTTCGCCCACTCAAGCATCTTAGTACCATTAGTACCATATCAGTTATAATTCCTGGCCGTACTAACACACCTAAAAATACATTGATTCCAAATGTCTGTGTATTTTGCTTGCAGTACTACAACAAGAGTTTCCGAACTCAACTAGGGTCAAGAGCTTTTCAGTGATGCATTTTAAAACTGAAACGTAGAGTGGATGGAGCCTAAAGGTTGAATCCCCAGCTTCTCCTGTCCATGTGCTTGGTCTGTTAAGGTAGAAATCAGGAGCATCAAAAGTGCTGCCCTTAGATGCACTGTAGGAATGAATGTGTGAATGGCAAAAAACTGTACTGTAAACAGGGAGGTCCTCGTGACGAGAAAATCTCGATATAAATTACCTTCCCATTGCCCAAATTCTGAATTACATTGTTAGTATTTAGCATGCAGACTTTTATTCCACAGAATTCAAACTGAGCGCAAACAAGTGAGAACCTTGTGGCAAAGGGTAGATGTTTTGTAGTCAAGCCTCTTGTCTCTGTGCCTCAATCTCTTTATCCCTGGACTGAGCTGGCCATGGACCAGGGCCTGTACCCAGGCTGTGTGTGTGTGTCTTTATCCTCCCAGCAGGGAGTAATCTGGGGGTAAAGGGCTCACTACTGTTTTTACATAAACAAAGACTTTGGGACGAAAAAGAGAAAGCGTCATGGCCAAATCCCTGTGCCTGGCTGTTGGCCACTGCGTCATGCAGGTTTCACCTCAGGCACCTTGTGGACGCCACACTGGTCCTGGTAATTAAGCAGCATAGAGAGGCAGCGTGATTAAAATTAAGAGAAACCACAGAGCGAAGTGGGGCCATCGCACAAAGTGCTGGTCAGATCATCACTGAATGTTTCCAACAGATCAGACTTTACTTCAAACAGCTGATTACACGATAGAAGCAAAACATTAAACCTAACGTGCATTTCAGTGCAGACTGAAATTCAGTTCATGATTCTGACTTGTGTTATTATTGTTTACATGCTCTAATATTCAGACAATCACTTTCTTTAAACTGTCCATTGCTGCAGCTCCTCTGTTCAGCCGCTGTCAGAAACACTTGGTTTTAGCTCCTGTTTCTTTAAGACACCCCCCTCCCAAAAAAAGCCAGTCTGCTCTGATTGGTCAGCTGACCCACTCTCACTTTACCTGGCTTTGTGAGGGGGGGTGTCAGACTAGCTGCTAAATGTGTGATTCACAAACGTGGGGAAATCCTCATCACAATTCTCTGAAGTATCAGTCGATGGAAGAAGCATTTTGTGCTTTTTAACTTTGCAGAACTGTTACATTCACAACAAACCTACATAACACACAAGGAGAGAAACATCATATGTCTCCTTTCACAGTCACACCACTTAATTAACAGCATCATACGTGCATTATAAAGGAGTCTATAAAATGTACTATGTATATACAACAACTTCTGACTGTGGTCACAGCAGTTTTCCTCCCATCAGCACCGCCCACACACAACAATGACTGTTAGAGAACAGTTATGCCAGCTCTCTCCCACTGAGGAAAATGTGCATGATTGACATGCATCTGGGGGAGCCATGGAAACCAAAGAGGAAAGATTGAACCGATAATAAATAATGGCTGACATGAGTGACTCTTCGTGGGGGTGTTGTTCAGGGCTGTGTACGTGGTGAAAGAAACTGTCTTCTCTCCGTCTGGGGTTCCCACTGTTTGCTCGCCTGTCTGTGTTCTTTCAGCATGTAGCTGTCAAACATTTATTTGCAAACCCCTCACACATACACCTCTGTTCCTGCATCAGCGTCACTACATCCTGCTGTATTTAGCGGCCGTTCATGTGAAGATCTACCTGCAGCCATCTGCTATCCATGCAAATAGAAGGTACATCCAAGGTACTTTATTTGCATTTATCCTGTCAGTGTCAAAGTAGTAGAGGATGCAAATGATGGAATTACACAAATGATAGATAGCTCTGTGTCCTGCAGGTATTTGCACTGGATACTTCATATGTTCATTAGAGGCTACACTCACTTGACTGCATTATTTTTGAAAGATGTGCACATAAATGGAAAAAAGAAAATAGATCATAGGAAAATAAAAGAATGAGGCAGTCTGTGTGTGTGTGTGTGTGTGTGTGTGTGTGTGTGTGAATGTGTAAGGATGTTTTACGGTATCTTTACTACCCACAGTTATTTCATTTTAAGAGCAGATGCGAGAATAGTCAAATGAGGAAGGTTGAATAGGCAGTTTAATTAAATTTGACTCAATTATTTATTTGCTAGTAAGAGAGTGAAAAATAGTCGTCCTCCACTGTAATATTGCAGCGGAACAGTTACTGCGTTTCACTTTTGTATGAAGATCTGCACACGAGTTTGATTGCAATCAGTTTTATAGACAGATGTAAAATCAATAGCTCTTACTTTCAAAGTTATTATTTAAATTTTGATCCTCAGACATTCATTAGATAAAATTATACACACACAGCACCAGCACCATATATATATGTAAATGTAATCAGGGAAAAACTCACCAATCAGAGAGACTGCAGCAGCTCCCAGACATTCACATTAATCAAGAGGCATAAATACAGTGAGAAATGATTGACAGTTAGCTGATGGTTTTGTTTTTTTCGTGCTTTTGTGTTGCAGTTTTGCTTTAGAACACAAACAGAACATATACTTTTACTCCTTTTTACTCTACTAAGGAAAAAACACAGCAGTAGTCCACTTGGAACTAGATCTTCCTTTACAAGGAGATGATGTTTTTCTGCTGGCAAACACAAAATATCAAAAGGCACCACTTCACTATCTGAGTAAAATATTTCTGTAGTTTTATGAATTTGTTTCAAAAGGTTTGTGAGTTCAGCTATGGAATCAGAACGATTACACTATAGTCTACGCCAGAGGATAAAAAAACAAACAACTTTAACAAAGAAGAGGGAGTACTTTGTGTTCAGCTTTCTTTTCTGCCTTGTATATGACTAAGTTCTCAAGGTTACATTGACATCCCCAAACCACTTACCTTAAAGCTGTAATAACAAACCGTCTCCTCACATCTCATAGCTTAGATATATAAAAAAATCACATTCAATTTGACTTCCATTTATCACGCTGTAGTCTTCGAGTCTTGGGTCAGAAATCACACTTTTCTTCTAATTCGCTTGTGGCATCTTCAAAAACCCACCCTTTCCCCGGCGGATCTTGTTAAATTAAGTATGATTTTCTTGCAAAAAGGAAAAGAATTGAACTGTCACTCAACTTCCACCTCTTTTCAGCAGAGTGCTATTATGCAGGCGCGTGTGTGAATGTGTGTCTGCATGTGAATAAATCTACGAATCTCAGTCTGCAATTATAAAAATGTGTGAATATGTTCCTGCAGCGGCTAATGAGCATAACGAAATGAGGAGAACTCACCAAACAATGACCACTTAACCTGACATCTTGTCAACAAATTCTAGATGTGGGGCTACACACACACACACACACACACACAGAGAGTAACTTACACCGTGCCTCTGCAGCTAAAGTAAATCCTCTCAGCAGCTAATCGCTCACAGACAGGCTGCAAGTCTGTGGGTACTCTCATCCATGTTGTAGGTTACTACGGACATGAGGCTGACTGGGAAAAAAAGAAGACAGGATCTAGTTAAAAAGCTCTTTGTGGCAGATTCTCAGTCCAGACACTGGACAGAAAATATCCAATACTGTGGTGAGAACATACTGTCTCTGTTTTTCCCCCCCGTGTGTTTTCTTCAATCTCCTGCCGACTCCTCTTGTCTACAAAGTGCGACAGAATGATTGATCCAGGGGGATTACTTCTCTCTCCACAGACTACCAAAAATACCTTCTCCGGCTCACAGTTCATCTCACACTTTTGAATTCCGCCTCACTCATATAACTAAGATGCTGTTGGGTGAAAATCTCATATCTTCAAATTCTGCAGAAGCAGAGAAGAGACTAATTTGTAGTTTCACGCAGAGCGATATTTAATTTAAGGTTGCGAAGAGTAGTGGGCATTCTTATCTTATCATATCACCGTGTTTTTAACATACAATCACATTCTGAATTGTGATCTTTCCTTCCAATGTACTGCTGAGAATATTCAGACTCAAACCAGCTTCTGGGTGAATCTATTTGCATAATTTAAACATGATATTTCCTTTAGGACAAAAGCTGATCACACTGTGCACCTAAGGAGTCTTAAGTCTGATGTTGTCCACGGCTTTGAATGGCACCATATCCTTAACAAGGTAGAATGTGTCTCAGCCACCTCTTTCCATGGCTTGCTTCCCTTCAAGTATTGTTTTGACTGCTCTACTGTGTCACTGATAACTGTTTCAGTTTGACAGTTAATTTTATATTGAGAATATCTGAGACTAATGACATCCGGCTATTTTTTCGGCACCAGCTCCTTGTCTGCCGTGCCTCTACCTGACGTTTCTTCGTTGTTTACATACATTGCGCATACGAGACCTGATGAAAGATACATATGTTGTAATGTGGCCAATCAGCACAGCCGTCTGACACGAAATAATCCTGTATTTTGCCATTCTGCAGGGAGCTATGGAAAAAACCTCTGTGACCAGTTTGTCATCACAGAAGAAACTTGCACAGTTGTCACTTAGGAGACGACTGAACCGAGTCAAGGGCGAGTATTAAAGGGAAAAGGCGTTTACTCAATGTCACAGTCGGTGAGAGCAATGACTTTTAGCCATTAGAGACAGTGTGTGCAAAAACATTATCGAAGAAAATGATTTCTCTGAAGGACAGGGGCCTGGTTTCAAAAGTCTTTTCTCAGGCTCGTGGATGTTTTGTGTGGGACATTTCCTGCGTAATGTAGAGGAGTGGTATCATGGTGATATTACAGGGATCATCGTGATCACCCTCAACGCGATGGCCTCAAATACGGTAACAGCATGGGAAAATGCTGGAATGCGTATTCCTCTCCTCATCAGGCAAGACATGAGAAGATTTGGCTGGTTTGAATCCCTAATCTGGGGGTAAAATAATCTTTCTCAGAATGTAATAATTCACATGGTGTGTCTTTTGATTTGGATTAGTGGCCTACAATCCTCTTAGCCCAACAGCTCAGTAGAACTTCTCAGTGACAAGTTCACTAGTCCACATAGCTTGCAGAGACTCCCTCTCTTGGCCATTAACTCTCACAGTTTATGTGTAATCTTCTTATATCTGGCTCTGACTGTTTTACATACATTTAGGTGTGATATTGAAAACAATTCCACAATGATGCTTACACAGTGTAGGCAGGAGGTCAATATCACCTTAATGTGTTGGTTTAAAAGATCTACATAGAGGCCTTCTGCGATGTGAGCAAACATCTCAGCACACACACACACGCACTAAATGTCCCTTTGCTTGTGTCACCAGTTCAAAGTTGTCAAAGGAATCAGTGACACTCAGGATTAGTAGCACGTGGGAAACACTTTACACTTTAATACCCCTGAATCAGAACCCAGCCAAGGCCGAGTACGTACTTAATGCAGGTTTGTACTTAGAGGGGAGAGAGCTCCATGTGTAAAAACAAAGTCTGTCACAGCTCTTGCCTGCTGCCATCTTTAAACATGATCCAGTGCTATCAAATAACTCGCACTAAGACAGGAAGGGAAAAAAAACCCTGAATCATTTAAATCCTCGACTCAGTATTCTTTATCTTTATCCTTTAAGGTTCTTTATAATTTAATAAACAGGATTAAAGTCATTGGGTAGAACAGAGCTAAGCGAGGCTCGTTCCACATTTTCTGTTTTAGCCTGCACTCCGCATACTGAGTCTTATTAAGCCCCTGCAAGATTACAGGGCCTTAATCTCTGGGAACACATGTTGTGAAGAATAAAAGCAATTTTATTTGGGAAAGCAGAGTCCAAGTTTAGCAGGAAATGAGCTTTCTCCAATAATCTCATCTTTTGCTTTTTTTTCTTGAGTAAATGAAAAGTCCCCTGTTACAGAACTGAGCTCTGTGTGTTGAAGAATTAAATGTGTATTGTGTGCAGTATGATGACGCTCGCTAACACACGCATGCATAAACGCATACGCGTGCATGCACACACACACGGCCAGTGTGCTCTCTATAGTTCATAAATACCACAGCAGTCGACCAGGTTTTACTCACTGAGCCGACTTTGATTTCTGAGGAATGTAAATCCACCTGTTTCTGAATAGACAGGTTTTCAAACCAACGTATTCAGACCCCCCCACCCCCACCACATCCACCTCCCTCCTCTCTTCTCCCCCCTCCTCTGTAAATTCTATGCAGATTGCTGGGCCATGCTTACTGCACTTTGCAGAGAAAGCTTCGTAAAGATGATGATAAGCTAAAGCTCTAAATCCCAGACTTAGCTTTCTTATCAAGAGCTGCAGGAGCGAATGGAGCGCTTTAATATAAGATATGTGCATTGCAGTGTGTGCGTGAATATGTGTGTGTGTGTGAATGTGTGTGCGTGTGTGTGTGTGTGTGTGAGAGAGAGAGTGTGTTGTCTGGGTTGTAAATGCAAATGCATTAAGACTCCTTTTTCCTCCACACTGACACAATTTCATAAGCGATGCAGTGAAGGCCCAGTGAAGCTTAAACCGTTTTTTTTAAGAATTAAGACACTCAGCTCTAATAAATTTGACGGTGCAGTGTCATCACTGTCACTGACGGCATTTCAGGATAAATAAATCCATCATGCAGAGATTTAAATTTCAGTTGTTTAACATACATTATTTTAAACTTAACGGTGTATAATCCTTTGTCATGTTCTTCAAATGAAATGCCATCCCAGTTTTTTTAGCTGGACGTCGCATGAAAAAGGTTTGAAGGACTTACACCTGAGGTCCAACACTGCATCTTCAATATAGTAAGAGACATTGAAGCAAGTACTAAGTGCTAGATCCGTTCTATAAAACAAAGAGTAGGAGGTCAGTTAAGAAGTGATCCAAAAGAGCAGAGTAATTGTTAGACATGTTACAGTGTTAGAGGCGTTGGGAGATGAGGTGTTCTAGGAAGAGGTGATGCTTCAAGAGGCTCTTGAATGTAGGGATGGCAAAGCCAGACAACATTCCTTGCAGAGGTCACGACAGAGTGTAATTTAGATGGGTGCAGACTAGTGATGTCACAATACCAAACCATGAAACCATGACATTTCCATGATTCTTGATACCCAATTCTATACCACGGGAAAAAAAACAAAATAACAAAACAATAACTCCTTTAACACACACTCCTTCATTGAAGATATGTGAACATATAAAAAACAACAGTGGTTATGTATTAAAGTTATTAATAAAAAGAAAAGAACAAAACAGAACAGTGTTACTTGTGCAACCTCTGATGATACCACGACCTGGATGAGTGAGTTAAGATAATAGAAGTACTTTTTTTCACAAATTTTATTTTTATGTATTCAAAGATGATAATTTAACTTAATGAAATGCTTAATATTTGAAAGGGCTTTACCTGAACTCCTGCCAGTGTTCCCAGATCAGAAATGCACTTTGCAGCAGCCATGCAGGTCCATTTGGAGGATGAGAGGACTTATTGACTTTTTCAACTACACACAGAGCAGAATAATTGGCAAAGATGGAGAGACTGGATATCGTAGGTGCAAGGTGTTTTCATTATAAATTAATAATTGAAACACAACCGGCACCAATGCAGAGTCTCTGTTTGAAGATAATTAACAATGTGACTGCACAAAAACGAGAAAACATGCAGGAAAATGTATCAGGTTTGAAGTGTGGTTAGTCAGGAGCCTTAATTTTCTCCACAGCCGCCTGGTACCATCAGACTGCATTGAAAAAAACATCTGGTGCATCAAAACAATCATTTTAATCTCTCTTAACTTAACTTAAATAAAGCTGTCAGGAAGAAATGACTGTTATTGAACAGCTATGCATAATGGCCACAGTTTCTCCTTTAATAGGGTTCATTATTAGAATAAAAAAGACAATTTGATTAATGGAAATTGTTATAGATTCTCTAAATGCAATAAAAATATTCTTCAAAGGTAGTATAAGTATTAATATCACGCTGTAAGATAAAACAAGGTAGGTAATACATGTTTATTAATAAAAATAGGCAATAAAATATAAAAATACAGAGATATGTGCAAAATATCTAATATATATATAATAACATATACCTGTTGTACACCTTTCCCTAGAGCCAGAATATTCTGGGTAAACTAAGTGCAGTGGCACAGGAAGATGGCAAGAGGATGTATACAGTATTAGTACATACATGTATAAGTAGATATTAAAAATATATGGTTAAATATGGGCATACATACAGAAACAATATAATTGGTATATGCTATAAAGATGTAATGTGGATATAAGTTTTCACATGACAACATTTATTTGACAGAACGCTCACCAGGAGCCATAAGTGGAGGTTCTGTGTCTCGGAAATGCTTTCCAATGGTTCACACTGTTTCCTGAACATGAACAACAACAATGCACACGTTTAAAAACATCTCCTGACAGCTCCAGGTTAGCACTTGGCACACGAAGGTCTCTCAGCCTGGCAGCATCTCAGGGTCAGAGCTTGTTGCACTGCCAACTAGACAGTTTTGTGGAGGCAGCATGACAACACCGATGTCCGCTACCGAGCTATCTGCACTGGCACACACGCTGCCTACCCGTGCCCCCACTCCCCCACCTGCATCCCTGATGCCTGTCCTGTGCACTCAGGTGCACGCACATCAGCATAATGAACTCCAAGGTAGACTTTACCACTTCACTGCCTCCTCACAAGACAAAATGCCAAAACAAATCTTGTCATAATTAGGCATAATCCAGCTCATTACCGGCTGCTTAATTATCCTATTAATAACACTTCCTAGGAGAGCTTGTTTGCGGCAGCAGCAGTGCGCTCGGGCAAATGTTTGTTCCTAAATGAGCAAACATAGAGAAGACAACAGCATTGTTCAAACACGGGAGCTTTGACAATGGGAAAAAACAGGGGCAGGATTAATAGCGTGGCACAGAGCTCATCTTCCCTCTGGGGCCGTGCTTAACCACCGGGGCTCTGTACTGCAGGTACCAGGCAAATGTAGGTGTATAGGTGTCTATTTACTTTGTATATTTGTGTGATTTCAGTGTAACTAGTTCAATTTGAAGTAGAGGAGCCACTGATCACTTTTTAAATATATTCAAAATATATCACTTCATTATTATTCAAATTGATTATTTTCAGCGCATCTAGAAATCCTTATATATGTAGTAAATCATATGAGAACTGTACAAAATGTGTTGCCTAATATTCTGAATAATAATGCCCCCCCTGTATGAGGAGCCTCTTTTAATCTCATAATGAAGACTGTATGGACTTTTCCAGTCAGAGCAGAGCAAAGTAATTTCAGGTCAATGATTTCATGTTTTCTCTGAGGCACTGATGCATAACTAATGCAGTTAGTTTTTCAGCTGGAATGGGTTAATGGATTTTTTTCCTGATTGTTTCTTCTCAGTTTAGATAAACAAATGCTCCTGAGAGCAAATAGGAAGTTTAATGATATGATTAAGATGGTATTATGCTCTGCTTGCTCTGTTTCCACATGACCACAGGCTTTCTTTCTTTTTTAAATTCTTTCATTTCAGCCCACAGTTTGATTTGTGAAGTCTTTAAGATTTCACAAAAGATTTTTATGGAGGCTCATTCATTCAGCTCTCTCATCTGTTCTTGAGTTCTTACAGATTTAATGCATCTTGCCTCAACTGCTGTGTCGGCAGAGAATATGAGCCAGACTTACAGCTGTAATTATTTTTAGTTATCTAAGTTTGTAGTTTTTACGGATCTTGAATGTGTGGTCAGTTTGAGTCCTTAGTCATGGCAACAGTTCTTATCTCTGCAAAGCCTCAGCAAACCCTAAGATATTATTTATTTTAAAATATATAAATATCAGAGTCAAAATGTTGTACTTGTTACTAGAGATGTTTTCCGATACCACCACCAGAAATGCCTCTGATACTGCAACTCTATGTACTGATCCAATAGCATGTATTTAAAGTATATTAAATTTCATCCAGATAAAATACTTTTTTTTTTCTCCAATTGAAAATGGCTAATACAGTAATCCATCATCTGACTTTTGTAAACAAAGAGGATTTTGTACAGTACATTGTGCTGGACTTGAATGTGTCAAATGTTAAGTCAACTGGATTGTTTCTTGGAAAGCATTTGCACTTCATTTCCAGGTAAAGTTAGTCAGTAATTATAAAAAGTCACAAAAACAACAGGGTTCTGCTTGAACTCCGAATATGCATAAAGACTTGAGAGTAAAATAGTCTCACAAACAATTTGTACTTAGCACCTACTCTGCTGAACCCACAGACACACAGGAAGCTTTCTTTATCTCTGTCTGACTCTATTCCCGGGTTAACATTTCCTCCCTCGTTGTGAAACACTATCGTTTGACCTCTGGAAGCAGAGGGTGAAGATGAAGCTCTGGCAGTACACACTTGTCTTTCCTCTGTGTACACAACCACACTCTCCTCATCAATATTTAAACAGGCTACACTTTTATCAGACCTAAAGCTTGTGCTTACTCCTGGCGTATAACATCAAACATAGAACTATAAAAGAGAATTTAAACTGTTAAAAGCCAGGTTTGCTTTCAGCACACTCAGTGATGTTGTGTTTGCCTTGTTTTTTTCATCATTCAAAAGGCATATCCAAAAATCTGTAGGAGATCATCTGTAATATAATGTAGGACACTTTGCTTTTGATGTAAACTGGAAGGCAAATCCTAACAGGATGCTGTGTTGGAGATACATGCTTTATCTTTTCCTCTGATCTTTGGAGAAAGAGCGAGCGGGAACAACAGACAGACAAACAGAGGGAAGAGAGAAAAGCCAGCTGATAGAGGAGGCAGAGAGGGGGTGAAGGGAGTGACAGTGGCACTGCCATATCAAAAGAATAAAAGAGAATGAGTTATCAAAAAAATGGATCAACCAATTCACTTCATGAAAAAACAGCAAACAGCAGTTGTACCGAAATCCTATTATGGGGCGAAAACAGAATAACTGATGTCTTCTATTTACCGAGCTGATTCACTAACCAAACTGATTCATTTTTTAGTGCCTGCATCAAGTGGATTTACAAGCAGTTTAACATGCGTACTTGCAAAAAGGGGAAATATCTGGTTGTATGGAGTGGTACAAACCCTCCAGGCTCAGTACAGGTTCTGATAACTGACAATAATGAGACAGATGAAATTAGAATCAGGTTAAATAGTCTGCTGGCACACAAGTGTTGATGAAGTTGAGGAGACCAGATAATTACAATGCCAATCAGCATCTAATTTTTTTTTTTTCACATTGAAGCTGCGGTTTGCACCAAGAAGTCACTTCCTGTGCTGATTGTTTTAGCACATCAGCGAGCGCTTCACCATATTGCATATACATGTATTGAGATCGCATACATCTGGATCATTATCTGCATCTGCACCAAATGTCAGGCGTTCATAGATATCAGCGTGTTTTCATAAAGTTCTCTGAATTAATTCTTGAGAAATTCACAAAAAAAAAAAACCTCACACATGAATGAATGAGTGAATAAAACAATCCTGAATCAAACCACTTAATCAATGTAATGAGATCTTCCTTGGCTTAGACCTCGCCCTTCCACCGAGCGAGAAGATCATGTGTTGCTGTGTCTCTGTTATCAGAATACACAAAAACCACAGAAGTGATGCATTAGGTTTTTGTGAAGAGGTGGGGCATGACTCAAGGAAGAGCACATTGCATTTTAGAGGGGATCCAGATAAATGGGCAGATCCAGGTTTGTCTCTGTCTTGAACATGGGGAGACACAGTGTTAGCCTTAGGTATGCACTCTCTGAGCCCCTTTCACGTTTAATATGTCTTTATATGTTATTCTTTAAAATAACCACCTCTTATTTAAGCTACTTAAGTCTTACACCAAATGTGTTGCATGCTTTACAATCCAACTTTAAGTCAAACACATGAGGCAAGTTGGTTAAGAAGCTGGATTAACAGCTAAACTAAAGTTACACAAGAGGTCATGAGACAAACACAAAAACTTATTTAATTGGAGCCTTTACTGAAATAAAAAAATATATGTGACAAATACAAACATGTTACACTGTGACCCTGCCGACCAACACCACTAAACATTTCCAACCGGAGCGACATGACCATGGACCTGCTCTTCCTGGCTTTTCAAGGATTACCAACCCTAGCTTTAACTAACAACATAGACTTGTCTCTACTGTTACACAATATTTGAACATTTACCAGTGTTCCTTATTTGTTTGTTGTGGCCACAGTTGCTGCTATTTAGCTGAAGTTACATAAACTATACAGTATTCTAATATATAAGCATTTGTACTGGACAGAACTAAATACAGATGATTTTGGTGCTAATCGCTTTTCTGCTATAATTTGAGGCATCCTAATCCAACTCCATCTGCTTCATTTAATAATTTAAACTCTGAATTAAATCTCAAATTTAATACAATCATATACTTAATCCTAACCACAGTATAATCCTGAAGTGAATGAGAAAAACCATTTGGACTTCAATTCCTCAAATTCTTCAAATTCCTTGTGAGGTCATGTAGACACTGACAAACACGCCTGTGCACCTTCCAGGCACATTGTGCACATTTTAAACCTCTCCAGCTATTTCAAGCCACCCAACTCCCTCAGGCCAAAAACAAACAGACCTCTGCAATCAGTCATCATAACACTGCAGCTCACTGGGTAACAATAAAAGATGCAGTTATGGATGGGCTTACCCAAGTGAAGCTAACATCGTACAAATGCTAATGATAGCAAGACAGCACACATAATGCAAACTGTGCTCTGCCTTCTCATTGAGAGACATGAGCTGAATGAAAAGACAGCACAAAGGAGGAGCTAGAATTTACTGAGGTCTAACAGAGGATAACAGTTGAAAGCATGGCCAGGATCGCCATCTGCAATTTGCTGAAACGAGGCCTGAGTGCAGAATTTATTGGAAGATATTAGTTTGATTTATGCACTTGTCAGTGCAACATAGTCTTTCTGCTGTAGGTGAAGGGTTGAAAAGTTGGATGGAATTTTAAGGACTCTAATAGCCCAAGGAAAGGAAAAGTCATTTTGCTGTGTTCCAGACTTTCAGAGATGTGTGAAGGTCAAAACTACCCCTCGCACTCTCATGCATGGATGCTGCTCCTGTTTTTTTTTCACCAGTGTATTGAAAAGCACTTTATCTTCTGTCCTTTTCTGCTTGTGCCCTGTTACCAACGGCTCCATGTTGTGATTCTGCGTCCTAGAATTTTACAGGACACAAAATGATTTCTCCTCTGTTAGAGTTCACTGATAGCGAATCAAATACCTACTCAACATTCTCCGATTTAACTTGCATCTGGACAGTTACACATGTGCATTCTTTAGGCTCTGTGATTCAGTTCATTTTGCAATTAATCCAAAAGTCTCAGCCTAAATTCTAATAGCTTTTCATCAATATAAAAAGAAATGTGTGAGAAATGTAGTCTGTTCAACATATAGTACCAAACTGCAAGGGTTCATATACATAACAAATAAAATCATCATATATACAATCCTCTCTTCGTCTGCATGTCTTCGAACCACAGACATCAGCAGGCATTTTGTATCTTGCCTTGTGATGCTGACCCTGAGCTTCACTGCAGTCACCTTCATCTCCTGTGTGTTGTCACATCTCTCTGTCTTTAGTCTTAAGCAAGTAGAACACTACTCAGTTGCACAGTCCCTAAAATCAGTAGTGGAACTAAATTCAGTTCAGTTTAATTGAGTTCAAATGGCAAAGCAATCACATGCTAACCACAAACTGGAACTAGAGCTATTGCAGTGTCAATTTTGCATTGTATCAGTGCCTGCTGTGAATGTGAACTAGTGTTATGATTATAAAACTCTGGAGGGACAAATATGGTATCAAAAATATAGACCATAGCAACATGTGTGACACAGTAGTCAGTTTGATTCTGCCTTGAACATGAAATTAAAAGACAACCATCTGACAGGAAAGCAAGAATCTTTACTGTGGCTATTAAAAAGACTGACAAATCAAAAGCCACCTCATGTGTCCTGTAGGATCATTTTTGTTGATGCTGATGCTCTTATCATCAGGTTGGAAACTGCTAATGCACCAGAAAAATAGCCAGGACCCACAATGCAACATGCCTGGCAGGCAGGAAGCAGATGGGTTGGCTGGCCTTACCGGATAGCAGAGGCCCAATAGTGGCACCGGTTGTTGTTTTTGATGAGCTTTGCACATAAGAAACCAGAACATCTGGTCTGACCATGTGGCACCTCCATTTGTCCAAGGCCCCTTGAAGCAAGCCCTCACATTGACACACACACACACCCACACACCCACCTTCCACTGCCAGCTGCATTCACGCAAATGTGAGCTAAATCCAATGAATGATGCATGTTATTCACATTGGGGGGTTGAGAGGCGGGATGTGATGAGGGAGGGGGAAGGTGTGGCGAGCCCATCACCCCTCAGCAGAGCTCTCGCTTTCCCATCATGCCTTTCTGTGACTTTGATTAAAAATCATCCCACTCTACCCCAAACAACTCATGAATATGCAGCAGGGTAATAAGCCCTGGCTCAAAGCAACTGATTTGTCAATTGTCTGCATTTCATCAAGATTGAGTAACACCTCAAGGGTGCTATAATCGAAAGCTGTAAAAAGAAGAGGGAGGAAAGAGCCTGTTCGCCATTAGATTGCTGCGTTATCTTAATCATTAGGCACTTGGGGAGCTTAATTAACGACCTGACAAGAGCTGGGTAGAGAATTTGGAGTTTATTGGTTGTCGGAGGTGTTGAGTGAGTACACCGAATGCTAAGTCAGGGGAGGAATTCTAGTGAGAGAGAGAAGAGCGGCTGATTCGCTTTTTAAAAACCAACTCAGCAGCAGCCATTAGACTGTTTTAATTAAGCATAATTAGAGATCTGATTACAATGATGGGCTTGATAACCAGTATTAAATCATTCATCCATAAATGTTATGTTAAAATAGATGAGGGGGGAAAATGAGAGGGGCGGAGTGGAGGTGGAGTGAGTTAGAAGTAGTGAATAAATATGAGCAAGAGAGACGAGTGTTAAAAAGAAAAAGAGAGAGAGAGGGAGGAGGTAAGGGTCCAGGAGTGAGAGAGAGGAAGAGAGAGGTGGGGGGTGGTGGAGAGGCTGCCAACAATTAGTTGGGTGTGCTCGATTGCAGGAATTCTCTGGTGTCGTGACTCATGTTGACAGGTGTTCAGGTTGAATTATTTCTACTGGGGAGGCAGAGTATGCACACTAAACACAAACACACACACACACGCACACACACACAAACACACACAAAACACACACGGCCTGCTCATCCCATAACCCGGCTTTGATGACAGTAAATCCAACATGTTTATTGCCCTGGTCGGTAGAAAAAAACGAGATTGGACATTCCTCCTCCTCCTCCTCCTCCTCCTCCTCCTCGTTCTCTCCTGCTCCTCTACCCTCTGTTGACCGGCTTACTGGGTCATTTTTAAATGCCTTGTAAATTTGTCAGCCATATTAAGTGCCCATTAAAGGGCACCAAGCTGTAGGAGGAAGCAGGATAGAGAGGCTCATATGGCAGCTCCTGACTGGCATCGCTCCCACATCCATCCAGCTTAATGGTGCCCGCCCACCGTGCACTGGGGAGTCATAGCTGTGATGTATTGTTGCACGAAAGGACACAAGAGAAGTACTGGAAGAGGCAGATTAGCTTCTGTATGCCAGGATGTTTTGAGGTAACCTGGCTTGGACTTGCTACTTGGCAGCGGTTATCATGGCCTGGCATGGTGATCAGCGGCCCTCTGGCAGGACGTTTTCTGATATCAGGGGAGTGTGAGGCACAGTTCTGGTTGCAACCGTACACTGTGTATGAGATGGACGACACACAAAAGTGAAGCCAAAGTGCCTCGATCGCCACCTGGTGCCTGGCAGTAGGATATGTCATAAATTCTCCTCCATCCTCCACGTTAGTGGGTGGGACATGGATCACATTAAAAAGTCAGAGTATATGTGAAATACATTTTTCTTAAAGGTGGTTTCTGTCATTTCAGGAAGTTCTTATCACACTGATGTTTGTTCAAGTGTTCATTTTCCAGTTAAGTTTGGTGTTAATTACTTATTATAATATAATTATAATTAAATGGGAAAAAAAAAACAGGGTGAAAAATGTATCGGTGGGACCTCCCTAACATGGTGCCATCCCCCCCATCAACCACACAGACTCTGGCTCCAAATGCAAAGGATGATAGTGTTTGTATTCAGTATATTTTGGCTTCATTTCTGGATAGTGGGAGGAAGTGGAGACATGTCGTCCATCTTTATTTACAGTCTACGGTTACAACCTGCTGCAGGAGAAGTCGAATTGGTGGTGTCAATATGTGGGATGTTTTAGATGTTAAGTGAACAGCTGGTTCTTATATATTCATGTGTTGAATGCAGAAAATATGAGATGAGAAAACCTGAGCAACTTCAACTAGGGCCAGATTGTTGTGGTCAGATGACTGCGTTAAAGCATTTCTGAAACCGCGGGACTTGTGGGTTTGTTCTGGTCAGGTGGTGGTGGGTACCACCCACTGCTAACTGCATACAGAGGGAGATCAGACGATAAAGTCAGTTTATTTGCTACAGGTCGTGAATTAGAAAAGAGTACCAGAGTGAAGATCACTGTGCTTCATCAGACCTGCATGTTCAGTGTTTAGCATAACGCAAAAAAAAGAAAGAGAACAGAACACATAAATAAGATATCCTCATGTCAGCAGGACTCCGCTCCCAATTTTGTGCTAATTAACAAAGAAGAAAGTGATCATAATCAATCCATGTAATTGCCATCATTGAGCTCTGCACCACATATTTTGTCAATACGGTCAGTCAATAAATCTTTAGCCTTCTCTTAAATGAAGGAGCCGCAGTCTGTTTTCTAATGGACATGACATAAAGACACTTTGCTCAATCGATGAAAAAGCCAGAAATAACAACTCGTGCCTCCAAAGATCTGCTATGGAAAAAAGTCCCTGTAAGCTCAGGTTGCTCTAGACTGAGTAAGGCCTCCCAACGTGCTGGTGTTGGTCTATTGTGCATCACAAAAAAGTAAACACAACATAAATCTTAGTCTGTTGCTGAACATGAATATGGCCCTTGCGAGTTTCCAGTGAAGACTTTAATTCACAGTGTTAAGTTTAAAGTCCAAATAAGTGAGCGCTCTACAGTAACAGCTACACAATAGAAATAAATTGAATTTTTCAACTAGTTTTGACCTTAGAAATCTAGTTTATTTGTGGTGGGTTGTTCATGAATGCATGTTTAATTGTTCAAGGAAAAAACGGAACTGACACTTTTATATACAAAATAACCCAACAACTCACAGATGGATATTCGCCAAAGTTAGTGGGACTATTTCTTGGGAGGCCACCTCCTGAAGATCAATTGTTGTGATTTGTCATGGATTGTGGGGGAAGGAAGACACGGTTTGCTCTCATAGAGCAGGGCTGGTGTTAAGCTGAGCTCTGCCTGCTGAGGACTCATGCTTGTCACATGAACACACAGTGGAAGCAGCAGAGTTTATGCTGAATCCTGCCCGCCTGCCAAGGACAGTAAAACTTTATGGGACAGTGACTGTGACAGACGGTCAATGTTTTCGATGTGAGCGCAGGATATGCATCGCCCCTCCGATGCGTCTCATTGGCTTTTATTGAGGATGTGATCTTACTTTACATAAAGCATTTGACCTTTTGCTTTGCTTTGTGCAAACTGTAACGTCTTGAGAATGTGCTGTGGAAGCTGAAGGAGGCTTCTTCTGGATATTAAAGTTTTGTGCATGACTTGGAATATGTCATATGTTGGTATAACAGTGTGCTGAGTGTCTCTGACTGTCTTAATGCAATCTTTTTCTGTACTTTAAACACACATCCCTCTTCTTTGTCCTCTACTCCCTGCCACTGCTTTAATGAAGCTGTATGGAGCAGTATTCTCCCTATGCTCAGGCTGGATATGAAAGAGAGCCCTCAGAGCCATGGCGGCACAGGGCTATCTCCCTCCCACTAATGAGCTGAGCTTTCAGTGCGCCCACTAATTAGTTCATCTATAACTCTAAGCACTCAATTACTCTTCACCAGCACCAGCACCACCACAGAGAGCAGAGAGAGGCGATAAGACTGACAAATGCCTTGGCAGTATGTTCAAGAACTCCCTCTCTCTCTCTCTCTCTCTCTCTCTCTCTCTCTCTCTCTCTCTCTCTCTCTCTCTCTCTCTCTCACACACACACACACACACACACACACACACACACACACACACACACACACACACACACACACACACACACACACACACACACAATGGCTGTAAGCAGGGAGGCTCAGGAGAAGTTTTTCTGAACTTCCCACGCTCAAACATGCTGTTCAGGCAAAGCACATTGATCTCCAGTTCACCCTCTCTCCCTGGTGTTTGTCTCCATCACTCTCCCACTCTCTGGCTACCTCAGTACATGATTCACAGATTAACTGAGATGTGCTACAGACAGTCTCCCCATGACAATCCATTATTTGTAGGATAATTACATCTCAGAATCATTAGAATCTTAGCAATTTTCTGAAGAACTATTGCCTCACGCTTTTATAATTTTTAAACTTAAATCAATGACTATCTCTTGCTAGTCTTGAAGGTTAATACATAATGAACAACTCCACTTTAACAAGTATAAGCAAAATAAAGAGACAAACTCAGGGCTCTGCCTCCATCGAGTACAGCTCCTTTACCTCACGTCTCAGGGGACAGAAACAAAAGCCCATTTCACACAGCCTGGTCAAGACGGGAATGTTGCCCCTTTATTCTGTTCTGAATAAACTGCATGAACATGAGGGTTATTGTTGCTCTGCCTTCACATAGAGGTATAGTCACAGAGCCAAATCAATGCTAGTGAGATAGGGACAGCCGGCATGGAAGGACGGAAGTGTCAACAAGGAAAGTTCAGTGTAAACAAGCAAAGCCGGCATAATTCTTTTTCTCTTTGTCTGTTAGACTGTTGATTCATCGCTGTCGCTAAGAAAACAGGCCAGATACTGTAGATGCTGATTTCTAAAAATTTGTAAACATGATAGACATAGAGTCTGTTCATTGGGCTTCTCTGTATTTTAACTCTGGGCTTCTGGGCAGCATTTTAACTATCAGGATGTGGTCTACAGCAGGAATGGAAAAGGTCTTCCTTCATTTCCGCACACAAAAGTCAGATTTCATTACGTGATGAAAATAAGGAAACATGAGGAACAAAAAAAGTTAGATGCACTGTTAAAGTCAAGGACATGGCTCTGGGTTGGATTGAAATTACAGGAGGACCAGCAGGTGCACTGGAAATAACAGTAGGTAATTGTGGATGTAATTATTACTGGGGTGGAGATGAAAATTTACCCACATACACTCTAAGGACAGGATAAAAATAACTGACCAGAGGAGGTGATGTTAACCTCACCTCCCCCTGAGAAATAAATTAAATCCAACTGGGGGTGTAGATGATTGGGTGGGAACATAAACTCAGACTTTGAAAAAAAACAGTTTCCTTTTGAAGGTCTGACGACAGAATCATCATAAATAGAATTATGTTTTTTATTAAACATCAGAGCGAAGTCAATCTTGAATGAATGGGTGCAAACAGTGTGTTATATTTAGCTGTCTTCAACAAACTGCTTTACTATCTGTTTGTTAGATATGAAAAAGGAAACATTTTGAGAAATAAGTATGCTTCCAAATTAAATGGAATCTTGATTGTTATCATTGTAAAACCGTTTATTGTGATATTCTTATTTAGGACACTATACTTTGTTGATGCTGTTACATGAAGATATGAAGCCTTGTGTCAGGTACAACATGAGTGCAGATTTGTTGCTCATGTTTCTCAGTGCATGTAGTTATTTTCCCTACCCACACTGTGCTCATTGCATTTCTGTTTTCCTTCACTTTCTCAGAATCTAACTATAGACCAAAAGTGTGTGTATGTGTGTGTTCATGTGTGTGTGTGTGTTTTGTGTGCATGAGATCAGTGTTATAGCGTGAGTGTGATTATTCTTGTGTTTATGTGCTCACACTCTACATGGTGTAATGGGCTACGGGGGTGGTTTTCATAGTTTTAAACAGAATGGATGCAAAATCCACATTACACAACATATTCCCTTTCCAGAATAGTGATCCATCAAGCCCTTGCACTAAGCATCTGTACATAAACCTCAATTATGCTAATGCTAATCCCTGGGACATTGACGTGAGTAGGCAAGGAGGCTAACAGCTAAAGGCTTTGATGTGTGCTGCCATTTGGCAGGGTCTCCTGAAAGACTAGCATTGGACCCCAAACTCAACCAGGGCTTAAGGAGGAAAGACCAGCTCGGCCTTGTCTGTTCCTCTACTGATTACAAGGGCTCAGGGGACTTCTTTTATTTGCTTCTTTGGTATGGACCCAATCATGGGTGTCAGTTCTCTCCCCTGCTGCCTGGCAGTCCTTCCACATTCAGTTTTTTGTTTTTACTTACCCTTACTCTGTGCCAGACTTCTGCTTTGTTTTGTTTTGTTTTTCATTTTCATCCTGTGGTTGCCTTCCATGCGTGCTTTTACATCTGACACCTTCTGTTCTTATTCCCATTTTGGTTACTGACAAGAAGCACTGTACCGTGCAGAACATTTTACTGATGGAGATTAATCATTTGTCTGAGAATAAAATGTTTTATGATGGTGTTAATCTCTATTCAGTCCTGTTCTAATTGCTAGGATTTGAAATAACAAAAGTAAGTTCTGTCATTGTGTCTTTCTCAAGCTGAAGAAATACTCTCTATAGCGACTTAGTGGTTGACAAAAAAAAAAGACTTGTTTCCCAAAAAAACCTTGTAAACTCATTGGCTGGTTACACAATGAGATATGTGTGAGTCCAAGTTGCTTTTTGGAAATCGAGCATGCAGCTCTTATCTTTTCTTTTGATAAAAAATTAGAAATCTGAAAATTCCTGGCAAAGAGCAGCATTGTTAACAGTGATTTAGTTCCATTAACGACAAGTGTTTTTTGAAGTACTTTGCCCCTGCCTTACTCTTATGTTCTAATTTCTCTGAGCTTTCAGGAAAAACCCTGCCACAAGAGAAGGATTACAGCTTATTTTCAGTGAATGAGTCGACACACGAAAATCAGAAAAAAACTGCAGACAGTTTGTGTAACAAAAGAGATTATGAACATTTAAGAGGGATTTGGGAAAATAATTGGGGCTTTTTCTAATTTTAGGGTTGAGGATTGTAAAATGGTGGCATAACCTTTTAGATTGAGATCAACGGGGAACCAGGAGAGAACTCCATGAATTCTGCCTAATGGTATGTTATAGTACAGCCTTATACTAGTATGCTTCAGTTGCGACTATAAACTCTCATGACTTTACTGCAAGATTAGATTAGATTCAGAGTGAGGGCTGATGTGTGTGAAAATTGCTTTGAAAATAAATTGGAAGAAAATGTGTCATAAATTACATCATGAATATAATAATCTTGGCTGAAGTTATGATTGAGAGGTTGCTAGTGTTTTGCGGCAGCAACATACTGAAATATGAACTATACAATCCATTTCAAAGTATCCAAATATAATTTGTGTGGGTGGAAGCCGGTGTACCTGGAGAACACTCACTCAGACACAGGGAGAACGTGCAAATGCACATAGAAAAACCAAGGCCGAACAGGGATTTGAACCAGGAACCTTCTTGCTGTGAAAACAAGTGTTACCCACCATGCAGCCCAAGGCAAACTATTTCTACATGATCACAATTGAAGGCTGGGTAATAAAGGACAATACAAATGGGTAGAATTTTCATTATTGCGCGAAACCAAGGAATTATTTTTTTGTGTGCTTCAGATGCTGTTCAATGAACCAGTAGGCACTTGGCTTGAAGCACAGAGTCCTATATGAGAACAGACACCATGGACAAGCTAACACAACGAGTCTAAAGGGTTCAACACTGAGTCACATAAAATGCACAATGGTTTTCTACAGGTAAATGTTGTCCAACGCAACAGTCTTGAATTTTCAGTCTCAAGTCAATGTACTCTATTGTAATATAGCCACTTACATGTACTGTACAGTATTGAATTGAGACATATATATATATACCTAAAAAGCACACAGCAAATATCTAAAAATATTGTAAAAATAACTTCAAAAATTGGTTTTTGTTGATTGAATAATTCTGACATAATTCAATTCAATTCAATTCAATTTTATTTATATAGCGCCAATTCATAATTTACATTATCTCAAGGCACTTTACATTTAAAGGTCAAGACCTTAAAACAATATTAACATAGAGAAACCCAACAGTTCCCACAATGAGCAAGCACAGGCGACTGTGGAGAGGAAAAACTCCCTCATTAACAGGGAGAAACCTCTGGCAGAACCAGGCTCAATGTGGGCGGTCATCTGCCTCGACCGGTTGGGGTGAGGAAAGAAAAGTAAGGGGGGAGGAAAGGAGAGATGGGTGGAAAGCGGGGGAGAGAAGAGAGATGAGGTGGAGAGAGAGAGACCGGTAACAATTTGGCACCATCAAAATCAAGGCTAACCATAACAATAACAATGTATAGATCTACAACATGACTAGATATATTAATAAATTGCTGAGTTCTTGTAATAAATGCAGACAATGGTGATGGTGGTCGTTGTGGTCCTGTAGTCCCGGTGCCGGAGTTATCTGAAACGAGATAGAGAGAAGAGCCAGAGGGACTATGGGAGGACAAAGTGACACTTTGACATGATGACATGTTAAAACTAATAAATAAATAAATAAATGAGTGTGGGGGGGCAGAGAGACAGAGAGACAGAGGGAAGTGAAGAAGTGCTCAGTGCATGATGGGCGTTCCCCCAGCAGTCTAAACCTATAGCAGCACAACTAAGGGATGGTTCAGGACTCACCTGATCCATCCCTAACTATAGGCTTTGTCAAAAAGGAACGTTTTTAGTTTTACTTTAAATGCTGAGACAGTGTCTGCCTCCCGAACCCAGAGTGGGAGCTGGTTCCACAGGAGAGGAGCCTGATAGCTAAATGTTCTACCTCCTGCTCTACTCTTACAGACTCTTGGAACCACTAGAGAGCCTGTGTTTTGGGAACGAAGTGATCTACTTGGATAATAAGGTGTTATCAGCTCTTTGATATATGAGGGGGCGTGATTGTTGAGGGCTTTAAAAGTGAGGAGCAGGATCTTAAATTCTATTCTAAATTTTACCGGGAGCCAATGTAAGGAAGCTAAGACAGGAGTGATATGATCTCTCCTTCTAGTTCCTGTCAGCACTCGTGCTGCAGCATTTTGGACCAACTGGAGACTTTTAACAGTCTTCATGGAGCATCCTGCTAATAGAGAGTTGCAGTAATCTAATCTAGAGGTTACAAACGCGTGGACTAGTTTTTCAGCATCCTGCTTAGACAGGATGTTTCTAATTTTGTTAATATTGCGCAGATGGAAGAAAGCCGTCCTAGACACTAGTTTAATATGGGGGTCAAATGACATGTCTTGGTCGAACAACACTCCAAGGTTCCTCACAGTGGAGCTGGAAGCCAGACTGACACCATCCAAAGTGACTATCTGGTCAGACAGTGTTTCTCTGAGATGTTTAGGGCCAATTACAACAACCTCAGTTTTGTCTGAGTTTAAAAGTAGAAAATTTTGGGTCATCCACGCCTTGATATCTTCGAGACATTCCTGAAGTTGAACTAGGCGATTAGATTCATCATGCTTCAAGGAAATATACAATTGGGTGTCGTCTGCATAGCAGTGGAATTGTATGTGGTGCTGTCTGATAATGTTGCCTAAGGGGAGCATATATAGGGTGAAGAGTATTGGTCCAAGGACAGAACCTTGTGGAACTCCATGATTAACTTGCATGTGCATGGAGGAGTCATTGTTAACATTAACAAATTGGAATCTATCTGATAAATATGATTTAAACCAGTGTAGTGCTGTTCCTTTAATTCCTATATGTTGTTCTAATCTCTGTAGCAGAATCTTATGATCTATTGTGTCGAAGGCTGCACTAAGGTCCAACAAGACGAGGACAGAGACAAGTCCATCATCTGATGCCATAAGAAGGTCATTAGTGACTTTCAATAGTGCTGTTTCTGTGCTGTGATAGGTTCTAAATCCTGACTGAAATTTTTCCAATAAACCGTTACTATCTAAGTAACCACACAGCTGGTTAGCAACGGCTTTTTCTAGGATTTTGGAAATGAAGGGCAGGTTGGATATGGGTCTATAATTAGCTAAAACCTCTGGATCAAGCGTAGGCTTTTTAAGCAGAGGTTTAATAACGGCTACCTTAAAAGCCTGTGGTACGTAGCCGGTTAGCAAAGACATGTTAATCTGATTTAATATGGAACTGTCAATTAGGGGGAGGACTTCTTTAAAAAGTCTAGTTGGAACAGAGTCCAGCTGACAAGTAGTTGGTTTGGATGATGAAACTAACGAGGTCAGTTCAGGAAGATCAATAGAGTAAAATTTGTTTAGACATAAATCTGGTGCTATGGTTTCAGGACCAGACAATGAATCCGTGTTATTCACTGGGAGGAGGTCGTTGATTTTATCCCTGATGGTTGTAATTTTATTAGCGAAGAAGCTCATGAAGTCATTGCTTCTCAGATCTAGAGGAATAGATGGGTCAGTGGAGGTGTGACTTTCTGTCAGCCTGGCTACAGTGCTGAAGAGGAACCTGGGGTTGTTCCTATTTTCTTCTATTAGTAATGAGTAATACGAGGTTTGGGCATTTCTAAGTGCTTTTTTGTAATTTATAAGGCTATTCTTCCAGGCTAGGTGGAAGTCTTGGCGATTGGTGGAGCGCCACTTCCTTTCTAGCTTCCGCGATGTCTGTTTTAGAACGCGCGTTTGGGAATTATACCACGGAGCTAATCTCCTCTGACTTACTCTCTTCTTTTTTAATGGGGCGACAGCTTCAAGTGCTGTTTTTAGTGAGGCTGCAGTACTATTTACAAAGTTATCAACGAGTGTGGGAGTAAGGTTTTGATAATCTTCTTGTATTGTACTGACACATGGCTGAGAGGGAAGTGAGGAAGGGAGCAGTTCTTTAAATTTGTGAACAGTTTTGTCAGATAAACATCGACTGTAATAGACTTTCCGTCCAGAATTGACGTAATTAACAATTCTGAATTCAAATGTAAGTAAAAAATGGTCAGACAGAAGCGGGTTCTGTTGGAATATTGTTACATTTTCTATGTCAATGCCATATGTCAGGACAAGATCAAGAGTGTGATTCAGGCAGTGGGTCGGTTGATTCACATGTTGAGTGAAACCAATCGAGTCTATTATTGATTTAAATGCTGAACTAAAGCTGTCATTGGCAACATCTACATGAATATTAAAATCACCGGCTATAATGATTTGATCTGTTTTAAGGACTAATTCTGATAAAAATTCCGAGAATTCAGATAGGAATTCAGAGTAAGGGGCGGGTGGACGATAAATGATGACTATATTAATTGGTTTATGTGACGTCAGGCTTGGGTGGACGAGGCTGGTTCTAAGATTTTCGAAAGAGTTATAACTCTCTTTTGGTCGGGGGTTGATAGATAGATCAGATTTAAAGATTGCTGCAACCCCTCCACCTCTGCCTGTGTTCCGAGGAATGTGAGTATTAGAGTGGGTTGGGGGCGTCGCTTCATTTAAACCTACATATTCTCCATCTTGTAGCCAAGTTTCGGTTAAGCATAATAAATCTATTTGATGATCAGTAATGAGATCATTTATAAGTAAAGATTTTGAATTTAGTGACCTGATATTTAATAAAGCGCATTTTATAGTTGTGTTTTCAGCTGATGTTTTGGCTGCGTTAATTTTGACTAAGTTTGAGTGTATCACCCCTCTCCTGTGTACTTTTGATTTAAAGAAATTAGGTGGTCGGGTGGCAGACACAGTTTCTATAGGACATTGTGATGGTGACTGTTTGAATAGAAGCGCAGAGAAGCGTGTAGGACTGCGACTCTGCCTCCTGGTCTCAACTCTGGATTGTCACGGTGTGGACTTTCTAACAAACGTCGTCATGTTTCTAGATATGAGAGCTGCTCCATCCCAAGTGGGATGAATACAGTCTCTCCTAATCAGACCAGGTTTCCCCCAAAAAGTTTTCCAATTGTTAACGAAGCCCACGTTGTTATCTGGACACCACCTCGACAGCCAGCGGTGAAAGGATGACGTGCGGCTAAATATATAAACATAAAGCTTTGTTTTGAAGTTAAAGCAAGTAGATGATGACCTCGAGAAAACACTCACACCTTTGTAAACAGGAACTAACTAGAAAAAATAATTATTTACAATGACGGGAAAATAAAACCTAAGATAATAAGTGAACCTTCAACAACTCATAGAGTGGTTTATACAGTAGTTTGGCTCAACCACAGACTATGTTTATGAATATGAGTGAGATGAATGCTTCCCAAAAGTGAAGCCAAAACATTACAATCACCCCCTGGTGGCGGGCTGCAATATAGGTCATAAATCCTGCCTCCTCCATGTTAGGAGATGGGACAAGGACCAAACTAAAAAGTCAAGGTACACATCAAAAATCTGTCATTTTAAGTAGTTCTTGACACATAAGCTTGGTTTTAATTACCTCTTTGATGCAAAATGGCAGATTTCACATTCAGGATATTTTTGGATAATGGGAGGAAGTTGAGACGCGTTGTCCATTTTCATATACAGCCTGTGGGCTCAACACACAAATTGCAGGTAGGCAAAGCAATAGCTTTTCTGTCAAACGCCTAATCCTCCAGTAGAACAAGCCACTGAATTTAAAGAACAGCTCAGGTTGGAGAAACAGTGCCTAAGAGCTTTAGTGAACTGGCTAAACTCAATCATCCATCTCCACAGCTCTGCTGCTCTCCTTTCTAAATCTAGTCTTTTCTTTGGATGGGAAATTGAAGTCATTGTCCGCCCCTTTGTGGAAAGACTGTGACTTACTCAATTAAGAGAGTCAAAGATTATCAAGATCTTCTTTCACAGGGAATGTAAATCTATAAAGGTTTATTTGTACATGAGAAGGACTGAAAATGTGATGAAAGATGACATTTCTGACTGGAGCACTGAGAGACCTGAGCTGTTTCAGCACTGACTGACTGTCTAATTGGCTGAATGACAGTTTGTCTGTCTGTCTGACTGACTGTCTCTCTAATTGGTTGGTTGGCTTATGCTCAGCCTCCTGATGCGTTGACAAACAATTATCCTCGATGACATTATCACATTTGTCTAATCAATTAGATGTGTTTGCTACAACAGCAGGTAGTTAGCAGTCACACGACAGAGGCTGTCTGTGTGACTCAGATAAATACCTCTGTAATTGCTCTAAAAAAAAGAAGACGTTTTTACACAGCGGAGTGATCTTTCTTTTATCAGTTCTTATAAAGACAAACATTTGACAGACATCCGTGCTCATTGAAGCAGTGAATCAATGCAGTCAGACAAGCAGACAAGGCAAGCAGCAGGTACCTCTGATATCTGCAGCGCTCCCCTGACACTTAGCAGCACGGACAGACACTCTTAAACTTCTCTCTCCAATGCTTTTTTTTTCTTTCTTTAAATACAAGAGGTTTACAGAACACTTACTCTTTTCCCCCTACATGGAAACATTTTGAATTGCATAAAGATATTGAGGGGGTAAAACGTTTTGTTGGCACACATTTTCAAAAATATCCAATATCAGTCACTAATGCAAGTGAAAGGCTCACACAGTCGAGCTCTAATCTAATACATTTGACTCATCTGTCTCTCGTCCGCTCTCAAATCTCTTCTCATAACCAGCTCTTCACACTCTTGTATCACTTCACCCAGCAGTGCCTGGAGAACAGCGAGAGAAGTGGCGCGTGTGTGCGTGTGTTTGTGTGTGAGTGTGTGAGTGTGTGTGTGAGTGAGTGTGTGTGTGTGTGTGTGTGTGTGTGTGTGTGTCAAGTGGGCCTTGTATAGCTGTCCCGGCAGCAACAAGCTGTCATTAGAGTGGGCAGGAAAGAACCCTTGTGGCTTGGTTCCATCAAATTGTAATCCCCACCACATTATTACCATGGCAGGGTCACCTCTCCACTACTGTGCTAGGGCAGGAGCAGGTGGGCCGTGGACACAGACACACACACACACACGCGCGCGCACGCACACGCACGTGCTACTATTTCCACTGTTTTGCTAGTGTTTTCCTTGACAGTCCTTTTATTACCTGGCGAGCCCCTATAATGAATCCATCGCAGGCGGCCTGGACGAGGCTGCGCGTCATGCATAATTCAATATCGAACCCATTCCCCCCACATCCACCGCAACCCCAAGTCTTCTTCTCCATATCCCTCATTCATGTCATCCCTACATGCCTCTAGTGGGGTCTCTGTACTGCCCAACCTGACAGACTCTATTATGCAACCCTGAACATTACAATCTTGTGGAAGAGCGTGTGTATGTGTCTATATTTAAGTGTGTGTGTGTGTGTGTGCTCCTCTCTTCTGTGGTTTCAAGGGAAACCAGCATTAGGTTATAGGTTAGAGTCTGTGTGGGCAGAGAGGAGACATATTTTCTCCCACGAAAGGACAACTTTCCAAAAGTAGGCATCAACACCACTACACTCTCCTCCAGTGTTTTGCTCATCTTAAAGTCACACACAAGGTCATTACAGATACTTTACAGACACAGTTAAAACCTCAAGATAATTTCACAGTGCACATCTCTGCAATCCCTTAGCAAATTCTAATTGAAGAGAACATTGAGATTTATATCTGTTTTCAGACATGCACTGAAGTACAGACAGGAAAACCTTATTTTCTTCTATCTAGTTCTCAGTCTAAAAGTGAAAACAATCAAAATAAAAATCAAAAATAAAATAAATTACAGCTCTACAGTACCTTCTTCTTTTTTTAACTTGAACTTAAAAAGGGTGTAATATGGGTAAAATGTTCCTCTAATTAATGAGTATCACTACAATTGATGCCGCAATATAAAGAAGTTGTACATGTGAATCTGGACAGTGTGAGTGTTTAATTTATTAGGACCTTTCATTCTCGAACAGATCACAGTTAAAGTGAAGATGTATTTACGGAGCACATTAAAAACAATAGGAGTTGAGCCAGTGTTTTACAATCATGGCGAAGGAAAAACAACACAAGTATGGACAAACAAAGTGGAAAGATGATAGAATGAAAAACAAGACAAGAGAATAATGCCGGACAAAACACAGAGGATAAAATAAAAGCAAATGAGATTAAATAAAGACATCAACAGAATCATAGGACGGAAATATGACTGAGTGAAACCAAGGGTAAAAAACTATTAGATTAAAAAATGAACAATAGTGGTACAAGACCCATGTGGGACAGGAGACTATAAGAGCTTGAGGGCAGCAGGTTTTAAAGGAGACATATCATATTTTCCAGTTCTTCTTTCCTCTAGTGTGTTATATTATTTTTTTTTATGTAAAAGTTTGGCACAGTAAAAAAAGCCCAAAGTCTGCGGTAAAGGGAGGTCCTCCAACAAAACACTGCTCCTGGAACTCCTGAAACTTCCCGTCAGTAGTCCGACCGATACTTCCTCACCACATTTTCATAATGCATGCCAAGCAGCTATGTCTTTTATGCCCTCTAACAAAGCCAGGTAAAGCAGGCGGAGGTCAACAATTCCTACACAAGCAGGAAATGCAGTTGACCAATCACAACAGAGTAGGCCAGTAAACCAATCAGAGCAGACTGGCCTGTATTTAGTGGGGGGCCTTAAAGAGACACGTGTGATGTTTCAGATAGAAGCTAAAAAATGGAGCAGCAGCAATCGACAGTATGAGGAAAGTGATGTGTTTTCTGAACATTAGAGCATGTAAACACTTTTAAGTAATAACACAAATTAGAATTAAGAACCTGAATATGAGCAGCATATGTGTCCTTTAAGACGAGAAAGGAGGATAACCTTAGAAACCTCATGTTTATGGCGTCTAAGCTTCAACAAAAGAGACAGATTGGCTGTTTTGTGTTACTGTAAGCAACAATGATTGCAGGGTGAGTCTGAAAAGTCGCTACAGTCACAAAGTAAATGTCTGAGCCGACAGTTGGAACATTGGTCTATTGCTGATTATTAGCCATATATTATTTCACACTCGATTTCTGGCCAAACAAAAATAAAAAACACCCACTCATTATTCTACTGCCCAACATAGACGATGGTGTTATGAAGTACTTTCCATCATGCCAATTAAACAGTATTGTTGCTGCTGGGTGCTGATTTACACCATATAAGCTTTTGATTACTTCATGGCCTATTTAGATTTAAAATGAGTCACACTGATGCCTCAATTCATACAGAAATGAGAAAGTCCAACTGCTAATGGTAAATACACCCATTGAGTCTGCAAACAATTAAAAAGTACGGTGCACAAGTGATTCATGGAGTGAATCTGTGTATGTGCAGAGACAGCGGGGCACATTTCATCGTGTCATTAGTAGTCTAGCGAGCAGAAATTACTTTTTCTGCACCTAGGAACAAGGCTGTTTCAGATCAATGCCTGTGGCAGTTCTTAAATCAATGAGTGATGTTGTAACTAGGGGACTCGTCTGTGAAGCAGACCCCTGGGAGACAGAGAGCGAGCTAGAGAGAGATTCAAACGGGGGTGGGGGGGGGGAGATAGTGAGCAGGAGACAGAGAGATAAAACGTAATACATAGAGCTGAAAGTGACAGGACGATAGAGGGCAGCAGAAGAAGGACAGAGTAAGAGTGTGTGTGTGTGTCTGTGTGTGTGTGTGTTTGTGTGTGTGTGTACAAGGAAATGAGATAGAGACTCATCCAAATGCATTGACCTCTCTAAGTGCTTTTTGCTACAGCACAATTCAAATATGATTGTGTTGCTATAATTGCCCATTTGATGAGGCAGGTGAATCTCTGCGGCATGGCCAACCTCCATCTCTCCCTCCCTCGCTCTCTGTCTCTCTCTGTCATGCATTCGTGCAAAGTGTGTGTCTGCATGTGAGGTAGGGGAGCAAAGTAATGGGCAGGAGGTGGAGCGTGAAAAAGGTTAGGGAGAAAAATCACATCACCAGAGAGAGAAGCGATGAGAGTGCGCCTGGCTCCCAAGGCCTGATGTATTTACCTGGGTAATGATAGTCATCTGAACCGACAGCGTGTGTGTGGGTGTGTGTGTATATGTGCATGTACTGTATGTGTGTGTATGTTTGTATGGCACACAGCATAGTGTAGCGCAGGATGCTGTGGAGGCTAGATTTCTGTTTGGCTGACTGACTGCCTGGCCGAGGGGCTTTCTTGCAGGTTTATTTGCAGAAAAAAACCCAAATCTCTTGTTCTCTTTTTCTCTCTGTTCCTACCATCATCTTTGTTGTTATTCCTTCTTTTATTCCTCTTGCCTCTCCAGCAGCCTCTCTCCCTCCCTCCATCACACTCTTGCTGCCTCGCTTCAAAGTGGCCTTTATTAATTCATAAAAACACATTGCACACATGACTGAGTTCCATAGGCACTGGAGCATGATCCACTTCGCCTGCACACACGCATTCACACAAACTTTTCTATGTTTATACACACGGCTGCCTGTTGCCTCTTTCACACATCCCCTTCTAAGCGCCTACCTCGCCCCAGACAGCTCTTCAGCAGGCATGAGGCGAAGACCAGACCTATTTTTTCTTTTGTTATCTATAAATAGTCAGCACCACATCTCCAGCACAGGAGGATATCAAGGAAACCATTGTAAATATTGTGCTTTGCCACCCATTGCACACTGTTTCTCACTACAACTGCTACACTACTCACTACCTTCTGTTAGGCTTGGTTACTGAGTTGGACCCCAAAGCAGACGCGGACTGGTGGTTTGCGGTTTAACAGAGTTTATTAATACGAACACAAAACAGGAGCAGGCTGGGGTGGCAGGGTGCAGGCTGGCTCGAAGATCCAGGGTGAGACGAGGATGAATGGAGGAGCAGCGAGGCGCACGGAAAGGCTGGGTGGAAGGAAGGAGATACGAGTTGTTAGTGAATATCCATGAAACGAACACGGGAGTCGAGGACATCGATAGCACATGAAGATACCGGACGGGACGGAATAATCTGGCACAGGAGTGGAGTCAGGACCAGGCTTTTATTGAGGGGATGATGAGGTGATAGAGATCAGGTGCGCCTCGTCGCTGCAGCCAGGAACCAGCCACGCCCCCTTGCCACACACACAACCTGCGCTGAGAAAAAACAGAAAAGGGGAGAGGGAGAGACACCACAACAAAACACCAACAGAATCATCACAGTACCCCCCCCTCAAGAACCGCCTCTTGGCGGTCTACCAGGCTTGTCCGGGAAACGAGTGTAAAAGTCAGTGAGGATAGTGGGGTCAAGAATAAAAGCACGGGAGACCCATTGACGTTCCTCCGGCCCATACCCCACCCAATCCACCAGATATTGGTAGCCCCGCCCTCGCCGACGTACATCCAAAACCGCCCTTACCGTGTAGGCCGGATGGTTGTCTATTACCAGGGTGGGTGGAGGGGGCTCGGCCGGAGGGCTTAGAGGGCTAGAGGACACTGGCTTGAGGAGAGAGACGTGGAAAGCAGGGTGGATCCTTAATGAAGGGGGAAGCTTGAGTCTCACCACACATGGGTTAATGACCCGATCGACCTCATACGGTCCAATGTACCTGGGGGTCAACTTTCGGGACTCCGTCTGGAGGGGTAGATCCCGCGACGACAACCAGACCTTTTGACCTGGCAGGTACACAGGAGCAGGGGTGCGATGTCGATCGGCCAATCGCTGATTGCGGGCGGTGGTGCGGATGAGTGCTGCCCGAGCCTCGCGCCAGACCCGACGAGCGCGTCGGAGGTGTGCCTGGACGGATGGAACTGCCACGTCAGTCTCCTGGGCTGGGAAGAGTGGAGGCTGGAAGCCATTGGCGGCCATGAAGGGAGACATCCCTGTGGCAGAGCAGACCAGGGAGTTGTGGGCATATTCGACCCAGGGAAGGTGGATGGCCCAGGAAGCCGGGTGTTGTGCTGTCACGCAGCGCAGGGCCGCCCCCAGATCCTGATTGGCCCGTTCTGTCTGGCCGTTGGTCTGCGGATGGTATCCTGACGATAGGCTGGCCGACGCCCCCAACGCCTGGCAAAACGCCTTCCAGGTCCTGGCTGAGAACTGTGGCCCCCTGTCCGACACGATGTCCATGGGGATGCCATGTATCCGGAACACATGAGTGACCAGTAGGTTGGCGGTCTCGAGGGCGGATGGAAGCTTCGAGAGCGGAATAAAATGAGCCGATTTGGAAAATCGGTCAACTATGGTCAGGATAACGGTGTTCCCTTCAGAGGGGGGTAGGCCTGTGATAAAATCCACTGCTATATGCGACCAGGGGCGGTGAGGGACGGGCAGGGGGCGCAGCAATCCCGCAGGAGCCTGATGGGACGCCTTGCTCCGGGCGCAGACAGAACAGGCGGCGACAAACGCCTTGGTATCCGCCACCATGGAGGGCCACCAGAAGCGTTGCTGCAGCAGGTTCAGGGTACGGCGACATCCAGGATGACAGGAGATCCGGGACGAATGTCCCCACTGAAGGACTGGGGATCTGACAGACGGGGGAACAAACAACCTGTTGGGTGGACATCCTTCTGGGACAGGCTGATCCCTCTGGGCCCCCTGGACCACACCTTCAATCTCCCAACCTGCTGCTCCCACCACACAGGAAGATGGTAGTATGGTGCTCCCAGACGTGTCCTCAACCGGAGGGGCAAACTGACGTGACAGGGCATCAGGCTTTATGTTCCTCGACCCCGGACGGTAGGTGAGGGTGAAGTTGAACCGCCCGAGGAACAACGCCCACCGAGCCTGGCGCGAGTTGAGCCTGCGGGCAGTGCGCAGGTAGGACAGGTTCTTATGGTCAGACCAAACAATAAACGGGTGAGTAGAACCCTCAAGCCAGTGCCTCCATTCCTGCAGGGCCAGGACGACCGCCAACAGCTCCCGGTTCCCCACATCGTAGTTCTTTTCCGCCGGGGAGAGCTGGCGGGAGAAAAAGGCACAAGGGTGCTGCTTCAGGTCCGTGGTGGTGCGCTGAGAGAGCACGGCCCCCACCCCGGAGTCGGAAGCATCCACCTCCACAATGAACTGGAGAGCAGGATCCGGGTGAATTAATACAGGAGCAGAGGAAAATAGTACTTTGAGTCTGGAGAACGCCACCTCGGCTGCCTGTGACCACACAAAAGGAACCTTAACCGATGTGAGCCTGGTGAGGGGTGTAGCAACTCTGCTGTAGTCTCGGATGAACCTACGGTAAAAATTGGCAAACCCGAGAAATCTCTGTAGTTGCTTCCTTGATGTAGGAGTGGGCCATTCGGCCACTGCCTTAACCTTGGCAGGGTCGGTCTTGATTTGCCCTTTCTCCACAATAAATCCCAAGAAGCTCACAGAGGATACATGAAAGTTACATTTCTCCGCTTTAACATATAGTCTGTTTTCTAGGAGTCTTTTCAATACAATGTTCACGTGTTGAATGTGCTCCTGAGTGGTACGTGAAAAAATCAAAATGTCATCAAGGTATACAAACACAAAACTGTTGAGCATATCTCTCAACACATCATTAATGAGAGTCTGAAACACGGCAGGGGCATTAGTGAGGCCGAAAGGCATAACCATATATTCAAAGTGTCCCAGGGGAGTGTTAAACCCCGTCTTCCACTCGTCCCCTTCTCTAATTCTCACTAAGTGGTAAGCGTTGCGAAGGTCCAACTTGGAGAATATAGTGGCCTTATGCAGGGGACCGAAGGCAGAGTCAATGAGTGGGAGGGGATATTTGTTCTTGACCGTGATATCATTGAGGCCCCTAAAATCAATGCACGGGCGAAGTGATTTGTCCTTCTTCTCCACAAAAAAAAACCCTGCCCCCAATGGTGAAGAAGAAGGACGAATAAGTCCTGTAGCCAATGAGTCTGTGATATAGGTCTCCATGGCCTCTCTCTCTGGTCTAGATAAATTATACATTTTACTGGAAGGAAAAGGGGCGCCAGGTAGCAGATCTATACTGCAGTCATAAGGTCTATGGGGAGGAAGAGCTACTGCTAACTCCTTACTGAATACCTCCTGGAGGTGATGGTATTCGGCAGGAACCAAACTGAGATCCACTGGCGTGGGCGGAGAAGGTGCGGTAGTCAGAGTGGAAGGAAAGGCGGAGTGTAGACAGTGAGAGTGACAAAATGAACTCCAATTAGTGATGGAGGAGGAGGACCAGTCAATGTGAGGATTGTGAAGTTTTAACCAAGGGAGACCTAACACTACTGGGGAAACCGGAGATGGGATAACATAAAAAGATATAGCTTCATGATGATTTCCGGAGAGCTGAAGAGAAATGGGAATAGTGCGATGAGTAACTTTAGCTAGGAGTCTACCATCCAGGGCGAACACCCTCTTAGGCTGCGGCAGGAGCTGAGAGGGAATTTTGGACTGGGTAACCAGTTCGGAGTCAATAAAATTGTCATCTGCCCCAGAATCAACTAAAATAGACAACGGAAGGGAGGTCTGATCCCAAGACACAGTACCTTGCAGAGACAGGCGAGGAGGAGACGAAACAACAGCAGAATGGCTCACCAGTGCTCCTCTTGTGGCTGGTGAGCCCCCCCTTTTGGCCGAGATGGGCAGAGCGTAATCCGATGACCGTCCAGGCCACAGTAAAGGCAGAGTCCAAGGAGATGGCGACGTTGACGCTCCGTAGGTGTGAGTCTCATCCTCCCCAGGTGCATAGGTTCCTCGATGTCGAGGAGAGCAGGTGTAGATCCAGGAGGAATCCTGTTCGAGGAGGACGTCGGCAGCGGAGAGGGCGCAAGCCCCCGATGGTGAGGGCTCATTGTCCGCATCACGGGAGGGGTATGGCTCGCCCTACCGGATCTCTCCCTGCGCCGCTCGCGGAGACGATTATCTAAACGTGTAGCTAATGAAAACAACTCATCTAGAGAGGTCGTCTCGTCACGAGCGGCCAACTCATCCCTCAGCTCGTCCCTTAATCCCCGGAGAAAAACCCCCTGAAGCGCTTGCTCATCCCAGCCACTATCGATCGCTAGAATGCGGAAGTCGATCGAGTGGTCCGCCACGGATCTCTCTCCCTGACGAAGAGAAAGGAGCCGGCTACTGGCCTCCTTACTACGCAGAGGATGGTCAAAAACTTTTAGGAATTCCTCGGTGAACGAGGAAAAAGAAAAACAAATCGGCGAATTGCTGCGGGAAATGGCAACAGCCCAAGCCGCGGCTCTCTCCGACAACAAACTCATGACGAAGGCAATCCGCGACTTGTCTGTGGAGTATGTTAACGGCTGCTGGTCGAATACGAGGCTGCACTGATGGAGGAATTGTCTACCTGAGCCTAACTGCCCTGCAAACCTGGCGGGTGTGGGGATGAACGGTTCCCGGGGCTGTGTGGGAAGAGCGACCGGAGAAGCTGCTGGTGGAGATGCTGGAACTGGAGCGGGAGCGGGAGCGAGCGCCGGAGTCGTCAGCGTGGAGAGGTGAGTAGTGAGCTGTTCCATGCGGCCACCGATCAGTGCCACGTTGGAGGTAAGGTTCTGTAGAGTCTCCATTACCTCGTTCAGGGCTCTCTCGTGCTGCCCAACACGAGTTCCTTGGGACGAGAGAGCTTGTCTGAGTCTTTCCGCATCCGCGGGGTCCATTTTTGGCCAGATTATTCTGTTAGGCTTGGTTACTGAGTTGGACCCCAAAGCAGACGCGGACTGGTGGTTTGCGGTTTAACAGAGTTTATTAATACGAACACAAAACAGGAGCAGGCTGGGGTGGCAGGGTGCAGGCTGGCTCGAAGATCCAGGGTGAGACGAGGATGAATGGAGGAGCAGCGAGGCGCACGGAAAGGCTGGGTGGAAGGAAGGAGATACGAGTTGTTAGTGAATATCCATGAAACGAACACGGGAGTCGAGGACATCGATAGCACATGAAGATACCGGACGGGACGGAATAATCTGGCACAGGAGTGGAGTCAGGACCAGGCTTTTATTGAGGGGATGATGAGGTGATAGAGATCAGGTGCGCCTCGTCGCTGCAGCCAGGAACCAGCCACGCCCCCTTGCCACACACACAACCTGCGCTGAGAAAAAACAGAAAAGGGGAGAGGGAGAGACACCACAACAAAACACCAACAGAATCATCACACCTTCAAGCATTTTTTATAAAACATATAACTTTTGTGGCAGCTATTCGTTTGTTCACGTAAGTTCGTACATGCAGGTTTAATTCATTCTTTCCAGAAAGGCACTGGTGTGACAATGCTGTTATCGAGGGCTGCCACATGTGAGCCCAGAGGTTAAAGAGGATTCCCACATACATGCACACACTAAAACATAGAAGCAACCAGAAAAACATATATACATGGTCTTTCTCAGGTCCCCCCCCCTTCCCCTTGTGAAAAGAGTTGGAAGGGAAAGAAGGGTGCTTAAATATGATTGCTGGGACTGAATTAAAAACATTAGCTTGAGGCTGTGCAGCTGAATCCTGATGATGAGGCCACCGGGGCAAAATTGAGAAAATGGGCTTTTGCTGCCAGGGTCTGGAAAATCCCTTACTAATGGAATGAGAGGAGGCAGAGAAAGATAGCGAGAGTGAGGGAGGGGAGGACGGGATATCACACAGCCAAGACAATGCATTGTGTTTGTGTGTTCATGTGAGAGCAAAATGGGTTGAAACTAATGGAGCAGAGAGAGGAAGCCTCCAATGAAACATCATTACAAGCAGCTTCATAAATATTAGGCCTCTGGCGTAACTAGCAGTAATGTCGTACACACGTTTGATGTGGTTCAGTGGTTTCAACTTTGGACACAAACTCATCTGGCTCAGTTTAGTTTGCCGTGACTTATTTTGCCAACATATTCAAAAGATCTGTTTATTATGCCCTTACACTATGTTGTGATTCCTGGTGGCTGCCCTACTGCAGCTCAAATGATTCAGGTTTTCTCGATCGGCGAATCAAAACATTGTAGTGGCCGGTGCCATGACAGCTGTGTAAAGGCGACTTAATGGCAGTGAAGTTACACTTTTCATTCACTGCTCGGCCCGTTTTTTTAGCTGGTGTTCGGTTGGAGAAGTTGGACACAGGATAAATGTGTTCTGTTCATATTTAGCACTCACGTCATGTGGTGGCACATCTGCCAAGTCTCAAACACTCTATGTTTGACCTAAAAAAACTAAAAACTGAAACCTTATTTCTACTATAATTATTGTTTTGTTGATACTGAAAAAATCCTATATTCTATTCGTAAAACCGTTTTCAAGATACTTAAATGCTTTTTTATAGCAAGTTAAATTAAAAATGAAAGAGCTACATGGATGAAGTAGCAATGACAACATCCTTTCCTTAATCACTGGCTTTATCCCTATTACAAACCATTTTTGGACTGCAGTATGAGAAACACAGAACAGATGGTTAATTAGAAATAAAATGATCTGAGTGCACACTTAAGAAAATGTGTATTTTCCTCCTTGTTTTGCTTTTCTATGCGACCATCGTAGTTAAATTCTCTGGTTAATTCTCCAAGTGGTGGGCATTTCAGCCCCCTCATTTCCCTGGGAAATGAATAGAAGCATCTGACATCAGCTGACATGGGCTTTAAATGTACAATCTGGCTGTCTTGTGATGGGAACAAATTAATAAGTGAATGTTATCTGTGGGTAGCAGAGCAGGGTGCCTTGCCAGGCCTTTTTGTTTCTGCACCTCTTCATTTTTCCAACAAATGACAGGAGACACAAAAACAGACAGAGCTCTTGATTTGAATTGGATTTTGACATGAATATTGTCGCACGGTGTGTGTGCAAGCATGCTATACAGTGTGTGCATTAAAGTGCATGTACTGAATGTGAACCCGAATGTGCACGGTTATGTTTGCATGGATTTATTTTAATGTGTTTCGTATGCATTGTTTAGGAGTGGACTCGTTTCAGGTTTGATATACGGCAAGTGGCTTCAAAGAGGAAACACGATTTTCCAATCTTAAACAGGCAGTGGATTAGGCAGGCTGAATAGAAATGAAAAATAAGGTGAGACTGAATGAAGAATAGGTAGCCAGCAGTGTCACGCTCCCCTTTATCTCTCAATATTGGTATTGCGAAGTCACTGAGAGATGGCAATCAGCAGGAGATGTGTCTTGAAGATGAAAGCAGGGAAAGAGAAACAGACGGAGAGCGAGAGAAAGGAGAGCCTCTTAAGGCACCTCCATCAGCCTGTCGTTAGGAGGGTAATGAACCTAGCACCACTGCTGCCAAGCAACCAATGACTCACACACACACACAGACACAAACACAGACACACACACACACACATAGACACACACACACACACATAGACACACACACACACACACACACACACAAAGAAATCTCTCAAGCACCCATAGTCTGTCTCTGCTACTCGTCCTTTATCGGACAATCTTTGTTATTACAGTTTTTATACACAAAAGATTCTTGGTACAAAAATCGTAAGAGTAAAAATAACAAACCATTGGCCTGTTCATTTCTTTTATTCCATCTCTTTCTTCTATTTCATTTATTCTTCCGCCGGCTGCTTGCTTCTGCCATATGTATGTGTTACTGTACTGTATACTACTTTGGGCATTTAGAAGACATTCAAAGCAAGAAAGTTATTCTATTGCATTCTATCTCAATCTCTGTGAACTAAGGCTCCACGACGAGGTGGCCGAGAGGTTAAGGCGATGGACTGCTAATCCATTGTGCTCTGCACGCGTGGGTTCGAATCCCATCCTCGTCGTATATTAACATATTGTTAGAAGGGAAACACAAAACATTTAACTGGCTCAGGCACATGTTGATGTTCAGAGTGATTCGTCAAGCAGCTGCTTTCAGTTTAGCCGGAACAAAATGTCTGTTGCTTTGATAAAGAACAAGAGAAGCTGATGTGACTGTTCATCATTGAAACTCACCTTTACTCCACAAGCTGACACTCGATACACTTAATTCATCCTGCTCTGGCTTCTTCTTCAGATTGGGACTAAACATCAAGTAAAAAAAGAATAAATTAATCACACTCATGTTCACTGGCAAGCGTTTATAATATTTCCCAGTGTCAGAGAAAAAGAGGCTTTAATAATCAAGACCCCTTCTGGAAAAATTGCATACGGCCAACTGTTGTGAAAGAACTGAACCCAATGAAGCTTTGAAAACGAATGATATTGATCATGTAAACATTGGTGATTCTATCCTGACTTGAACTTATACATGATAACTTCACATCTGTGCAGATGCATGTGATGCATTTCCGCATGAACAAACCAATGTTTTTGTGTGTGGCTTTGTTTACATGTCAGCAGTCGTCACCAACAAACCACCCCCTGAGGATGTGGGTTGGACTGTCAGCCTCAGTCAGACATCACACACGCACACACACACGCACACGCGCACACACACACACACTTTGATGTCTGTCACCTTCTCTTGAGAGATCAGGCAGCCATATACATGGCTCAATACCTCCATGATCCTCTGCCAGAGAGAATCCAGCTCAGACCCTTGTCAGTTAAGGCTGTGTCACAAAGCTTTCTATAGTATTAATCTCATCTTCTCATTGCTTCTCATTGCAGTGAGTATACTGATTGTGGCATACTGCACTCTCCCTCATTATTGCACTCTCACACACAAACAGTAATTGTCCGAACAAAAAAGACATGGTCAACTTTCCACTGAGTTCTAAAACTGTCTCCTTTGGGGCTTTCTGGGCTTTATGTTAATTTGAAGAGGACAGAGAGCTATAGCTTCGAAGGGGGGCAGACAGAGAGAGTGGGGGAGGACAGGCAGCAAAGTGCGGCGGGACAGAATGGAACCCGGGCTGCTGTGGATGAGACATAGCCTCAATGGGGCGGCAGCTCTACTAGGTTTCAAAATTACTTTAAAAACAATGCTGACCAATGCTATGAAGCTAATGTTAGTTCATTTTTTATCATTAAAAACAAGCTAACATATAACATATAAATATTTCCCACCAAGTGCAAACGTTACTGTACCATTTCCATCTTAGTCTTGTTGTGTATTCTGTTATTAGATCATAGTGAAAGTTTTAGCAAATATGATGAAAAAGTTATTTTTGCACCCTTAAGATAAACCTAGTTGAGTTCTACATTTGGTTGTCTGTAAAACCTAAAACTCACAGACAGCTTTATTGGTAGATTCTAAAGTCAGCAACAGCACAACAAAAAGAAAACGAAGCAGCAAGAAGTGCTTACTGATGCTCTTTTGGTTTGTCATCTCTTTCATTTGTATTTGTAGGCACCAACACTTCTGTCAAAGACAACAGTAGCTGCAGCTTCTCATGACATTTTGGTGGATGGCTGCAATAAAACACTGCTGATTGTTTCATTCATAGCAACAAGGAGGATACACTGCAGGGTATCAAGGCTTCATGCAAACACTTTACTTATAATAACAATGGAGCCTCATCCACTGTATGGCCACTATCAAAAATCACAATTTAAACATAATCCTCATAATGCAGTTTGCACATAACCATAGGAAAATTGTTTCCATCCTTGATATGACAATGTTTACCCCAAGGCTGAATACAGAATGTTTTAGAACAAAAATGATCAATATTCGACTGTGACTTCAAAACATGCCTAATTTCATTAGCTAAAATATGAATCTGGTGATGGAGGGGTATTCACGTCCTGCCCGTGCATATTCATAGACAAACTCCTAAATTCTGTCGACTGCTCTATGTGTCTCGGCTACTAATACTCAGACAGCAGCTTGGTGGCCAGGCTGTGTTGCTGATTGTAGGTGACAGGGACACTGCTGGCCAGAGGGACCTGGAAATGTTGGCATGGCAGTGGGGAAAGGTCACCACCACAACACTGTCAGCATCATCGCTGTGACACAGTGGGAACAACAAAGAGACTGGAGCACATTCACACGTCCAGTTTTTTGGGAACTGTTTAGGCCGAACACAAGTGTCTATAACATCAATCCAGCATTAATATAAAACAAAAATAGAGCTTCATTAAAGCGTATTGATAATAATGTACAACAGTGTCTACGGATCATAACATCAAGATCAGTCACTTCACAACCACCAGTGGAGGAAATTACAATTTCATTTGAGTATTAAAAAAAGGATGCTGATTTTTAATACATGTTCTACTGTACCAATAAACTGTGTCCCAATTCAAGGACTGCATCCTTTCAAGGCTGCATTTCAAGACTGATTGCAACACAGTGGTGCAACTAGGCAGTCCCATTTTGAAGGCTCCTTCTTATGTGAGCGACAAATGTTCCCTTCCATTTTCCTTCCATTTGGACGACTGTTAAAAATATGGCAGCCTCCATAGGACCCCCTCCTGATTTAAATATAATATAGTATTTAAATATAAAGGGCCCATTCTAGGGTAAAGAAAAACAATTTATACAATTTTGGTGTTCATACACTACTGAAAACTTCAAAAGGAATTATTTTAAATTCAATTTAGATCCCTTACACCTAAATCTCACTGGACCTTTTAGTTTAGATGGAACTACATGTATACTGCTCCATTTGTGATGCACAGGTTGAGCACTGAGCATGAATATGAATAATTATTCAACTTGAGTGTGTTTATGACATTTGGTGAACAGAAAAAAAATAAATGCATGTATTGATAATGGTGATGTAGAAGAAGAAATGAATGCTTCATGTATTTGGCTGACTTGATTCCAGTGAGTAGAGAATTTCTTGACATTTGGGGGACAGGGATGATGTTATTCTGACTTCACTCAGCCAACACATGCTCTTTTATCACTAGATAAATACACTATATGATCGGTTCATCCTTTAAGTATCTTCTAATAAAAAATGTAAGACTCGCACATGGACTCCATTAAACGTGATATAAATTACACCTGTCCTTCAACAGTTATCTTATGCCAATGATATTGTTGCTTCTCATGTTACACATTCAATATATTACTTTGATTTACAAATAATGTTTTTGCTGCAGAGATTTCTGTATTTTATTCTTTTCTTTCATACTCAGCCTTTTTTCAGGCTTAATTTTCTGTGTCTGATTCTCTCGCTGAACTCTCCTCTCTGTAACTGCTTTGCGCTCTTTGTCTCTTCACTCTGCACTCTCCTTATAACTTCTCAAGTACAAGTGGGAGCAGAGGGTAGGAGGAGGGAGTGATTGGAATTCATTATGGTCAAATGATTGCAAACTCTGGAAGCTGAGAGGCTTTTCTAATCACAGCTGAATGAGCTGCAAAGTTAATGTGGGCAGGCTGTGGAGTGGGGGAGAATGGAGGAGTGAGAACTCCATCGTCAGTGTAGAGCTCTCAAGGGCTCTTCACACAGCTCTAATGGTGGAATTGTTCTGACACTGAATGGATACATGAGACGCTGAGTTTCACAGCCATGACTCACTCTACAAATGTATTTTTTATTGAAATGTTTTAAGGGGAAAGAACTGTTTAAAACAGTCAGGGGTTTTAGGATCACGATAGGATTGTGTACTGTCGGTTTCTTATTAACATTTCAGACATTTTAAAATCTCACAATATTTCTCACAATTCCCTCAGGATCAAAAGTATCTATCTATCTATCTATATGGAATTTTGGCGGTGAATGCTGATTAAGCAGGCTAAGAGGATTTGCAAACCCTTTTAAGAAAGAAATAGTTATTTAAGCTATCTACCCATCTTTTTGTCCATCCATCCATCCTTAATAGCATGTTAGTAAAGAATTTTACTGCCAGTGGCTAAGTCCTGGCAGAGGCTGGTAAACATGATAAGTTAAAAACCAAAATAGTGAAAAGCCACATTATCTCCAATAACTTAATCTAACTTGCTAGATCTAACTGGACCTGGGTTTCAGCTGTGACTACTTAGTAACATTCAACAACGTTGTTAAATACAAACAATACCTAACACACGTGAACAGATTCCTCTGTAGCATACTGTCATCCAACTCTACTTCAGGCTTATGATAGTTTTCTTTGTTTCTTGCAGTTTTATATTAATCAGATTAAGGAACATAAATGATATCATGCTGAACTCAATTTATCTCCATCAATAATTTAATTACATTTCACATGTATGGAACTGATGAAGGCTCGTATGATTGGCCAGTGTTCAAACCCTCTCCCATCCCTTTTCCCTTTTTTTTTTCAAACCAAGATGCAGGACGGCTGCTGCCCTAATAATAATTTGCCATTCCTGGAATGGCTGTGTCCTCTTTCTAATATGAAGCAGTGGAGGGCTACTGCATTTCAAATCCTGTTTGGGTCTCTTTGCTCCTCCTCTACCCGTCTGGGCAAGTTGGCACCTACTACAAAGGAGCTGAGGAGTTGGCACACAGTGGAGATGTGAGGGCTGGGGATCAGAGACGAGGAGATCACTCATCCTGCCATCAACTTGGCGCAGACTTTTGGGAGCGACTCACTACAGATTAGCCTGCAGTGCTAACCTGTGCGACTGCAGACCTTTGGCGAAGTACATCAATGGCTAAGAGACTCCCTGCAGACTTTAAAGACATATGTGCACATGGCAGATCAAATTAAAATGCTGACACTGAGGTGGTTTCATCTTTTGGCACTATCTTCCAAAGAGCCACCTGGCCAGTGCTGCGTGCCTGTGCTCATCACAGAGTCCTCACTGGAGATAACTGCTGGTGTTAGCCCCGAAATTTCCAGCTCTCCAGTCCAAAGCCATATGTCTCTGTTAGGCTGTGCATAATATTGTACATATTATGCCACTCTCTATCGTGCCATCTGAAGACCCAATAATGATTTGCCCTATAAACAAGGCTACAAACAGTTTAGTTCCAAAAAACGAACAAAAGATAGATGAGCAAGTAAAAAGGGTTTAAGATTTACTCTTAATTACAACAAGCCAAAGACTAAACACAAACATTAGTCAAGAGAAATAAGTTACCAGATCTACTATAAGAAGTGAATATGTGTAATGCGTAGGATGCTGTGGCTCAGGAGGTAGAGAGGGTTGTGCACTAACAACCAACTAGGTTGATGGTATGATCTGGTTGGAAACTTAGTCTTTATTCTGTAGTGTCCTTGGGCAAGAAAACCCAATTTAGCCCCAGAGGGCTCTGCAGACAGAGTATGAATAGTGTTTGATAGAAAAAGCGTGTAGATAGAAGCACTGTATGAATGTGAATGCATGAATGGGAGAATGCGACTTGTACAGTGAAGCTCTTTGGGTGGTCTTGACTGGAAGAGAGCTGCATAAATACAGTCCATTTAGTCAAATTCAAAGTTTCAAATAAAACATGGCCTCAGACTGTGATGGATCAGAAAGTGTCCGAAAAGAAAGACTGAACTGAAAAATAGTACATTTGAAATGTCCTTCATCGTGCTGCTTTTTCTTTTCTTTTTGTTCATCAAATCAAAATATTTATTACAATAATATAATCATTTATGAGGCTAACTATGGGGAAATGTACAACACAAATAAATAACCATTTAGCACAGAAATGTTTTCTCTTACACAGAAAGGATCTATTTGAATGTGCCATTGCTTTCGTTTAGCCTTAAAGGTTCAGTGTGTAAGATTTATGTGAAAGCGATCTGTTGGCAGAAACTGAATATAAAATAACTCTAGCGTGTTTCATCTAAAGGGTATGAATTGTTGTTTTCTTTACCCTCGAATGGCCCCTTTATATTTAAATACTTTATATCTACATCTGGAGAGGGTCCTCTCTACGGAGGCCGCCATGTTTTTTACATTCGTCCAGACTGGACAAACTAGATGACTTTTGTGTTTTTACGACAACTGAAGGCTACAACAGGTTCTTTTTCATGTTTGGAATGGGAGGTTGAGGTGAGGGGTGTTCAGCTGCAACACGAAACTTCACCACAAAATTCTACACACTGAATCTTTAAGGGGGACCTGTCCAGAGGCGGGAAAGACAGATTTATGATGATAAGTGTCTGGGAACTGACACACAGTGCTGGGGGTTTACCCAGAATGCTTCATCACTCCTGGACGAACATCTACAGTCACACCACAGTGACCTGAGATCAAGTGTCTGAGTTTATTAGATGTCATCAACACAGGGGCTCAGCTTCCCCTCAGTGCCCCCCGCAACACGCACACACACACACATAGCATGGACTATCAGGGACTCACATACAGGTCGTTTAATACCACGCGAATGGCACGAATTAAAAAATGATCTTGCCTTCTGAGTGTAAATCTAAACGGTGTTAAACTGAGCTGCAATTATGAGGTCCCCTGTTGCTAATGAGACAGTTTAGCCAGAGGAGGCCCCACATAGCTGGAAAGCCTCTGAATGATCGCAATGCTAAGAGGCATTTACTGAAGTTGCCAGATCTTATTCTCACACTCTGGGCAAACCCGACTCCTGGTGTGAGTGTGCAGGGGTGTGATGAGTGTGTGCCAGCTGCATATCACTGTTGATGGACACAAACAGACTGATGGGAGGCTATATAGACTCGATTTAACTCCCCTTCGTATTAGTCAGAGTAAAAGTTGTCTTTTGTGTGCATAGTGGTTTGATGAGGGCACCAGAGAGTGTGTACTGCAGTACTATTTGTAGAGGGACACCACAATTAATGCATTTATTAATTAAGCGGAGACAACAGAGCAGCTGTCCAGAGCACACACTACCCGACTGCTGACCTCATCAGAGTAGCAAGAATGAGATTATTAATAACCTCAAACACCACCCAAGGAGTGCTCACAGCACTGCATCCTGCTTTGTCAGCGCTGTTTCACAGGGTTAGGCTGAGATGCACAACTTACACAGTGTGGCACTTTTATAGGTGCGCTTGATAGCTATGAAAGCAGATAAAACAAACTGCATTTGTCTGAGACTTGCGGTGGAGCCTGCATGCTGCCTACATATAGAGGTGTAAATACCTGGCACTGGTCTGCCTCAAAACATCTGACAATGCAAATCTAATCTAAGCAAACATGCCACAGTTATGTCGCGCCTCATTTTAGCTCCGTACCAGTGGCCTTTAACTGGGCCAGCTGTATGTCACGTCAGCCACCCTGCTCACGCTCTCCTCTGAGGGGGAAAACAAGGGGGCTGAGGGGTTTAAAAGGAAACGACAGGTGGATGCTTGGGTGCTGAAACTTGGGATTGCCAATGGGGGCCTGCTGGTTTCTTTCAGCACAGTTGCGTTGTCACCTCCCCCAACAGTTTTGACTGCCGACCTCCCAAACCCCCACTCCTCGCCCCACCTGCCCTCCAGCAGCGTTAGCTCTCCTGTCTGCTCCCTCTCACCCCAACAACAACAGATACCCTTAAGCAGCTGGAGTTGATGACACTTGTCAGCACAGAGATCGTGTATCCACTGTGTCTGACTCCAGACCAGCCCCTCTCTCTGACCTCTGACACATGCACACACATTTACAAGCTTTATACATGGGCATGTCCATGTTCACACTCTCAAACGCACACACAGCTAAATACACAACTTATAATTTGATGGGTGCTGCACATTGACGAGCATCACTAGGACACAACAGTGCAACTCAGTGTTTATTATTAATAGTTTGATTTACAAAGACTTTTCATTTTTTATTTTCTGTATTAAATGGCATGTTTATTGACTGAATTAATTTCAGCCTGTTTGCACGCTGCAGCTCTTTCTATATTACATGATTTTATGGATGAGTTTTGGAAGACAATAGATGTGGACACTATAACACTTGCAAACCAGTGCACCCAGCGATAAAGACATATGGCCTGGAACACCCTGAGCATATTGATGGAGAGTAACATGGTGGATTATGATTCAGGACTGGGTTGGGCATTTAAGTGTTCATGATGATATATCTTCCAAATGTTTAAACTGTTTAAATACATTTTAATCACAGTAAATCCAGGTCATGGTGGCACGATGTTGCAGAGGGTAGCACTCTTGCCTCGTTTGAATTCTGGGTTGACCAAAGCATCTCTTTGTGGAGTTTGCATGTTTGTACAGCCTATCCAAAGATACATATTTCTGTTTTTTAATCATTTTTTTTAATATATCATACTTAAATAGTATATACTCAACAGTATAACATACTGTAGTGGTTCTTCAGCTCTATCCCCTACCCTTCACTTGGCAAGTATACAGTATTTCAACATACTATGCAAGCTTGACAGCCTATATCCATGTCCACCCTGCGCTCTCACAGACACATAGTGTCACATGGCAAGCTGAATTAAAGTGATGTCAACACATTCACCCTGGCAGGGATGTATTTCAGCAACTCACTGACCATTTTGTCACTGTCATGGAAGGGCATGCACGCATTCTGTCCCCCCCAAACCTCTCACCACTCAGACACACACCAAGCTGCCTCATACAATACACCTGCCCTAACATCAGAGATGCAAGGATTTCGTATCAGAAGACACTACAATAGTGTTCAAGACTGTTTTAAATGTCTTGTACACAACTACTCCACCTAAAAGCTGTGTTGTATTTCCTTAAATACCAGTGAGAACCACAGATGAATAAGATGTTAGTGGCCTTTTAGCCTGGAAGAAGTTGTCTTCACTGTCTGTTATTGATAAAAGAATCCCAACACAAACCATTTCAGATATTATTGTCCAAAAACAGATTTCAGAGATTTAATCTGGCAGGAAAAGTTCTGGAAAATGTCGGGGAAAACTGACTCAGACATTTGCATTCTCACATACAGCCTCTTTCAGAAAAATGTCAACATACAGCTCAGAAAGCAGCTTTATTTACGATGCTAAATAAGCTTTGACACAAAAGAAATGTTATGTATCCATGAAAACTAAGTGTAAACATTTAAAAAAAAGATTAATTGATTCTCTACAATCAGTGAGTAACATGTTTGTCATGACAGATGATAATATTTTTGTGATAACAGAATTATTTTGTGACAGCAGTGGAAATAAACTTTATGCTGTTGCCGCAGTGCTATGATTGAAGAATGCCACGTGACACACAACCATCTCTAATATTTCAGGACTGATTCTCGAACAGAACTTGAGAGAGGTCAGCTATGGTTAAAGTTTGACATGCGACCACCGTTAACTGGGCTCGGAGCAGGAGTTTGGATATTCCAACAATGCCAAATGCCTTTCCTCAAGCCTCAGCTTTCTGATAAGCTTATTCCACTTGTCAGACAGACCTGAATTATATTCTGTATTGGATATGCCTTCAAACCACAACACAAAAATATCTCCATCAATGGCGATGATTGAAAATGTCAGAGGATGATGCTTTGTGACAGTAGCTGTGGGTTATTTATATTGCACCGCTTGTTCAATGTGATAAATAAAAGTTTGTTTGTATCAGTGTTTGCCTATGGGTGGTATCTTGTGTTTTGATCACTGTTCATATGCCAATGCTTTTTTTTATGCTCATGTTAGTCATGCATTACATTCTTATCTGCAGTTTTGTTGCACATGTAGTAGGCGGTGAATTGTGCATGAAAACTGTGTCATAAAGTTGCACCTACACAGGAGCCTTGCCAAGAGATTCAGGTGTTAAGTCACACCCTGTTGTCAAGCTTGTCCTCATCACCCTCTCCGATCATCAAGCTGCTGCTTCAAGGAAGAAAACACAACACTGAAAACTGCCACAAACACAAACTGCTTGATCTTAAAACAAACTATTCATCAGGAGACAATCCAAAGGGCCGTTTTAATTGGCGAGCAAGCAATCAAGAAGCAAACATAGAAAGTTAGAATTCAAACCCATCTGATAAACACTGTTGTTTGTCTTTGCTCCCTTGTTTCATCTACACACAAGCCAGAAACACACACCCCCACCTCCCCACGCTTCCTCTCATCCCTTCCTCTCATGCATCCACAGCACTTTGCAGCTTGTTAGTGGGGCAGGATGCTTGCTGCAGTGCCCCAGAGGCGGTGGCATGAAGGTGACATCTATCACTTAGAGCGTCGGCGTGCTATAAATACCATCAGTGGGCTCCCTGTGGTCCCGCCTTGTGACAGCTATAGCTTGGCTTGGGAGGGAAGCAGCTGACGAGGGAGGTGGGAGCTGGGCGGATGGGTGGGGAGATGGGAGTGAAGATTTAATGCTGAAAGTGAGTAGGCCGGTGGTTGGGGAGGTGGGGGGGCTTCTCATGCCTCCTATGTATGCTGTCACTACCAGAGATATCTTAATTATACTGTTCAGGCACAACGCTAACAGTTTGTTCACTATGAAACATCATGTACACAAACACCAACTTGAACTTACAAGTAACAACCAAACACACGACAAGTTGTACATGAAGGAAACATCGTCCTAAATATACCAGTAAGGACGTCTGTAACCACTGAATACTGACCAACTGTAACCAGAGACTGAGCAAGAGACATTTAATTGTGGGAGCAGGGACATAACTTTAACATAATTTCCAGTATATATTTTGCAGTAAACAGTATTTTGCAGAAAACACAGATCCTGCTTAACAAAAATTGAATTCATCAGTGAGAAATGATCACACCATGAACTTGAAAATTGACAGAAGAATCGTATTGATGAAGGTCAGTCAGCTTGGTCTGAATTCAGGGGCCGTCTCCTTAAGAGGACGCACTTTATGCGACACACAAAGGCCAAACAAAAATGAGATGCTCTGTTCTACAGAGGATTTCCATCAGCAGCTTGTCCCTACTTACCGCTGTCACCTAGCAACAGAGCTGCAAATGGACACGATGAGAAAGTTTTAAATTCCCTTGTTTATTTTAACATGTGTACTGTTTGCTGTTTGTTTGAGTTGAAGCCTGATACTTAGATATAAAAGTACCGGATGTTTTGACTGGGCGCATTTGTTGGGTGGCTTTGAAGGACCCTTCGAAGTGGGACAGCCGAGTTGCACTGTTGTGTGCCTAGTCTTCAATTGCAGCCACTGAAGGATGCAGCCCCTAAATTGAAACACAGCTTTCTAGATGACAAGGACAACAGAACTGATTACTGTTCGTAAATAACTCCTCTGGATAACAAAAAGAGAAATTATAGCCAGTTCCAAGTTCTGATTAATCCCTGTTCACTCTCTGTAGATACTTTGCACATGTTGTTATTATGATGTGAAATATTTTTTCCATCTATTGATTTTAAGATTTTAATTATTGTGGAAAACTGTTCCAAATTTGAATTTTTTATTCAGGGACTTTTGCTTGAATTCATTTATTGGCATGTTTTGATTATTGGTGATAGATTTTGGTGGAATGTGAACAATGTGATCCACGATGGAAACTGGAATGAAATCCAATACATGGGCTTCATTACAGACTGTGTTTTTAATTTTATTCCATTCCAAGGATTAGAAAGTCTTAACAAAGGATCAGTGTCATCTTTTCAACAGGTAAGCCATAAGTAAACACACAGGCCTTTCCAAAAAATACAAACCTGTCTAACCGCCCATTGATCATTTCTGCCGCCTTTTCTCTACAACCACAATATTCATCTATCTTCACCTTGAAATACGCCAGAGGCATTTTCCATCATGTCAGATCTAGGTCTGACGCATGTATTTATATTATGATTTATTAGATTCTCTAATGATCACTCTGAAGTACGTAGCTTGTTTCTATCACACTTGAGTTGTCTAGCAACATACCAGTTGAGAGCTATGAAAACCAACTGGCATGTCAAAATAATTAAGTGATCAGGGGATATTCTAAATTCCTGCAATGTAGATTTCTCTGTTTTCCCCAAGAAAAAGATAGGAAATACAAGAGCCTGACCTCATTCTGATGGACAATACAAATTAACACTTGTTGACAAGACTTGCTTTTGTTATATTGCTTTGGAAAAATATTCATCAGTTGCAATGGTTGTTACGATAATTACATGGGAGCCAATAGCAAGACATCATTGTGTGATGAAGTGTGTGTAAACCTCAGTGAACAAGAATAGCTCAGCTTTTGAGCGTAGCAAGCCTTTCATGCAGTGATTACTGAGTGTGATTTTTATAGTTTGCTCTCTAATCATAATTAAAATCCAGAAAGGTTACTGGTTTGTGGTGCAACAGCAACATAGATTTGAACTGCAGGGAGACAATACAGGCACAGATGTCTCAATCCATTTTGCCATTCTCGACACAGATTCCGATACATGGACTTGGCGTTTCAGCCGATAATGAGCACCAACCAATGCATTTAAAAAAAATTACAACTAATGTATAGCTTATAACAGCTGTATGCTGCTAACTATGTGTGGATGTGATGATTGCTATCATTGTTGTATGGCCTGGCTCAGGTTAAACCCTTTGAAAAACGAATACGTAGAGAGAATAAATGACAGAACTTCAGAACTGAGATTAATACATCTATGAATACACAACAATTACCTCCTTTAAATAGCTGTTAAAGTGCAGAAAACTGTTTATTAAAAAATACCTTTTAAGTAGTTGTTCCTCAAAACGTTTGGCATATGGTACATCACCATTTTACTTGTGGGATTCTCCAGCATGAAAATTGCTTACATTTAAGCTAACTCTGGTTAACGCTACACTACTGGAAATAACTTGTCCTCCATCGCTCTAAAAACAGCAGTTTTTTACCAGTAACGGTGCAGCTGCTGTTTTGGAGTGGTGAGGAACAAGTCATTTGCAGGAAATGAAAATTGCAGTTTTATCCGAAGCGAAACTAATATACTTTGAAGTTGTGGTATCGGATCGGTATATAGATTCACATACTCGCTAATGACCAACCCTGCACTTTCAGCAGAATCAAATTTCCACTGCTGTATCAATTATATCTAAACTCAGGAACTAATTTGTCTGCAGCATTTTTTGTGTCCTTTTGAATTTCCACCGATCCAAATCCAATATATATTTAGGCAATTTCATAAACATATCTGGTGTAAGGAAAAATGTTCCCTTAATTCATGTTGGAAAAAAAGACTGAATGTTGAGGCTGGGGATACCTGCCAACCACAAGTTCAACCACAAGTTCAAAAAAAAAAGGAATTGCCAACTTCTAAAAAGCTTTCAGAGAAAAAGATCATGTTTATGTTCCAGTATTCGTAGCCCAACTGTTGTGGTTGGGTTTGAATAACAGTGGTTTGGCTCAAATCGCAAAGCATATAAACTTGATGTCTTCACTGTTTTGGCTGAACAGATGCTGTAAAACTTGCTTCAGCAGGAGGCCAGGCCTAACTATGGATACTAAACTTTGTTTATGGTGTTGTCATGTAAATGCTGGAAAAAGCTGCAGCACATGAACACACAGTGTGTTATGATAAGCTACAGTCAGCACTAATAAATACACTCCTGAAGAGAGTTTTCATTATATCAACTTTATGTTGGCTAGACGCTGGAGTGACAGTTCATGTTCATGTAGAAATTTAAGGCACGCCTGTTTAAAACATTACTTGTGAGCAACAAAATTATAAAACAAACCTACGTACTGCTTCACTTTAATTTTACCAGCTGACATTCAGTGAATAACAGAGGATGTTATTGAATTTTAGTGTTCTTGCTCTGCCAATCCTCTCTGCTCACTTTGTTTTAGCAACATGCCAACAGAGCGGAAAGAACTAGCTGTAAAAACTAAAATCTTAGTCCAAAAACAAGGATTTGATGGACATAACGTTTTTGATGATCTGCTAATTGGGCGTGGGTGATTTTGGCACATACGATAAAGAGATTGGCCAACATCAAAGCTCCAAGTTGTGGGTGTGGCAAATGGATGTGGGCAACCCAAAAGTTTGAGGATTTATAAGTACAAATGCATACAAATGAAATAACTAATTAGAATTTACCATTGACTCCTTTCGACTCCTCTTTTGCAGCAACTGTAATGAATGTCAGATCATCATGGCTTGAAAATCCATCCATCCATCCATTATCTGTTTGCTTATCTTGTAAGGATCACAGGGGACTGTTGCCAATCTGAGCTAACAGGTCGCCAGCATCTCACAAGGTCAAAACAAACAGAGATTCACTCTCACACCTCCAGTCAACTTAAAGTCCCAATCTACATTGTGTGAGGAAGCTGGGCTACTCAAAGAAAGCCCAGGCAGACAAAGAAAGAAGACAGAAACCCCCCACAGAAAGGTCTTTGACCGACATAGGATTCGAACCAAGAACTTTCTTGCCGTGAGGCGACAGTGCAAACCAGTGCATCACCATGTCGCCTTGACTTGATGACATCAAGAACAAAAATAACGGATTAACTTCCTGCGAAGCTCGTACTATGTTTTGCTTTGTCTTGTCTCAGATGCTGATATGATGTTTGTGTATTAGTATTAATTTTGGAATAATAATGTCAGATAACAAAGAGCCGTTGCAGACGTTTCAATGGGTTACTCTCTGGTAGACAGGAATAGACGGTGCATGGCTGTGTGGCACAGTTTTTATGTCGTCAGTGATAACTATGACTAAGTTTGCCAACATACTTTATTCCATGACTAAGAAAAGACGATGATGGGACAGCACCAATGACAGATTAGACGTTTTTCCTTCTGCTACTGTATATTGTAGAACTGCTGGTGGAGACTGGCTTTATTCATTTAAATTGGCCAGGTGATCCAAAATGTCTCAACAGTTGAGATTGTGTAATTGTAATTGTGACAGGACAGATTTCAACACCTGTTTCAGCTGCTTACGAAGCATCCAATCCAAACCAGTCTGGGTCCCCTGGTATAATTCATCTGGAGTGTGGAGCTCAGGATGTCACCTCTGCTGCTACAAACTTCTTGGCCTGGCGAGCAGTCTGGTTAGGAGGGCTGCCTTCTGCTATTAGCATGGCTCTGATCAGATTAAAAGAGTCAGGCCTTTTGCCAACAGAGAGGCACGAAGAGGGGGGAGTCTGGCCTGGCATGGTTTGGGTGAAGCATGGCACATTTAGCAGGCTGGAGTGACCACTGGTGCACCACATTTAGCACACTGTAATGATTATGACACACGTGGTAAAGCCTGTGCCAGTGAGAGGAAGCAGGGCATGTGTCTCAGGACATCACTGCTGCTATTTTGGTTTCACCCTTTCATTAGAAATCACTGACTTTTATTAATAATTTGTTTTAACCTTATTCTGATTTTGGTCAGTTGAAGTTATTTTGAAGAACACCATATATTATGAGGACTTTGAAACAGGAAAAGTTGTATATTCATAAACGATTTGTTTCATAATAATCGATGTTGCGAGCAGCTGATTGTCATCTCAGTTTCCTCCAGCTGATTTGTGGGGACAGATTTAAACAACTATTTCCATATTAACAAAGAAATGTCAATGGGACAGAAACTGCTTGAAAAGACAAACAGGAGTGAAAGAGGATTTTAATGATATGGAGTTAAAAAAGAAGGAGTGAGTGATTGTGTTAAAAAAGGATGAAGTGAAGAGATGGAATAAAAAGAGGGAGTGTGTGTGGAGTGATTGCAGCCCTCCCACAGCTCTACCTGTGGCGGAACAGATTGGACCCGCCACAGAGCAATCTGATTGCCGTGGCGACCAAGCGTCAGCTGACAGATGGCTGCCTCAAAGTGTAGGGCACCAGGCCGTCCGTAGCTTCGACTGATTGGAAGTCCATGCACACGCAACACCTCTCGCGCCCACATGCATGGACTGGTGGCTTCTGAAAGGAGAGGGACAACGGAGGACATGGTTGTTTTGATCTCGGAGGTGTCAGGCATCTCGACTGTCGCTGTTCCTGCAGACGATAACTGGCCAACTCCAAAATAAACAGATCCAATCTGGGCCACATCCACCGTTCACAATCTGACAACCAGATTCAATATGTGGCAGCTCCGAGGAAACAAGCGTGCACGAGTCACACTCAAGTGTTAGGGTATACAAATTAAGAGTTTTTGTTCCATCAATACAAACCTAATTTTGTATAATAGGGAAAGAAAAAGTATTCTGAAAAAATAAAGTAAGCGCAAAAATAGTGACTCCTGCTGAAGCTATGTGCTCTGCTGAAGAAAATCCTGGCGGATAATGTGACTGTAATTAATTCACAGCTTCATTGTTAAAAATAAAAATATCAAATTCTGATTGCTGTTGAATCAAACAAGACTGTATTTAAATATGGACATATCATCTCCACTACCTCCCAATCTAGAAATGATACCAAAATATCCCAGAGACAAACGCTGCCATCTTGCACTGAACATGTCATTTGAAGCCAGTGTCTGTGCAGGAGCGATTGGGGGAAGGGGCCACAGTGGCGAGGTACTATTGATACACACCTTTGACCAATCGTGAGTTAGTCTCAGATATCAATCATGAGATTTCGCCCTGTTTTTGTCACATTTAATAAGTAATCAAAAACAAGCCTGATCGAGAGCATGAACACTTGTGATAAGAACTACTATAGATATCAATCATTAGAAATGTATCTGTAATGGTTTGGTTTCGGACCGTCGACTGTGTATCTACACAGTTGATCTGAGAGATATACCCACTGCTAGTATCTGAAGATAGTGTACAACTATTATTACGAGTATTCTTATTATTTACTGTCATAAATCTTGTTAAGTAAAACTGGACTAGTATTGACTAGTGCCATGAGTCACCTGAGTTTTGCAACCGGTCTTAAACCACACCTTTAAATGATCTAACTCACATTCTTCAACTTAGACATGCCCCTGTTAGAAAAAAACACCCTCAAACAATCCACTCAGCAAAGTCATACAACTGTGAAATAGACAATAATATAGCATATCACAGCAGCCATTTCCCTGCACATTTCACTTTCTTTCTGCACCATTTATTCTCTGTTTCACTCTCTCTCTCTCACACACATGCACACACAAACACACAAGGCATTGGATCTCCGAGGCAAATGGGTTGCATGTGTCTCATGGCTCCCCAACACCTCCAGTTGCCATAAATATCTTGTTATGAAAGGCAGGTAATGAAAAGCGCTGCCTTGGTAATCCGTGACGGAAGGCAGTTTCATGCTAGTTTAGGTTCCATCATCTGCCTCACTCCTTCCACCACCCAACTGACACCAGGCCTTGTCTTTGGTACACGCTCTCATCTCCTTCTCTTTGTCCCTTTGCCAACAACCTGCACGGGTCATCATCCACGGGGCCATTTACGCATATTGCAAATGTGTTATTTGTTTTGCTTTTATTCAAATGTGTCTTTGTTGGTGACAGAAGCTAAGCATGGTAAAATGTATTGGTCTTCCTCTTCAACACTTTGAAATGAATGTTTTTTGTCTCTATAAGATGTTTCAGTGAGTTGTATATATTGAATAAATTGCCCTTAAAAAATGTTTTTTAAAGTTAAATTAGCACAAATTCTTAGCGGCTCATAATATTGAAGTAAATCATTGAAGTGCTCATTATATTGTGCGTATAAGGATAAACTTCCACTTATATACTTGCACAAGGACTCTGCAAAGCTTACACGTGAAAATATGTGATACGAAACCTACTCTTTTGATCTTATATTAATGTTGCTGTGGAAAAAAACGCTCCTCTTTTCACCTTGTTTCCTTTGCCCCTCAGTCAGTGAGGGAGTTGGCTGATCGCAGAGCGAGCCATTGATCAGGCTGGATTGGTGGAGACAGCAGCTCAGTGCTACGGCCCTCAGAGGAAGACCCTCTCACAAATCCTGGCAGCCCTTCCAACAGAATAGATAATTCTGGAGCAGCAGCTCCCACTTCACTGCCAACAAATTTACAATTCAAACATGGACCAAGGTGGTGAAGAGGGATGTTCGAAACACTCTGATTTGTTTTTATACAAAATTTTGGATACACAGAAGGCTCTACAGTGCAACTATTCAGAATTTAAATTGCTTTTCTCAAGACATAACCTTTTTTCTTTCATTTCTGAGTGGTGATACTTCAACTTCAAATGTACTAACATGAGTACATCACTGTAAAATGTGGTTTGTATCAGATATTATCATTAAACTAGTGTTTTAATTTAATCATTCAAAATAATACTACTAATAATAAACAAGCCGAGCAATAGATATATTTGTGCTAGTAGATTTGAATTTTATCTTGTCTGTAAATTTACAGTACAATATGTCTTCTAAACCTGGTTTAATAAAGTTAAATAATATTGGATGCCTGTTTATTAAGTGTAAACACAAACATAGCTTGTGGTTGAAAAAACATAAGAATAAGTCAAATGAAGCTGACATCATTAGACTATAGAGCGTAATAATTAATATTTCATACTCTTATCAGATGCCCTCTGCCATAGTGTTTTCATTGAGGATTATTTCTGCCCTCTCTCTTCCAGAGGCTGGAAATGAGTTAGAGCTGGGACTTAAACCTGCAGCTGGTTATTACTGTCCCAGGGAGAATAGAATAAAAAAGGAACTGATACTATATAAGCTGCTGAAGATACGAGAGGATACAAGCCGATTGCCTTTCCACACAACTCTAGTAAAATATATGCATTTGATGGTTGCAGCAGGCTTTGTGTGACCCGACATATTTTCATGGAAATATCTGTGTGTAGTGTTTGTTCAGGGGAGAAAAAAAACGTCAAAGCTTCAATGTTGCTGTCGTCAAACTACATCCAGACTTGGTGTTTATATGTATATGTCCACCCACTCTCTCCAGACTATGTTTATCTCTCACTGTGCCTCACAGCCTTCAGGCATGAGAGCTCAGGTTCCACTGCCCTCCCAAAATTGAAAAGCTCATCAGGAGATAATTCTGGGAGCTGCCACAATGCCAGCTATTTGCCACTGTCACCTTATCTTCCGGGCCTTTTTTTGCGCCCTGCTGCTCCTGTCCATGCCCTGGGGAAGACAGCTTAGTACCCATTCTGGCTACAGCAGCAGAGGAGAGCAGGGCAGCAGAGATCACTCATTTTAATAGGCCTGTCACATCTGTTTTTAGAACCTGCGGAGGTCTCCTGCTGCAGGCCCGTGAATGAAGTGACCCCAAAAGGATGTGACAAGCTGTGATGAGCTTGGGGAGAGGAGCTTTAGGGCAGAGGAGAAGAGGAGGGGATTAGATACAGGGTGAAAAAGTAAAAGGATTATATCAAAATCATAGGATCTAGACTATAGCACGCACTATGGTTTCAATTTCTTTTAGACTAAATTTGTTTTAGTTACTTTAAATTTTCAAGAGGAAAAATAAATTAATCTCTTAATACTATACTATTCTTACATCCAACACCCCCCCCCCCCCAAGTCCATGTAATTCAATTGAAATCTCCAGAGTGAAAATTTAAATGAAACAATTAAGCATAACATATTTTCAGATGCGATTGAATCGTAAACCAGCTCTTAGTTTGGGATAAACTGTAATTTAACGGGACAGGATTCTTTCAACGCTGCTCAGGTTGTGAAATCTGGAGGCAAAAAAACACCCTTGTAAACCATCATGACATTTTACGACACTTCATGATTTATAATCTAGCGTGTGCACTGTAAATATGTGAACACACCCCGTGAAGTGTTGATTTAACATTATGATAGAGGGGGTGGTATACACTTCCTTTTCCAACCTGTGGCAGGTAGTCATTATCTCTGTCGACGTCAGTTTGACTGATTGTTTTGAAGACAGTGGAGACGAGATTCCTTCAAACTTTGAAAAAATCTGAAAAAAAGAGTTGTTTAGAGGAATTCATCTTCGTTTACTCCAAATCATCCAGCTTCAGCAGCAATATCCTCTTTTTATCACTGTTTCAATTACACAATTAACACAAGACTGAAAGGATTTTCTATTTTTCCCATTTTCATATCACATGGTATTCGGCGATTTCATAGAAGTACAGGTGCAACATGTTATTTTTCCAGAGAGCAACACTGGCCATAGTATTTCAAAATGAATGGTTGTTTTCACAGCATCTCCTTGTTTTAAAATTCCAGAGTAGCGTCTTTGTTCCTTGTTTTCCTTACGCCATGCTCTCTACAGATTTCCAGGTTGCTGTCTGAATGGGCCCACATTAGTGCATGCCCTCTAAACATCAATAAGGGTGCTCTTATCTATGAAGAAGGAGGAAAAGTGCACACAAACATGACTGTGAGGGTAGCAGGCTCATGAGCATGCAGAAAGCTAGGAGGGACTCCATCTCATGCACAGATACACACAGTCAAGATGTAAGGAAATCTGATTAAAACAAAATTCAAGGATCTACGCTCAGGATTATGAAAACAAGTCTACAGGCATTTTGCTATGGTAACAAAAACTTACTAAAGTTTCTCTTATAATACTCTTAATACACAGAGCATCAAAGTGTATTAACAAGTCTTCCTACAATACAAAATATCATTACCTCAACCAAGATTACACAGAACCTACTGTACTGATTGGCAGAATGATTTTTGAATTCTTTATAGGGCGTCTTTTTTTACATGTTCATTCACTAGGGAATAATTACTGGATCTTAATGAAAAAAAATCAGGCTTGTTTGAATTTGAGGGGAATTTTGGGCCTTTGGCTGAAGTATGCGCTCTACTGAGTGTCTAGTTTTTCTTTACCATCCTAAATGAGTACTTTCTTCTGTCATTGACTTCCCATTTGACTGCTATATGATCACTAACACTGTTGTTCATCCCATCTGCTGTCCCTACTGTTGAAATATGGTAAGGTTAACACACAAATAGAACTTGCTAAAGCCTAGAGACAGATTGTTATTTTGTTTTGTTTAGAAAGTAACTTGGTTTGGCTTAGAACAAAACTGTCTGTAGGAAACAGGAAATGAACAGCGACCAAAGTTTGTTGATCCATTCCCCTCTACCCCAGTTCTTCTTTAACAGGGTTTGCGATGCCAAACACAACAATATGTTACTTCTGCTGGAGAGAGGAGGAGGAGTCTTACATCACATGGCTCTCAGGTAAAGATAAAAGTTAGTTGTGTTATTCATTTAAAAACAGCTTCTTGTTCTTGTGAGAATTATATCATGTATAGAGCCAGAAATCCTAAAAAACACCTGAAGGAACAGATGAAAACCACAGAAAAACTAGTGAAACATATATTTGACTGAAAAAGATATTTTCTCTGTCTATTTATAATGCAGTAGGTGGTTGGTGAAATTAACTCACAAGACAAATGTATATCAATACTGTTTCACTATAGTGACATTAAGATAAATAATAAAAGAGGATGATAGCAGCAGCAGCAGCAGCCATATCTACTGTCAGTGTCCTTGAACAGCTCACTGAACATGCTCGCTCAACTGTGAGTCACTTTAGACAACAGCATCTGCTACATGCCTGTAACACTGACGGCTTGTTAAGACGGACATTTTTGCTGCATACTACACCTTTTGGTTGATCTAACCATTCAAATGGAAGGACAAAGTTACCCGTCAAAAGTGTTCACAACACAAGCACAGCATATCTGTGTGTGTGTGTGTTTACCTGTGCTGACAATCATGCGGGAAGGTGTGTGGTCTGCTTCTTTCAGGGTCAAGTAATGAGCCATCAGATAAAGGCAACCACTGTTTTGGTATCATGTGCTTACAAGTGGCAAAACAACCCTTGTTTAATCATAGAAAACAAAACATGAGGGTATGGGAACGACTGCTGATGATAATCTGTGTATATGTGAGGCACGAACCCAGTGGCAGCTGTTCATTTCCATCAGAGCCTCACAACAATAAGGCACATTCCAGACTTCCTTGTACCATTTGATCGCTGGTTTATCGAGTGGGAAGCGATGGAATGATGGCTGTGTTTGAGTGTGTGTCTGTCAGAGGTGAGTGACGATCATGAGGGGTGGTAGCATCACGAGTATATAGTGGTGTGTGATCCTTTGAAAAAAACAGGCTAATTGAGGATTAAGAATTTCAGTGTGTGAGCCCGGGAGCACAAACAGATGTTACAATGTGCTTTCAACACAGACACTCTTATCTTCTACAAGATACAAAAACAGCTTTAAAGGCATGTTGTGTGTAGAACATCTCTAGCTTAGTGGTCAAATTTTCAATTGGCCGTCGCTGCAAATAACTTATGGGCTCTCACTAGTCACTAGTCACTACATGTCCCATTAGTCAGGAGCAGGCACTTACTATCTTTAGTCAAAGAATGTTATGCATCAAAAATACGAAGAATAAACTGTGAAGACAACATCAAGAGAAAAAAGAAAGACAGCTACGGCGGTTTGTGTCTCCTGGGCAGAGAGGAGGAGGAGGATCAAGAGCACAGGAAGAGGTGGGATATGACTGCTTTGTCTAACCTGTGGTTACAGCGGTTCTGACATGACAGGACAGAACATAGAGCTGCAGCAAACTACATAATTAGCCAGACAAGAGCGCTCTCATTTCACCAGACTACTGACTCTACCAGGCTTTATTGCTCTACATTTCTCTCTCTTTCTCTGCAGGTCACAAGTGCTGCTGCCAAACCACCTTTCTCTTCATTCTCTATTAAACAATCATGCACAAAAAAAACACAGACGAGCCCGTTACCTTAAGCTACATTCTCCCATTTTTGATCAACGCTGGGTGGCAAGGTGGTACAGTGGTTAGCACTGTTGCTTAACAACAAAAAAATTCCCTGCTCAAATTCCTCTGCAGTGTTTGTGTAGGTGTTTCTCCAGGTACTCCAGCTTCTCCCGCACTCCTTACATGGAGGTTAGGTTCACTGGAGACTTGACTGTAAGTGTGAATGGTTCTCTATTTTGGCTGTGCGATACACTAGCGACCTTCCAGGGTTTAGCCCGCCTCTCACCCAACATCAGCTTGGATTGGCTCCCGTACCCCGTTCAAAGAATAAGCAGTATAGATAGGCAGTGTGAATGGACTAGATGACAGACAGACACAACACAACTTATAGAAACTTTGATGACAAATTATGACTTTTTTAATGACTAGAATTTTCATAAATATACAACTTCACGAATCACAACAAACACACAGTATGTACATATATACATATAGCCTAATAAATGCAAATACTATAAAATATATTCTGTCAAACTCAACTCAGTATTCCTCAACTAGTGTTTTTATACCTTCAGATTTATGCTGTGATGCACCTTGGTCATATATTAACCTCCTGCCCCCTGCTAACAGCAATATGCACTGCTTCACCCAGGGAAGGGATAATTCTACAGTGACAAATCAATTTCTTCCACTCCCTGTCAGCTCTTTCCTCCAAACAGACGCTGGTTTTATAAGAGGGATTTCCTATAATCCACAGATATCTGGATGCCTGCTATCTCTCCATATTTCACTCAGTCCTCCAAAGCTCCTATGGTGCAGAATGGCAACCAGAACATACCTCTACTCCCTGCTCTCCGCCTAATGACGATGACCGACGCTAATACCTGAATGCCATGAGAATCCACAGTAGCCACGCAAGAAAAGTGGATGTTTATTTAGTCAAGGAGGTATTTCACCAGCAAAACTAAAAACAAGTAAAATACCATTTACTCTGTCTCTTAATGAAATATTGTGTAGTAATGTCGTATAATATTTCTGACAGATGAATGCATTAATGATTTAGGGCAAAAAGAGACTGATCTGATTGACTGCTTTACTCTTACTATTTATGCAAGTCTGACAACAATTCAAAGCTTAATCTGCAGTAGTACGACCCCCTATAGAAAATATTGACTCCCTCATGAATGTGCCTCGGAATAATTTGACATATTTGTTTTTACACTTCTATTTATGTCAAAGAACAAACAAATGTCTTAGAAAAAATAAATATTAAAAACATATGAATTCAATTATGTGACTATCATTGGATTGTATCTAAGGTAGATCTAGGACAGACGGTACAGTGTTCAGCTAACATCATGCGGCTCTTTGGAGTGTTGTGGTTTTGATGACAGTGGGTGTTCAAAGTGTGGGCTAAAGCAGAGCTGTTAGGAGAACTGTCATCTCGGGGACAATAGAAATATAAGACTCAAACCAATTCTCTCAGCAAGAGAACAAATCTTCGCCTGTCAGAGAGATGCGGGGAGGAAAACTTCATCCAGCTGACAGCCTGAGTGCCCCTTAATGGCTGTGACCTGGCTCAAGAGCGCACAATAAAAATACAAGGGCTGTTCTATTGTTCAAGCTTCCTGTTCTGAGTGACATGAGTGTCTGCTTTTAAGACACTGGGCCTTGAATGTGCACCTGGGCCCACAGAACTAAATAACAAAGCCCTTGAGGGTACTGCTCTCAATTTCCTGACAAACCGTTGGATCCGAAACTGTCAAACCTTATTTATCCTGCTATGTAAATGATCTTTAAATGTATGTGATATTGATTTAACTACCTTGGTTAGGAGTAAGGCAGTTCTGGATGAGTTTCTGATAATGTTTCCCTTAAGTATAAAGTATCTGTATATGTATAACGTTGAGCATAAATGAGCTGTAAGACATACACAAAATATATTAAAAAACATGACATTTCTATGGTTTGTCACATCCAAACCAACAGTCCAACAGAAATTAGGTAACTTCAAGCATCGGTACCAAAAGCTACTAAAACCTTTCGATTGGTGCTTTAAATCAATGAATGATCAATGATTAATGATCACATTCGCCCCAACAGGGCTACATTTCCTCATATAGCATACATTTTGACAGCATTTTCCAATATCCAAAATATCCACACCTTGTTTTCATAGACACCTGAAGAAACACAAGGCAAGAGGTTAAGAAAAGGTTGGAATTGGTTTAACTCTGACACAACTGCCAATTCATAGCAATTGGAAAACAAAATAATTATGGTTTGGGTTGGGGTGAATGAAAACAAGAGAAACGTCAGTATGTCAAAACAGCTGGAAAGGAAAACCATACACTTAATCAAGTGAAATCACTGACACTTTCATGATGTTCCCTAGTTTTCAAAGGAAATATGGCCCCATGCCATTTCACCTTCTATTTCAGACTAAACATCCAAAGAAAACAAATGGAAGAGTGGAGTCCCAGAGAGACTCACACTATGTAAGCAAAACTGCATTCCAGGAAATAATAACTTCGCTGACGGCCTGAACACAGAAACAGTGATACACGGGCACTTCAAATCACCCTTTTCCTGTTGAAACCACTAATAACATCTGAGGTATTCCTCTTTATGAAACCCACACGTCTCTCCACAAAGAAGGAAGAAAACACTACACCCTAAGTGAGATTGCTTAGCAATGAATGTGGCAGTGGTAGCGATGCAATTTCTATAAGCACACTGAAAGTCTCTTAAGAATGTGAATACTTAGCGATTTTATTGAAGTCATGATGGAGGAGGACAATAATCATGAGGTCTCTAAAGAAACATTGCAGCCTAATAGAACAAAGTACCATTTAATGTGAGCTGCCGTATTTTTCATTTGTCATTTGAGACAATTGGGATAATTTCCTCGTAACTGATTATTCAAAACTCACTGGGACGCTTTGATGTTGATTTTAACAAATGTCTTTATTCAATACTTTTTGCACCACAAACCATATTCCATATATATTTTTTTTTGACTTTTACATGCAGTCTGTTCAACAAGAAGCTAAGAAAACCTGAATGGAAAACAAAATGTTTTTCTATAAAAATACAGGGTACTGGGCCAAAATGTTGACTAGGGATAACTTGAAATAATTAATGACGGGCATTAGTAGATTAAAATTTGGCACAATATGCATCTGATTTGCGAGCTCTCTTTCCTTCAAGACCTCACCTGCATATATGTTATATCAGTGCACCACAGTATCTCGGACACAGACAAATGACCTGTATCTGTCTTGTTGATGCCAATGAAGTGAAGATTTTTTTAAAACCCAACAAACAATTTCCTTAAATTACAGTTATGGTTAAGGTTAATTTATGCTCAACTTTATATATAGATATATATGGAGATGAATGGAGCCTTCTGATGCACATATTCTTTCTAATTCCATACATATTTAGCAGTTAACACCGGAAATCTTGGGGGAAAGTGTAGCCAAGAGAGAACTTGGCCATGAGAAACAAATTTCAAACAATGGCAGAACGTTTTGAGGAGATACTTTTATAGTTGACAAGTATGACCAATGCTGTTTTTACGACAATGCCTCTTTCTTAAGAGGAACATTATCACAACCTCCTCCACTGTCACCGTTTGTTGTTGTCAGAAACACTTGACTCTGCGCTGCCCTCTAATGGGTGTATGGCTAAACAACTATAGCAAGGTAAAGGACACATTGAAGTATGTGAGCAATGATGGTTACATCATTTCAAATGAATGTATCTCTTTTCATACATAAAAGCAGCATGAATTAGCTTTTCAGAGGGGATTCAGTATTCAGTATTCAGTATAGTGGCTGGAATCAGCACAAATAGCAACACTATATATATTGGTATTAGCTGGACAAAACCATGCCACATAAAACACTATTCCTTATAGTGACTAGTCTCATTTTGCTGTTTATCACCATAATGTTGAAGCATGTTGAGAAGCACAACTGAACAGAAACCTATGGCAAAATTCTGTCCATATTAACAGTAAAAATATACCAAAATGAACCCACCGTGATTTGTAAAATGCATCATTTGTGTTCACTCCCTGTGAAACTGTGCTCCCCAACATATAACCAGGAGCATCCTTCTTCCCCATGAGCTACAGTCTCCCAGAAGAGCCCTTGTATTTATATCTGTTGTCAGTGCAGGGCTTGAGAGCCCTCCTGGCTCATAAATCTGGCCATGCTTACCAAGCACAAATTTCCCCCTCATTAGAGCTCCACACCCTGTGGAAGGGCCTGAAATACACACCAGTTTTAAAGTCATGCCCATCAACCAGAGTGTAGGACTCTATCGGAGGCACTGACATCCAATCTTAGATGAATATAATATTTCACAAACAAAATTAATCGCTGAGCTCTTGAAGACACTAGTAACTACCTTTCATCACGTAAAATCCGTAGTGAGCAGCTTATTCCAAGAGTCATTCAACAACGAATAACTAAAAATGCATCGTATTGCATATTTTTTTCTCTTCTACATTTAATGATTGTGGTATAAAGTCACAGCTCAGGCGATGTCCACTTTGATCATCATACTCGTTTTAGCCTTTATCCTGCTCCAGTGTTGCCCTGTGGGTGGATACACCCCATCTTTAAAGCCAAACTAGAGCCACAGGGAGGTCTGGTATAAAATAGGCTCAATCTGTCACCCCCTCTCCACCTCCCACACTAAGCCCTAGTCCTTCACTCAAGCTTCACTCTCTTCTCTCAGGGGAAACATGTATGTTAGAGACAGCAGGTGTGAAGTGAGATTAGAAAGCACAAGAAGAGGAGGAGGAGGGCAGGGAGGATGATAATGGGAATGGAAGGAGAGAAAAACACAAGGACGATGTTGTGCCTTTGTCTCACTTTGTATGCAAGCAAGTTTTGTTTAAGTTAATTCTGTATGCCCATGCATCAGCTGTGCACATTCACATTCACAGTTAATAGCTTTTGTTTCTCCTCAGAGAATGTCAGTCACTGGGCCAATGTGATGGACAGCTTGGTGGCTGGCACCGGAAGATGAAGAAAGCTCCCAGGCCATCCACTCCTCAGAGCAGCAATTATCTCCTAGCCTCAGCCCCACACCATGGGCCTGCATGAGAATGAGCCCGGGGCCATGCCTCAACGTCTGGCATTCTGTCTTTGGAGATGCAGACCACGTACACATATACATGCACATAGTTTCTCGAAACTGACCTGCTGGAACTGCTAAATGTATGAAAAATGCAGCATGTCAGCAGAGGTTTAATGTGGGAAGCCTGGGGCTAGAATTGAATTTACAGAAATTGACAGGTGAGGCCCTTTGGCCAAGAGCAAGACCAGGTAGGCATTTCTGTTGCAGCCCGAGGGTAAAATACAAAGGCAAAATACCTGTATCACGTACCTGTATCACAAGTTTTGACACAGACCACGGACCTAGAGTGGCCTACTAAGTATTGTTACTCCTCAGGCTGTAGCAGCTCAACAAGCTGACTTCTTCATGTCTGTGAATATGATAGAAAAATTAGGTCCAACTTAGTGATGCTGAGTAAAGACCAAACTTTTAGATCCCCTACATTAATTTACAATTTAAAAAATTGGATGGTACATTCAGACCTTTTGTCTGAAATAACCAACCTACACAAAAAGTGAGATAAAATCTTGTTTGACTTGTTTGGCATATAAATAAACTACAGCAAATATTAGCCTGTTTACTTGCTTGCCCGGCCCATCACTTTCTTTACTGTTTTGTGTTTGTGCCCAGAACAAACAGTATTTCAAGAGAACGCTTTTCAAACAGCTGAGGACGCTTGTACTTCCCGCCCATTTCCCCAGAGATAAAACAAACAAACATTTCACAGCTGCTCTTTCTGTTTACAGCTGACAGGGAATTGAAAAGTTCTCAAGCGCTGTGATTCTTTGTATGACATGAATTAAATCAGATGTATGAGAGAGGTGTGGAGAGTCATGCCAAGGAAACTGGTCAACAAAATGTAATAACACGTGTTCGACTCATTAGCACAGAGAGCATGGAGAAAAAAAAAAAAGACTGTTCTTTGTGCCTTTCCAATTTATATGAGCCACTTATCCATCCAATCATTATCTATACCCCTTATCCTTTGAGGGTCTAGGGGGGTGGCTGGAGTCCATCCCAGCTAAAATTGGGCCAGAGGCGTGATACGACCTGGAGAGGTCGCCAGCAAATCACATGGCCAACATACAGAGACAAACAACCATTGACAACTACTGTCATTCTCCAATTAACCTCACCCCAATAAGCATGTCTCAAGACTGTGGGAGGAAGACAGAGTACCCCGAGAAAAACCATTCAAACACGGGAGAACATGTAAATAACAAACAAAGGGCACCAGGCAAGCTGGGATTTGAACTTGGAACCTCCTTGCTTTGTGCGACAGTGCTAACCACTCCTGCCGGCCTAACTCACCTACTTACATGAAAGTATAGAGAAAACTTAATAAGTAAAAAGCACATTTAAGTTTTTAAGGTTCTTGCAAACATTTAATATCAGCTGATACTGGATTTGTGCGGTCATCACATTGGTGTCTAATGGACATAATGGAATATAATATTCCCCCATAAACATATAATTGTTGGCTGGCACGCTACTTCAACAGCAGAAAAGATGTGATAGAAGCAAAACAAGAGCTAGCATTGTTATCCTTGGTGAGTTAAGGAATAAGGTCTACTGGATGCTAACGCTGGCTATATAGCAATAAAAAAAACTACATCTGACTGCTTCAAATATATTTAAAGTGGGAAATAAGTGGGACATTTTAAAGTTTAAAACAAGTGAGAGGCCTTTCCGGTGGAACAACTATGTAATGGAGATATTAGTTTTAAACTACCTCAATTTCTTTTAATTTATTGTTGAAATACATTTGTACTGCTTCTGTTTCACTGAACAAAATACAAAAATGTTAAGTTTCATATGACCATTAGCAATGTAACACACTGTGAAAAGAAGTGAACATTCACTGATTTCTATAGTTGCATATTTTTAAGAAAGGACATTGTTTGTGGATACCGACAGTCATGATTCAGGGCAGACCATATCCTTAAACACCTGCCGCTCAACAAACGTTTCCTTACAGATAAGCAAGGAAAGCCATTTCTCCATTTGTCACATATGTAGAACCGGTGATCACAGAGTGCGTTGACTTTTCTGATGATCTGATGGTCAGTGAACTTGTTGCACAAAATCAACAAAGCTCTTCTTTGTTTATGTCATCACTGGGTGACTTCTAGGAACAGAATGGTGGCAAAATACATACTTTTGTCAACAGAGCAAAGAGGTTAGCTTTCATCTATTAGCATAGGGTTGCACTGGGGGAAAATGATTACTTTGTTGAATTGTCACAAAAAGACAAAATAAACACAGCAGAGGTAACGGCAAGAATTTGACAGCAACATTGACTCCAGCAGAGAAAAACAGGTAATAAGAAGAAAGCTGTGTCTTTCTTGGTCAAACAAGGAAGCGCCTGAGGCCAGAATGAACACAAATTCCTTTCTCTTTGTTTTTTCTTCCCCTTTCCTTTTGTGTCTACAAACTTTATTGTTGCTGCTGTGTACTGTGCAGACAGAGCTGACAGAGAGATGACACTTAGCACACAGAAACACACATAGCGACTCCTGCTTCTCTGTGTGCTCTGCTAATATTTGCTCTGCCAGCCCGAACACTGCCACTATTGAGTTTGGCCATTCAAAATAATGTTTGACTAGTATTAGAACAACAGTGAGGGAACACTGTCTGGGCAATAAGGCCACTACTGCTCAGGCTGTGGCCCAGATAGAAAGGGGAAGACTGAGGGTGTGGGCTGATGGCTCTCTTTTCACACTGGTTAAACATTTAGTGACTCAGTGTTTTTTGTGTTGTTGGTTTTTCTTTGTTCAGGCCCCTTTGTGTTTGTGTAGGTGTGTGGTTTGACTAATGCTGCGTGTGGATGTGGTATCCGACATTTCACTGGTTTCTTGTTTGTCACATGCAAAACAAAGTTGTGAAGACTAAAAAAACCCAGAACAATCAGATACACGTGTTATCTCAGGTGTCAGTCACAGAGCTATTCTCAAAATCGAAAGACTACTGCGAATGTTTGTGAAGAAAATTTTACGAAAAATCAGATCAAATCAATCATCCAGCTGTCTGGAAAAGTTAGGTTTTGTGGAACAACCTGGTCTAAGAGGAATTGCTTTGACTTTGTGAAACATTAGCCTGAGTTTGTGTTGGCTCAGGTTAAGTGTTTACAGTCTTTGATAGCCAGCAAGCGGAGTTCACCGTCCATAGGTCTGTCATGATCATCACTAGCGGAGCCCATAAAAGCGTACAAACAGGTTAATCAGTGTCTACCGCTTAAGTGTAGAGCCAACAAAGTGTGCCCCTGCTGCAGTGTTTCCTCTATAACAAAGAAACCTGCTCATTTTTCCTACACCCTCAATATAAAATGTCATGAAAGATGAATGAGTGTAAAACTCAGCTAATGTACAGGCAAAGGGAAATTACAGCGTTTAGATATGGCTCTCAGAGCGACAGGGGTGGGGACACAATAGGACAGATGCACAACATCAGCCACCACAGTGAGCACCTTTCATGGTTAGTGCTGCCATCTCCTGGTGATGATTTAGTATTCATAATATTTTAGCACTGTATGTTAATAATGATGTTTTTCTTTCCAGATTTACTCAAAAATGTATATGTAAAGTTGGGTGTTTTTCAATAATTACACTTTTGATAAATAGGAGTTAATACTGTGATTTGACTCAAGGAATTTCACAAATATCAAGTCATAAGTCACAAACTAGGATATGCAAATTATTGCATCAATATAACATAATACCTCACAAAATGTTCTGATGCGAGCACCTGCGACCGATGGTCGCAGCAGTGCTAAGAGTGGAAAAGTTAGTCTAGGGTCCTAACTATAAACATTCTCCATGTGAAACAGGGCATTTTGTAAAGAGAGTAAGAATGCACGTTTTATTAGTAGAATCTTTCCCACTGTAGTGCAGTGATGTGCAAAATGTCTGATAAATATGATCTAATATATACTGCTCCACCTGCTGAAATCTCCTGCTTCAAATTTACAGTGTTTGTCAGATGAAACATGGTCAGTAACAACAGTGTCACTGCACAATATCATTTCCTTGTAGCAGCTCAGGCAATTATTCTTTGAGTTTGGCAAACACTATGACAGTTAACATTTTATTGCTGGTGGAGTCTTTTTTCGAACAATGACACCACCTTACCGTTTTTTAACACGTGACTACCAATAAAATGTTCAGACAAATATTTGCTTTGGCAGGCCATGACAGCCTATCAGAACAATGAAAGTCATTGGCCTTATTAAATGGTTTATAGATGGTCGATGTGTTTTCTATCCAGTAGGTGAAAGACAAAGGGCACAGAAAGGAAAAAGAAGTGTTAGGGAGGGGAGCATATGATTACACTACACTGTAAAAACATTTTAGTATGAGCTAATAAAGGTACTGCAGGACAAACAGTACAGTAGGACTAGCTGAAATGTTATTACAAGCTGGATTTTTTTTATAACAGGCTCAGCCTGCCTGCACCAAAACCATTGTCCTCATCCAGATTGAGTGTTGACATATTCACAGTGTTGGCTACTCTGTCAAAACTGTTGGTTTATTTTACCCCTGTCTGATCCTAGGTTGCAGTCAAAAAGTTATTTTTATAGCTATCACTAGGCTAAGGAGTATTATCATTTCTGGAAGGTATTTATTTTTAATTCAATTTTACATTAGAAAAAGTAGCATCTGAAATGAAAGCTATGTCATTTCAAATACCAAATTACAGTGGTTATTGTGTGAGCTCTAATAATCGCATTCAATGTGACACTGCTGGCTTAGTGAATAAGAATTTTTATTTTTTTCAAACAAGGGCTAAGAAAGAAAAAAAAACTTGGTATACTATTTTCTTGTAACCATTGTGAGCTCAGATGAAAAGGAAAGCAATTATGTCTCTTTTGAAAAGCCACTTGGACAGCTCTTGTGGCAGGCTGTGAGTAGCCCCACTCATACATGACTCATTTGTACTCATTTTCCTCCAGCGACTGAAAATGCACCACACTCTACTGCTCCTGCCAGCTTTTGGTGCAATTATACTCCAGGCCCTCTACACACTTATCGTCTCCATGTGGGGTCAACTCAGGCACAAATAACCACATGTTTTTAGAACCCAGCACTGTTGGAGCAGTGTATAGTGCATTTCAAAAGAAAGAAAACCAGTGTTCATACTGAGGGTCAAAATATGCCGCAGATAAAATTAAAGCTGCTTTCAGACATTCATTGAAGTCCGATCATTATCTTATATAATATCAAAAAACGCAAATATCCAAGTAGGCTGCTTAGGACATTTTCTGGAACTCTTCATGCCAGCGTCCTAGTGAAATGTCCAGAAAATGTTAGACAGAGCCCATGTGAGAATACAGCAGGATTATCATAGCGTGCCAGTAGGTGTTGGAATTATGTTTCTTACACTATGGATGCTAAACAATGATCTTGATGTCTATCCACAGGATTACACAATTCCTTTTTTTAACAGGCTTGAAAGCAAATGTTCTTGAGCCCAAACCTAAGGTTACAATGGAGAGTCAAATATCTATCTTTATACAAAGGCTAGAATTTGGAAGCACCGCAAACTCAGGTCAATAGCACAGTGAGAAATATGCAACTCAAAAAAACAAACTTAGATGTTGTGTCAAGTTCACTTATACTGTAAGTACGATGATTCGAAATGGCAGCACATCCCATTTTCACTGTGATCCTTGGCAACAGTGATTCATGTGTTAGATGTTTTACTCTATAGGCTTTGATAATAAGTGAGACCACAGACATTTAGGCCTGTCTCTGATTTTGAAAAGCACATTATATAGATTTGTCAGTTGAAGTCTTTGCTCAGCTGTAGCTTGGTGGATCAAACACTGACCTATTTTCCAAGTAAACACGATGTGCACGTGCAGATAGTATGTCTGTTTCGCCTCACCCTAAAGTAAATCACACTGACAGCTAATAAGGGCAAATGTGAAGAGGGCTTTCATTTGCAGCGGTTTCCAAGAGGAGAGTTAACCATTAATATCAGCTATTTACAGCTAGCAGTCATTTTTTTGGGCCCTAGCCTCTATGGTGGTGTCAGTCTTGGCCCAGTAACTTAGGGTGCTGTCCCACACTGTGAGATAGATCAGCCTCAAAGATAGATAGGATGGTTAAAAGAAACATGAGGTTGTTTAAGAAGTGTTTCAAAAAAGAGGAGAACTAATTATAATTTAAACAAAAGACAAAGTCTGCAAAACCAATTAGGGAGCTGGTTTTGTGCTTGGTTTCATATGGTAACAGACTAAAGCATGAGAAGCAGAAGGGATGCAAACCAAAGAAAAACTGCTGATACAGGCGCTGTGGCACTAAAGTTATGATGCACCGACACTTGACTCATTTCCTTTGAATGTTAGCCAGTCAAGGCTTTACATGTACTCTGACCTTGTACATATCAGCTTTGCTTTTATTAGCTCAATAGAAACGGGGGAACATAATTGCCTTTGTGAAATGATAAATAAGTGACTTATTCTATGATTACAAATACGCTGGCCCTTTTTATTTGCCTTTTTCACAGCTACAAGGTACATCAAATGCTTCAATGCAGAGTGCATTAGATTAAGCTGCTTCTAGTGAAAACAGCTTTGCCTTTTGAAGATAAAAAAAAATGGTTGAAATGTTGTGTGTGACTTCAATCTAATCTGCTTATTTAAGTGTGTTGTCAGACATTGTGCCTTATACTTAAATGTCCGGTTGGACTTACCTGAGGTTAAATTGTTTTTGGGTAGTGCTTTAGCTCTCAGACTAAAAAGAGATGAACAAAATGTGATGACTTTCTTATTTCAGCCGACCAATCACACAGTAAATTGTATTTTTACTCATTCAAATAGCAGAGCTAAAATGATCAGTTTCCTGAGGGCTTGATTCTGAAAATGCTGGTCATGAATGATTTCCTGAAATTATAATTTATATTTGCAAGCATGAGTCATCATAGGCAGAGAAGCAGTTCGAGTTAAGGGGACATTTTAAGTCCATCTATCTCAAGTCTATCTTCAACCTGCATTTTTGCATTGAGACAACTTTGTGAGCAGTGAATTATTATTTGAACTCTGTCTAAAGCTTCTTTTTGATAGAGTGTAATGGTTTAATGCCACTGCTTTCACACATGCACTGCAGTGAGAAAGCAAATGTTGACATAATAGTAATTAAGACTTCAAATGGAAAGATCCCTGGTACAAAGTCTGTGTGGTGTCACGATGTGTAAATAGAGCAGGTCATCAGCCGGAGAATTCACATCAAGCGTGTTGGCTCGTTGATGCAATGTCTGTCTACATCTCTGCCACCCCTCACCTTAGCCAAAGGGCAAAAACAATAGGTAAGAACAAGTCTGACGGATGAGGTGTGTCGCACATGTGCAAGGACACCTGCCTGGCCTGATTCTCCACTGTTTAGAGTTCACATGAGGATACAGCCTCAAATCGGAAACACATTTAGTTTTAAACTAGAACAGTCACACTGCTAACTATCATCCAAAAAATACCAACACCTCTCTCATTTGACATGACTGAAGCTACAGGCTACTTTTTTTTTCAAACTGTCTTATTATATTTTATTTTCCTAAGAGGTAAAGCAGCTACTGTTGTTGCATCACCAATGCCTGTATGTGACTTGTAGGTTCAGTAAACATTGTCATTAAATATAATATGTTTGTTAATTATATGACACCATTATCAGTGCAATTAAAATGAATAAGACACAACTAACAAGCTAGCTGCATAACCTGACATCCATTTCTGGAAGCTATTTTTGGTGTAGGAAACACTCCACAAACCACAGAAGCCATTTTCTCAACTTCAGGTAAATATCAGAAATCCTGTGGTAAAATAAAAGAACAATTTGTGGTACTTGGCTGTACATAGAAACTTTAGAAGCTAATGCACTGTGCAGTGATGAAAAGGGAAAATGTACATAAATAATGTCATTAGATGTAAAAAAAAAATCAGGACATGACTTTTAAATTATTTTGTAGTGGTGTATAGACGCCACAACAGAGTTAAAACCTCACAACTGAAATGTAAAAGAAGAACTGGAGTTTAAAACAAGGATGATGAAGAACAAAAGAGAGCAATAGAAATTCATAGTAGACCTTAATGAGTGCGGGTAGATAGAGATCAGTCTAAACACTGTCATCACAGAGACCACAGCCAGTAAAAAGTCGGCCTGGGATTCACAGCGCCTTAGCAAAACCACACCACCGACAGCTGCAGAAGCTAAAGGCTGTGCCAGGAACACGAGGAAAATATCCAACCCACTTTGGCTGAAAGTGTTTATCCCTCAACAATGCCTTCCAATATTTTCTGTGGATGCAAAAACCCAGAGCTTTCATTGTTCTTGGCAGGGACCTTCATATCCTGGTTGGTGTTGACAAGAAACTGGCTTAACAGCAATCACTTGCAAATGTATTTATCTTTTATAGCTCATGATTGCAACGGTTTTCCACCAAGGATTAAGCCATGGGGTGTGAGTTAAGGCTTTTCTGTGGGATTTTGGAGCTGATTAATTTCACTTGTATCTTGTATCATCTATCATATGTTTATAATTTAATATGCAGATGGTGATGAAAGGAAAAAACTGTAAGTTACTAGTTGGCCACCATGTGCTGCCAGAACATTTTCAGTGCACCTTGTCACATGGTTCTGCGTCACATACCAGAACTGGATGTTAACTGAGTAATTGTACAATGGAGCACCTCTTTGAGGAAGCATCTGCACTGTTTTGCAACCTATTTCTTTAGGTGTTTTCCTGAAATCTGTCGCCCATGTGTAGCTGTAAAAAGATGAAAAGGTGACCCAGTACACGACAATGAGCTGTTCTAACAGTTGGTGTTAAACGGAGCAATGGGACACAAAGGAGGCCTACAAGTGAAACAAAGCCAGATTAGCACATTTCTCTGCTCTGAATGTAAATACAGAAAGCATATTTCTGTGTGGATAAAGGATAAGGCATCCTGTAATCTATTTATAGTATTTGTTTGTATTATATTTGTTCTCTAGCAGATAGTGGAGCGCTGCTTGGCGGTAGCATTCCTGAATGAGATTTTGTACAGTCAAAAATCAAAATAATGGAAATGGTATTATGACTTCGCCACAAGCGGATGCATTTTGCAGCTTCTATTTCATAATGTTACCAATATGGTGGTGTATAAACCCCAGCACATTCAGGAATGGGGATTATGGTTACGGCAGAGTGATGCATAAATCCGTGGATGCAAAATATTGTCACAGTTTATCTTCTCCATAGTTTGTGCTTAGCTTCAAATACATTAAAAAGTATATTTTTAAGATAAAACACTGAAAAGTTGTATTAAAAGAATGTATTGTGCTGTATTAGTCTTTAACCAAGATTAACCAGCAATAATCCACTGTTTAAGAGTCGACAGCAATGGTAGCTCCTCACTAAGTCTTATTTATGCACGACGGTGCTTTGAGCTAAATGATTAAGTCTGCAAGCCAAAAGGCTCACAATGATGATGCAGACATGTGGACTATGCTGGTTTTGAAAGGGATCTATTGGCTGATATTTAATATAAATGAATCCCAGCTATTTTTTCACTGGTGAGTTTCATCTAAACTGCACAAATTGTTGTTTCGTTACCCTAGAATGGCCCCTTTGTATTTTAACACTATGTTTATATCAGGAGGGCCCCCATGTTTTTTTTACAGTCGTCCAGACTGGACAAACTAAACACCTTTTGAGTTTTCATAACAATTGAAGGCTACCACTGTTTTTTTATGTTTGAATGGGGAGGGGAAGGGGAGGGGTCTTCAGCTGCAACATGCAAATTCACCACTAAATTCTACACACTGAACCTTTAAACTTGTCAAGTCAAAACCCAATATTTCAGAATTAATAAGATGAGTTTGATTCAGGAAAACAAACTCATGAGTTCAAACTCCAAAGAACAGGAGTCAGCAGAATGTGTATTCTGTAATTGGAATAACAGCACAGTTTAGGTCGAAGCTATGCGTCTGCTACAGTTAACATCATTGTAATGTATGTTTACGTTAAAATGAAACATGGAATAGAATATAACCCTATATCGTTTTGGTTTTTAGAATAATGTCAACCACTTTGTATGTAGACTTGATTGCTTACCTGCTACACCTGAATAGAAATTAACATTGTATAGTTTATGTTGAATGTTTGAGGTTTTAATGTATTTACTTAAAAAAATGCACTTGCACGGACAATCAATCAGTTAATGAAACAGAAACCTTTCCAAGCATAAACATGATCCTGATGGCACAGGTCAGACATTCAAAGGAAATTCAGGAATTCATATCAAACAATTTGTATTTAGAATACAGTTGCATACAACCTCATGAAAATAAGGTATTAATAACTCTTATTGAATGCATTCACAGTCCCAGAGTACACTTTCTTTTAATGACACACTGCATCACTCTGAATTAGGTTATATACCTGTATATGGCCTGGGAAACTTAAGCTTAAGTAGTTTCTTCAAAAGGAATATAAGAAAGTGTCTATCAGTACATAATACAAAAAAGAGAAACAGGCAGATTAGCTTGTAGTCGTCTGTAAATTGTTTGACCTGATTGGCAGGCCAGAAGCGGCAACAAAGTTCTTGAGTAAAGAAAAACATAGACAGTTACACACTGTCACTTTAATAAGACATTAATCATCATAGGTGGAGACTGCCAAAACCTGGTTCCAACCCTTCCCCAGACACACTGGCAATGATACAAGCACTCAATATCAATACTCACTCCAGTCCAGTTTCAGATGAATGTTTGATGCTAAGGTAATGAATAGAGACCAAGAAGGTCATTCGAATGGCAACTCCATCAAGAAGATTTTTAATCAGATGGAAAGGCTCTCACTGGCTAACAGCCAGTCAGTAAAGGGCCCATGTTTCCTCAGTTGTCCCTAAATTACAATAACACTTAAATGTTAGTTTTAATGCTTCAAAATAGCCATTAGAACAGGTTTTTGATAAAGAAAGAAAAACAATTCAGCCAAAGGTACAAAGAGAGCGCTCTAGTACAATGTTAAAGTTAATTAAAACCGTCAGCCTGAAAACAAATTATTGGTTTAGAATCTGAGACCAGGTATTGCCAGTTATAAGTACTCAAAATGAATTATACTGTACATCTATATCACAACACAGACATTAGCGCCACTGCCACATTTCAAAACAAGTTTGCAAAGTAAGACTGTTCTCACTGGGAGTGCTGACCACACAGTCACCTTGACTGCTGGCGAGGCATGCTGGCTCACACCTTCTAAACAGACTCTATCTTGATGAATCAGCCACAGATTTTTAGTTTATACAACAACATTTTCACCTGATGTTTTTCTCCGCTTTTGCCAAATGTTTGTGCAAAATATATTCTGGGATACTTGGCTGTCATAGATCTGTCACCTCCCAATGCAAGCAAGTGAAACAAGACCACATGTGGGCATTTGGATTGTACTTAATTATATACACAAAGAATTGGAACTGACCAGTTCTGGAGGATATCTACAGAAAATTTGTATGCAATCCATCTGCTATCATAGTTAAGAACATCACCGTCCTAAAAGCATTGCCACCAATGTGGATAAAAAAATTGAAATTCAAAGTAGGCATCACATGACAGGGTTTATCTAACACCAACCACTTGAAATTAGATTTATATTATATTGTTTATTAGACAAGATTGAGGTCTGGAATCAAGTCCACTACTAGACAACCAAAATGTTGATTATCTCGGCCAACAAGAGCTTACATGACAATTCTCCGATTGCTGGAGCTCATCAATTTTCCCCCATTCCAACACATTAGCTCCCAGACAGTTGTTCCTCTGACATATTGAGATATGGTGCAAGAACTGTGCTCTGGGCAACAGATGATGTGCAGCTGAAGCACTTTGCTAATGTATTATTTAGGAAGTGCCCTCGCTAATTGAGTTTTAATGTCAGTGGCCGCTCTCCCACATGAGTCTGACCGAGCACAGGGGAAAGTTTAGATCTTGATAGATTACAGCTGGCCACTGGTGGTAGCTCCAAAGGTCATGGGTGCCACTTGGGGCAACCACCATAGCCTCAACCGTATTTAAAAGTAAATCTGTCAAAGAACAATTTACTTGTAATTTAAAATTGCAGACCTTACTGACATTTGATAAAGTAAAGTGTGGTATATATCACAAGAGCTTTCACTGTTCTTATTTACAGCTAAATGCATGTCTCAATAGATAGCCCAGACACACTTATCACACTGACATGAACGGCTTCAAATACGATAGTCCACAAACCAGACCAAATAAATATTCAACTGCTACTAAAATGACTTCAGCAATACATGTGAAAAATCTGAAAACTTAAATAAAAGAAATTATATAATATCACTGAGGGAATCAAATGATAATTCTGAAAACAGCTTTAGACCTCTATGAAGGAAACTGATTAATGTTTGCAAGTTGAACTGAATCTAAGTTGAGAAATGGTATAGGGTTTGTAACTCGGAATTTGAATATGCACCCTGAATAAACAAGAATAAATTAGCATTTTTAACAGCAACACATAATGTGCTGCAGCTTTGTGTAACACACTTTCTTGCAATTACTTTGCAAGTTCACCCTACACGTTGCCTATGATAGGAAGGCACAGAGAGAAGCTCTAGTCTTTATGAGAATCACTCACCCAGAGCACAAGATAAAGCAGCGCAATAACTTACTTCAAAAAATCCCAACTGGCTAATTAACATTGTGAATTCAACCAGAAAGTCAGTATTCCTCTGACGAGTTTAATTGCATTGATGTGTGAGCAACAATTTAACGGCTCAAATAGAGAGCCGCTTTGGCTCCAGTAAATGATGGTGTTTCCTCACCTCAAAGACTGTAACTAGATTTTTTTTTCTTTTTTGTAGCATAATCAAGTTTAGCTTTACCTGAGCTCATTTGATGATTTAATAGACTTAAATGGGTTTTCCTCCCAAGGTTAATTATGAAGCACTGAATTAAATTTGCCACTGTGATGATTGCTTATTTATAGAAATGTCTTCAGTTCTGCTCTGAGGTAATGTGATTATTGGATTGGACTGAATTGCAGTCAAATTGTGTTGTGTGCTTAATCTTGCTGATGAGTTCAAATGGTCACTGAAATTTAACATACTCCTACACTGTAAAAACCAATGCATGTAGACATCTTGCCCTTACTTTATAAACTAGTCATATTAATCTTTATATAAGAAAAACTTTTTACGGAAACAGACCAATCAGTGTCTAATCATAGCTTAGCGACTGTAACTTGGAACCGCAGGGTTGCCAAGCTTTAGAATTATTTAAATGTAGAAGTGGTGTGTGTTGAGAGAAATACCACACATTAAGGTTTGAACTGAGTGTTTCTCCGAAGATAAAGGCACACAATACGAACTAAATAGGCAAAATAACTTTGTGGGATGATGAGGCTCTGTTGAAAGAGACCCACTCAAGATAAAGAGCACTTTCACACTTACATTGTTGGGTCTGGATCTTCACACTTTTCAGTTTGGTCTGAACCAAAATAATAAATATAAAAGGCCAACGACCAAAATCTTGTCAGCCCAAAAGAGGTGGTCTCGGTCTGAGTCAAACTAAACCATGATTCGGTTCATATTCAGTGTGAAAACACTTTTTTGAATAGTCCACTCTATGGAAGCTGGTGATCGTAGTTAACAGCTGTGCTTGGTTCTTAAGATTTAAGGAAGTTTAACATTCAGTAACCTCAGTCACCCTATAGGAGATTGTGTTACATTCATCACTCATCATTTTGTCCTCACTGAAATTGGTTCAGCTTCAGACTCCCAGTGTTTTTATTGTAAAATGAGTCAGCCTGAAACATTACAAATGCATTCAACAATGCTCACTCTCTCTCTCTGTAGTTTTATAAAGACAACTAACTTGTTGTAAAGTGCAGCTGAGAAAGGCCAACACGGTGCAGAGGACAAGTGATTATATTATTGTGCAGCTCATCCAACACTACATGGAGTCAAAAAGCAGAGCACTCGATATCATAGACAAGTTAGCTTAATGGGGGCCAGTGCTTGACCTTCTCCACAGGGCCTACAAGTTAGTCACTCTCCAGCAATTCCAAATTGAAACAGAGCAACAGCAACTACTGAATATGTGCAGAGCAAGGAGCAAGAGACAGCATGTGAGAGAGCAAACTTTTTGGCAGCAGATTTCATCCCCTCTCTCCCTCAGGGTCTCTTTCTTTAGGCTATGCCTGATATAGCTGACTGACTTGGGACTGGTCATCCCAGAGGAGTGATGGTGAGACAGTGTCTGAGTATTTCAGTGTTGAGTTTGTGGGTACAAGGACTGACTGCAGACCACCCCACTCACGCTTTTTTTTGAGGCTCCATCAACCGTATCAACAGCCTGCACAGAGTCTTCGCTATCAGGGGCACGGTTGTTGCTGGAGATTGGGCTTTGATGTTCACAGTGCAGCGCATCAGAGCAAAGCAGCAGGTGAAAATAATCTTTCTTCCACTGTGTGACTTATGGATGTAATTCCTCTGGTTTCGACACCAGGTTTAGTAGTATCTCTGGAGCAATCTGTGTGGGATAATAGAGTGAAGGAGGACCAGACAAAAGCAATGTTCAAGTGTAAATCTCATGGAATTCTTGACAGTTAGGAATGAACCTTTCAGCACAAAACTGCAAAGAAAAGAATGCATAATGTTAGAGGCCTAATGAAATTGGTCAAATCTAACCAAGAGAGAATCTCATTCACGTCATCTCACTACACCTTCAAAACCATTAAAACTGAACCACCATGTGCAGCTCATCATCATTGTGCCCACTCTGAACGACCTGCGATTACTCTCATCCTTCTTATGGCCAACCCAACATTCATAAGTAAATCTATCGACAATTACAATTAAGGAGAGTGATTGAGCCCATCCCTCAAGTTGCAGCGAATGCCCCTGATACATGCAGCAGGTTCTGTAAATGGAACAATTAAGATAATTGACTGTACAAGCCCCATTAACAAAGCCTGCTTTCAGCTCGGAGCTGCGATTAGATTAATTCTCATAATGGAAAAGCCGTTGTTCCTCCATTGTTCTCCATTTGCCCTCTTCATTTCACGTGCCAGTCATATTCTGTGAGTAGGGTTTCATATTGGACTGGGATCGCAGTGTTTTGTTGGACGCTCACAGTGAAGGACATCAGAATCACAAAGGTGACAGAGAGAGGTGCAGAAAATGCCTGATGAGTCTTGACTTAACAAATTATTTGTTTAATTTATACTAGAGCAGCAACTGTGTGAATCTTTGTTGGATTTCCACCCCCAATTTAAATATTGGGTTTTTTGGGCTCCTTTAAATTGTCAAAATGATCCAATGGTAAATTAACCATGATAAAGACAAAAATATTAAAATGTTACATTGATAAGCAGGCTTTTATTTTATGTAACTTAACTCATCAACACTGGTCCAGGTCCAAGTTAAAACTGCATCAACAGTAATGTAATAATGACGGCAATGGCAAACTGAATTGTCCCAGTTAATCTTAATCTTTATGTAGAATGAACTGTAGGTATGTATGTAATGCTGTATTGTAATAACAGGGTACGCATTTACATGTGCAACAAGTAAATGTGGTGTATGTGGCAAGTCTGACTCACTTTATGTCTTATATCAGCATCCTGTGTTTCTAGTGATGCAGTCACGTTACAGCGAGTCAATCATGGCCTTTGTGGGGGGAAGGTTATTATCTTGGTAATATGAACTGTGTGTGTTTGTCTGGGTGTGTGTGTTTGAGGGGAAGAGAGTTAATTCTGTCATGCTTGTTCCGAGAACTTTTTATTCACTGAGAATACATTTTAAATTACCAGTGCCACACACACACACACACACACACACACACACACACACACACACACCTAGCCTCTAGAGGACCATGCGTTAGGCCACCCACACATCTGCAAAGTAGTCCTTCACCTTTGTATACCACTGCCTCTCTTGGCCTGGCACACATCCCTCTCACGGAGGGTTATGCAGCACAGAGCTTGGGATTGAAGCTCCTGCTATTAAATTTTCCTTTTCTTCAGATGTTATTCTACAGAACACCAGGCTCTCTTTTCTGCGGTCAGCGCCTGTCCAATTCATTCAAGAATGATACGCATTCCTCAGCCACTTACAACTAGCTGCACTCCAACAGCTCAGGGCAAGCGGGGCAGGTTGCACTGCCAAAGGCAAGATAGCAAGTAAAGTGGCTGCACTTATTGGACACTGGTTTAGTGAAAATAATGATAAAGAAAAAGCCATATAAGACACAAAACCACAGTAGCAAATTATAAAACATATTACTTGGCAGAGAAACGAGGAGACATTTTTTTCTCTTCTGTCTGAGGAAACGAATACACAGCTGCTACAGGTTTGTCCTATTTCTGACCATCTGCAGTAAGAGCCCCTTCATGATGTCTGTAACAGAAGACAAACCAAATACCTTCTGAGTCAACACACCCTAATCCCTCCTGCAGCTGGAAAACAAATAAACATCGGCTCACGCTAGGCAGCCCTGGTGAATCCACTCAGGAATTTCAAATACTTCTGAATTTATTTTCCATGAGGTCTTTGCAATCAAAGGGGTCAATTTTGCTTGGAAAGAGAAAAATATTGGGTAAATATTTTCAGGGAAGCTGGTCATATTTGAAATGGATTGGCTTCCCTCTTCACCCCCTGCCCTCCAATTTCCAAACACATACATACACACATAAACACACACACCTCCATTCTGAACATACAAGAGACACAGATAAACACACAAGCAGCTTTTCTTTAGATGCAATCCAGTTTTTTTGGACTGATCAGTGCTGCTCCCCTACCGCCACACCAACTGACACGCTTGTTTATTTTTCCCATGCCCACTTTGAATTCTAACATTTCCCCCCAAATGAAAAGGCCTGTGTGTGCCTGCCTGGGAGGACAAAAAAAGGTTGGAAAATATCAACAAGTCGTCATTTACATCAGAACAAAAACAAACAAATGCAGGAGAAAGGAGCTGCTAAGGAGGTCCAAGGGTTTTTCTGCACCAGAAATCCTTCTCATGTGGCTTCAGGCAGCCTGCCAGCCAAATCTAATATGGATTTATATACAAAGAAAGTGCTTAGTTTAACATAATGAATATTTAATCATGCATGGACCCTGTAAAGCAATTTTGCAGAAATAATTGAAAGCAGACTTTGTCTAGAGGCTTGAAAAAAAAGGAACAGCTAAACTGTTGACCCAAAGGAGCCCAAAAATCTCATGCCGGATTAAATGTTTACACTGCTGGCATACACTCTGATAAATGAGGTTAGGAATTTGGGCTGGTGTTAAATTTGCTGATTCTGTCAGGGCAAGAGAACACACAGATGCCTGGCTGTGTACATGACACATGCACTTGTTGGACAGTCCCACCCCACAATCCATGGCTGTCTTTTTAACACTTCGGAGGAAGGAAGATGATTACATGAGGTTAGATATTGACTGTGAAAGCAAAACCACCTGCCTAAAATTCAAATTGAATGTTTTGCATATTAAATGTGACTTCATACATTCTTTTGTGGTTTTATTTGATGTTTTTAGAGAGACGCTCACTTCCCATCTCACTACTGAAAACATTTATATTTATATTACAGTTATATTGGTGATGGGAGCAGTTGACGAGGATATTGAAGTGTGGCCACCTGACCTGAATTCAGACTAAGATTTTGAAAAGATATCCAGGTTTTATTCCAGTTCAGTCAGGTTGGCTGGGCAATCTACATTTTATACAGCACATGCCTGTAATAGGGGAAAAATTAAATTTTGTAAATATTTCAATGTTTTAATTTTGTCTGTGTAACTTTAATCCCTGATCTTACATGCCTTTGTCCTGAAATGTTTTAATCCTGTTTCACCCACGTGACCTACTTTTTTAGCTGTAAAAGTACCTTAAATTATTATATTTACTATTATTATTGTTGCTGATGTTATAGAAGTATATATACAAGTTGCAGATACCTTGTTTTCCTACACTGCCAATACAGACTACACAGATTCCAATAAAGGACAATTTTCCGGAGTTGAGCAAAAATAAAAGTTGAGACTAGGATAAGTACATGTCCATTACATCAGCAATATAACATTTGAAATACTTAACAAAAGCATGAATTGTGCCATTCACTCCTTTGTGAATTATTAGCTCTCATAATAGTATTAACAAAGACACCGTGACGATATTGCTGCATAGACTCAGTTCACAAAAAAAATACAAGAAAAAGCTAAACTAAAAAGGATGGGGACATAAGCGGATTTAAGGGAAAGTGTTCACTTATGCAAAATAAAACAGGTTATCAGGTCTATTTGGTGATTCCCTGGCACCCTTAATAAATCAGCTTAGGGTACAGCCTAACGGCTTCATTCACCCTACAAATCTCTGCACTGCAATAACATGCGCCAGCGAGCACAGATTAATTTAATAACTCTTTAATATTCTCCATGAAAAAGAACAGGAGACCAGCAAGTCCAGAGCATATGGGGTGGGTGGTGAAGGGCGCTATCTGTGGAATAGAATATTGCTGCAGCAACAGATTGAATATTACGTAATGATGTCATTTATATTCCATTCGAAGTGCTGCCTTCCCAGACTGGGGACTCATACAGAGCTGGGGATTTGTCTGCGATAGAGAGTAATAAGCTGCTTTCAGACGTGCACTGAACTCCGCAGTTTCTCCGCAGGTGCATGTGTAAACGCAAATGTCCGAGTGGCACCCTCCACAGTTTCTGCGGACTTTCTTTGCGTGGCCTCCTGGTATAATGTCCGTAGAAATTCAGGAGAATTTGATGTAAGAACACAGCAGGGGATTCACCGTGAGTGAGTGGGGGGGTTGATGACGCTTCTAACACGCGACAGACGCAAAAACAAAAAAAGTTAATAGGTTAATAGTTAATACATCGCTTCCTGTCTGTCTGCTGCTCCACCTCTCACCTGGATAATGGGGCTGTTGTGAACGCTTCTGTACAGAGAACCTCCCGCTGTGTTGTGCATGTGTGAAAGGAAAACCGCAGGTAAACTCCGTAGACAATTCTCCGGATTTTACCCACAATTCTGAAAATGACCATAGAGGAAGAGTCTCTGGTAGAGACGGCATGAAAAGGGACGAAGGTGAGTGGAGAATGTTAGTGTCTAACTTGAGATGAAAAGAGTTATCTATGTCTTAAGTATACATACGCTCATTTACCTACCATTCAAAAATTATACCTTCATACAAGAGGCCTATTTCTAACGTTCTGGTTAAATTCAAGTTAAATGTGTTCAGAAAATGTTTCAACTTCACAAACTGTATTTTTCAATATTGTTTCTGGGAATTAATTTAAAGCTGGTGATTTGGAGATACCAGTTTTTATTGGACAGGAACAACAAGGTAAAACATCACTGTGAGCAGCCCCACCGAATAATTATGCACAAAATGTTTGAGAATCATGTGCTGAGAATCATAAATTTCCTGAAATCAGCAGAACAAGGCTTATCAAAATAACATGTCTGCATCAGAAACAGGTTTTGAACACATCAGATGGTAAAATGTTGTGAGGGGTGGAGGTGAAGCTGGGAGAGAATAAACAGAGCTTGCAGACGTTGTAATGAGAATTTGCTCCATTTGGCAGTAGCTCGCAGCAAAGGTCTCCCATCTGTTTCCTATTGGAAAGGGAGTCAACAGTTTGGAGGGGGAAGGATGAGAAGTAAAGTAAAAGAATGAACGGACCATAGTGACATCTAATGGCAGCAGCTGAGAACACAGGGGAGGGTGTGGATGGATGTACACAAACATTATTCAGTTCATTTATCAAAAACAAGAATATACTGATAAACCAACTAATAACTTATGGGAAACCCTTAAATCATGAATTATTATCTCTGAAAAAGATTATATGTTTCCATTGCTATTTTTCTGTAAGCAGGATAATGCAAAATATGCAGAACCAGTTTTCTTGAAATGTGTCAAGGAAGAACCTGTTAACTTTTAGAGCAGATTCAATTAAGGGGTGGGAATTTTTTTTCCACATTTTTTCAAATGATTTTGAACTAAACGTCAGAACTGACCTGTTTGCAGATGACATATGATGCCATCAGAGCACTGTCTAATGACTTATACGAGCGTCTGATATTTTAATTCAGAACAAAGAATAGTCTGAGCTTTGTCTTTCTGTTTGCCTTCTCAAAAGAACATGGGAGTTGGCTGACAGTAACAAAAGATTTGTTTGCACATGAAGTGACGGTCGTTTGTGCAGGAAGATTAAACAGTAAGGTCAATGGTGAACCTGTAAAAGCACTTGACAAAGAATGGCATTTCAGTTGTTATTAATGTGTGTGTTTAAACTAGGTACATACACTCGTGTTTTACTCACAAACACACATGAGTGTGTATAGGAGAGTGTGTATGTATTATGGGGGTGTGGGAGGCTTTTAGCAAGATCAACAGGCAAAGCGGGTAAACAGGCTCAACAGTGGCTGTCACCTGTGGAGGATGTTATAGCTTTACCCAGCACACAAGCCTTGCCTTTAACTTCAAACTGTGAGAGCAACATATCAGGCCACATGAAGATGCCTTATCTCAGCTACGGTCACAACCACACACTAAGAAATATTCTCAGCCACAAGCTGGAGTGCACACACTTTTTTAAGATAAACACTGACACTAACACTTTTTATTTAAATAACAGGCGATGATATCAAATCTCCTTGTGGGTCAGACAGGACACGACCTCAGCTCCCTCTGAAACCTGTGTTAAGGTCTCAACAGTGTGTGTTGTGTTAGTCATTGAGCTGTTTATAACAGTTTAACTACATTAAATGTACAGAAATAGTTTATTGATGATACCTTTACCTTCATCAGTAAATGCTTTTAAACAACACACTAAGAACTTTTGATGACTGTGACTCTGAAATTCTGCAACCACAGCACCAAGAGCCTTCCAGGATTAATCTACAATTTTTTAGGTAGCGACAGGGACCTGTGAAATGGCGACTGCAAGGTCTAACTTTTATAGTGTTTCCTGAACATTTAGCAGAGTCAGCTTCACACTAATTGACGACATGTCACAGAAATGAATGACCAAAAAGTCAAGTTTAACCTTTGCTCAACAACCAACGAGGTAAAGCATCGAAAAACAACAAACTGATTTGCCTCTGTTAGGCTGCTCCGTTAACTTTGATTGAGGCTTTGAGTGTAGTTGAACAAAATTGGTAAATTTCAATATTTGGTATAATAATTATGTAATATGGTGACAATACAAGCTTTTATGTTTAAACACATTTTAGAAGACAGGGTTGAACTTTCCTTAAAAGGACAATGAATAAGACCCAGGCTCACCTCATCTCCGCCCGCTGAAACATTATTCACAGTTGCCGCACATTTGTTCTACAATCAGAAATGTAATAAACCTGTGTTGACATTTACTCAGTAAAGTAAGGTCTAAAAAGCAATAGGCAAGGACAACCGAGGTGTGACCTTATGATTAAATGGGAAACAAGGGAACCCAGTACAGCTTCAAACCGCCATTGTTTACTCTGAATGCACACACACGCACACGCACGCACACACACACACACACACACACACGCGGCTGTACAAACATGGTTTGTTGACTTGGGAGGAGACACAGGAGGTCAGTAAAAAAAAAAAAGGGGGAGGACTGTCGTATATTTTCTAGGACAATGGTTGCAGAGATTATAATTTAGAAAGACTAGAGGGTTAAACCATGACACAGATTTTCTATAATGATGTAAAAATCCCCTTTGTTACTAATATGCATGCATGGGCAACTGTTACCAGCCTCTACATACACACATCTAGAACATGTCATATCTATATACAGTATTGCATAGAGCCAAAGATAAAGGGAAAGTTCCACAGTTAATTAATTTCACATCAAGACTGTGTTCACCGGAGAAAAACTAAAGGACAGTATCCAATGATTGACAAGCCAAAGATGAAGGTAAACTCTGTCACTCCCTGACAGAGTATTCAGATCCAAAATAACCCAGGTTAAAAACCCACTGGTACGAGCCTGTTGCTACACGTACCACTTTTAATATTATATAAGTCCAGTTGTATGACATTCATGGGTTTGTAGTAATCAGACACCAAACCAAAGCACAGTTTATAACTATGAAACAACATTTTACAAAAGACAACAACCACTTTATCCTCTGTTGCTATAATTGCAAAGTAAACAGAATTATGCAGCACAATCTCACAGGTATGTGCTCCAGCGTGTTGTTGATTGGACATCATTCACGCATCGTGCTGAGTCAGCCCTCTAGCACAGCACCACCCACTGTGCCAAATCAGCGTTGAAATTCTCATGAAGTGAATGAGCAAGTCTTACTGGAGTGCTACTGAGAGTACGTTCTAAACATAGACACAGTTCACCAAGCACACTAAGCATGATCGACAACTAAGCAACTGTGAATGTGACCCATGGCCTCATCAGGAAACCACAGACATTTGTGCCTCCTGGCTGTCGTACGTCCCCTGTGTGAAAACCCACAGAAAAAATCCACACATATATATATATATATATACATAAAGGAAACAGTGACACATTTCAAACCATCTTCAACTGTGGTCGGTTTCTGTTTTTATGACTACTGTATATTTGGATGTATCCTTTTTAGAAGTGACAGATTTTTGGGCTCTTTGCAAACACTGCGATCTACAGAAACAGTTCAACTTGACCTGTGCACGACTCTCACTCCTGAACTATGCTGTTGTGCTCCATGTAGAACGGTTTAGCATCAAAAAATACTGGTACAAACATCACGGAGGTATCGACAGAATAGTTCCAAAAGTAAAAATCCCATTCATCTTTGGATTAGCGATTTTATTCATAATATTGCAACCGCTCGAGGGAGACTTATCACAAGCTACGGGATTATGAAACTGTGTTAAGTCAATATGATATCAACTGTGTTTATATCATGTCAAGAGGTACTGCGCTACCCACAATCCTCAGGTGTACTGGTGGAGCTCACCGTCAATCATGTCATCTACAATTGGATGGATCAGTTAAATCAACAAGTTCTAGAATCTCCATTGGACAAGGATCATTTACAATGGTTTATGGGATCTGAAGTTCATTCACCTATAAAATATAATGTCCACAGCCTTGTGCCTTCTTTTTTGTTTTCTTATATATTCTTTTGCTCCAAATCGAATGTTCTCGATTCATCTCGTTGGATTTTCTAAAACGTCAATGGAGAAAAATAAATGATAGATTTACTTAGAGAACCAGAGCTGTTTACATATTCTACTGTATAACCATTGTTTTAGACCAAGTTACTTTTAGTTAGCATATCTTCTGTACTCACCTTGACATCTGATGGAGGGGGGGGGGGGGGTTCCCATGTTTTGTAATTTACAGGTATTACTGTCATGTGAAGTTGTGTAATGTTGAATTAACTCCACTTTCAGCTGCACGTGGCCTCAATAATCAGCTCCAAAATAAAAGTTTGAATGTAAAGTCTGAATGTTTCCACAGAACAGCTAGTCACACTGCTAGCTTACTTTGCTAATGAGAAGCAGAAACATATCCGTAGCCGACGTTAGCCCGAAGCTAACCGCCACATCTTCGTGCTCGCCTCGTGTCTCGTTGTTTCTCTTCATCTTTTAAAGTCTCTCTTCGTCAAACATGTTGTTTTTAATAATTGAACGTGACTTCAGCCTCTTTTCCAACAAATACATCGTGTTAAAGTCACATTTAAACCAGTTTATTGACACTGTGTGTGTGTGTGTGTGTGTGTGTGTGAGCCTCGATGTCGAACTCGTCAAACTGAGTGCAGGTGTGGACCGAACCATTAGCGCCATATTGGGGGGGGGAAGTGGGTCGTAGAAAGATTACTCCGGGGGGGGGGCTGTTTCTTTAGAATATCAGAGTAAACGTCATTCATCATTCATTTTGTATGAGCTAATCAATTAAGTTAGAGAACAACAGGCAAAACATCAGTATGGACATATAATGTCACCCTGACTCCAGAAGACATGATGATTAAAATGCTGGAGACAATTATGATAATTATGATTCTATAGAGAGAGAGTTTAGACTTTGACCAGTTTATGGCTGTTTTGCATTGGAATGAGTCACACGTGGACAATGATTAGTTCCGTCTGTTTGTTTATGCATTACTTTTGTAATAATGTTCAATTAACTGACACCAAACTGCAGTAAATAAACACACAAATCCTGATCTATACCATACACAGATATCATGATGTATTTATTGTCTTGTAATATATGTATTACTGCAGAATTAATGTATAAGGATGTTATTTATCGTCGGCCATGTGTTGTGAAATGATTGAGGTTTTTGGAAAAAGAAAAAAATGACCTGTGGTCAGGGTTCTAATAAGTTCCATAGTCTGTTTATAAAGATGGACGACGTGTCCTCACTTCTCTTCATTATCCAGAAACAAAGGCCAAGATATCCCAGATGCCATCGCTGCCATCTTGACATCATTTGCAGCCAGAGTGGGCACAGTAGCAATCGGGGGATGGAGCCGTGGTGGAGAAGTCCCGCCAATTGGAAGTCGGTCTTCACCCACGTTTTTATGCCGTCAAATAACTAATAAAAACCAAATTTACCAGAAATATAAGCCCCTGGACAAACATCAGTGAGAGAGGAACCAGATACAATGACAGAAACCATCTTTGAGAAAAATCTTTTTAAGAAGAAACATATTTAGTATGTTAAGACCCCAATATTGATTTTATTTCAAACATTATAAATACTTTTATTCACAAATGTTATTTTTCCTAAATTGATCACCAATATTTCTTCCCTCATGATTATTACAACTCTCTAAAAGATCTTCAAAATAATTGTGTTTATATAAATTTCAATAAAGTTATTTTATCTTATAATATATTTTTTATTTTTATGTCATTGTTCTTTAATAGACTCAACTGGAATTTCCACATCACTTGACCAATTTATTTTGATGACGTCCTTCGAAAGAAAAAAAAGGGAATGTGTACACAGGACAAACACACACACCGAGCAGTGTGTATCTGCATCATATTTGTGTGCACAGGACAGAAAATTACCTTGAGATTAAAAGCCTCAAACAGCAAATACGGTGTTTTGTAATCTCACACTTTCACACTCAGTATACGCAAAAAAAAAAAGGTGACCCATCCACTACAGTGTACCAGAGGAAACACAGAGTCCACAACAGATAAGAGGGCTGTGTTTAAGCAGCCATTAGCCAGTGTTTGAGTTAAAGAAGCCATTTAGTAAAGCAGCGCTGTCATGTGGTTATTTGCTCCGACACTGCTTAAAGGCTGGCTGGTCAAACAAGCAGAGAGGGAAGGGTCAATATTTTCACAGGCTGAGATTGGCTGATTGGTGTTTGCAACCCTTCCTGCCACTTCCTGCTGATGCTCTTAGTGGTTTTCCCAAGAGACATGATGGGCATCCTGCGGACAAGTGACATCACTGCACGTTTAAATAATCAACTTATATTTGGGAAGTAAATAAATAAACAAATTACAACAACAATAATAACAATTACATATTTCTATTAGAAAGCTGTATATAGGTTTACAGGGCTCAATGTATGTTCCTGCCAATTAAAAAAATCTATTAGGTTTATTCTATTAATTGGTATGTTTTCTATAGATCTATATATATGTAGATTATTTGAATTAGATACATAAACATACAGATAGATAAATAGATTCATAGATAGAGACTGGTATTGTTATAATTTCAAACGTTTGGTTAAAATGCACCATCAATATATGACCAACCAGAAAATCCCAGTATAACCTCATCTGACCTATTAATTCCAGTAATTACAACCTATTCAATAACAATGCATCAGGTGTCAATTATTTATAATCTGAGATCTGTCCTAATTTGTTATTATAGTTCTGTGATGTTACTTTTAGAAATAAAAGTGTAAACGTGTATTATAATAAATAGAAGATCAGATTTAGCCTCCATGTGCAAATGTTGGAAGGAGGCATCTAGAGCAGATTTGATTCCCACATTTGGATTTACTGGAGTTTTTCCAAAGGTGTTCAGTGCCACCTGCTGTTCACACTGGAACACAGGGCTGACACATGCATAGAAACACAATTTAGAGTCTCAGATTAAAGTATCTCCAACCAGAACATCTTTGGGTCCAACGTTCACATATTTATTTTACCTCATGTTTGAAATTGCAAGGTCGGATTGAAGTTTGCAAAACATCTTTTTCAGATTGTATAAGGACACTGCTTCTGCATGGTTACAGCATAGAGCATCAACTTTTCTGCAACTATGTACTAAACCTGAAAAAATGAGCCTCTGACTTTGAGCTGAGTCACAGAGACTTTAACAAAAAGTGTGTTGGACCCCTAGCTTGTAGAGTTTAGTCTATTTATACAAGGTACAGAGAGAAACAAAATTTAAGCACCACATATCTTTCATTGTCTCTGCCCAGACGGTGGTTGTTGCCCTTATCTGTTTGATTGTCAGCAGGATTCCAAAAAAATTGATAAATATTGAGATTTCCACAAAACCTGGTGGAAAGATGGGACATGGACTAAGCAAGAATTCATGATCAAAATCAAGGATCATTTATTTTGTCTTTCGTCATCATATTGAAAAAGAAAAAAAGAAATACATCTCACTAATTTCCCAGGGAAAGAGTCGAGGATCTTGATTAAAAAAACAAAAGTAAAAAACAAGGACATTCAAGGAACTAATATCTGAGTGGGTGATATCAGGTGCTCCTTAATTAAATTGAAATTCTAGTTTGTTTTATTCTTTTCTTCTCAAATATGTGGAGAACCTTCCAACACCAAAAGTAGCAGAACACTCAAGATGAACAGAAACCAACCCTCATAACTTTCTAGAAGAAGGGACATTTTTTCTTTTTGATATGTCCCATGCGTCAAGATGGAGACTTTGAACTCTTCATGAAAAAAACCATTATGATGAGACTTTGTGTTCAAATTAATTTAATGCCACCAAAAAGAGCAGTGTGCTACACATCCTGTTTTAATAGACAGGGGTAAAAAGTTTCATTGTAAATATTCAGGAAAATTGATTTCAGCAAAACCTACTTAACAGCTCAATATTTACAACCTCTACACACTGGAATTTCCAAACACTGTTCACTATTTTTTGCATAAGTCACATGCTCGGTGTCGCTTCTAATAAATGAAGAAGCTATAAAAAAAGTAAGCAAGCGGCACTATAAAGTAAAAAACTAAAAATATTCTTTGCATGATTTATCTCAAGTTCAAGGAAAAAAGGATTCTTCATATTGTCAGCGACTCAAGGCTTTCTCCGTCTGGAAGAAAGAAAGAAAGAAAACCCAAAATGTTATGAAACGTCAACTGTAAGGTAAATGTAAATTGCACACATGCATGCATATACACAAACACCACACATACAAACTTACTTTTGAAAGCCATAACTTGAACTTGTGCTTGGTACTGGAGGCTAATGGGAGGAAAAGGTGGACTTCAATTAGCATTACTGCACACACACCCATCAAAGTACAGACTCCATATTAGATGATAGTGCACTCCAGTACCTGAAGATTTTACATTGTTTATATAGTAGTAGTAACGTGACCAGAAAGAAGTAGTGATTTTATATAATTATGAACATTATAAACGTACCAGGTTTTCGGCGTCCGCTCTTTGAACTGGACCTTCTGCAGAGCCCGAGCGCCTTTTGCGACTGAAACAGAAACAAACATTTTCACTTGTCTGAACATCCGACTTTTTTTTCAGTGTATTGTCTAGACAAAAAAGATACACAATGTTTGCCCCTTTAAGTCCCCGTCCACTCATATTTATTAACATTAAAAAACTGCAAGCCCACTCTGCTAAAAAATGAAATACACAATACGCATATACTTATTTACTTTAAGTCGGAAAATGTGTAGGAGCCATTTTGGCCAGTGGTGTCATCATTGTGCTTTAGACAAGGTAGGAACCTTCACTTCAGTGTTGCTAGACGGAGGAGCACGTACAGTTTGACTGCATACCACGTAAACACTGTTGAGTTGGAATATGTCTGTACGGAAACTTTGGAACGTTTGGATTTGGCCATTATCGTTCAAGACAGTGAAGCGTAGAAAAATGAATATCCTGTTTAAAGCAAGAGGCAGAAGTTGGAGTGTTTTACTAGACACTGATCTGATGTCTCCGTGAGTTTTAATAACTAAACCCGTCTATCTAGGCTTATGTGCGGTAATATACTGCAACTTACTGTATGACAGAAAATGTCAGATTCAGATGTATCACAACCTGTATTGTGGTATTTGGAAATATTTCAGTACCTTGGTGCTGTTGGACACTCTTGTGTTAAAGTCTCAATGTCAGTAAACTGCACAGCTTGTCCTCCACCCCTGGTCTTAAAAACATTACCCTGTGGATGATTTCAAGAAAATGAGAGAACACAGGAAGAAACATCAACAGTAAAAGATACAACAATATCCAAAGATTATCTGAAACAGGATCGGTGTTAAATTAAATTAAAATTAAAAAGAATATGATTCAGTTCAGAGGGAAATTCATGCAAGATATGAAATAATCTGAAGCCTAAAAAGTGATTGTCATTTTACCTTGATCAGTTTGGTCTCGATCTCCCCGTCAGAGTCGAGCTCTTGGTGTCTGAGCACATACTTGTGACATTTAGACAGAGCTTTCTCGTTGGGGGTCGACACTTTGATTGCATTGGGTATGATTGGCTGCATGACAGTGTCTAGGTCCAAATTAGAGGATGGTTTGTGGTCTACCCATTTCTCCCCACCCGCAGAGTGTGAACGTCTGTGCATTGGATGAATGGGAGGAGCCATCTGGTGATCCCAGTGTGACAAAGACAAACCAGAAAGTTATTCACAGTTGACACCAGCAGTGACCATTTAAAGATTGTCAGGGGAAAGCAGTGAAGGTTGATTATCAGAGGGTTTCGGCTTGTGCTGAAAATAAATGTATCACTGGAAGTCGTAGAGGGGCAGGGCGTGGCTAATTTTGTAGAAACACAGTTTTCATATACAAAAGGGGGAAATCCCCAAAGAAACTGTAAACTCAAATCTCAAATCCAAAATCTTCCAGCAATATATATATATATTTTTTTTCATACAAACTAAAACTCCCACTGCAAGGAGAATCAACCAGAGGAGTCAAGAGCAATAAGCATGCAAAGCTTTTTTGGTTGTATGGAAATGGGTCTAGGAAATAAATTACATGTAGAAACACAGAAATGTTTGTTAAAAGATGTAGAGAAGTAAAGCACTGGTGACTAATGCAGGGTTTACATGTCTGATACCGCAATCATACAGTCTCAAGAAAATACCTTTAACGAAAGGGAAGTTATAAAATAATCGAACACAAACTTTGTGAGCTGTAAAAATGTTTTTGTCAAATACGTCTAAATGCCATTAAATCTTTGTTTTTCAATTTCCATTAAGTATCAGTATAGTGATAAAATCAATTAAATAGTCAATCAAATCTATTAAAACTCCTAATAAAGAAGAAACATGCAAATCGAGAGTTCTGTTTGGAACTACTTCAAAAAATAAAGATGAGCAGTACCAACTCTGCCGGTTAAACCAGTTAGTTCTCAACTTTAAACTCTGGTCCATTAAATCAGGTAAAGGTAGCAGATAATTTGTAAACTAATCTGTGGGCACCCTAACCCAGTAAAGTTTTATAGTCCAGCATGTTAAATAATAATAGAAAAGACATGGAAATCAGTCCTAAACCAAATGACTAACCAGCCCTAATACTGCCGGTGTGTGTTCAGAGCCCAGTAATGTTTTAGGTTTTAATAAGAGGGTTTTACTTATACTGTTGGGCCTTTTTAAAAAGAAATATCTGGATAAATAAAAGTGAAAATGTGCAATACTGCACTGTTAAGTGATGCCTCTGAAATGTGAAAGAGAAGAACGACAAACATGCAACTACTCAGAGGGCTCAAGAGACTTTACAAGCATGACAGACTAGTCTACCTTATGTTCTAGATAGGACAAACACACGACTACAGATGCAGCTACATTTATCTGTGAACTTAGAGATTTAATTCTACACCAAGACTTTAGCGACAGGGTTGTAGAGAAGCGTAAGACATTCTTAATAACGTCTACGTTCTAACAAACACACTAACCCTTCTGCCTGCCTCTAGGTCTAGCCCATAGACAAGAGTTGTAGCAGGGGCCTCAGTGTCTTTGGCCCAGTGCTGGCCTCTCCTGCGACCCACGCTGCTGGTGCCGTGGCATAGGGCGGGAGTCCGGCTCCTGTGCTGGGGAGTCACAGGGAACCTCTGCTCCCAATGTGAGATGGAGGAGGCCACTGAAGGGTAAGCTGAAGAGGAGGTAGAGGAAGTGCTGGAGGAAGAGGTGGGGTAAGGGTCCTGAACTGCTCTAACATTGGCTCGATTTTGGTGGGAAGGAGTTTGGCTCAAGTCCTGAAAGTGATGAGGAAATGGGGCCAAGCATTGTGGATGTTAGCAGTGGCTCCAGACTGACAGAAACACAACAGGGTCACGTGTAGTGCACAAGCATAGAAATCCCCGGGATTAAGATGATCAGATAATCAAAATAATTAGTCGCAAGCAAAATTGTGCAGTGGTCAGGTGTTCACTGATGGAAGAGGAAGTACTGCAGAGTAAATTACTCACAGGAGCTGGTGATGGTGACGCAGACCTCTTCTGGGTGATGTTTCGGTCCTTCTCTCTAGAGGGCCTCGCGGGTTTCTCTGGACATTCAGTGGAACAACCGCCACCGCCGCTGCTGCTACTGCTCTCTGTCACTATGGCTTTCAGCTGTTTCAACTTTTCATCCTTCACCCACAACTTGTTCTGCATCTCCAGCTGCTTGGCATTCACTCGTCTCTCCTGAAAAAAAACAAAACAAGCAGGAAACAAGAGAAGGAACAGTTTCATTATTTAATCCTTCAAGACAACATTCTCGGATTTTGTTCCCCACACATTTCTAATTTCTAGGTCAAAGGTAATTTGAATTTTTCCAACTATAAAGTTGTTGCACTCCAGGTGGTTGTTTCAAGTCTCGATGAGCAAAATGTAGTAAGATGAGCACAAGTGATCAACACAACCTGGGATTTTTTTGGTCAAAGATGAATTCTCACTCAGCCCAAACACTTGGGGGTGTAACCGTCCCTCCTAGTGTAATAACCCACAAGTGACTGAGCTGTAACTCACTAAGAAAAAAATGTATCTGCACCAAACTTCAACTATGTCCAGAGCTTTCTTTGTTTATGTACCAAATATTTGAGCTACTATCAATACTGCCACTTACACACTCCTTCTCCCACTTGTGTCTGGTGTCCGTCACCACGCCATGCATACGCTGCTCCATGCGCCTCCTCTCTGAAAGCTCTCTCTGGAGCCTTTGCTCCCGGGTCTCCAGCTCCTGCTGAAGTGAGCGTTTGTCCTGCTCATACATGTCTGTTGTCTTTTGCAGAATATCGATCTGAAGAGATGGAGATAAAAACAACATGTGTTTAAAATGCTGCACATCAACTGCAGAAAAGAGAAGAGTGAAATAGTTTTCTAAGTGAAGGAGACGACACCTTATATTCCAGCATTTTGGATTTTTTCTCCAGTCGTTCTAGCTCCGTCCTCTGAGTGACGATCATTTTGTCTTTCTCGTTCAGTTTGCCTTGTTGATTGTGTAGGAAAGTCTCCTTTGCATTGTGCTGGTTGTCAAACTGCTGAAGCATGGACATCAGTGTATTGGCTGCAGGAAAAACACAGTAATGCAAGTATTAATCCTCAACTTGTTAACCAATGTCACTCTTACGTGTTGACAAACAAAATGCTCAGTGACCAGAGAAACCAAATATCCCAGTTCTATGAACAACCTTAAAAATACAAGATGCTTTATTGTTGTCCTGACTTGAAATGGGACTGTACCTTTAGTTTTGAACTGCTCTGATATCATCTGACGAATGTGTCGCCTCTTTTCCAGGACTTCAACCAGGCGGGGCAGCGTCTGATCATCAAATGGGTCCACCACCTCACTAGAAGGCAGGGCCGGGAGGCTTTCAATGAGCTGATTCAGCAGATCTGGGTCATCTAGTGCGTGAATAAAAAAAGAAAATGTTTGTGTCAACCTAGTGACGTACAGTGCTTACATTTCTGAAATGTGTATCTGACACGTAAGAATATAGTATGAGAGGGAGTTTGTAATGCAAAATGTACCAGAAGTACTGTGACCTCCTCGTTCTTCAAGTCGACGTGACAACTCATCTTTGAAGGCCTGGTTTCTTTGTCTGCGTCCTGCAGGAAGGACGTAGATCGGCCCATCAGCCGGTCGCGCCACCTCCACCTCCTGGGTCATCTCGGCAAAGCGCATCACCAGCTGCAGCACATACAATGAAATACTATCATTACTACTTTCCCCATTGCCTTACAGCACCCAGCAGTGTTCCAAATTAAATGCTGATCTTCTGAGACCCAACTGAGGAAGTCTTTGTATTTCAGGAAGTGTTTATTTAACAATTCTGTCAAGTTTCCATCGTGGTTTCAAGGCAAACCAGCCAGCAGGATAAAGAGATATAAAAATACAATGTCTTACCATAGTTTCTTCATAATCATCAGCCTTTGGGTTGACGCACACAATCATCCTGACTTTTCCTTCGCCGTCAAAGTAGTTTTTGAACAGATGTGTGACTTTAGAGTCTCTGTATGGAACCATCTGTAAGAGAATTAAGGCTCTGAGAAACCGCAACAACTGTAACATTATCAACCAATAAAGATGAATAGTACTCTAAACAGAAAGGTAACTGTAAGAAAAGATGAACCCATGATAAAACACTAACCTTATTAGTTCCATACATTTGGTTTTCCCGCAGGACTTCCATACATGTGCGCAGTGTCATGAGAGACTGATTAATATTACCTGTACATGAGATATACACGACACATTACTGAATACAATGAAATCACACAAAATATGCAGCTACAGGGGAAAATGCCTCTGGTTGACATCAGAGACGAATCCAGATGAAGGAATGAACTGACCAGCTTCACGGAGTCTGCTTCCCTCTGCTCTGGTTCTACTGGTGCGTTCACTGCCTGCCAGGTCCACCAGACACAGCTGACTCACATTCACCTGGTTTTTGTCCTGAATTCCAAATATACACTGTTAGCATCACCATCTGAATCCTTTGTGACACAGGATGTGTACGTACTTGGTCGCAAAAGATTAAAAACTGTTTTACGATGTAACTCGGGAGCTGCATGTCACCTGTAGAATGTGGTCCCCATCAGCATCGAGTGGGGCTTGGGCCAACTTCACCGTGAACACACTGTGGGAGCGACTGGATTCACGGTTGAGTTGAGTGTTGGCCGTTCTTCTTTTCTTTTGCCCTGGCCGCAGCAGATCATAAATTCAGCATGTGACTTTAAGAACAAAGGCCAAATAAACAATAAACAATATGACAGTTCTGAAAACTTCAGTGCCAAACCAAATGGTCTGCGTGTTCCTTGATCATATAAGACTTAAAATACAACATAAATATGAGAGAAGTTTTCATTAAAACTCACCCCTCCAAAAGACTTCAAAAGCCTCTTCTGTAGATTTTACCTCCACTTCTGTGCAGCCAGCCACATACATGTTATGATTCTGATCTTCACGGAGAATCTTGGATTGAGGTGGTCTGAAACAAGTTCATGAAAAGACTCAACATACAAACAACAGAGTAAAGCAATGATGTGTTGCTTTAGAAAGAAGAGCAGCAGAAGCTGAGATGACAAACACTTGATGTTAGCGTCAAAAACTAAATAGAATACAATCTAGGGAGACGCATTAACACACATTCAGGGGAACAGACACAAGCACAGATGGTTAACAAACAAGCTCAAGCCATTCAGGGATGTTTTGCATCTCCACATTAACAGAAAGAGCAGGGAGCCAAACCTTGAAGACAACAGCACCAAAATGAGACAAAGGTAGCAAACTACATCTATGCTATTTATGAGGCTTTGGATTAATAGGGTGGAAATACAGTGACTAGGTTCACATGGACAGCAAATATTCCTCCTTAATCTGAATTATATTGATTATGATGTTTACATAAGTTGTGAACTGGATATTCCTTCGTATTAATGTTTATATGTTACAGAGAATAAACATTACGACTAACTACTGTTAAAACTCAAACCCTGAGCGTGCGTTGCCATATGTTGATATTGCACAGTGCTGAGAAAACTCTAATAATAATACAGTTTATTCCCAAAGACGCTTGAATAGGAAGACACACTAAAGATAAAAACATATCATTATACACTGAAAGCAGTTCTGATGAGGTAATTAATGGTTATTCCAAGTGTAATGTTTTAAGGGTTAAGATAATCACTATACGCATGTCAGCGTCTTATTCTAACTATTGTCTTAGCCGGGTTAATATCGGAGAATTGCTGTCCATGTAAACAAGTCTGATGTTGACCTATACAACATGTCAGCTACAGCCATGTTACAAACACACAAAGTACTGAGGAGTGTTCTTATTCAGGCCACATACATGAACTCATTGTTCCGTACAGGCGTGCCTCCACCGAGCCACCTAATAAAAACAGGGTTCTTAAAAAGTGCAGCTTGTAAACACAGAACTTGAAAACAAAAACAGCCTATGTCTCAATAAGCTTACTCAGCAAACACGTGGTTCACAGAGTGGTGAGTACTACAAAAACTATTTGTAGTGAATATTAGTAGAGTGTGGTGCAACTCCATGTGCAGACAGACCCAAATTATCAACAAAAAAAAAAACTGAATACAAGTAAGATTTGTTCATGGCAGTATTTTTGCAAAAGCGCAGATCAAATGTGGCAACCAGTCTCTTACTTTGGTCTGATTGGGTCAAACGGAGCATCTTCCAGGAGGTCATAGATGTAGTTGTTGTAAATCTCGACGTAGGACACGAAAACACTGTAACAGCAGTCCTCGTCCACATTCTCAGATTTACACGCCTCCTCTGCGCTGATCATATCTGCAAATTCTGGGTCAGCCCTCTGCCTATGATAAATACATGAACCAAAGACAAAGACAATAACACAAACAGCAGCCAACATGAACGTAAAATACAGTTTGCTCCAATTTTATCAGTACTTGTGAAAACACCAACTTATAAGTATACTAAGTATACAAAGTAAAGAGTATAATAAATGTACTCATAGCTACCTGGAGGATGGTGTCTTAGGCACAGACTGCTGACTGTCTCGCTTCTGTCTCTCCAGGAGTGCATCAACCTGATTCTGAATCTCCATCCCATTTTTCTCATCCGGTTTAAACACCTAATGAAGATTCAAAACAATTTACAAAATAATTCAAAGCCAAAATACGCAAAATGTAAATGAATGAAAAGACGTACAAATCTTTTGGCCTGAAAGGAGCTGATGCTGTTGAAGAGCATGTCTAAAGAACGAGGGAGGAGTCCACCTTCCCCAGGAGAGCCGGTCATGGTGAAGGTCTTACCGCTTCCAGTAACACCATATGTAAACAGCAGACCTGTGAACATTAAATACCACAGATACAAAATCAAAAAAAACTTAGTCTGTGATATTAATATGGATAAAACATAATCACACAGGTTTTATTTAAACAACATAGTGACACCATCAATAGTCATTTGGTTATTTTGATGCTCTCCACATTAGATTGAAGTTCATTACGTTTAGGTTTGTGTGCTTCACCTAAACCTTAGATTATAGCCTTTACTGTATCAGGGTGGTCGTGTCTGTCCCCCCTGGCAGCACCACTGCATCGAGGCACATTTCTCCACACTGGTCTGATCACACATACATAGAGCTGATCTTTATAATGACCTGGGGAATTAATATTTATGTTCCTGCATAAGTGGAGTGTTGAAGGTGACGTTGAAAAGAATACCATGTTGTGAGATCATCGAAGGAAAGAACTGTCTGCAGCCTGTGTGTCTGCTTGTCCATCACGTTTCAGACACATACAGATAATCCCTTCTATTTAGTTATTAATGAATGTGTCAGATTGTGGGGATTTTGCACTGAACTAGACTACAGTTCATGAAAAAAAAAAAAAAAACAACTTACCGTTCTTGCAGTCAATGAGGTCATCGACCAGTGGCTTGGCAATATCCTCAAAAAGCTCAAGTTGCGTGGTATTAATACCAAATATTTTTTTAAAGGTGTACTGTGTCTAAAGAACAAACAAGGGAAGAACATTTAGCACATGTGAGAGGCTTTCAACAGACAATGAACAATAGGAGCCATTTTTACCAAGTATAAGAGTTGAGTCATGTTTTTAGTTACTAAATGATTTCTATAATTATTTATGAATTAGTGTGGTTCTGGAGGTAGAGTGGGTTGTCCACAAATTGTAAGGTAACAACAGATTGTCAGAGGACAACGCAGATATTTTTAAAGTAAATTGAAATATGTCACTGTTGGTGTAATTTTTTTGTATTTTCAGTTGTTTGCTCTTTAGTGTGATGTCGAGAAGGAACACAACAACTACAGATGGTCCCTTGGCTCTAAATACTTCCCAAGTAGAGAGAGAAGTAGTTAGTGTTGGGTAGTATCCAATTTTTCATTAAGTTTAGAAAACACTTTTTACAGAAACTTTCCATTACAGTAATGAAACAGACACTGATGTTATTTACCTCTTTGTATTCCCCATTACGGTTGGCTTTAAGACCATCAGGAGCATGCAGCTGAATAGTGGAGCTGCTGATCATCTCCACACAACATTCCTCATCTTCTGCTCCAAGCGGCCGTATACGGCAGTAAACCTAGAGACAGAACAGGAAATATATCTTTATTAGAAGTTCTAGAACCATTTTTACACCTACATGCAAAACATTAATTCATTAACTAGAAGTTTGAGGCCACTTGTACAGCACTGTTTTTTTATTTGGATTTTAAGCCTGTCCATAAGAACAGCAGAGACAGATGTCCAACTAAAATAACTGCATTCAAAACTAACCCAAATTATGGAATTACTTAGATATAAAAACAAGCTTCTCTTTTAAATGTTACTGTAGAGCTTCAGTTTAAAGGTTAACACAGTGAGTGATGTCCACTTACTCCAACTGGATCTTTCTCTGTGTTGGTTGCCTTCTTCGGTCCGTGCCTCCGAGGAGTCTTGCCTTTGCTGTAAAACAATGATCAATCCATCCAATTTATTTATATATAGCACGGTATCACAGCAAACAGTTGTCTCAGGGTGCTTCACAAAAGTCCAAGATCTCAAGAAACACAAAATCCAACTTGCTCCAAACCGAGCATACAGAGATGATACATTCAACTGTGTCCCTATAATTGTGACCACAAAGTTACACCAACCCATACTCAGACCGTGTGATCCTGGCCCATATGTACCACACGTTTGGTTTAGGTACGTTCTCTATTCACTGAAGTTTAGTGTTATTATTTCTTTTTAATGTATGAATCCTATTAAAGAAACTCAGTGGGAGGGATGTGGAGGCTTTGAAAGGTTTGAACTCGGGAGATCATTGTCTCAGAACTCGTCTACAGCGAAGCATTCATGTTTATTCGGTGAAAAGTCGACGCTCGGTTCGTATGTCAACATCGACCTGTGCTCACACAACTAGCCTTCAGTTAGCATGATGGCGGGCTAAGCTAGCGCTACGGAAGTACTCTTCTTTATCCGGACTAGTCTCCAGAGTCGCCGGCAGACGGATAATGTGGAACGCAGTGTGTAGTATTTGTATTCACGTGTTGTGGTAGTATTTATATTCACATGTAGTAGTAGTATGAATAAAACTCACCCTGCTCTCTGCATCGTTACGATCTCAGAGCGGCTCTTTCTTCATTTGAAAACTTCCCTCTCATCAACGTCACTCCGAGGAGCAGGTATTTCAGCCAATCACAGCGGTCTGCAGCGGAAGTCCCGCCTTTTCTTCTTCCTCTGCTTCCTTCCCCATTTTTTTAAAGAAAGTCGCACTAGCGCCACCTAAGTGTGGACCAGCGTTCATTCCCCCTTAAAACTAATTTCTGTTTATTTGTCAAGTTTCTTTAGACAAAACTAATAAACGGTTAAAACACTGAGGATGTTAAATACTTAATTCTTCCAATAAGATAAGATCAAATACAATAAAATAAGAATAAACTTTATATTATTAATCAAGGTTCTTTAGACTAAACAACTAAACTGTTACAACACTGAGTATGTTTAATACCGAATTCTTCAAATATTTCCTTGCACTGACATCACAAGATGATATAAGAAATATAAGAAACAGTAGCAGTACAATACAATAGATAGTAGAATAAATTACAGTGACTAAAAACAATAAAGAATTAAGTCTAAAAATACTGAAACAATGCTGAAAATAAAAATGAAAGTAAAAGAGTAAGTGTCTTATTTAATCTTATATCTCACAATTAATAATCTTTTGATGGAATCTGAACTGCATATATTGTCTACCTGTTTTTTCCAAATATTTTGCAAATCTTTTCATATCAATTGGGCCGAAGCGGTGAACAGTGCAATGGCCCTACTGTATTTCTACGGCCTTTTTGATCATTTGCTGTAATTACATTAATTTCCCAGAGCTTTAATGTGGCTCTAATCTCACAAAACTTTGCACAAATGTTCAGTCTGGTATAAAATTATACATTTTATTGATCTCATGAAGGAGAGTAGTGAAATTGCTTTATTACACCCTCTACTATTTACATTTGCTCAAGAATGATGAGATTCTATTGGGCTAAGACTTTTAAAAAGCCTGTATGAGCCATACCTTAAAAGCAACAGCCAATCCGCCATTTTAAATTTGTTGTGAACATTTTAATGGAATCCCTTGAGGTGTTAAAACATTCACAAGTGTTTTGTGAGGTCACAGTGAACTTGACCTTTGACCTTTGAATTCTGAAAAGTTCATTAATGAAAAAAATGATCCTAAGATATTTTGTTCACAAGAATCAACATCAACTGTGATGTCAGGCGGGAGACTCCTCTTTAGAATCAACTTGGTGCAGAGTCAGTTTGGTTTAAAGTTTATTTGAAAACATCATAATAAATAACATTGTACTTAAATACTTTCAACTTTGCAAAGGAACAACGTGAGAACGCTTCTTGTTGTTTCTTCTGTTTAAACATTTTTTACATAATTAGTAACTGAACTTTTAATTTAGTTACTTTACAGGCAACTCAAAGCAAAACACATCTTCCCTTATCATAACTGCCGCATTTGTCTTGATATTTTTCTCTCACACTTCCTTATAGTCCAAGCACAAGTTCTATAAATCATCATTGTGATAAGTTTCCTTAGAAACACATATTATGGTAACAACTATGTTTGTCAAATTCAAATTACATATCTGTGCAAGTGATGGTTTTATTGTCAGTTTACCCTCCACATGATGTCTGACGGCCAAACACCCGGACAGGTTTAGTGCAGACTGCAATCTATCAACCATTTAAACATTCAGCCCCTCTTGGTTCTGGAGTTGTCCTCACAGAGTTTTTAAATCACCCATAATGCACTCATTTCACATGTGTCTTGTGAACAGCTGGGATCCCACAGCGATGGTTCATGAAGCTGGAGGTTTAGCTGCAACTGCAGACCTTGTGCTGGACTTTATTTAGACTCTTACTATATTTATTTTCTTGGCAGACTGGTGCAGAGAGGAGCGGGAGACTGTAGAGGCCGATGATAATCAAATTCACCAGCATACAAAGCAGCGCCGCACCCAGTGAGTTGGAAAGTGTGATGGGGATGGAGTGCTCGAGGAGCCAAGGGCGTCGTGTCGCCATGTCCTGTTCCACAGCCTTCATCTGGAAGTGGGTGGCGAGGATACCGCACACATGGAAGAGCTGATGGCTGTGACCTGCAAAGAGAGCAGTAGAGTCGTGTTGGAGCTTAGTCACAGTGAAAAGAAGAAAGTTCAAGCTTTTAGCAAATAATTCACATTGCCACTGAAAGAATGCAAACACAGAGCTGGTTATCTATTAGCAGTATTCTACAACGTTTAACTTTTATCAATGCAACTCCAGCGTGAGACAAAATCTCTAAATTCACTTTTTTTGTTTGTTTTGTCTAAATGGATAAAAAAAGTGGGGAGTTGTAAAATCAACTTCTTTTTTATGCAAACGTTTGATCAAAAACTCCTCCAATAATAAAGGTAAACAAAGGTACAGAGCATTAGTTTGTGTCATTCTTCTTTGAAACATGTTGCACATTTCATTCAAAGTAAGCTTCGTGATTTTCTCATATTTCATCAATCTTTGACTTGGCCTGATCACAGTTTCTCAGTTTGTTGCTCAAATAGTTTTGACAACCTTCTCTGATGTATTTTGTGCTCTCACATTTTATATTATATGAGATCATGTTGTTCAATAATTGACCAGTGACATGATTCACATAGGTTGTAAAGTCATTTGCTAGATTTCTTGTTGGAGAGGGCTCCATCAATAAATAAAACTATAAATCAATTATAACCATTAATGGAACATAACTGACTAAACCAACAGTATGGAATCATTAAAATGCTTCACAAAGTTGAACTGAGATTAAGGAATTGTCTCTATGACTGAAAAACAAGTCTGGTACAAAGGTAGATATACTTTTTGGCCACTTGGAGGCAGTAGAGAAATCTGTAAACAACATTGACACAAGTGGATATGGAACTTGTGTTATTTATATCTGTTAATAATCTACCTCACCTGGATCTATGACCTCACCCCTCCATATTTAACTGGCACTTGGTTTTATGTGTATTTGGTTGTTTGTCTTTCTTTTCTTTGTGTGTGTCTCTTCCTGTGGGTTCTCTGTGAAGACAAGGTGATAATAAACAAATGACAACAATAACTACTCATTCATACCAATGTAGTCGAAGCTGCCCGGTGCCAGGCGCTCAGGTAAATGCGTGGCAAACAGGAAGCCTGTGAGGAAGGCCAGGGCGATGTGGTTGTAGTGGAGGAAGTTGGTGTCGTTGTCTGTGCATCCGTCTCCTACACACAGGAACACCTGCAACACACAGTTAACAGAGTGATGCCACAAAACAGGTTTTCACTCCAGTGGGCAAAATAGAAGTGACTTCTTTTGTACAATTATACAAAAACTACAAGATGGATTCCCATTAAACTTAGTGGAGGGGTGCAGTGCGGGCAGGGAACGAACCCATTACATTTTGGTGCGGGAATTCAGGAATTTCTCTAAATCTGTGTCAGTTTCAACGTTTTCACTGATTTCCCAGGGAATACTCAGCGGATGTTGATGTAAAATAATTTAATCTATTTAATGAAGGAAATGTGACACAGCTTGATTGAGTTTAAAGGGACAGTTGGGCCTTGTCGGAGGGGCAGAGTTATTCTGCAGGTGCCACTGTCTGCATCAAGTGTGTATTCTTTTTTACACATTTACACGTACTGACGGTCAACTGCATTCATCTCATGTAAACAATTCAACGACGTCACTGTAACAGGACCAGATTCATGTCAGACATCACAGTGTCACGTGTGTATTTGAAAACCACATGAGTAATAACATGTGTATGGTATGTGTGAGCTGGGAGCACCTGAGCCAACATTCTGGATCTGAGTTAAAAATCCTATTCAACAGAAAACATGCAGTGTTTTCTTCAGTATGAAAATAATCTTGGGCCACATCCTGGTGTCAAACTCTAATGAAGAGTCATTATAACACTTGTTTGTGTCTTTTCACGTGTGAGGACACAGGATGAGTGAAGTGCACAGACAAGGCCGTACCCTGTAGAACAGAGGAATGTTGACGAACAGGTAGGTGTAGGCAAAGGCAACCACACGAAGACGTTTGCTGAACTTTGGACTCTGAAACTCTGGAAATCTGAAATTACAAAAAAAATGTTTTCAGTAATGAGAAATAAATCCTGCAAACACTCATGAAATAATCCTCAGGGTGAACTATGTTATATCTGCAGAGGGAGCTGTGCACACACAGCTTATTCAGCAGCAGCAATGGTAATAGCAAATACAGAAATGCATTAATTCAGTACCAGAATATAGAAATACTCAAATATAGTGATACACATGGGTACAGTTTAAATGTTATGTCATCCATAACCAGTTTTATATCTAAAATTCATCTACCACAGACATTTAGATCAAAGAGATTTAAATAATTAAAGATTAAAAATTAAAGATGAAATCTTTTTTAAATATTCCATGTGGTAGTTTATGTAAATGTATTTTTCTGAGCAGCACACAAACTTAAACTATCTTTCTCTCAGAGTTAGAGTCAGTGTCGTGTGTTTACAGAACACGTTTTACGATTCTTTTTGTCTAACATGCCTGGCTGAAAAGACACTCTGGGGTAATCACTGTGTAGGGTTGGTCACTATAGTCACCGTGAGGCAACACCCATTGTTAATAATAGTAGTCAGTTGCTCAATTCTGTTTTTGAAATCCCAGTCGATAATGTGTGAGGGATGAACACATGTAAAGAATCTAAAAACACAATCACACACATTGCAAAGGTAGAACTTAAATGTGACTGACACTCACACATTTGAGGCACAAGAGAAAGGCAGAGCTTTACCTCATCATGGTGTCATGATTATACTGTAGAAATGGTAAACCAAGCCTTGGCAGCGGGGAAAGTGAAAGAAGAACAAGGAACAACATTATTCCGGAACATGAAGAAGAAAACAGTGGCAACAACATGATGCAAGAGGCGACACGGAACAGAACGGATACAGAAAGAAAAAAGCATTAACAAAACAAAACGACAGAGTATGTTATTCAAAAGTGAAATGTTTTAATGCCAATTGTATTTATCATTATTATATAATGGAGATGCTACTCTCCATTCATTTCTATTTTCATACAAAGAGCAGTGTTTAAATTCATGTTTTATAAAATGAGCAGGATCTGTGTCTGGATAAGGAATTAGAATCGTGATTTGTGGTCGATGTTGAAAAAATACTTTATAGGTTTTTCAAAGATCAACAGGAAAGAACAGAAAATGAATGAATGCATGCGTGAGGAGGTCGTAGTGCTAAGACAGGTGCTAGCGTTAGCTGTGTACTCCTCACCATACCTGGAGTAGCAGGCCAGGCCTGTGCAGATGAGCGTGTTGAACACAGCGAAGGGGATGTAGCAATGGTGGAAGACACCGTTCACCCACTTGTCCGGGAAAACATAAGCTGAGTAGATGGTCGCGGAACCTACACAAGTAAAACTTTCTTTATTGGAAGTTTTATATCAGGAACACGTATTTGTAGACTCCACTCTGACAGAGTCATCCCGTACAATGTGTTGTTCAGCAAAATGTATAAACCTGTCGAAGCTGTCAAACCAACCAACACAACATCAGCTCTGACAACTGGATCTACAGGTGCCCCCATCCTGTGTGTCTTTCCTTTTTAAATAAATGAGTCAATCTCTACCAATAAATAAGTTGATTTGTTGACCATTTTTATTTTCAAAGTTATTTTGAAGTTTACGATGTGCTTGAACATGAAGAGCGGCTTTACTCGAAGCTTTAGAGCGAACAGTTAAATAGGAAAGTCTCACGTCTGCACTTTACTGGACATATAATTGAACCTTTCATGGTCCCTGATTGAAAAACTCTTAAATCTGCCACAGGTCACTGAAAATAAATTGTTAAGTCACTGACGACAGTTCAGTATCAAGAGCTCAGTGCACCGTGGCCATTTCTCACACTGAGTTCTAGTCAACCACTGTCACTGAATCACGTGCGCTCACCCAGGCTGTAGAAACTGAGGGCACCGTAGTCGAAGAAGAAGCAGATGTGGCGAGCCCGTGCCGACATGCTGCTGAAGGTGTGAGCGCAGCTGGACGCCAGCGGATAAATGCAGCACGAGAGCAGGAAGATGACCAGAGGCCAAGTGAAGGAGTCCTGCCACGCCGTCTGCATCAGGACCACCGTCACGAGTTTCCACAGGAAGTACCTGCCAGAAGAAAGAATATATATGAATTAACAGGAATAATTATGGCAGATTGCACAATACCGTCTGAATATCTGGAAGGTTCGCTGGAATATCTGCAGATATACGAGATAATAAAGGCGGAGCTGAACATGTTAGTTCATGGTGCACCACGTGTGTGTAAGAACAGTGTAAACAAACTTTCCCCTCCAGACTTCAGCTCCGACAGAGGAACAGCTCCATCAAGTTTACGTCCTGTAACTTCTCAATTTTACATTTCAGTTTGTTGAAGGTTCTAACAAACAAGTGTGACTGTGGGTTTGGAAGTTCGTGTCGAGGCCACTGGCTGTTGTCGTCACCGAGCATCATGTTTTCAGGCCCTTTCCTAGAAACACAACATCTCAAAAATGCTTTGGGGGAATTTTTTAAACATCTGGTACAAATGTTCAGTTTGACTTGAAAGTGAACTTGGTAGATTTTAGTGGTAGAAAGTAATTTTTGCTCCGTGAATGTGTTACGTTAACAAAAGCTCCAGAAAATCCTTTCAGATTTTCACACAAATGATCACCTCGAGATTGACTGATTAGATTTGCATGCAGGTCAAAGGTCAAGTCACAATGACCTCAGATGAGTCTGGATAAATAAATACTTGTGGACTGAACTTCCTCTAATCTCGAATGCCATCTGAAAATCTGACACTCAGCAATGTTGTGAATGATCTTACACCAACCAAAACAAACTGGATCAAACCTTTAAACCAGTTCCTCGCTGAGAGGTAAACACAGAGGAAACGTTTCACAATAAGCAGAGCAACAAAAGATCAGACAGGTTCAGACCTCCTGTCGTTTGTTGAATTATCTTCTCCAGCAGACTTCAACGATAAACAACCATTTCATTATTAATGTCACGTGTCAATGTTTGAAAAACCAACATGTTCTTTGTGAAGCATCATGTACATTTTCATTAAAAATGCACGTTGGTCTGCAGCTGTTTCACAACAGCTCTGCACAAAAAGCTTAATCTTATCAGGAGCCTGTAGTTTGCTTTGTGTATCGCAGCCACTGTTTCCACGGCTCAGTGCACCTCATTAACAAATCAACATTATTTGTGCTTTTCCAATTCACTGAGCACTTAACTAATTGTGGCAGCTCATATGAAAGCCTTGAGCACGGATCTGCTCATTAGTGTCTGGCCTGCAGGTCTGTGCCCCCTGACACACACATCCATATTCCCTCAGTATATATATACACAATACACACACACACACACACTTTTTGTTTTTTTTTTAACTTTCTTTAACATTTCTATTTTTAATGTTTGAATATTTCCTGGATCTTAATGAGAAATCAGGCACATTTAGGGACTGATATCCATGAGTGTGAGTGTGTGTGTGTGTGTGTGTGTGTGTGTGTGTGTGTGTGTGTGTGTGTGCAGCTTGATAGAATTTAAAGGGACTGTTGAACTTAACCTGAACCTGAACCTGAACATCAGTGTTTGACAAAGTTGTGTTTGACAAACACTGATGCCACAGTGTTGCCTTCATGGTGTTAAGATGAACGTATGCTGTAGACATGTACAGTCGGTGGCTCTGGGGCATATTCCTCATTCTCATCCTCTTTCTGTCTCCCACTTTGCAGCGATCACTCTTTGGTTTTCTTTTTCTCTTCCTCGTCTTTACAGCTCGTCTTCACCTCAACTCACCTCATGTCTTTATTCAGGAGCTGCTGGGTCTTTTGTAGCTACATGTGTCAATCTGATAATTTATTCTGACATGAACTCCGAAAAATTGGTTCAGGATATTCAGCCGGAGATTGTTCGGGTCAGAAGAGAAGGTCCAGAACGCTCAGGTGAGGGGTGGAGCCTGGGCAGAGCAGCAGGCGGCTGGAGTTTGACAGTTTGACATCTTTGACAACATCGTCTATGTGTTCGACTCCTCTTTCATCCAGAGATATTTCTATCCTTTGTTTTTTTCAGTTTCGTGTCCATCGTGCATTTGAAACATCAACACGGCCCCTCACTCACTGTGAATTTGAACAAGTTCTTTAAATTCTGTTTGTGCTCATTCAGATGTAAATTCTTCTCTGTGTGATGGAGAAAGAACGCAGGGAGTGGCTGACTCTTATCTTCATCATGGTGTTCAATGGGGGAGAACATGTGACTTCTCTGATATGTAAGATATGTTCATAAACATTTAAGAATGTAACACCACACGATGAATTGATATAGAATACATTTTGATCTTGTCTACATGTCACATCCTTTACAAGCAGATTCCTCTGCGGCTGCCTGACTGTAGTGAAGGTCAGAAGTGTACGACTGCTGAGAATTTGGAAAAAACGCTAGGACGCCGACTAAGACTCGGCTTGTGGCCTCTCGAGAACAAATAAATCTGCCTAGAACATGTTTTATATTGATATTGTGATGCTTCGCAGGAAGAACAACATTAGTGTATTTTACCATGTGGGTAAAAAGTGTGTCCAGATGTTGAGCGTCTCATTGGTCAGCTGGAACAGGCTCAGGACGCAGTCGGTGGCTGAGCTGCGGGGGTGTCGGTACCCAGAGATGATGCTGTCCTCGTGGAAAACCTCAAAAAAACAAAACACCTCAGTCAGTTATTTTATAAGTTTTACTTTTTTGATCTTGAGATTTTAATATTTTCTTGTAATGTAGCTTTCACCTTGTTATGCTTCTAAAAAAGTTTCATATTAAATGAATGAAGAATAAATCAGTTTTGATTTGAACTGCTCTCTGCTCATGTTCAAACCAAACTTCAAGATTCAAGATCGAAGATTCGAAATGTTTCTCGTCACACTGGTTATACAGGTGTCATGTAGTTACAAGTGCAAAGTAAGAAAGAATAATAACAATAATAAAAACCAAATCAATTTGTAATAATGACAATGAAAAGCTGAGCAATTATCATTTGTGTCTGTTTGTTGAATATTTATGCAGATAATAAATTGCATTATTTATTAAATCGCTTCACGGTCTGAAGGTGTGGAAGGTGACGGACATGTGACAGTGATCTTTGTGTTCAGAAGTTCAAAAGATTAGGAGGCCGTGATTTAACAGTTTTTCTCTTCATGACATTAAACAGCGGATTTTGTCAAAAGCAGTTTCAGGCTTGGTAGAAACAATGATTTCATCTCCCATCAGAAGTGGATCCTTCTCACGTAGACACGTGTTGTCTGTCACACAGGTGAGCTGTGGTTGATGTTTACTGTGTGTGGTGACTGCAGCGTCGTACATGTAGAGATACAGTGAAGAGGAACTTACTTTGGGTACTTGGTTGATGGTGAAGACTCGTGGTAATCTAATGAGGCTGAGCATGATTGTGTGCTGCTGCTGCTGCTGCTGCTGCTGCTGCTGCTGCTGCTGCTGCTGCTGAGGTCTGAGGTCTGAGCTGAAGTGAGGGAGTGCCTCAGTCTTTATACAGTTTGTGTGTTGCCATGCCGTCCTCCAGGTTCCTCCCCTCCATCTCCTCCTTCTTCAAACCCAGCTAGAATATCCAGTATACCTGAGAGCTGAGCCACACCTCTGCCTCCTCCTTGTCCTCCTGCTGTGTCTCTGTGGAGGTGTGTGTGTGTGTGTGTGTGAGAGAGAGAGCATACACCTGTGAGCACATCCCCCACACACACACCTCTCCACATGCACACACACACGCACACACACACACACACACACACACACACACACACATTTTGTTTTTTTCTACTTTCTTTAACATTTCTATTTTTAATGTTTGAATAGTTCCTGGATCTTGATGAGAAATCAGGCACATTTAGGGACTGATATCCATGAGTGTGTGTGTGTGTGTGTGTGTGTGTGTGTGTGTGTGTGTGTGTGCAGCTTGATAGAATTTAAAGGGACTGTTGAACTTAACCTTAACCTTTACCTAAACCTTAACCTTAACCATAACCATTGTCTAACCTTAACCCAAAGCTAAACCTAAACCTAGCCTAAGAACATGTGTTTTTGTCTCTGTCCCCATAATGTGATACAGAGATTTAGGTCCCGGCAACATGACACACACAGGCTTGTGGTGTGGTGTGTCCGTACTTGGACTTGTGTTACATTCAGAAATGATGTTTTGCCTCATTAGGACCAGGCTTTAGTCTCCATGAAGTCTACTGGTTCTGAGAAAGTCAGTGTTGAATGTCTTAACATCTATAATCACAGCATTTTAACATGAGAACTGTTGTTTTCATAACAAAAGTCTTGTGTTTAGAATTGTGTTCACTTCCTGTCACCGAGTGATGACACACGAGCCTGTAGAGCAGGTTTCAGTGAAAACCTCAGTTCAATGGCAAAATAAACAGCTGTGATTGACTTTACTGTTGTTGTGAGGCTGGTGTTTTCAGCCATTTTCCAGTTTCTTTCTAGAAACTCGGAGCAAGTGCAGCAGATGAGACGCTGCAGCTCAGTTCATCTCAGCTCAGCTCAGCTCAGCTTATCATCAGGCTCAGTCTGAGTTTCAAGGCTGCATGACTTCATGAATGGAGGGTGTGAATTTCTCTATCAGAAAAGTCAACAGAGTTCCTTTCGTGCCACTTTTCTCGCTCATCTTCTTGTTGAACTCACATGTGACCATCTGCCCTCAGACCGACGGCAGCCGTCACACCCTGCGGAGACGGCCGAGCTTATCTTGTTCAAACTCTGGAGCAATGAAAGCAAACACATCTCACTGCCCCTACAGAATTAAAAAATACAAAGTAGTTAATGTTTTTTACATGTTCCACAGAAAAGAGATTTACAGGATAAAATTCTTGAGCTCTTCTGATTTGTGGTAAATCTACAGTAATCGGTAACCTCAAACCAACGTCATGCTGGCTGAAGCTTAGACGCTAATGTTTTAGGTTTTAAGAAAACTCAAATGGTTTTAAATACCTAATCCTGAAGCTTCTATTCACAAGTGCATCGAAATGATTCTTCATCAAATGTGTTTAAAGCATCAACATTTTATCCTAAAGTTCCTTTAAGCTCTTGGTGTAGTTATGTCAAAGCCTTTCTTTCAGTGATCCACCATGTTGAGTTGTACGCTGCAGCCACAGCAGCTCGCTGTGATGAACCCGCGCACACGACGCGCTGCAGACGAGCATCATGGGATCTCACTCTGCTTCCTCTCAGAGGAGCAGAGCTGCAGTCAGAGCAACAACAATAATGAACCAGCAGCAGATGCATGTTTGGTGTGCAGTCAGTTAGTGGAGTTAATATGTGAGTCATCAAGACTTTGTAGGGGAAACAATGGAATCAAAGTCAAGAGAGAGTCTGAGGATAGAAAACAAGGTCACAACCAAGTTTAATGTTGGAATATCAATGTGAGAGAGAGAGAGCGATCACAGGCGACTCTGCTGAGTGGAGAGAAACAGATTATATCAATAATAACAACACTACTACTACTACTACTACTACTACTACTACTACTATCTTTATTTATGGAGAACTTCTCAAAACAAAGTTACAAAGTGCTTCACAAGTAAAAGACCCATCTGTAGAAATACAAACAAATCACATAAAAACTAATAAAAAATAGTCATAAAATAATTTATAAAAGAATTTATAAAAGAATACAATCACTAAAATATAAGCAAGACCTCCCAGGACTGTAACAAAACTAGAATTAGGTCAAATGAAATGAAATATGGTAAAAGTCTGAAGATTTGATTTATTGGAAGGCACTGACTCAGCCGCCTGGATTTCCTCAGATAAACAAACAGACGCAGCTTCTTAGTGTGAAATTCAAGTTTAATTTCAACTTGTTGTTTTAATATTTTGGCGTCGTTTGTTTTCACCACTCGTTCTTTGACATGTGAATCAAAAGCAGTGTTTCATTGTCCTCAGCAGGTTTCAGGACTGTGGCGTCACAGCTGGGTGTGGTTGGGTGGGGTCAAGTGAGAGCTGTGTGGTTTCACACACCAAAACCTGACCGACACACTTCAGCTCAGGGCTCCCAGTGGCAAAACAACATGTGGACCAACAGGATTATAAACACAACAGGTGAATGGAAAGAAATGTGACGGGACACGAGGCTGAACCTGAGCAGGAATCAGAAAAACTGGAAATCAAAATTCATCACAGCATCGTCACCACCGGCTGCTGTTTGATGATGAGTCATGATAGTAACAACTAGAGCGTATATATATATATCCACTAAGGTTCTACAGTAAATTCAATCAGGCTGCACACACACACACACACACACACACACACACACACACACACACACACACACACACACACACACAGATATCAGTCACCTCAATGTGCCTGATTTCTCATCGAGATCCAGGAACTATTCAAACATTAAAAATCAATATGTTCAAACAATTCCAGGATCCACCCCCGATTTCAGATCCACTTTAAATTTTCCTCGGTTCTCTCCTGACTCTCGGCATCTTTCCGTCAAGTCCTGCTGTAATCAGTGTGGTGTTTTTTGTGTGATGGTGCTAACAGACAAGCTAACTAATGGTACTCAGTGGAGTGTTGACCTCCACCGAGGCCCAACAGTCTCCTTACGAAACCACGTGTACATTTACGAGATCCAGATTTGATTTGGATCAGCACCATATTGAACACACTCACAATTATCGGTGCCCTAAACTTGACCGATTTGATTTCATCCAGATTCAGGATTTAATTTTCTGAGAAATTGCTGTACAATCAATCCTCAATACAATTATCATAAAATAAGAACGTAACAAATCCTTGATCAGACAGCGTGTGCTCATGTTTTCCTTTCTCTCCTCTGTGAGACACCGATTATCTAGAAATGTAATTTCTAAACGACTTAATTTCCCTCCGGGGATGAATAAAGTAATCTATCTATCTATCTATCTATCTATCTATCTATCTATCTATCTATCTATCTATCTATCTATCTATCTATCTATCTATCTATCTATCTATCTATCTATCTATCTATCTAATTATTTGAGATCCAGCAGTTACTGATATTGATGCTGACACTTGTACCACCCAGTCTCTCCGCAGGGTGTCAGTGTTTTCACACAGAAGCTGTGCTCAGGTTGGAAGCTTCATGATGAAGATTCATGATGAAGAACACTGAGGTTCATTCTTCATGACATGTTTTAAATCACTGAGATCCTCAGACTCTGACCTGAGATTCAACAGATTTCATTTGAACACGTGTTTTACTGGATGCATCAGTCAGCTCAGAGCTCACAGCTCCAAGTTGTGGAAGCGTCCCAGGGAATTAAAGTGCATCTCTGCAGGTTCTTCATGATGCTGCAGCGTCGCTCGCCTCTTATCGACTGTTAATGAGAAAAAGTACGAAGTTTGCTTCGGGCCAAACACTCAGCACCTCGTTCTCTCTCTTCATCTCCCAGAAAAAGATGAGCCCTCTGTGGAAAACACTGTTTGTGTGGCATCAGCACAACGACTGAGCAGCTCCTCGCATCAGATATTCAGTCAGTGTCACTGAGGCAAATGTTCTTTTCTTTAATGAGGAGAGAATTTTGTTTTTGTTTAGCGCCGTCGACCAAAGGAGCCAAAAGTCGTACAATTAATTATTTTCTAATCTCACTTGGTTTCTAATTTAATTTACACTGACGTGGAAAATATCTTGTACTTGCTCCATCACATCGTTTCACAGGGAAATATCTCTTTACTTTAACTGATCATCATTACTCAGCAGATTTTAAAACAGTGAGTTTACAAAAAACAGAAGCACAGTTAGAGATTAAATCCTCTAAGAGTTTACCAAGTCGTTTCAGTTTCTGTCTGATATTCTTGACCTGGAGTGAACGTGTCAGAAAAAGTAAATGTGGTGTCATTATTAAAAATCACTTCAATGATCAACTGATGGAATATTATACACACATACACACACACACACGAACACACATACATACACATGTGTGTGTATATATATATATATATACTCTAAATGGGACCGTGATTTACAAAATGAACATCATGCTTAAAGACTTGAAATGAGAGACTGAGACAATAAACTCTTAATTAAATCATTTTCTCGATGACTCTTTCTATATATATATATTATAGTGGAGTCGCCCTCTGCTGGTCATTCAAAACAGGTTTCAGGGAGTTCTGCATCGGCTTCACTTTCCAGACCTGGATTCGATTCCCATTTTTATAAATGTTATTTACACATTTATAGTCTCTGGATGTTCCTAATAAAGTGCTCATTGAGTTTATGTGATCATAAACAAGAAAAAACTACACAGTAATATTTCAAATGTAACAGAAATGATAATAATAATCTGATAATAATAAATATAGATCTTATTTTTATTGTATTTTCCTTGAATTAATCATCAAACAAAATGTTTTTCTTTACCTGAACCAGTAATATTAATAACATTAATACTGATATTGATGATAATAACAACATTAATAAGAATGTTACCGTGCTGACAGATGGGAGTTCTCCTGCTCTGCAGCTGCTCACAGAGTTTGCGTCTCCAAATGTGTGCAACTGATAAATTATTAATAATCGTTCGACTCCAGGCGCCTGTTTTCTCTCTGTGGGATTTCAGACTTTCCTTCACTCCGGAGCTCCCTCCTCCAACCACAGGCTCGTTTTCTCTCCAGCACATCTCTCATCCTCCCTCTTTACTCAACCCCCCCACTGCCGCTGTCTCCTCATCGTTTCTCCTCCAGCATCATCATCACCATCTCGGACTTGGCTGGAGACGGTTCTGCTGGAGACTTTCATCCTTCCTGTCTCGTAAAAAGTAAAAAACTGTGTCAGCTGCTCATGAATGAACAACATACAGCTGATACCAGGTTTGGGAAAAGAGACAGTGGATTTATTTTCATTTTAGCGTAACGACCATTTCTCTGGTGTTCATTTAGCAGAGAGGAGGAGATCGAGGTGAACTTGAAAACTGTCAATATAAACCAATATCCAGAAATGAAGTTTGAAAATTATTCGGCCGAGAAGAAGGAGAAAGATTATTAAATGATTCATAAAAGCTAAAAGAAGAAGACGACTCAGGGAGCTGCTAATAAACATCGACTGTTCATAAACATGGACGACGTGACGGCTCCCCAGAACTGAAGCCAAATCATGCTGATCGCCCCCTGGTGCAGGGCTGGAGAATAGATCACACCACATCTATCAAAAATCCACCTGTCAGCACGTCTCCAGTTAATAAATAGCTTCGCTGCTGGAATCTGCACTAATACCAAAGTGTAAAATCGACAATTTGTCTTGCAGCCAGCCGCCAGACCGATAAATCGTCTGCGTGTAACATGTATTTTTCAAAGTTTCAAAAGAGCCAGACTCGCTGTTTCCCCCTTTACTTCCAGATTTTGTGCTCAGCAAACCCAGGCGGCTGCCGGTCGTAGCCTTTGGTGTATATTTAATGGACGGATGTGAATGAAGTATTGATTTTCTCATCTCTCCCTCACTGCCAGAGAGCAAGAAAGAGGAAGAAAAACATATTCCCCAAAATATCAAACTTGAGATTAAAACCTTGGGAGAAATTAACTCGTCAAGGTTAAAAGATCAGAAACCTCAGGAACCTTTTGGGACCTGAACTGTCGAGCTGCACTTTTTTAAGTTGATTTTCTTTCCGGATGCTTCCAGGTCCACTCTCTCCTCTGAGAGCCGCAAACAAACCCAACGACGCCGGGTTCAACGCTGTGTTAATTCCATCAAGTGGGCAAATTTATTGACGGGATAAAGGCTGAGGCCTCCAGATGCCAGATTACCCAGGATTCACTGTAATGACATCACGACCATCGGAGGAGGCAGGAGAGGCCGACGCAGAGGCTGCAGAGAGCCGCAGCTTATTGGGTTTACGTTGGGTTAATTATAGGGCTGGGAGACAGAGCCGCCATCAGGGGGGACGCTAATATCATTAATGTCGGGTGAAGAGGAGGAATGAGATGCGTGGGGTGAAGTGTGGAGCTGTGAGGGAGAAACCGTCAGGATTGTAGAAATGCCAGGAGGTAATGAAAAATGCAGGCGGCGGCAGGAGATGGTCTTTCTCAGGTATCAGCCTGATTAGAATCAAATATTAATCACTATTGTTTTTCTGCTCAGCCGTTTCTCAGAGAGGACGTTCAGCGAGAACAAACTGTTTCTCCACCGCAGAGCCGACGACAGACGAGAGCGGATCAACCGAATGTTTTTAACATCAGAAGAATGAACGGAACAGGATCTGAACCAGAGCTTCAGAGTCACGTGACTGTTTACATGTCCTCACCTGTGATACTTTAACTCTTCTCATTCTGTGCACACATCAAATTTAAATATCTAACGTTCATATTGCACATATCTTATTTCTAGTGTTTATTATAAATACATATATACCAGGAACTAGATAGAACCAGAGACCGTAGATAAAGAGTGTCAAAAACTGAAGCCAGAGCATCTCCACTGCCCCCTGGTGGCCGGCTACAATATAGGACACAAACCCTGCCCCCCCCAGGTGCAGGTTATTTTAGCTTCAGTCCTGGATAGAGGGGAGATGTGATGTTCGTCTTTATTTACAGATTAGAAATGAACATTTTCTATAGAATCTGAAGTTCAGAATTAAGAACAATTCAACAGAGGATAAGGTTTTGATGTTAGAGCTACAGACCTGAGAAGAAGAAAACGTTTTTAATCCATCAACTGTTTAGTGTAAAAAAAAAGAAAAGTGATTTCCAATAATCCAGCGTTGATGTCTTCACATAACAATTTTTGACATTTAATTAAAGCTGAGGAACGGATCAATAATTGATTCTCTAATTCTTCTCATCTTCTGATGAATATTCTATTGATCGACTACTCAACTAACTGCACCAGTGGAAAGATAATTAACACTCACACCAGTCTCATTCATGGTATGAAGATCTTCAAAACACAGATGAGTTCCTGTTCAACGTGAGAGAAATACCAGAACTTTAAGAAAAATGCTTTTATTTTTTACACCTTTTAAAAAGCAACTTTTATAGCACAAAGATTTACTCTGTATATAAACACGTCTCTTCCTGTGGCTAAAAAACGGTAGCTTTTGCACATTGTGCTTAGATTGCAAAGTCTATACAACTGCTCTGGGTCTCCTGTGGTGTAACGACCCCAGTAAACATTTTATTGCATAAATCACATGTGACCTCAGCGGCCATATGTTGACGTCTTTTTAATGGATAGTGGAAAGACGGGAAAAAAAAAAATACCACCAAGAACGAGGAAAAGGAAGTTCTCATCTCCATTATACAGTGAACAATCATAGCAGCTTTCTTAATGAAGGCGATGCACATTGTCCTAAAAAAAGAAAAATAAAGTGATTATACACGGCAGTTGTGCTTTTGTCTAGAAAAGAATCAAATGCAAATGATTTCAAAAAATAAACAAACAAACTGAGAAAAAAAAAAGTAAAATCAGCAAAAGCTTTCAAGGATAATTTGCAGCTATTGGCTCATTTCCCTTTTAAACAGTAGCTGACTAAATGCTAATCTCTAGTTGCACACATCCCCCGTTTACCATGAGCGAGTTTTACCAGCAAGTTGTTTTTGCTATAATCTATTTAACCTACATTTGAAAAACCAGCATGTCTCAAAAGGCAGTGTCTCACTCCACGACATCTCCGAGGAGACGCATCATTAAATACTAAGTGGAAATGAGTTTGCACAGAAATATACAAATTCCAATGTACTTAAATCAATGACTTTGGTATAACCAAAACAGAGAAAACATCAGTTCCTGACAGTTCCCTTTAAACGACAAAGAATCAATAATGCAAGTGTTCATGGGAAAAAAAAATGCCACCACCAAAAAACAAAATAAAAACTGCGCATTACCAAAATGTGCACACACACACACACACACACATCCACTCTGGAATAAAAGTGTTAATGTCACTGTTTGCGTCCACTATATAAACCTCTGAATTCAATGTTTGTTTTAGTGATGACAAAGAAAAAAGAATCTCAGATTACTGATTCTAACACCGAAAACAAGATGTTGAATTATTATTATTATTACTTGAAAAGGTTTAAAAGCTGTAATGCTCTCAAACCGTCCATTTCTGCAGCTCCTCTTTTCAGTCTCCGTCTGAAACACTTGGTCTTAGCTCCTGTCTCTTTAAGACCCCCCTCCCGATAAACCTCAGTCTACTCTGATTGGCCAGCTGACCCCCTCTGTTGTGATTGGTCAACCACTTCCAGCACATGTGAGAATATTGGACATCGTGTTCTCATGTGAAGTTCAGTAGCTTCACTGTAAACTTCCTTTGGGCTTTTTAACTTTAACTTTTACATTCACAAAAACCATAAAACACACAAGAGCAAAGACAAACTGAAAAAAAGCTCAATGTGTCAGGAACCAACATTTTTCATCGAAATGAATCACAAGCTTTTCCTTCATCTCTCACACCACGACCACCTGAAATCACACTCTGCGGGAAAATGCGTTTATCTTCCACCAGTTTTATGAAAACAACCAAAGAAAATTCACCATCACCACTTTCAGACGAACGACGGCGCCACATTCTCCTGCTTCTCATTAATAATCTTTAGAGCAGATCGATGAAAGCCTCATTGAAGCCGAGGGCTCCACTCCGTTTTGTTTGTAAAATGTGATGCCGGTGGATGCTGACTCATCCCTGACGAGCGACCTCGCCGCCCGGCCGCCTCTCCAGCCTATTAGCAGGGTGAATTGTTGGTGTCTGGGCGAGTCAGGTTCTCCTCGAACAGCGGTCAACAGGGCAGCGCTCAGATTAAAAACGCTGAGTTCATGCACCCGCAACAGCAGAGAGAGAGAGAGAGAGAGAGAGAGAGAGAGAGAGAGAGAGAAACGAGAGCCTCTTTGTGTTTATAAAGAATTCCCCTCCGGCTACACTTCTCCTGGCTTTGTCGATTTAAACGTTAAAAGCTGACATGGTTGTGAGATGCAGCTGCGCCTCTGCTGTTCACCTCCTCATCTGCTCTGATACACAACACAGATGTTTACGCTTCACCTGCAGTTCAGTTTTAGAGGAAGTGCTCCGCAGACGACTGTAAAGCTGCTTTCAGACACATTCCTGAAATTATCTGGGGGGGGGGTGCGAGTGGGCAAGCGAGTGGGCGTTTAGATGACGATTCTACCGGGCAACGAACACGAAACTCAAAAATCATGTAAATATCTCAGGATGAAAGAAACGTAGAAAACGCAGACAACTAAATTTCACCTGGAAAGACGAGAGTAAGAGCTGTCGGTGAACATCAAGACGCCAGTGATGATGCGCTGTAAACAAAAACACCTGATTTCCACTGATGAATTTTACGTCTGAACATTCTGACTCCTGCATCGTCTGAATGTTCTGACCCAGACAATCTCCTGCTGCTTCTTCATATGTCAACGACAAACTCTGGAAAATTAGGTTCAGACCTTCTGGACATTTTCAGGAGTTCAGTTCATTTTTTGCCATTTAACAGTTTGAGTAAACTGATATGAAAATAAATAACGACTTGATGAAGGAGCTTCAGATAAAACTGATCTCAGTCAGATCTTCCATTAGAATTTGTCTTGTGCATCAGACACATTGATCTCCATTCATCCGAACTGCTGACTCATTTCCATCCGTACTTCCTTGTGCGAATAGGACAAATCCATTAGTTCTGAGGAAATGATGAGAAATCTAACCTCTACAGGTGGAACACGTGCGTGAAGGAGTTAAATGAATCTGACAGACACACAGAACTGATTGGACCGAGTTGGGATTCACAGCCAGGTTCTCTGAGATGGGAAACTTATGCTTTACAAACTGAGCTGAACTCAAAGTGATGCAGAACTAATTACTTTTAGCCGTGTTCCTCAACGCCACATGAATTATTAATGATTCTTTGTGACCAGTCAGACTTAAGTGGGGGTTTGGTTACAGCTGAGAATGGCGGCAACAGCACACGTTGTCTTTAAACTCCTGTTATAGATACAAGCACTACAGCAATGGTGACAAACTAGGACAAATGATTCATTCTGATTATTGGTGGTTTCATCTCATGAATTGTAACAGGAACACTCATGTTGTAGCAGCTCCATTCCTCCATTTCTACAGACTCTGGTTACAAAATGAGCAAGATGGCGTTTGTATTCGGGATATTTTGGGTTCATTTCTAGATAGAAGGTAGAAATGAGGATGAGTCGTCCATTTATATTTACAGTCTAAAGTAGGAGCCAAGGAGAGCATCTGGTAGCTGAGCCTTTCAAATAAAAGATGGTGCTTTAACAGACACACGGTCGAATTTAGATTTAACACAAATACTTAAAAGGAGTTCAGCTCACGAAGAAGAAAAAAACCTAATCACCTAAAAAACTTTTGTCACTTTTTATCTGCATCATAAAGAAGAGTGCTTCAGAAAAGACCTGGAAGCTACTGGTTCTGAAGCGTCAAGCATTTGACTCCTCTTCAAACAACGTCCAAAGGTTACGGGATAAAACGATGCATTTGAGAAATAAAATGCAAAAGTTTAAAATATTGATATCATTCTTTTTTTGGCAACATTCTGCTAATAATTTATCATATATTCTGTTATTTACAGTTTATCTATTTCAATTATCTTTGCAACTCTGGGATGAAATGGTAAAAAAGTAGTGATGGATTTATCGAAGACCGTAGATGTGATTCAATTTAAACTATTTGAAGGGTTTCATCTTTCTCTAATATTGTATATCACACACACACACACACACACACACACACACACACACACACAGACACACAGACACACACAGACACACACAGACACACACAGACACACACACCAGGTCTGTGCATAATTACAAACACTCGCTGGAGGAAAAAAGGGGGAGAGAGCTACAGTCGGCAGAAAATATAAAACCTGCAGAAGATATGAGAAAGTTTTAGAGTTGTGAGCTGCAGCTGATTAAACTCATCTGTTACACTTTGAACCTCAACCAGTAACACACACACGCACACGCACGCACGCACACACACACACACACACACACACACACACACACGTCACTTCAGCTGGATCATATTTGTGGATAACAGTTTGCCTAGTTGTGCTTGGCACGAATCCCTTTTAAGTAGTTTTTCCAGCGCTTGACCACATCTTTGAAGATGGGAGCATTGTCTATGGATGCCAGCAGCTGCAGCTGGTTAATGTGCGTGGTGTGATAGTCCCACCGCGCCAGGTTGGGCGCAGTGCCCAACATGAAGTGTCGCAGGTCATAGATGCTGCCCGACCCTGTGTCAAAGAGCGGCAGCATGGCCTTCAGCGACTCCATGCCGCGGCTGAACAGCTGCCCCGCTTCCCTGCCAACCTTCTCTCCGGCTGTCTCAGTCAAGTCGTAGAGTCCCAGCAGGGAGTAGATGAAGCCGTTCAGGACAAAGGAGCTGGGTGTGGTGGGGTACTCCTCATACCAGTCGTATTTGTTCATGAACACAGCTTTGACCCCGTGCTGCGCTGAAGGCACCTTGTAGGGTCCGACTGCCTTGAGGGCAGCGTTGAGGTAAACCTGGTCCTTGGTGAGGAGGTAGGCTCTCACTAAGGTGGACATGGCCTGGCCCTGAGCCATGGCCGAGTACCAGCCGGGCTCCAGAGGGCGGAAGCCTTCGCCCAGTTTGCGAGTGACCATGATGGGCCACCCGCCTCGTTCGTCTTGGTTGCGCACCAGCCAGTCGCTGGCAGCAAAGAAGGCGGCCATGTGGGCAGTGGTGGAGATGGTGACGTTGTCCACAAAGCCGCGTCCATGTAGAACTAAGCGCACCACTCGTCTGGGCATGATCTGAGAAGAAATGACATAAAGGTTGAGAAAATCATCTACGGGTGGAATGAAAGGGCACATTTCACAGGAGCTGCACTGGTAAACTAAATTAAAAAAACAGAGAGCACAGTCACCGGAACTGAAACTCAAAGATAGAGAATTAATTATTAGTTATGCTCCAGTTTTCGGGCGACAACTAATGATTTGTCATTGATTAATATGCAGATTATTTTCTTGTTGAATCAATAATTGGTTTTATCAATGAGAAATGACTTGTTCTATACCAAACATAAAACCAGTCATCATTACACTGAGAAGCTGAAACAAGAAAAAGTTTTACATTGTTTTTTCATTAACTCTCTTTCTGGGGATTCCTGATTTGAAATGATTTCTCCTTTATCCATGTGAGTGCTGATTCATTTTCTACTGATATTTGAGGATTTGTTTCAGCTCCACTCCAGTTACATATTTATTAGAACACAGATATTTTATCTTCGGCAGCGGACATCTGACATGAACCAACCTTAGTGGCCTTCACAGCCTTGGTGTTGGACAAGCCGACGCCCTTCCTAAGGTCGGTGAGCAGGTCGCGGGTCAGAGTGCTCCAAGCGGTTCGCGGCCCGATTCCGTAGGTGATCTCGTGATCTTTGAAGGCGATGAGCTGCGAGTTGGTCACATAGCGAATGGTGAAGGGCGGGCCCTTCTCTGTGGTTTCCAGGGTCACGGACACGCTGCCGTTGGAGATAAACTTGATGTCCAGGCTGAGGATAAAGTCTTTGGAGTTTCCCAGCTGGAGGGAGACGCCTTCTGACGACTCTGTGGTGCAGCAGAGAAAGAAACGTGTCTGAAGCTGGAGAATGGCAGGAGAAGGTACATCTCACAGCTCATATTCAAGTGCGTTCCTTCAAAAATAAAAGACTTAGTGAATTTAAGAACTTCAGACAGTTACTAGACGACAATGGGTTATTTTTAGCGCAGTGACTGGAAGTCTGTCTCTGAAAACAGTCGTCTTTGATGCTTCAATGAGAGCTCGTCTTTTTACTCGTGCTCCCAAGATTCACTCTGTAGTCACACTGTCAAATCAATAACAGACAGACAGCTTCAGACATACTCTCTGCTTTTTATTACTGGGGTCATGAATCGTTATTACCTGTGTGAAGTGTGTATGACGAGTGAGTGTGTGTGAGGTGTGAATGAAAACTGTGCGTGTGCATGAGTGCAGAGAGAGAAGTTAGACGCAGACACCCGCAGACAAGGTTCTCATGGGAAGTAGAGTACAGATGTTCCACTGCACATTGAAATTAATTAGGAGAACAGAGGAAAAGAAGTGAGAGGCAGCAGGATGGAATAAGAGAGCGTAGCGACTGTGGCTCGGCTGTCGAATCGTCTACTTTAGTTAACAAAGTTCCAAACTGAGGGAAACCAGAAGTATTTGAGCTGCAGCCGTGACTCAACTTCATGTTTTTTGGTACTTTTCGTCAGCAGCCTTTGTGTGTGTTCCTTTGTCCTCTGCCTGTTGAGGAGGAAATCAGAGTGACAGACGGATGTCAGGAGAAGATGAGCCACATCTGAATCCATTTCTCCTGATAGTGATACTAAAGGTTTGGACAAATCAGTTGTCTCTCTCTCTCTCCTCCCAGGAGGACGGATTTTTGTTTTCTTATGTTTTGATAGTTTTCTTTTTTCACTCTCTCTCTCTCTCTCTCTCTCTCTCTCTCTCTCTCTATTTCATAGCCTGAGTTACACTTTCACACTTTCTAGCTCTCACCACATAAATGATACTACTGACCTACATATTCCCCAGTAGATTTTTGTAGAGCTCACTATTAATGCTGTTTTCAGGCATAATCAGAAACAACTCTACGGTGTTTGCGTTTCACATGTGCAGAAAGCAGCAGGAGATCGTTGGGGTGAGATTTTTGTTTACAGCAAATCCACAATGTCGTCTGCCCTCATCGCCAAAGGCTCTTAAATCTCATTGTCTTTCCAACTTGACATATTTGTCTGCGTCTGTCTTCTATATATTTTCTCGTTTTCCTCCTGAGATATTTGTATTCTCACATGAGCCGTTCCATGACAGAGTGCAACTTTTCTACTTTTCCAATTTCCTTCCAACAAATCTCAACACCCTGCCACGGCTCCCCTCACACCCCATCATCTCTTAGCCAGTTAAACTTCAGTTGAGTTCATTTCAACACCCTGGAGCACAACAAGCTCCTCGATTGATCTCCCCTTTGGCCTCATTGCTGGGTCTAAACAAACCTTTCTTCTAATCAATGCTCCTCCAAAGGATGGAGGAAGGACGGCGTGAAGGAGTCAGGAAATAGAAAAAGGAGGGTAATGGAAAGATGGGTCGCACAAGTGCCCTTAAGGCCAGCTGAAGAGTGGAGAGAGTGAAAATGAGCCAACAGTGAGAAGACAATTGAGAACCGGAGACAGAGAGATCTCACAAGACACGAGCAGACGAGTTCGACGGAGACACAAAGAGAGTTGATCAGCAGGAGAGTGAAGGAGAGAGACAGTCTGGCAGGGGCCTCTGGTTGACTACAGCTCTTTAATGCACTCATAAATCCATTACTTAAGGCAATGCAGAGAGTAAGTGGATTTGTACGCTGGCCCTGTGATTACTCTGCCATCAATAAAGGATGGGCAGGGAATATAGAGGAGGAGATTCCACCTCCTCTGCTCAGCTCACTGGCTGTTTAGCAATAAGGCAGGAGACAGAGGAGACGTGCAGCTAGAAGCACATGTCAGCGCAAAACCCTGCTTGTTTACATGAGCGAGCGTGTGAGACCAACACTTGAAAACACATGTACGGTGCGTGTTGTGCGTCGGAGGATACAAAAGATCCAAGTCACAAGACAACAGTCAACATCGTGAGAGTAGAGGATTCAGCCAGAATCTCTGGACGCATCTGGAGACATCGTGTTTATTCAACACCTTGAGAAATGTTAATGTTTTTAGGGTTGATGGTCAATGATTTTTCTTTTTTATCAATTTATTAATTATTTTCTTCAATTTATCTTTTGTCCATGCAATATTATAAAATATGGAAGAATACCTTTTATAATTAACCAAAGGCCAAGGTGATTAATTCAAATTATTTTGGCAAGAGTCCTAAATTGAACATTCAAGAAACTGAAACCATAACGACAACGTGACCGTTGGCCTTTTTAAATTTGTACGTTTTGATTTAAAGAAATCGAAAAAATTATAAAAATAGTTAACCGTAACCTTCTTTCAATTTCTTTTAACAAGGAATCAAAGGAGATTTAATTAGGCTTTTTTATATGAATAAATCTAAAAATCCTACTGAATACAATTACACAATCTTTGTGTAAGTATTCACTCCCTTCAAGTCAGTTGCACATTTCACCTTTCAGCCTTGGGTTTTTGTACCATAAACTGTATATAAAGATAGACGACGCATTTCGACTTCCTCCCACTAACCAGAGATTAAGTCAAAATATAATGGCTATGAACGCTGCCACCTTGGGATGACGTCATTTGGAACCTGAGTCTGCCCAGTGGTGATAGTGGAGAAACGGTAGACGATAAATGCTCCTGATCAACCGGAGTCAGAGTCAGTCGAGTTTAATCCTGTTTTTATAATATCAAATAACTAATCAAAACCAAACTTACTGGGAGATTGAGCACAAGAACATACAACTAAAATCTCTAATATCAGGTAAGTGGATCACAGTTGCATTTACTGACTTTGCATTTGTTGATGAAGTAGCTGCTCAAGGACTAAAATCTTAAGGATAACAACTTTAAAGAGACTTTGTATGTTTATCACTGTTCATAAATTCATAAAATCTCTTTAATTTGGTGCAGTAACACTTTGAAGATTGAAGAAAACTTCAGACGAAGTACAGCTGGTGACAGATGTTACTTCATCTGCACAAAGTGAACACTAATTCTAACAGTGATTAGTTTGTGCAAACTGCATTTCTATACTAATAATGGACCACGAGGGGATTCAGAAAATAAAGGTGCTCCGTGGAGGACAGTGTTCGTGCAGCAATGTGCAGATGGTAGACAGTGGGTTATTATCAGGGGACGGACGATTGATCCACTTGTCAGAAGCTTTGAGGGGCTGTTCAACACAGGTGCCCTAGATACAGTGCGGAGGGATAAAAAACTCAAACAGAAAGAAGGGAGCAGGAGGAGAAGGGAAGGGAGGCAGAGGACAGAAAGAGAAACTGACAGCAGAGGAATAAAACAAAAAAATATGTACGAGAACAGAAGGCATTAAAATGGATCAGACAAATGTGACTGCAACGTTTAGGACGCACAAGAGGGTTGAGGGGTGATAAGTAGGTGGAAATGATAAAATAGAGGTTGAAGACTGAAATATGTTGATAGACAGTGAAGATTAATGGACAATGAAGACTGTCAAGGGAAGGCTGAAGAATGATGATGAAAACATGACGATGTCAGGGAAAGAGAGAGCTGCGATGGAGAGCTGAAGCTGTAAGCTACAAGCTGAGCGATGAGCAGAGACAAAAAGCTGTAGAGCAGTGGAATGAATAGAAATTGATTATAATGATGATGAGAGAAAAGCTGAAGAATTAGGAGGAGGGGAAAATTACAGGAGAGACAGACAACCACTCAATAGACATCAGAGAAATGAGACTGTCCTGGAAATCTCAGCAGATCAAATGAGAATAATGAGTTCACAGTCATCGCCTCTCCCGATTCCAAAACTATCTCTGCAAAATATGTTGTGGCTGTCGTATTTTTACACTTGAAAATTTAGCCCAGAGTTCGAGTCATTTATTTAGACCACTTATAGATTTGCACAGTCACTGCATTTCTTGTGTTTCACATCACAGCACAAACAACATCCATTCATCCAACTGAGACAAATCTGACAGTTTCCGTTCCGTGTTTGTGAAACTGACCTTTAAACAGAGGATCAAGAAATCCTGTGGAACGTTCTGATAAGACTCGGTGTCATAAGATTTACAGCAGATATGTTTGAGCTCTGGTACCCCAACACCAGAGAGTCAACAGGCAGCAGTCTACTAACTCCAGCTGCTTTCAGACATGTACTGAAGGAGTTGTATGAGAGAATGCAAATGTCCAAGTCAGTTGCTCTGAACATTTCCCGAACCTTCATCAGCCAGCCCAGAGTAAAATGTTCTGAAAATGTCAAAATGAGCCCATGAGAGAATTATACAGGAAAAAGTCCAGATTTTCATGGGGGTGTGCATGAGGTTTCTACCAAGTGACGCAAAATTGAAACATACAAACATCTCAGGAGTCATATACCTGTAGAAGACACCATGTTGAAACTTGTTCATCCATCATGTCCCGCCTCTTGCATGTTCTACCCAGAGTTCTCTGTAAATGTTCATGCTGTTGTGAACACGTCTGACCCGGACGATCTCCTGCTGCATTTTTCATATGGGAAAGGCAAACTTCTTTCCCAGGCCCAAATGTCCAAACCCAATTTTCTAGACATTTGCCAGAGCTCATGTCTGAAAACAGCTTCTGAGCTCAGCAGTGGGGTTTGACAGGGCTGTGTTCTACCAGGGCATGACCCACAATGCCACCTGTGGATTGTTTGGAGCTGTTTTCAGCAAGGTCTATATGACAGGACTTCATTATGCTGATGATGTCGCCCTGTTGCTGAGGTTTGAAACTCAAGCTCGAGGCCTCTCAATCTACTGGGGTCAGACAAAGGTGTGCTTGGTGCTTCAGTGAGCTCCTCCCCACATGCTCACAGCTCACCATTGCTGACTAAGGAGTAGAGGCCATGATGTCCATTTGTCAGCTGGGAAGCTGTAGGAGTGACCAGGATGTGAGACGCAGGATCAGTCCTGCTTCTGACACCTTCGCCATTCCCTCTCCCTTATTAGAGGAATAGACAGCCAAGCTGTTCAAACTCAAACTGAGAATGTGCATCAGCCTGGTCCCGTCTGTCCTTATCCAGACACTGACCTCAGACCTGAGACGACATCTGGCTGCCTTTGATACCAGCTGTCTGTGCAGGATAGGAAGCTTGAGGTGGTATCACAGTATCTCCAATGCTGCACTGCAGCAGCTCAATGCATAGCCACCTGTCTCAGCAAGGATCAGGGCCAGATCCTCCCATTAAACCTGCTCAACTGCTCTGGGAGCTGCCACCCTGAGGATGGTCCAGACATCCCAGAAGAACATGGACTAGTCTCCTGTAGGAGGACCTGAGATGGCCGGGACTATAGTCCAGGGAGTACAGCACATATGGCCTGGATGAAGTGCATGCTGATGGAAGTTATCACAAGCTCAGTGTTTGCCTTAAGTGACCTAAATCATGCCAGACTGAGATAATGACCCAAATTATTGTGAACCGTTCTCAAATGAACAGAAAAGATCTCTAGCATAGTGTTTCATGCAGTGCACTGATTCGCTCAGCTGTATCTGTGTTCATGAATCATTTGGTCAGAATTAAAATCCCAAATGATAAAAATGCAGTGCCGGAGTCTGCATCCCGACATGTACTCATACTGCTGCCCTGAAAGTAATTCTGTTTGGGACGCAATTCAATGAACAAGAGGTTTTTATTTGATATTTTCCCTCTTCCAAGATCAATTTTTAGATGCATAAGTGAGAAAACTGCACACAAAAACGAATGACTACATGGTCCGAGGCACCTGGAGCACAGTGTTCTCAGTACCATACGAGCCCTGGATGCAATGTGAGTGAGGTGAATTAAATTTGATTCCTTGGAGGTAAAACGGTGCAAAGTCAGTAAGCTTTATCACAAGAGATTAAATTTTATGAAAGTGTGTTAATTATGTACTTGAGGAGAAATAAAGAGACAATAGGGCGACAATTCAACAGTTCGTAAGGATCTTTTACTTCTGCCTGCAATTTTCAATTTTCATTTTTGAGATGTTAACTCAACCTGTGACTCTAGCTATAGTATATATATATATATATATATACACATGTGTGTATGAACATGTCATTATACTGCCTGTGTAATGAGCCCATACAAATTTCTAATAATTAATTACAATAACAAAAAATTGTTTATTAATCAAATTGATAAAATAACATATAAATCCCTTGAGATAATGTTAATAAGATAAGGATATAAGCCTTTTGACAACAGGAAATAACGTGATGATAATCTACATAATTTTGAATCAACAAATTCAATAAAAAGACAATCTGTCAAACACCCGATCTAACTTATTCCTACAGCAAAAAACAAGACTATGGTTATAATTTCATCCTCTGATAGTCGTGTTCTCACTAAAAAGAGGAGTCTGAAGCATCAGCAGGAATTTTCAAGTTTCGTTTAGACAACATAATGTGACAACGTCTGAAATAGGATGAAATGTGTGAAGCTGCTTCTTTAATCAATGCTGTAATTAAAGGAATCTGTCATTATGTGGAGTGTCCGCTGTCACCCAACATCATCTGCTGGTATTCTCAGACTGTGCTGGTGACTCATCCTGTCCTGAGGGTGCAGCTGCATATCGAGCTTCTTGAAGCCACAGTTAAAGGAGATAAGCTGCATGCCTGCAGGCTATCCGGGCTCGTGGCAGGTTTACTTACCTGGGGCACTGAACTGACGCACGGAGGTAGCCCGGGTCTTGTCGTGGACACGGCTGAGAGCACAACCTTTTGGCACGCTCCAGGGTGCTGTGCTGGCCCGGCTGTCTCTCTCCTCGGCTGTGTCGTAGACCTCCACGTGGGGGGGGCGCTCAGTCAGGTTTTTGCTGTAATGGCTCAAACCGTACTGGGCAATCTGGATGGCGTAGAAGTAGCCCTGAGGGCCCCACTGAGTGGAGAGAGGCACGCCTGGGTGAAAAAGAGGGAGGGTTATAAGGAGAAGGATGTAAAATTAAATAAACGAAATGAGACCATAGATATTGCAAACATTATGTCTCTGTAGTTGGGTTTCATTTTCTAGCTGTTACTTCTGGGGTGTTCTAAATCTTGTGGTCACATGATGATTTGGTTTATGAAATGTTTTTTTTTTTTTTTAACTCTGCAGGGTATAAAGCAGATCCTTTTTACATGGCAGCTGACATAACCATGATTACATCAATAACACTGGACAAAATGAATAACTGTAAAATCTTAATTTGTAAACACAGAAACAGAAGAGAGCAGAAAATGGTCATTACAAATAAAGAGCAAAGTGAAAAAAACACCAGCAGCAGCTACAGCTAATAATTTCACAGTATGGTGAAATCCAAGCTAATCTACTGCATTTAACCGGAGGCGAGCTTCTCTGTTCACACAGCCAGAAATAGCTCAGGCAGGAGCATCACTCTGATTAACAGATAGTTCACTTCAGGACCTTGTGACAGAGAGAGCAAATGTGCGATTTAAACCCCATCCTCCTGTGAAGAACATAATATGCTCAGATTAACGCTGGTGATAATGTGCCTCCTTCTTTATAAAATAATTACCCCTCCAAACATAGCTGATCACTTATATTTTCTGCCGGAGATATACTTGCTTTGAACTACCCCTATGCAGGAGCATCATGGAGCTCGCATATCCTGAAGTTTGATTCTTGGATTGTGCATGTCCTCAGAAATGAATGCATCCACACGATGCAGTACGCATATTAACAGTGGGGGCAGATACTCTCGATTGTCACAACATTGTTGATTTAACGGCCTCTCATACCGTCTATCATGGAGCTGTGGTCGCTTTTAACTATAAGTAACCTCTTCCAGTGTTTTCATATTGCACATCCAAAGGTTATATATGGTCTGAATTCTGCAGTGTAAACTCTACTGGAATACTCAGGTAGCATGCGTAGTACATGGCGAGTATGTAAACAACTAAACTCATGATGCTTCTGGGTGTCAACGCAAATGTGTATAAAAAAGAATTTGTACAACACCGCCTGATAACTATCATAATATATTTGATTGCGTTGGTAAAAGAACACAGAAAGAAATACATAAACACACATACACACTTATTCATCTCCACAAACACACTTTCTTCCAATTCCCTGCCAGACTTTTCTCCATGCCTGTCTTGTTACTGGCATCTCCCTTGACAACTTAAGTCAAATGACTGTCAAAATCCTAACTCTGTAGCACTGTGCTACTCTCGCTGAATAACTCTGAGTAATCCATGTGGAATTGACTGTTAAGCCTCCGCATATTTTTGTGACTCCAGAGAGAGAACTTGAATTCAAAATCTTAAAAACTAGGTCTTCTATTTATTACAGCAGCTTCTCAACCCACTGAAGTTAATATTGCTACATACTACCTTTGTCTCTGACCTCTAACAGGTCGGAATGTGAGCAGAACCTTAAAGCTGAATATCTGCACCGCGTCAAGAAAGTGATGATTATTGTGCTTGACCCACTCAGCAGTTTCTTTTAGATAAACTTCTTTAAGTGAACAAGCTCAGACCATCTCACTGTGAGGAACCAAAGTAAACTGGTGGAGGTTCAGGATGTTGCTGGTGCAGACCAAAGCTGGACTAAAGGCCAATGAATACTGGACATATTCTTGATAATTGTTTGCTAATACATTTTCCATCATAGTTAAAGAAACCAATGGTTTATCAGGACTGTTTTTCCCTTAGTTATTTTGTAGCTTATCTGCCTCCTGGTGGCTAAACTGTCTTAACGCTGCTTTAATGTTTGGAATACAGCTGAGTTCATCATGAAACACTTTAGGGGAATAATACTATAATTATTAAGCTGGATACTACACTTCCTGCTGCTAAGTGTTTCACAGAGCAGTGTTTCCCATTAATTAAGTAGACTGTGGCACACCCCAGCCCCCCCACCCCCGGGCAGCTACCGCCACAGATTCCATCCAATTCAGTGGGAAACCCAGCAGAACACGGGGATTGAACACTCGACAAAATGCCTCATCTGGCTCTAACCCAGCTGTATTAAGTAATTATGTGAAAATCACATGCACTGCAGGTGTAAGTCTATTGAAAACAGCACAAAAGAAAAAACTAACAACGCTCACTGTCTCCAAACCGCAATTTTTATTCTATTTTTAAAATGCACAGATTGAAATGGGATCGAAATGTTGTCCATTTAAATTGCTCTGTGGTTTGGAGTCAATGTAATCGCGCTGTAACCACAGTGGTTTGCAGCAGTGCCCTTGATTCTGTTAAGACTACTTCCCCTCGGTTCTAGAAAGTGATCTATTGTGTTAAGTTAAAAGAAACCAGCCATCAAGAGCATAAGTGATAATGTGAGCATTTTATCAAGCACTTTAAAAGCTATAAGACAAGTTTTATTACTGTGTTTGAACAAATGTTTAAGTGATGGTGGTCTGCAGCAGAACGGGGAGCAAAGATAAAGGTAGTGCAAGAGGAAGTGGGAGACACAAAGAACGAGACGTATCATGATTTAAGAGGGTGTTGTTTGGGAGGATTAACTACATCCACTAATGATAGTGCCCGACTGCTGGAGCTTCATTTTTATCAACTTCTCAAGGCTCCTGTGGCTTAAGGCAAGTTTGATTTAACACTTTTTAAGACTTTAAGACTTTTAATGCCACTCAGAATCAAATTTGAGACCAAGCTGTAACTGCATGAAAACGTGTGGGCAAAGTATGCTACTCTCTCATTTAACTTGAATGACGTGGTGTATTGTCACTGTGTTCAGGCACAGTACCTCTGCTTTCAGTACGGGCATACACCTGAATGTGGTCTGGAGATCCAGCACCGCTGGTCCTGGTGAACGTGTTGGAGATGACCGTAGAACACAACAGGGATTTCTTTGAATTTGCACTTAGAATTTTGCATGTATGTAATTTTGAATTTCCCTCACTGGGATTCTCTAACTGCAATGAGAGTAACAAATGATTCCTAAAATTCTACATCCTGTGTCTTAGCATTTTTAGAGACACTTTATAACCAGTTTATGTTATATTTTAGACTAATGAACTCAGTGTGTGTTTAGACTTTTTAAGGAACCTGCTTCTGATCTGTGTCATGGAGACTCTGGGGAATTAAAGACCTAAATGTCTAAAACTACAGTAGAATCACAGGCCCTCCAGTAGATGGGATGATTAATGACCCATAAAAGAGCTGCAAGTGTTTCATGAATCCAGACAACATACATTTGCATTCAAAGACAAACACCCTCAGTCTAAATTTTTTTCGTCCCAATACTAACACAGTTTAAAGAAAGAAATTACTTTTTGAGATGCGGATATCACTACAATTTATCGTGATGTCCAGTGATTCAATGCGAGAGTGATGTAAAGTGGTCATTATAACATATTTCTCATATTCCTGTTAAAGCACTTTCCACTGGTAGGAGGAAGCATCGGGAGAGGAAAGCTCCCATGACCTTGTCTGAGCCCTAAGGTGCCTCTGACTGTGACAGGCTAATTAATGAACTGCTATTTTCACCTATAAAAATATGGTAAGTTGAAAAGAGGTGTCTAAGCTTGTGGATGTGGAGTGCTACATAGCAAAGAGCCTTGGGCTTAATTAATGGACCTTGATAAATTGTGCGTGTGTGAGTGTGTGGGTACTGCAGCGTAGAAATGTTGCCTCGGTTCTATACGAAGAGAAACGATCTGAAAGCAATTGGAGGTTGAGAATAACTTGGCTCCCTGTTGCTCAGCCCAGAGAGACGGCTATATTCCATGTCTGACCCATTTTCCACTATGTATGTTCCGTCCCACCCGTGTTGCATTTGGGCACAACTATGGTGAAGGTAACATAACTTGTCGCCCAGAAAGGTCATTATGGGCAGCAGCTCTGATTAAAAAAAGATGGAGAGCTACAAACATATAAAAAGCAATTTATTGAAAAACTACCAAAGTTAATGGAACTCATGGGACAAATGTGTTTTTGGGTTTTCTGACCTCCCTCACAATCCTGTTTTCTCCTGAATAAATCAACATTTACTACGTGTACCCAGTGGAAAAGGACTTAGGACTGTGCCTGAATAACCATAAACTGCACCCTTTCAACTTCAATGATAAAACCAATGTTAGACTATGTAAGGGAAGAATTTGGGGGACAACCGCTTCACTTTGACTTCCTGTTGTGACCTGATTTTTGTGTTTTTAATGGTGACTTTTGTTAATTGACAATAAAGGATGCATAATTAATCTATTTTGGAATGTTAGACAAGTATGAAGAAGTAGTTCTTCAAGTAAGCACGGCACGGAACTATATTGATGACAATGTGGTTTGAACTAATAGTCTTTTCAAATGAGCTATTGATTCTTCCTGGCAATTATTTTGAAAGGAACATTGAAAGGGAAACAACTTTGAGGACTAAGTGTGGGGGGAGGGCAGAGAAATGTATTCAGTCACCAGAGTTCCAGCCGGATTATCTACACAAAGAAATGTTCAAATGTCTGACTGAAGACAACGTACATTTTTTATTGACTTTCTAATCTGTGTTTGATATCCGTGTCAGTTATCAAGAAAAGTTATACTTCATTTGGGAATGTGTGGCAGCGATTGAGTAAGTGCTTCTCAAATACAATTAGAAATCCAGTCATTTCATTCATGATGCATCATTTTGCTGAAATAGACCTCATTGAATGCACCATATATTTCTCAGTGGCGTTAATTGTATTAAAAACCTAAAACTGAATCACAGGTTATGATGAAATACTCATTGTATGTATTGGGATGGCACACTTTACATTTCTGTTGTGTTGATGGTTCATGTGATGAATGAATGAGGAAACCTGGTGGTTTACTTTGGTTGGAGTCAAAGGGAAAGTCTTCTAAAGATTAGATCATGTTATTACCTGCACCAATAGGGTTCAGATTTCAACCCTGTTCGTTTGGCTCGACCTCACTTTGTAAAAGTGCCTTGAGATTATCTCTGTTATGATTTGATTCGATTTCCATAACACTTGGTGGAAGGAAGCACCCACCGGGTTAGAAAAAAACAAATTAAAATTGCAGTTGATTCTGAGAGCAGATGCAGAATTTTTTTCACTTTGTTAAATATTGTGAGATTATTTAACATTTTCACAGTCGTCCCTTGGAATAATCATTCAAAGAAAAAAAATCTGGAAGATTTATGTTACTTATATCTATGTGTGTTTGAATTTTGGTGCAGCTCAACTGAATTTAAGGGGACTATTTCCAGAGTTATTCGCTCTACTGAGTGACTACTGTTGTCAGTGTGTTTGCATATTGAATATTTTATGCTCTTGTGTCACATGGGGAAAAAATACCAGCACACTGAAAATCCAAATCCAAACTGAAGCTAAGGGTATTTTTTCCTGTAGGATGAGATGACTGATCTTTGTTGTGAACACGCGACATCTTTTCACATTTGTTTTTCTAGTATTTAAAATAACACAATTCATATATGAGTTCTTAAATATATTGGTGTTTAGATGCATGCTAACTTGACTTTATGTACCTCGAGCTGTGTTCAAGTATGTGAACATCAATAATGAAAGTCTTACCTTCCACTCCACTAATACACTTGACGCGGTCACGGACCTCCACGTTGTATCCCTCAAAAGACATGAAGACTCCATCGGGGTGGTAGGGCTCACGCTGCGTGTAAACCTTTGAGTAGCTGTGCTGGAACTCAAAACGGTCGTATCCATCATACTGCACAACTTTTCCGTACACCTCAAAGTATTTTTCCATCCAAGTGAAGGGCAGGTAGATCTCTCCACCTTCACGGCGCCCTTTGATCGTTGAGTCATCGTTGATCAGGCAGTCGATTTCTTCATACTTGATGCCGCTGACACCCCCAACAACAGGCGGGGGCTCTGGAGGTTGGGGAGGGTGTTGTTGGCTGCTGATGCTGGCGTCCCCCACCCTGGGACTTGGAGCCACTAGGGCGGCCCGGGGAAGGAAGCGCACCGAGGTGTCACTGGAGCATCGGTTCCACAGCAACACAGTGATGAGTGTGAAGAGGGCGCAGATGACAATGAGGGTCTTATAGTTAACCCGAGCAGCCAGGCAGCGCATTGTCACAGGTCACCTGTAGGACAAAAGCACATGAAATACAAATTTAATAATGATTTCTTCACAGTCATTATATGTTACTGAATTATCATTATTAGAGAACAAATGACAAAGTGTAAAATGAGCACATCTAAACACAATGACTTAAATACACTCAAGAACATATAGCAGAACATTTGGTGGCGAGAATAAAAATAAAAAAAATCCATGAATACCAGAACACAGGTTATGCAACATGCCGACATGTTTTCATGCACTCCAGTAATTTAACAGCGGAATTCAAGTTCCTTTCTTCCCCAGACTTTGAAGCCACAGTTTTATAAGATGTTTTTGGCTGTGTATTTCTATTGCCAATGCAGTGAGAAAGACAGGCTCTGTAGTGAGAGAGCACAGTTTGTCCTCTCAACAAGAATGTGTCTTCTAGACTTGTAGAGGCTACTTAGTGTCAGCTACAGTTTTAGTCAGACTTTGAATGAAATAATTTGAAAAACAAGGAGCCATTGTCCAGCTCTGGATGAGAGATGGCAAATGCAAAAAAACTGGTTTGTGACCAACAAGCTGTGGATTGTGCTTTGATAGCCACTGTGTTCATATGTCTCACTTGTTTGTTGGGTAGTAAACCCAACAAACAAGTCCATTTTCTGCAAATGGCTGCATTTCTTGCAAGTCTTCTGTGAACTTCTTTCATATTTATTTCGTATCTAATTTAACTCAGCTCTGCTCCTTACTGACACTCAAAAGCTGCTCTTTCTGGTTCACCAGCACTTAAAAGGAGTACTTGGGTTTCTGTGTGGTACTACATATGTAGCTGGAGAACGCAGCAGGTTAACTTAGCTTAGCACAAAGACTGGAAATAAGGGGAAAAGCTAGCTTGCCTGTTTGTTTCCAAAGAAAACAAAAGCCACCTCCCCGAAGCTAAAAAGTGAATTACTTATATGCAGTTCATTTGTGGTAACCAATGTTCTCATCTTACTTTCACCATGAAGGTATTTCTCAGTTCAGTTTGTCTAAGCTCAGGAAACAATTAGTCCTGGCAAGACAGACCATATCTCCCTGATGGTGCTTTCAATCAGTGGCCTCAAGCCAAATCTAAAATTCATTTTTTAGGAGGCAAAAAGTCTAAATTCTAAAATCCAAATCCCAAAGAACCTGAAATGCCTAATTTGTAATTCTGTCTTTCTACAGTAAAGCATCTTTGCAACAAAGCAACATAACATGCAGGCCTAATGGCTGGTTTGGCTTTAATAGGTAAAGCAGAACCATTGCTATCTTGGTACTGTATTAACAGCTGACCAGAAAGCATCTGGGTAAGGGGCATGACATTTTTCATACATCCTCTAAGTGGTTGACCAAACACAACAGAGTAGGCTGGAGGGCAGCAATGTACGTTATGATTTGAGAGAAAAGATTTATTTGGAACAACACAACATGTAAAGAAACCATAAGGAAGAACCTATAAATGGGCAAAATACAGGCCTGTTTAAGTTATTTTTTTAAATAAGTGAATGTAATGAAGCACCAAATTCTTTGTCAACTGTCCTAATTGGATGGAGATCTCGTACAGCACAAAGCGAATCAGACATGGTCAAATTGATTCACATTTAAATGTTCTCAGTGCGTCTCTGGTGTTTTCACCACACCAGCAAGAAATCAATGTACACACTGAGGTCTCCTCCACCACACTAATTGCAGCTCATAGAATTTACTATTATCGTGACAACAGAACCAGGTCCTCTGATGACGGAGGAGGGAGAGGAGGAAAATCATTACTCTCCAAGTTAATTTCAATATCTCAGCTTAAACAAAGCCACTACTTAAAAGGTCAGCTTGATTATGGTGCATTAATTGGAAAGTTGCTATCAGCCATAGAACTGCAGTCAAATTATACTGCTAGCAGCTTTTAGAACAAAGTTAATGTCTGACTCTTAAATAGGAGAATGGACCTCCAGAGTGCTTTAACAACAGAAGATGATGAATAAGGTTCCTCTAAATTAAGGCTTAGGATTAAAAGTGTAAAAGCAAAACAGTAAATTTAGGCTGTATGATGTGATAAATATACATATACATAAAAAATGTATCACATAATTAGGTAGAGCACCACATTTTTCCACCAAGCAACAGATTCACATTCACTGTTTTTCCACAAGAAAGGAAGAAAAAACATATAACACTGCTTTATATAAGTTCTTGTGTAAAGGGGACCTGTTCGGCCCATTTCAAGGTCTATATTTTTTTTTCTGTGATGCTTAGAGACGCTATGAAAAATTCTCAGGTCAAAAACAGTCCTTACTAAGAGCACACATTCTTTTCACTGTAAAGCTAAGTAACTAGCAAATAAAACGAATAACGATTTTAGATTTAAAAGGCCAATTTTTTTAAATCCATCAGCCATTGAAATGCTACTCTGCTTTCTCCAAACGACTGTATAGTAAACCCGTACAGTCAATTATTTACTGAAGTACATTAAATGCCTTTAAAACTACTGAAATAGACTGTTTTGTGAGAATAAGATGTGCTTGGAGCAGTTTTAAAGAAATCCCTGGTGAGCTGAGATCAGCTTGTTAAAGAAGTAAGAAAATACACTGAAAGCAAACAATCTGATGGCTGGGTTTTTGTAACAGGAAGTACTTTCACACATTTTACCTCCTTATTGGAAAATGTGGCCACATTCAAAATGGATATCTAACATTGCAACATTACGCATATGACTGAAAATAAGTGAAAGCACAATCGATCCTGTTTTAAACTTTTTGTTGTTGCGTTCGAGTTGGTGTGGGAAAAAAACTTTGGTCTGCGGCTGATAAATTACAGCCACACATAAAAGCTATCATTGATATTTGGAGAAATGTCAGCCTGCTGATAACAGATTGGACCGGCAGAGCTCTGTCTGTGCTGGAAATGGGAGGCGGAAGGCCTGAGGACTGCACCCTGAAAGATAAGTAGGACCAACCCTGTCAGGAAACCAACTATAAATAATTGGCTCTTTTTATAGTAATTTGTCGCTAGTGTTGAGCTCAGGCTCAAGGAGGATAGACATGGGCTTAAGCACTGCAGCATAAAGAGTATCCTAATGCTTTCCAATGACTAGGAGACAATTTGTCTGAAGCCATGTCCCATTTCACAAATGCAATTTACCCAGACGACAGAACAGTGGGTTCACTGAAGGAGTCACAGGCAAGTAAATTACAAAAGCCATTGATTTATGGATCAAAAGTCATGAATGATTTGATTCAGGTGATCTCAGAGTCTGTCTCATCCACATCTGACACACAAATAAGTATTGACCCATTTGCGATATGGATGAAACTAGTTCTAGAGGCTGAAAGAAACTAGAAACTCACTGGAGACATGGGAGTTTATTTTTTAAAAAACAAGAGAAAGACCAAAAAAGAGAAGAAAAAAGAGAGAGCAGAGAAAAGAGACAAACTGAGTGCAAGCAAGAAAATTAAACTGGAACCAAAACTTAGTTCGTTCCATATTTCATTGTGATGAATAAAAAATAGCAGCAGATATCACTCATCAACAGTCAGAGTAATGAGTTGCAGGACTCACTGTTGAAAATCCACTTGTCAGAAAGCAAAAGATTTGGCCGGAAGTCTTGCAAATATCAAGAATGTTTTTTGCCTCAATTATACTTGATTGTAATTGTAATATACTTTGCGGACGTGCACGCTGACAACTTCGGACAGAAGGGAGAAGAAGACGAGTTAAATGCAGACGGGTCAAGGCATATTCTCCTGCCTTTGCTTACCCTTATTAAATACTTCCATATTATATTTTATAACGTTAACTGGAGAGATCGTAGAATGGAGTATGAGTTCAATTACAGAACAGTGAGCAGGCTGTTCCAAATAACTGCTATTAAATGCTCACATGTACTGTGCAAAGTCAAAAGCTGGTAAAGCAATAGACTGTAAATCATTGTGAAGAGGACCTTGTGCTGCAGCTCAGCAGGTAGGTACCGAACAACACCAGCCCGTCGCCGCAAAATTATTGCCACCTCTGCTTCAAGATCAGAGCAGACACACGTTAAGTGTCCAGTATCCTTGTACAGCACTGTATTACCCTACCACATGCCCTCCCTCCTCACCCCCCCACTGATGTGCACTCGCTTTACACGTTAACAATAAATTATTATTAACAATATTAGGCTCTGAGCCGTGCTGAAGTTCACTTGGTGTTTTGATTCGCTCGAGAGTTTGAGAAATGTATTTAAACACACTGAAAAAAGTCCAGCACGCACGCACGCACGCACGCATGCACGCAAGACCTAAATTCTCTTTTTTGCACAGCAGGAGGAAGCTGAGACACATCATAAATCTATATATTTGCTATATATACAAACCTTTCTCCAGTGTTGTGGCATCTTAAAAAGTCTCCTGACATATTCATCTGTTACTGAACTTCCAGGGGCCTACACTATATGATCCCCCACAAACTCAGTCACACTGGTGTTGCTTTTAGTCGAGCTGGTTATGGTCTGAATCCCTGCTTTGGCAGAGGATATCCACTCATTCAGTCTTTTTAAATCCACATAGATTATTAACATTTGTTGTTATGTCCTGCGAACTACGTTGTTGCAAACAATTCAGTTTAACACCTCTCGACTGTGTTTTGACAAATCGGCTGCTATGTACAAGTTAATTACAAGGCAACCAAACAACATTTAGCTACTTAGACAGTAGCAGAACTGTCCCTGGTGTATTCTGACCCACATTCACTTACATTTATTAGACGTCTGCTCTCAGCAGAAACACAACAGCAGTGGTTGCTTATTCAGAAGCTCAGACTGAATCCCTGACAAGCTAAACCTTTTAGAAGTGCCAATGAAGACTGGACTGGTTCAACAATGGAGATGACGATCCTCTATTTTATTTATTCTACCAAGCATGCAAACTGTTAAAAATGTAGATTTTACATGTTGTAAATACAGTATGGATGGACCTGTGTCTAATCTACTAGTTATCAGCACTTGAGAAGCCTTGTATGGATATAACACCCTCTGGTAATAACACTGTTTTGATCTGGAAGGAAAACTACCCGGACATAAAAAAGATAGATGAGACTGGACAGGAGGTGAAAGACAATCCTGCCAGAGGATAAAAGTCTTCCACGCTTGACAGATAAAGGCAAAAGATACTGGAAAACAAAAGCAGCTTTGCAGCTTACATGCTCCAAGTGTCCTGCCTGAAGAAATTGAAAAGTGCCTGAAATAGCTGGTGGTGACTTATTGAGATTTCTTTATTAGAGATTATAATATTCTTTGAGAATATCTGAACGATAAACCTTAACATGTGTACTGATAAATGCAGAGAGCGGAATGAAGGGAGGTTTTTGCTTTTTGTGTTTTTGCCCAAATAAACCCACATTTCTCTTAATATTTTTCATACCACAACAAAAACCTGTAGTTTTAAAGAAAACACATGATGAGGGTCATTATGCTGTAGATTTTACTGCTGTGCTTTGGAGGAAGTGGCAATTATGACAACAGTTATTGGGGATTTTTCAGTATTGTACTTTAAGGAAATATATATTACACTTCCCAGCTTGTCACTGACCTGTGACAGTCATCGAGTGGAAATAATGCGAAGGACTGATTATCTAATCCTTATACATAAAAATAGATCAACTCAGAACTGGCAGCTCGTTCACAACCTGTCACTTCACTGAAGTGCTATTGAGAGAAAGAAAACACACAACTGAGATGAATGCAGTTTGGGATTGGCTACAAAATGTCTCCAGTGTAGATGCAATGCTTGTATGAGGCTGATAAATCCTACATGATAATGTTGACAGTTCTACACTGTGGGTGCATGAACAAACAAACCGACAGGGTGAGCAACATCTCAGTTGTGATACCCTGAGGTCTCGGGCCGCTCTCATGTCCAATAATGAACCGCTCCTTTTTTTGCTCCTTCTACAGATCATGAAAAAGACTTAGAGACTTGGATTGTGGGGATTTGAGCTGTGATGAGCTGTAACATATGAGGGCTAGCTGGAAGCCTGGATGATTGCTTCATCAAATGGAATGTGATCCCAGTCTTAAATCTATGGGACCTAATCCTGCCTGACACAGATAACCACACTTTTTTTAAACACAGAATTATTTGGATGTCTTTATCCCCCAAAATTCCTGGTGAAAAGGCTTGACACTTGTAGCAGGTTCCTGAATACTACCTCATCAACATCTCGGCTTGAGCAGTGTATGAAATCAAATCTTTTTAAGAGCAAAACAAAACAAAAAAACCTTGTTTGCTGCACTTCAAATTGAACTAGCTGCTAATCTCTGTCTGGGTCTCTGGTGCATTTAGAACAATGTCAAACCTGCTGCAGCACTGAGCGAAGGGATGGGTGAGTAGAGTTGTTTTCATTCTCCTGATGTCCTCTGGCGTTAAAATCACAAGCAGTCATCACAGCAATAAAAGCTCGTGAGCCACCCTCAGGGAGCTATTGGAGCAGAAGCCCAGTGTATGTGTGAGGTGCAGGTGCTGCAGACTGAACTAAACTCTTGATGGTTTCACTGCTCTCCTGCACGGGTGAAATAAGGATTTTAGACTGACTATAATTTATTTGTGTGTTAGCTCCTGTGCATATGGGATGATTTGTGTGGGTTTGTGTGGGTCTGTGTATTTGTGTGTGCATATATATGTATTGCAGTGGTTCTCAGCCTGATTATGATAATGTGTAGGCATCAGGGTGAATTCAAGGCAACAGCTGACAGGGGAAAAATAATGCTGCCTAATCCCACAACAATTTTTATGTGAGTTCATATAAACATGTTAATTATTGTTATAAAACAAAATTTCAACAACAGACAGATCACAGGAATGAAACAGGTTTGTAAAAAAAACAAAAAAACAAGGTTCTGTCCAAAATATCATCTGGAAGTTGGCACTGATCTAAGGTCAGTTATTAACTGTGATTGGTTTCATAGGTTTTCCTCTAATGTCTAAAAATCTATATGTGCAGCTTCCCTTTCCATTTTTTCTTTGACTTTGTGATACAGAGCGAACAGGAATGCTGCAGGGAATATCAAGTATGTACTTCCTGAACATATGTTTTCTCTTGTAGAGGTAAAGAAATTTCAACTACAAATCTAAACCTACGTCTACAAATCACTATATAAAGGACTCCTGTTAACCCCTCGCATAGACTATAAATCCAGCTAAGCAAGATGATACTATGTAATATGTCTGATAGCGAATTATTGAGTAAACATGAGTCAGTGAGATGAGTCATAGTCAGCCAGGTTTTCCAACAGATTTAGAATCATTGCTGTTTTTGCCAGATGGTTTACTATACGTGTGCATTTAAAATGTATACGTTAAAAGGTTAGTTGTTCGTGTATTTCTTTAATACAGCACCGTGTTAACGGATTTCTATCTATAATAATAACTGAAATTATATCATAAAGATGTCAAGACTGGTCAAGTAATGGCTTGAATCTATAACTACTGCCCACTTGGTCGTGGGCAGCCAAAATAATGTGGCAATAACTCAAGGCTGCAAGAAAACAGAAGGCCAGTTTCCCTGGAAAGTCAAAGTTGCAAAGTACCCAGGACAAGTTCACCAATGCAATTTCATAAATGTTGTGCAGAAGGTGTAGTTATATGTTTGAGCCTGGTCATTGTGTCTGCAGAGTCACAGACTGCAGCTGACACCAGAGCTGCAGTGAGCACAGACAAATGCATATATTCATGGAACAGCACTGAGGATTCACTTCAAGTAGAACTGCCAATCATACTGACACTTATGTCTGCCTCACAACAAAGCAGCGTTTTTTTTTATGTAGTTTATAAAAGTGACCTAAAATTCACAAATTCTAAAGACAACATGACTGCAACTACAAACTGTTTTGAGTATAATAATAAATAATATATTCTAAAATAATTTTCAGAATATCATCTCAATCAGATTTACTATTTAGTCTGTAAACTGCAAGCAGACACACAAAACATGATTCCCTAAAGCCCACTGTGATGTCTCCATATTGTTTTGCTGTCAGCTTTTTCTATGTCATCTTCCAGCAGTCGAGGTCACTTAAAATGTAATGATCAGTTAATTAAAAATGATTTAGAAACATTTTTAATCAATTGACAAATTAATTCTTTGTTGAAGTTTAAATGTATGAACACAATGATAGTTTTGAGTGTGATCTCTGTTAAACTGTTAAATATATAACAAAAACTTTTAGACAAATAACTCCAGGCGTATAAACAACACACTGCTAAAAAAATGGCAGATGCTTATACAAAAATACACCTAAAACACCACAACAGGCCAAACTAGTAAACTTGCGTCCCTGCTCAGTGATACTAGAGCAGACTGCTTTGAATTAATGTGCCTGTGTTTTATCTCCAGTTGGAGGATTAAGCAGGTCATTACTAAAACTGAGGCCCACTCAGGGATTAAGCAAACTCTTAATCAAAGGGACGGGAGACAAGAGAAACATTTATGCATCATTTTAGAGGCAGGCCATGCTAGCTGTTTGTCTTGCAACATCATTGCTAAGAAAAAAATAATACTATATTAGGATTTACTGCACAAAGTCTACGAGTGATGCAACAAGAATCTGGTCTGTATAAAGTCTGGCTGTTTCGGAGAAGTGTTCTAGATTTCAGTTATATTGCATATGCACAGGCTGATCAACAAGCTAAGATAGACAAATAATACATTCACTTTAAAGGTAAACATTACATTTCCAAATCCGATATACTGAAGTATATGCGTGTGTTTGTATGTTGATCCTGACAGATTTAACTGGTTTCTATGTCTTTTCATATTACTGAAGTAAACATGAATCATGCAGGTGTGTCCTGTTCAGTGAATAAAACGCTGTAAGAATTTTAAACAATATTCTTCTCATCTTTTTCTTCTTGTTGGGTTAAGATTAAGCTCATAGGAAAACCAGACTTAAAACATGTTGCAATCCAGAGTCTCTGCTTTTCTTGGACTTGGACTGTGCTGCAGTGAATAGCTCCTCTTTCTTTTCTTTGTGCTTGATATCAACAAATAATTTAAAATCTGCTTAATTACATGGCTAAATCTAGACTAAATCCCAACATTAGGATTACTGAATGTAATATACGTACAAATTTGACGATAAACACAATTACTTTTTACACTGTTATCTTTATACATGTTAACCAAAAAGAAAAAAACTGCATGTTCACTTTGGTGACTTTAATTACTGTACATGGAGGTTTCAAAATAAACATTATTAAAATACAAATAACACAAAGACCATGGGACGTAATGGCCTCTCACATAATGATAATAATAATACTGTTGTATTGGAGTGTGTGTTGTGCAGACAGAAAATCACCACAGTTCTGCTGTACAAGCTAATGCAGCCAGAGTTTGTTCAGAGCCCAGTCTTTCCTTATGCAATCAAAAATTAATCAATGTTGACAAGAGGAGGAATGCAGAGCTTGGGGGACTCGTTACAGCTATGCTTAGTTATTCTATCATACAAATAAGACCAGGCCACTTTCACAGTGGATATGTAGAGGATTTAATTTGTCTATGTAATGAAGTCTAGCACAAATCTGCCTGCATAAGAGGTTAGGCTGCATATATAGAGCGTGCATGAGCACATTTTCTGCACAAAAATTACATCTAAAGAATAAGCTTTCCTCTGCTGGAGCTTGTTGTAACCGTAAAGAAACCATTGCGTTTCCCTGCTTCTTGACAGTGAGGACTTTATAGGCACTGACCTCTACTCCATTCACAAAGAAAAGGCCAACTGGCTGGACATCCTCTCAACGTCACCACCGAGTCTTGACACAGCTGGCTCTTCTGCAGCTTCCTCAGCACCTGTACATGAGAGGAGAAGGTGGATTTAAAATTTATAGGGTGTGTGACAGTCAATAAACATGCAATCCAATCTGTATTATTGCAAGACATGCTAGAGCATGTATTTGTGGGTATGTAAAAAAGCCTGACTGATATTTACTTGAGATTTTGTACTGATCTGAATTTTACATTATTTAATATCAACTCTTCAGTGATCTCTGCAGGAAAAAGTATGAAATGTAGGTGGTGTTTAAGTACCTTGAACCTAATCTGGCACAGGCACAATTTCTTGGTACTTAATAAGTGCTTATAGCTATTCAAAATCACATGGAGGGGAAGAAAGGTTAGTTTGGGTTTTCTTAGCTTGCACTGAGTGCAAGTAAGGGAAAAATACTGGACCCTGGAGCTGATCACAGGCTCAGTTCAGTCAAGTCAGATCTTCAGATGTCAGGGACTGTGACAGCCATAGTCACAGTTGTTGATCAGCTTGTAATCACACAGAAGAATTAAATTCTCCCTTCTCCGTTCATCTCAGCTTTACCGGACTCTGCTCACATGAAATCCTTCGACACGTCAAATGTTTCTAGATGCAAATTATGACTGATTGCTGCTGCACACTAAGCAGCTTTTCAATACAAACATTTTTTTGGAGCGAAACAAAGTCCACTGTAGTCATTTTTTTCATTGTGCTAATTAGAACGTTAAATCAATGCTCCATAGACGGTTGACACTGATGCACTATAAATTTAGATGAGGAAACAAATTCATATTTGTAATTGCAGCCATGATGAATTCATAGGCTTTCCGACAGCAGGGTCATTAATGTACAACCAATCTATCAGCGCAAATATGCAGAGTGACATGGATACTTTACTCCACAATTAATCTCACCAATGTATTTCTCGCCCCTTTTGAAACAGGCAATTAAATTAAAAAGGGTGCTAAATGGCCATATCAAGGAGAGAATATTGATCTTCTCATGAAATGTGCTTATTGACGAAACACTTAAATTAGATCTTGTTGAAATGAAACCATAAATGAAATGAAATCACTGTATGTTTCACTGCAGTTGAAGGTGAACAGATGAAAACGACAGTTAAAATATCACATTATAATGCAGTCAAATTAGAGAAAAGTATGATGTATGAATCAAAGCTCGTTTGTGTGTTTGTAAGCAAGACTCCATAATAAACAACTGGATGAATTTCCATGAAACTTGATGATGAGGCATGACTCAGAGAAAAAAGACAATTTTGATGCAAATCTGCTCCATACTTTTATTATTGTGAGATGGGGCGTTTTTCAACATTTTCACCAACCTCCCAGGGAATAATTTATAGATCTTGATGATAAAAATCTGACATATTTAGGAGACTGATAAATGAATGTGTTCAATAAAGTGCGGCTTGATGGAATTTAAAGGGGGCTGTTGGACCTTAGTGGAGGTATGCGCTCTACTGAGTGCCATTCTAGCTGCCACTGTAAGTAATCCCAAAATAACATCAGAAATAGCGTTGAATCACATACATGTTATTTGCTGTCTTTCTTCTTCAGGGTCTTCTCTTTCAACTACAAGCGAATGATGGATTGGCAGGATTTACCAGTAAAATATCAGCATGCTGTTGCCGAGCTGAACCAAAACTCGTTCATTAATATACATCAGCTTGTCTGCTTCAAATAAGTGACTGCATGAGAAGCAGAGACCTGCTTTCCAGCCTTTCTGTCTGTTAGCAGATTTACTGCACCCCAGCCTTGGCTAGAGAAGCAAAATTCCTAAAATGAATCTAAAATGAATAAAAGTAATTTATGTTCAAAATCTGTAACCTGAAATTCAATTTTATGTAAATATTTGAGACATAATGAAGGTCTGATGACACAAAGGGAGGATGGTGAGTGTATTTGTGTGCAGCCTGCCTTCATCCGAAAGATGGCACATGTTGTACCCAGCCTGTGTGAAAAGGAAGTTGAAATGTCAGCAGTCTTAATCAATATTCCTTGGCTACTGTATTGGTGTACTGATGCTTTTTGAGGCAGGTGTGCTGCAGGCAGATGGTGAGAAGTAGAAAATGAGAGCAAATGTCACCCTAGCTCATTCTTTCTGCAACCACTCCTGCACCATCCAGGCATCCAGTAGAAACATTGCATTCTGGGTATCCTCCCTCTGAACATCTCGATGTAACCTTTAATTGCATAAAGAAACATCTGATGGCTAACCTCCATCAACAGCTATTTGCATATGTATGGGGATAAACTAAAAAAACAATAGACAGTGTATTTCGGTCAAGATGCTCTCAGCAACCAAAGCCTGCTCAAACATAGTCAAACTACAAGACTTCCAGCCCCAAAATACTGTCCCTCGCCTACAGACTATTCATATTCAAATGCAGAATTCTTTTAACACAGATTAACTGTCCAATAACCACTGAGAAGTCAAAGCGGCTGAATTTTCATTTCTCAAGTTTAACCAGGGCAAAGTATGAGTCATAATAAAATCTCTTAAGGATGCATAATCAAGGGTAAGGAAAGCCAAGCAGCACTCTAGCTCCTCTTCAAGGTGGCTTAGCATGTAGCTCTGTAAGCTTAGCACTGCACTGACACCATTTTCATAGCCTTTACACAGTGTCCTATTCAGTCGACCTTTCTTAAGCAATGGACGAACACCATGAATATGAATCATGGACATCAACTTTATAGCACTCTCCCGTGAATACATTTTGAACATTAGGCTGAGGATAGTTCTTTTACAGCTGCTTGACTGGGAATGATATTAGGTCATTAATTATTTCAGTCGCTCCTCATTTGCAACCATTCTGACAAAGGCAGTCATCTATCAGGACTTGAACTCAGGGTAAAAAAAGAGAGAGGGGGGCCCATCTGTTGGGCATTCTATATATTTTCTCAAGGGAATCAATGGCTGGCCAAACATTGAATGATCGCACTACTGATGCCACCATGGTGCCAGCTATCACTGACCATCTGATGCCCACAGCGACATCCAAGAAGTCTGAATCTGCAGAATGAGGAGCTCAATTAATAGAGTTATGGGGGAGTTAGAGCAAACTGATTAAATCTGCTAACTTATCATACAAAAATACAACAACTATGCCTTTATCCACACACAACACACAAGCATACACACCCAAGTCAGAAAAATCACAGATCACATTCTCAGAAGACTTTTTTATGGAATTCAGGGATTTCAAGAATAAAGTCGTAAATTTAGAAATAATCCTGGATTTAATGACAAAGAAGTCACATTTCCATATCAAGGAAACTTTTTTAAGCAGGAAGAACCCGTGCATGGCAGAGTTTCACTCCATCCTAGATCATGCATACCAATCCGATTGAAGTAACTGTAACTCCAGCTCATAGCCAGCTCAATGTCAGAAGCAATGACATGGAAACTATTTTCAACAACCTTTTATTATGGACTGCACTGAAATAATATAATGCTTCTTCATTAATACTGGTCAAATCAAAGAAATTACCCTAAAAACGGTTCACAGTGCTGTGGTCTGGCAAGCGATGCAGATTCGCTGCCGTACGGCAGACTTCGAAACTGTCTCTTTCCTCATTACTGAATGAATCCCCTACACTCCACCATGAAAACATTACTTCATTATTTTTATTCATTATTCTTTATGAACCTCTCAATGTTATTATTTCACCAGAGTTTAATTAATGAGCCACAAACCTGAGGGCCCAAGCTCTTCACCAATGCTAGGCATATTCTTCCACTCCACTGGCCCCATGCCAACGTCTCCCAACTCTCAAAACATTAGGGCAATTTTCACACTGGATTTAGCGAACAAAGAGGGTTTCAGTGTGCCGGCATCACATGTCGAGAGATGTGTTGTGGCTGTCACAAGTGTTCAGGGATGCAGACGGTAAATTCTGATGTTATTTAGTGGTGCTTTGCATACATTTAAGGGCTTTGTCGCTCCTTTTGGTGCCTGTGAAGAAATGCAGCTCTGTTGAAGCGACTTACACCCATATCATGTGCAACTGTTCACTCACAGTTTGGTCTCTTGTTTCCAATAAAGAATCAAATGTTCATAAACAGACATACATCTACACTGAGGTGTTTCCCAAAGAATTACATCATACTGTTGGCAGAAGCTAACCGGCCTGCACAGCATGTGTGATTGTCATGGACCCCTCTCATGATCAAGAATGTGCCATTGTCAATGCACCTTCTTGTGATTGTAGAATAAACAGGTATAGAAGAGGTAGAGCGACCAAAGAGAGCGACCAAAGAGACTAGTTAATCGATCACAGATGGTGCCATTATCAGACAAATATTGAATAAAAGCAACAAAAAAAAGCTCAAACTAGGTCTATACCCGAGTGGTCTGCCGAGTCTACAATGGTAAACACTGCTTTATAAACTGCATCTTTCGTTAGTTATACTTAAAATAAACAAACACTCTAAGCCACTTTTTGCATTCAGTCATTAGATCATGGTAATATCAGCGTTGGAGTGACACAGTTTAAGGCTGAGGCAACAAGAACAAACAGGCTCTGGAGAGGCAGATGGAGTCGGTGCACAAATGCAGTACAAAGCAGAGAAAGTTGAAAACTGAAGCGTGTCTGAGAGCCACTCCTGCTTTGCACTCCAGCTCCACACTGAAGAAAACAGGATGAGAGGATGAAACTTGGAGTGGGAGGCAGCAAAGGCAAGCTTGCAAGAGGAAGCCAAGATGAAAGTAAATAAGAGTTTGAAAGTTTTTGGAAGCTGAGTAAATTCCCTTGGTGCCTGTCAGGCCTCTGTGGTGCTCTCTGTAATGAACTCTGCTTTCATGCTTGTCGGCAAAAGCTGGCAATGAAAAGAATATACCATTAGATTCCAGCAATAAGCCACAGAGTAAGCACACACACAACAGCAATAAAGCTGGTATGGCATTATTCATTATCTCATGAAGTAGGTTTCAAAAAAGAGCTGAATTTGTGAAGTTCCAGACACCAAAGTATCTTTCTACATAAGACTTCACCACTTTGGCTAACCTCGAGGTGACGATCATCCTGTAACATTTCTTTTAATCTTGATTTCTATAAAATGGACTGAAAATAAAAATGTAATTTAATACATTTAAATTAAATACTACATTTAATACACATATTTACTGCATAATTAATTAATTAATATATCAATCTATTTAATATACTGTATAGATTGCCAAAAAATTGATGTTTTGAACAAGTTTTAAAGAGATCAAAGTGACTTGAAATTGCTGGTTTTTGAGTTAACAATAATTATAAAATGGAGAAAGACAACAAAAATGTATATTTTAGAAACTGGAAATGTGTGACATTTCTGCTTGATGAAAAATAATTAAATCATTAATCAATGATCAAAATAGTTGCCAATTAATTTCCTGATGATCTAATCAACTAATAGTTTCAGCTCTAAAATGAAGTAGACACTTAAATAATAAAAACAAACAGAACTATTTCCTGACTTTCCCTCTTTCAAAGAAAAAACTAAATAAAGAATCAGACAAAGACTGCGTGAAAAAACACATTTTGTCTTTGACAGGACCAAACCCCAAGTACAAAAAGACAAATGACATGACAACATGTCCTATCTGCCCCTTTTCTTCTGACGAACAGCTCTGAACTTTTTAGTAGCACAGACACCTCGGTGTGGGCTCTGAAAAAGAGGAGGGCTGTGCCGCAGCTGCCTTTCACATGAAGACAAGACTTGCAGCTTCAGAACCTTGTTAGTTCTCTGAAAAGGCCACCGACTAGTTAGGAATATTAAGCAGCTCATGCTGTCGGAAATCAAAAGGTTTTTGGAAGAGAGTGGGAAGCTTCAAAATGGCTTTGATGGTATATATCGCTCAATCTCCAACAGATATGAGGGAATTGAAAAATAAAGACAGGGAAACAAAGAGCTGCAGGGAGAGGAGGGTGACAGGGGTTATTCTTCTGCTCTCAGAATTCTGCCTATGCATATATCATTATTCCTCAATCAGTGAGTCTTGCTCTTAAAATGTCAAGACTTCTGACTGAGAAGACAGAGAGAGCGAAAGAGAGACAGAAATAGAAAAAGAGGAAAGTGGGACACCAAAATGTTTCGGGTCATTGATCATAACAGGCACTCTCAAGTAAGGCAAACTCTCACATTCAGTAATGTCCAAATGCAGACCACATTTACAACATTAATAAGTTACGCGTCAGTGCTGGTCTGTGCTATCATGCCTAGCAACGCTACTTCTCTATTCTGCATTGAAAAGGAAGCTAATGTAAGAAAGAGAACACCTAATGTACTGAAATTTTGGATGATTCAGGATTCACTTTTGATTTCTAGCCTTTCCTCATAGATGGGTGCGGAAGGTTTAAGACCGTGACGATACTCATTGTAAAGAGGATGAAGGTGGGAAGCATATCAGAAATCCTTACCATGATCTCTGTATGGAAGGAATTGTTTCATTCATTTTTCTTTAGAGGAATCTATGTTCAAGTATCTAACTAAATTATTAGATCGCAAGAGGTCTTCGCGGGAATGTTTCCAGACACTACAAAATCCTCCTGAAAGTCATGAACGAGCACTGTGTATTTCTTTGTGTGACTCTTAGACAAACAAGTTGATTTAATAAAGGGCACTCCTTTTGCAGTGAGAAAATTAAGCAATCACTTTGCAAGGAGATTAGATTCAGCCTGATAACATGTCCTTCATTCACCCGCAGAAAAAATAGGTTGCTGTCCTTGAAAGAGGCTTCACAGACAAAACTTTTCAACTTGAGAAAAAGGTCAAGACTTTCAGAGTCACTTCACAGATAATGACGACAGAATGTGTTGTGTGATACTCAATAAGTAAAATCTCGTCTCCCTGAGCTAAAGAATGCAACAGCCTGTGGGCCATTCAGCAACAAGGTGGAACATGTTTGGCAAAGGAGAAAAGAGCTGTTCAGAGGGAAAGATAAAAGCCTGAGAGTAGGTAAAATGTCTCTTTCTAGTTGGTCTGGTCTCTGCTATGACTCGTCATGTCATTATCCTACTAGTTGTATGTGCTCTTGTGGTTTTGTCTGTGTTTATGTTCATCTGTGTTTTCATTTTTGCTTTAAAAAAATGAAATTAACTGGTATGGATGCCTGTGGCCCATTTACATTATGGACCCAAAGTCAAATATCAATTAATATGGACCAATAACAACTTTTTTCTCTGATGCTTAACCAAAAGTCCAAAAGTCAACTTGATTAAATCTCAAAGCACAGCTTAAAAATGTAATTGTGCTTGATCACTTTTCTTACCTATATGAATGAAACCCATCTCTTGTACAGCATGATTCAATGATGCATCCCACATAAATAAGGGCCTTCCCTTTGGTTGGACAGCCACAGTCTCTTTTACATTAGAGGGATACAATGGTTTGAAGACATGACATTGAGACAGTGCACGGTCCATCAAAATCATCACTGCTGTCAGAGCTGAGCTGAATGGTAAATGTGCTGCTCAGGCATGGGTGTGGGTATGTGGTCGTAATGGGCAGTGGATGAGCAGCAGATACATTTCTGTGCTCTGATAGCACAGCGAAGCCTATTTATTCAGCAGCACTTCTTCGATATGAGGGGAACACAGTGAATTCACCCCCTTTTCTGGAGTCAGCATTCCTGGGGCTTATTGACTTCAGCACCATTTATCATGACGAGGCAGATGTCAAAAAATGTAAAATAAAAAAAAAACGGGAATCATTAAACTCTTGTGCAGAACCAAATAATCATGTACAGCTCGTATAGTCTCCTAGTTTGACAAGTATAAGTGGAGCTGTGGCATGGTATCTGACAGAAATTGTATGAGCATGACACTTCAACTTGAAATAATTATTTTTAACACCCACTAAACTGAATGTAACTGACTTTAAAATTAACATTACAAGCATTTGACCAATTGGCTACTAACCGTATAAGAACTGAAGTTGCTGATATATTGGATTGATTTATTGTAAATCAACTAACAAATGAGGGCTCTTGTGACCCCGAGTAGTTTATCTTTATCTCAAATTGTATATCAGGTGTCCACACATGAAACTACAGAAGAGCCATGAAGAAAGCCTGAATCAAGTGCTGATGAAGCAGGTGAACTGGCTGCTGCAAAACACTGCTGGGACATCGTCCTAGCTTAGTATGTCCAGCCAATCCAATCAAGACTTAACAGGTCTCTGGGGCCAAGGTCGAGCCTCCTACCTCAAAAGAAGGAAAACTTAATTTGCAAGCCTAATCATGTGTGAATGTCACAGTGGCATAGCAAAGGAAGGTTGAGGAAGGCTCATTTTGTTCAGGGAAGATGAGAGAGCATCAGACTCTCCCAGTTTTCCAATATTGGAGAGTCAGGTTGTAAAGATGGCTATTAAAACAATTAACAAAAACATCCTTAATCCACACTGGGGAGTAAGACTGGATTGCTCTCCTGAGAGTGAATGTAAAATGGCAGTCCAGAGACATTTCACTACACAAGCTTCTTACACTGAGCCCATTAGTTATCAAGCTGGATGGAAAAGAACTCATTCACACAAAATCATTATAGTCTTAAATTAGTCTTCTGACTAACTACTTCCCTGAAAAAAGACAAAATAAATAAATCACAGCGCAGAGCTTCACTGACTTTGTATGTCTTGCTTCATGCCAATGAATGACAACCACCAACTGAGCTACACTGAGATCATGGCTGACTGCTCTAACGTCCACGTTCAGTTCAGTGATTTTGTAGCTCCTTACAAAGCAGGGGTCCATTCTACTTCTCAGTTTCTATTTTTAATGTTTGTGTGACAGATGGATCTGTCTGAATTGTAATTAAAGATGTTTGTAACTAACAATTATATCATTACTTCAAGCTTTTTGTGGAAATACTTGCTTTGACTGACTACACAATAGTGTCAAATATGTCTGACTACCATCGTTTAAGGAAATTAGTATATCTTCACATATAAGAAGTTGGAATTAAATAATGTTTAGCATTTTGCTAAAATTGGCTCAAACAATAAGAAGATTATCAAGAACTGTCAAAATTAATTGTTTTTTGCATTTGTCGTGTGTTAAATCTTTTTTAAAAATCATGGTGGAGAAAGTCTGCAGAAACTCTGGTGGCTCTCATTCTGTCATTTGCGTTCACACATTTACACAAAAAGACTGGTGAAAATAGGAATTCTACTTTGAAGTCATTAAGCATACAATGCAGGAAAAACCAATTAAATGTCAAAGCACACACTTCATTGGCACAAGCACCAACAACCAATGACAGGGTAGACAAGTACTCTGTTTAGCTGGTGCCAAGTTCTTTAACCTCACTTCCATTATGGGTGACAATTGTTTGGAAAAGAGAATGACACGAGGAGTCTGAAGTGTGTAAAAATGGAGTGAGAAGCGTTCAACCTTTTATTACAACACGGTGAGGGTGATTAACATTGGTTGCACAGAACATAAACTGACAATTCTGGCTGAGAAGAGCTGCACTATATTATTGGCTTAAGTTGGGCAGGGCAGTGAGGTTATTGGGTTCAGGTACTGATGCTGTGACAGATAGCACAGAAGGCAAAGGCACAAGCAGTCCACACATGATCATGAGACTGCCAACCAGAGCATCTCATGCCCTGTGGAGTGTTACGTTTCCTTGGAAAGCTTTTTTGGATCTACCAACTCTCAATCTGGCTACACACACACAATACAAAACCATTGTTAGACAATTTTTTTTCTGAAAGACTTGTTCAATGAAAGCTAAAAGTATGAGGAATGAGAAGATTGAAGCGTCTCTGTTCTCTGTGTGCCTTAGGGCATCTGGGGCCACTTTTCTTTTGTTGTATGGGATGGTTGGTGCTTGGAAATGGGCGGGTGGGGGGTATAGAGGAGGATGCCTGGGGGAGGGTTATGGCTCCAAAGTATGCAGACATAAGCTGTGCATGAGTTGCCTTCAAAGCACGCCATGGTTGGTTGTACTGAGAGGGTCACAGGGCCAAGGTTTAGAACAACAGAGTCCCACAGAGAGCCTGAACTCATCAGACCACCTTGACCTACTGCCAAAAGTATTTAGGCTAGAATAACTAGAAACATGTTGACTAAATGCTAACAAAAGCAGCCATTGTGAAGGGCTTGTTGGGTTGTGAACTGTTGAATATTCAGAAATTTAATTAGAAATTACAGTTTGCTGATCACCCTGAAGTTTAATGCTGACAATTATAATGGCTTTGCAATACCTATTGACAACATTAATAAGAAAATGGCTGAGTTTTTTAATATGGATGGTTGGAGCACTTTTTGTTCATTTAATACATGTAGTGTCTCATAGTGGAGCAGCGTCTTGACATCTCATGGCATCCAGACAAAAAACATGAGCAAATACAAACTTTTGGCCTTCGATTCCCTAGTTTTATGGCATTGACGAAAAGGAGCACAAGCAGCATACTCATAACTATGCAGAAGCAAACACAAAAGGATGCTGGTGCTTTCAGGAGGAACGGCGAGGTCAGTCCCATGCAACTCCTTCCAGAAAATCAATCGTCTAATCTCGAAAGACGGCATCCCATGATTGGTTGGTCCATTGTGTATTCTGCCAAGTCACAGCAAGAAATTATGATTCCGATCGTCTAATAACACACAGTTAGCATCTCAAATGATAAAATTATTGTTTTGTTTAATACCCACACAATAGAATCTAAATGTCATCTAATTGTTACCTATAATATTCCTGAATAAACCCACAAACTTCACAAAGCAGTCAAAATATTCCTCCACCTGCCCACTTACATGCACAGATGTTAGCCAGTCATCAGGGACTGCAACAATCCTGGTGAATGACTGGGGTAAATTTTGGGCTAAAGAGGTTACGGCTTTAGGAAGTGTTATGCATGCAGACCTCTTTCTATTAGCCTATTATTAGGCTCCATGGGGCACTCTGGCTTTGTCTGTGTTACAGACAAAAATCCCAGCATGAGCAGGCTCAAGCTTCTGCAGCAGTGGGCCAGACGCAAAGTGATTATCAGACATCAAACTCATTTAGGGAAGTTGAAGGAAGATAGTATAACAACTCAGCATCAGCAACTTCCTCTCAACCAACACAATATCTCTTATCTAGTCTTTGAAATGGGTGCAATGCTGACGGAAACCAACAATTACAAGGCCACAGTCTTCTTTGACTTTCACTTACTGATTTTTAAGGTTTGCTTTATAGTTTAGAATCACTCTGAACAGCTGTTCTTGTACTATGTAACTTTAGTGAGTGGGCACAATCTCAAAGTGCATAACTAACAGATAGTTGCGGTAAGTTTAAGAATAATGACCAACTGTAGATTGGTTAACAGACTTAGAAGTCATTAAAACTAGCATTTATCTCTCATATTGAGCAAGTAAACATTTAAAATATCAAGATTTCTAAACAGAGTTTGGTGTATTTGTAACAGTGACAGCTGCTCTGGTTCAGGAAGCCTGGATCTTAAGGAATAGTCACCATTCAGTTGTGTTTCAGTTCAGTGAGACACAGTCAGAGCTCCGGTTAAGAGACTGATTGGCTTTGTTTTTTCTCTACATGAAAACCCCTTAATCGCTTGGACACACTGCCCAACAGAATAAATCACCATGTGGCTGCAGGGGGTGCTGCTACTCAATAAAACGTACATAATGTTGGTTTAACAGCATTTCATTTCCGATGGATGCACCAATGTGGAGAGAGGAAGGGGAAGTAAGTTGGGAATGTTTAAGAGCCCCGTGAGAGACTAAATGAAAAACATTCTTATAATAGGGTGTGGTTTGTCCAGACAATGACAGTGTGGACTCTCAAGGACAGCTGGACAATGAGACTCTGCTGCTGCAATTGTTGCCAAGATTATGTAGGTTTTAATATTAGTGCCACACAGTGACCAGTGTTTTATAAAAAGCTACGGGCATACAAATGTCACGCTCACATTAAAATGTGTAATCAGGCCTTGACATAGAGTAGATCTTTCTCCTGTGGATTCTTGTTCAGACAAACAGGTTTAGACTTGGCAAAAAGCAAGGAATTATATTTTTTATAGACTACTGCATAATTCAGAGAGTGGGCAGATGAAAGTCAACTAGCAATGGTCTTTAAGGGTCATAATTACTACGGTGTACAAAGCAAAGGCCTGGACATGCTACAAGTCACATTACTGGTTTCAACTTTGCTTTCATTCTCCAGAACAAATACCACAGAAAAAGAGTCCAACCTAACACACAGTTAGCATTTGACAGCTCACTGTCCCACTCATTTGAAATAAGATGAGAGAACTTCATCCACAAGGACACTTCATGCAGTGTGGTGAAATGTGCTGATTAAGGGCACTCATCAGGGAGGAAACTGAAATGGCTTTGGAAGGACATGCATCAACAATAAATCAAAGCTCGGAGACATAAAACCGCACTCTGCCAAACTCTGCAGGTAGACCCTATGTTTTTAATATTTACTGGAGTTTACAAACTGAATGAGGGGATATTGGTTTCAGACTAGAATTGTGGCATGTTTTATACCACTCAATCATTAGGATTGAGTAAAACTGTGCAATAGACTCTGCAGAGAAGCTGTGAAAAAACAGCAACATGCCAAGAGACCAGAGCGGCATCTTTGTGATTTTACCTATGACCGTGTCAGAATGTCGGCCTAACATGTATGTAAATACAGGGAAATAGCATCCACAAAAATCTTTTCGACTTCTTTATCTCTTTATGTGATGTGTGTCTTAATACACAAACATAAAATGGTATCAAACTGGCAGTGATTTAATAATACTGCAACGTATATGGAATAGAACTGTAGCGTGAAGGACAACATCAAGGCTGCACTGTTCTTTCTGTTGTAGGTATAACTTTTGATGAGGTACATTTTGCACCACAGCAGGAAATGGCCTTAAAACATCTAAGAGGGGTGGGTAGAGCTGTTGATTGATACCAATGACTAAAGGATTACTTTGCCAGGTGTGAAGATTTATGTGTTTCAAAGCTCTTTATTCCTCATCGCCGGCAACATCCGGGGCTGGAGACAGAATGTTTTCAGGATGTCCGTCTGTCTGTATGTACGTACCATTCTCTTCAACATATCTCATGAACGTCTCGAGTCGAAGGTAGATTTTTTTTAAATGTAGAATGTCCCATGTATTTAATATAAGAATCAAATACAGGATGTATTTTGTTAAATCTTATTACAATATGTAAACGCTGAAATCTTCGGTTTATTTGTCATTTGAGTTTGCAAAGAGATGTATATGCGACAATATATAATATTAAAATATGCAGAAATTAAAACATTTGATAAGAATCGTTAAAACTTGGTTGTTAAAGAACTGTGAATAAGATACTGGATATTTTTAAGAGGAAATGTTTCATGTTACCAAAACAGATCTGGGATCAGACTGTAACTAACTGGTGTGGACAGACACAACAAGATGTGTAGTCAAGTGTGTTACTTACAACTAAAAGGTAAAGTTTGTGTCATTGCATCTGTTATTACTTTACTCCTGGAAGTACAATTTGACATAAGTGGTCTTTTCCCTTCAGTCTGTAATAACAACACAGCTGCAGAAATGTGTGCAGCTTGTGGGTGGAGATATCGTGTGAGGGGGGGCTAAAGAAACCATTGAGTAGGATGAAGTTATTGCAGATTAAAGAGACATTAAGGAGTCATACTAAAGTGACAAGGAGTACTCTTGCAATTAGAAGGACAATAGTGGTCAAAACTTTTAAGCGCTTTTAATGTTTAGATTATTCTACATCAGGGAGGCATGTGACTGTCACCATCTTCAGCTGCAAGAACAAGGAGTCCAGCAACAGATGGTGGAGCCTCACCAAAGCTGTGATCTCAACACCGTGGAACAATTCTGGGATTACACGAAGAGGCAGAGGACACGAAAGCAGATTTAAGACTCAGGACAGAACCGTGGAAAGGATCTATGTGGTCACCACAAACACTGATTGAACATTGATATTAAACTTTTTCATTTTACTGCACTTTGACAATGAAAAACACTTAAAAGCACACTCTGTTTACTTTGGGTGTTTTTAACTTCTGCCCAGCACTGCAGCGATTCTGTTGCAATGGATAAAAGCGTGTTAAGTGGAAAAGATCAGCTAACTGACGCTAAAAACAAACATATTAAAAACAAAGAGCAGTGGCTCAAGTTTAGTTTGTCAGTTTTCTAACCTGCTTCATTCAGACACAACACGTCTGTCATGGCTTCCTCACGCAGCCACCTCATCACAACCTCAGGACAATACGGGGGAGAAAACGTTATTTACGTGGCGACACAGACAGACAGCTAGCTAGGGAGCCAGCCAGCCAGCAGCTACTTTATACTAAGCAGTTAGCATAGAAGCTAACAGAGGTGTGTGCATTTCCCAGACAGTCAACAGAGAGATGGGAAGTTGCAGCGCTCTCCCTCCGCTTCTGGTCGCACGAGCCGACGAGCTGAAGGTTGAATCGGACACTTATCGGCGGGGACGAGCGGTGACAGAGGAGGGGACGGGAGCGGGCTGCGGTTTGAACGTTTGTCCGCTGATGTAAAAGTGAAGTGTGGGGAAACATCAGCTAGCTCTGCGGACACAGGGTCTGGACCAGAGGAGACGTTGTAGCGGGCTTACCTGGAGGGCTGAACCCGTCCTGAGGAGTTAGTTCTTCCGCAGTGGGTGGTTCGGTTCGGTGGGTGAGTTTGAAACAGTCCAGCTTCAGCTCTGGATCTCGGCTCTGGTCGTCGGCTCCTCCACGGAAGCTCCGCCGCTTCCTGCTCAGTCACAACTGAGACTGAGCGAAGCCTCAGGTCCGCTTCTCACTGCGAGGAGCCGCAGCCTCGCGAGATGTGGCGACAGCTGCGAGACTTCTGTTAACCAATCACAGGAGCCGGCTGGAGCTCTCAGGAGAGGGTTATAAAATAAAATAAAATAAAATAAAATAAAATAAAATAAAATAAAATAAAATAAAATAAAATAAAGTAAAATAAAATAAAATAAAATAAAATAAAATAAAGTAAAATAAAATAAAATGAGATAAAATAAAATAAAATAAAATAAAATAAAATAAAGTAAAATAAAATAAAATGAGATAAAATAAAATAAAGTAAAATAAAATAAAATAAAATAAAATAAAATAAAATAAAATAAAATAAATAAATAAAGTAAAATACAATAAAATAAAATAAAATTAAGTAAAGTAAAATAAAATAAAATTAAATTAAATAAAATTAAATAAAATTAAAAATAAATAAATAAATAAAAATAAAGTAAAATACAATAAAATGAGATAAAATTATATGAAATAAAATAAAATAAAATAAAATAATAGAAAATAAAGTAAAATAAAATGAAAATAAAGTAATAATAATAATATAAAATCAAGTAAAATACAATAAAATGAGATAAAATTATATGAAATAAAATGAAATGAAGTAAAATAAAATAAAATAAAATAAAATAAAATAAAATAAAATAAAATAAAATAAAATAAAATAAAATAAAATAAAAATAAAGTAATAATAATAATATAAAATAAAATACAATAAAATTAGATACAATTAGATGAAATAAAATAAAATAAAATGAAGTAAAATAAAATAATATAAAAATAAAATAAAATACAATAAAATGAAATAAAAATAAAATATTCCATGAAGACCGATCAGTCAATATCTGACAGAAGACTTTCTAGTCTGTGTTTATTGGTGGAACATGTAGTTAAAGATACCAACAGACTGTAACATAAATCACTCTTATAAATCACCCATTGACGTACAGAGATTAATGTTAAGTGATACATTCATTTCATGACATCTGAAAATGAATGAACAGTCGAAAGGCAATATTTAATTACTTTATAAAGAAAATGCACTTGCACCACAGGAGGCTTCACATATCTTGCCCAGCATTACTCACTGTATAATGTATTATTCCCCTTGTTCAGGCCAAGCCTGGCTCATTATATCTCCAGAGGAAAAGACTCAGTGTGTAAATCTTTATTTCTTTGCTCTGAGGAAGGGTAGAGCGAATCATATTGCTTCAAACATCATGATACATCCACCTGCAGTGGAAGGAGATACACAGTAGAAACGGTTTAATAGACCCTGCTGTCAAGTTGCATTGCTCCTTTTGTAATGTTTTTTAAATTTGAAACGATTGAAAGCAGAGTTGATCAATTGTGAGAATAAGTACTGACAAACTTACAAAGTTTCTATTGTTGCAAAAGCATTGGATAAACAGTCCAGATGGATCCAAGCCTTGATGAAATATCATTTTAACTCCTGGTTTGCTGTGTATTTAATCCCATCCCCTCCTGTCCATTCCTTGAATGAATTAGCCTTAATTTGGTGAGATGTTTTCCACATTTTGGAGTTTCTCTCACAATGTTCTGTTTGCTCTTTCCACACAGCATTAGCTTATTTTTGCCTATTTTAGTTTAGGTTTGTTGTCCTAGTTTTAACTGTATGTTTGTGTGTTTGTTCTTAGCACTGTAAGAACACACAGAGACGCTGGAACCTGGAGTCAAACGTACTTGGCTAATAAGGGTGATTCTGATTTGAAGTGGGATTTCATCGAGTAGCCTGAACAATTATTTATCCTTGGTTTGGATTTTGTATGTAGAATCTGTTCATGGTGGTGACCAGAGTTTGCTGCAGTAGTTTTGACCGGAGGGAGAAAAAATGTTCAAATGGCTTTTTTAAAGTCTCATTTCAAATGCTGTAATGTCTTTTACACGGAGCTGCAAGAAGCAAAGTCTTCAATAAATGAGGCTTTCCCCACTCTTCAGTGTTTGCTGATGCCAAGTCTTATACAGCACACCACAAGGAAGATTAAAGGAGGATGATATCATCACAGGCAAACAGAGCTCAGAGTGCAGCGCATGCATGATGCAAGAAGGCAACATCTTCCCTCTGAAAAAACTTTCACATTTTCACAGTGAGTCTGACTCACTGGGTGTAGACTGCAGGTCTGAGCCTGACATTGGCCGCATGTCTCGTGCAGCATCCTTCTCCCCTTCTGCTTTCGGCCTATTACCATTTTCAAAATCCCCTTCACTACTGGAAATGACCTCAGAGACAACAACCTTTGGGCTGTAAATGGGACAGGGAGGTTTTATGAAGATTTAGATTATGCATTCTCACAGACGATATCTTTTACTATTCGTGGCATTTTTCTGTGATCACCGATAGACTATATAGATATAAATATACCTGATACGAAAGCCGCCATCTTGCCTCAATGAGGTCATTATATCCAAATTCTGCACCATGGCAATCAGTGGATGGAGCTGGGGTATCGAGGTACCATCCCGAGTCAGTCTCAGCTGTCAGTCGTGACGTTTGACCCTAGTTTCATCGCATCAAATAAAAAATTAAAACCTTGATAACTGGGAAAATTCATGTTTTTCTCCATAAGTAGTGTAATATCCCTTTATTACAAAAACAAGGAATCCCTTGGTGATATTTTTGTCCCACAGCACAGTGTGAAAACGAATGTGGGAGGACAGTGTTATGTGGAGCTTCATTTTTACTGTTTAGAATCGTGCAAACTCTCTTTATCAGTATCTTTATTCCAGTTTTTCTTTTTTAAGTCCTTAATCAACTAACACAACAGGACGTTGAAGCCACTGTGAGAATGATGTTCCCAGAATATTGCAGAAATCTAGCAACAGGATCCTCAACACCTCAAGAGAACAGATTCTAACAAGATACACAAGGGAATTAGATTTTTTATGCTGTGTATTTATTACGTTATGCTATTATTTTGGTATGTCTATATGTTGGTCTGACACATATCTCCATTAAACCTGTATGTTGCATGTAAATCCACTCGTTCCCTTTGTGAAGAGAAGTAGTGGATTCTATTATTGGTGTTCTGCAGACTCAGAATCTGAATTGGGGATTAAACAGAGGCAAATGAAAGCAGATCATTTTCTCTTTTCACATTTCCTCCATCGACAGAGAATATTTCAGAGCTTAATCATGTTCCTGATTGACAAGCAGGAGCAGCCCTCTCCAGCAGAGACCGTAAGACTGAAAGTTTATGGAAATTAACAGGCTCCTTTTAAAATTTCCATGATTGTGTGATGGAGGCTGATTAAACACATCACAGCTGAGGAGATTTCTGTCTGTTTTTTTGTGGCTCAAGCTCTCAAAGTGTGCTCTTACCTCCAGGTTTGAAATGTGGACTCTCTGAAGCAGTTTAAATAGATCTTCAAACACCAGTTTTAATACAGTGTCAGAAATCCTTCCACTGCAACAGCAGCATAACACAGGGATTAGTGCAGCTCGCAGTCTGACGCGAATATCAAACTCCCTTCTCAAAAATGCTGCTTAAACTGGAGCCTCGTGGATCAACTTCTACAGCGGAGGAAGGGCAAAAATCAGCAGGGTAGAAAGTAAATCAATTCTTTATGGGAGCTTTCAAAAAATAATAACATATTGGAGGCACAAGTTAATTTTATATGAGTGTTAGATGTACCTGTTTCCACAGCAGCCTGAGGGATAGCTGCGAGGATCTCCGAGGCCACGGTCTTCTCTGGGCCTTTGTAACAGGCGCCAACTCCAAACCGACTGACTGTGTGAGATAAGGCGTTCGAAATCCCCACCATTCATTTGATCTGTGCCATTTGTATTCCGAGCCTGTTTCTCATTTTAACTTTTGGAAAAGGGAGAGCAGGCGCGCCACTTTAATGTGGGGTTCTCCTTATCTGATGTCAACCCAGGGCACAAGAAAGAGAAATGAATTGACTGACAGCGCTGCATGGACACAGATAAGGGGTTGAGGGGGGGTGTGAGGGTCTCACTGTGGATGGAGACATTCAAAACCAAACTCTCTCTCATACAGCTCTATCAATGTGTCAACGTCTAACCATTTCTTCTCCAGTGCTACCCCCCGTCACACAGTGATACGTGTTCCTTTACTTCCTATTATTTTTGGACCAGACTAAGTGTAATGTAATTTGCATGAGTGAAGAGCAGCCTCACCTCCTCATAATATACACAGACACCCACAGAGACCATTTAGATTGATAACAGTTTGTTAGTCAGACTTCTAATTTACATTCTCGGGAAGCATAAAGTTGTGTCGCTAATGAAAGAAGAAGGAGCGCAAAGGAACATAATCAAATGCTAATTTTCACACATGGTTCCCTGGGACACAACGGATACAGTCTTGGATGCAGCTGGTGGCTTTAGAAGTGAACAGCCTGCGAGCTGTAATGTTTTATTATATATCTTAGGTGCTGCATTGAAACAGATTTTTTAAAAGGGAAGATTTACTGTGAGTTACTTGCTGTTGGAAAAGTGAGTGACAAGCTCCAGATGTTCAAATAAGACTGAGACTGTTCAAGATGTGATCAAAAGCATCTGTGTGGGTGTAGTTATGTTTTCATCTCAGTGGGTTTGTTTGTCTGTCTGTGACAAATACTGGACAGATTACCATAAAACTTGGAACAATGCGACGTGAGGTCAGGGAAGAAACCCATTAATTTTCGAATCCAGTTCACAGGGGGTATCCAGGATTTCTTTTTATTTTCCCCAACAATGTGAGATAGGGTGTTTTTTTTAAACATTTTGGTTGATTTCTCAGAAAATAATTGATGAATCTTTTGTAAAAAACATACGTGGATTTATAAGACAATAATAAAATAGTTTTGCAGCAGTGACACATACATGTAACATCACATGGCAAACAAAGAACACTGTCCTATGTCCCAACAAAGGTTTCCTTCATTAAAAATAATACATTTGGAACAACTGACATTAAGCCTAATTGTTCCATGTTCTCCCAATCCCTGCAGGGGGCACCGTAGGAGGAAGACTTGCAGGTTTCTATAGGTTGATAGGAGATTTTAAATTGTCCATAGATGTGAGCAGTTGTTTGTTGGCCTTGTGATACACTGGCGACCTGTCCAGGTTTTACCCCAACTCTTATCCAATGTTACCTACAGCTCCCCCTGAAACACTCAAAGGACAGGAGGTATAGATAATGGATGGATGTCTGTACTTTTAGTTTAAATTCAATTTACGCTGAAAGCATGTCTGCAAAAAAAGGACAACTCTTAATATACAATGTGAGTCACCACTTCGTTAAACAACACTGTAGCACTACTCCATGTTGGAGAGAGACAGTTAAATAATGCTCCAGTTGAATATATTTATATTTATATGTCATTACTGTCCCCCTGCAGCACTTCAGCACAACTCAAAGACGCTGTCTGAGTCTCAGATTAAGATTCAACTCAGAGACGAGTCTGTCTCAGCAACATGTGATTGATCTGAGTGTCCAGAGTGCAGCATGAGCGCAGCTTTTGTATTTCACTTTATCAGCTCTCACATCAAATATTCATGTCCTATGGCTTCTATATACTTTATCTTAAGTGGAGCATTACATCAAGAAAGATCAGTGCCTTGTTGAGATATTCTTCTCCCTGAAGAAAGTTCTGTTTAAGCAGGGAACTTAGTGAAAGAAAGATGGCTGACGAGTCAGGGAACATGATTTTTAAAACCACAGCATTCAAGAAGAAATGTAGGTTTTATATCTTTATATGCAAATTAACTCGTTATATTTGAAATGAACCATGCTGATGCTTACAAAAAAAACCATTCTGATCAACTAGTATTATATAGTATGAATATAAAGCACCTATAGCGAGTATCACTTCATCATAGGAGTCTAAATACTGTCACATTCACAACTCGTTTATGTCAATGCAAAACTCCACAATAACAATATAACACCAGCTAATGTGCTTTTGTTGAAACACTTGCAACACGCCACTCGTGTTATTTATCACCTCGATACTTTTCCTGGCAATTACCATAAAGCTGCTCATTTTTTAAGAGGTTGCAGAAGTGCTGAATGCGGCAGCTCCTCCTGACAGCTGAGTGAAAGCTCAGCTTTTCCACTCGTGATCCATCACTGAGCTGAAGTGCACTATATGACAAATCTGAGTCTGTGCACTTTTCACTCGATGCATATTTTGCATCGTCCTCACACTCTCAGCTTTTTTGTTTTAAGAGCTGATTCAGAGTCAGTGGTGAAAACTCTCTGTGTCACGGCCGACCACTCTGCTCATTATGTATCGTCCGTGCTAAATTAAAATATATAATAAGCTCAGGAAACTGAGAAGCGAGTGGGTCCTGCACTTTACCTCAGCTCCAGTTGTTCTGATATCTCAGTTCTTTGGTGATTGAGGAAGGTGATGCAGGAGTTTGGGTCGATATCATGAGTTAAGTTTTCTATTCTTCATTTTCATGGTGCACAGTGTTACTGTCACACATGCAGCTACTTGAATCAACTACTTTAATCTCTAGTGCATTTGTTTGCAGCAGGAGAAGAGTATTTGTTGTTGTTGGTACTAGTATAGTTCATATACCCTGTGGTATTTTGCACTGTATGTCGCGCCTGTTGATTCGGGTTACAGAAATGTTACTCTGCTGCTGGAACAACGTCTGTGGCAACATCAGCTCCAGTTTTGTACATGTACACAACATCCCTGCTGCTGTGATCGCTCGCTGAACAACCCTATACAAAGCTGACAATTTGTTCTCAATTAAAAAACAGCATTTAAAAACAAACCCAAGCATTTCTGCTCCAGAGTTATAATCAGCAATAATCTCTGTCCATGCCTACATGTCTGAAAACCCCACATATTCACAAACACTGGACATGCACGTCCTGGTAAACAGGAAGCAGATTGAATGCCCAGCAGTTGAGGAGGAGTAACGATGAGGTGGAACTGTTAATTAACAACACTTGTAACTTGGTGTCCACTTTGCGCTCACCATATATAGTGGACTCGTAACCCAGTCAGGGAGCAAATGTGATTGTTTGCATCATTATTTTATCGGTTTCTTTCTGTTCGGATTCAAATGCAGCTGGAGATTTCAAACTAAGAGGATGTGCTTTAAATCTTCCAAACAGTGAAATATTCCATCCAGACATATTGAGTCTTGGTAATTGTTTATTTGGGGCCAAATAATAAAGCAGTTGTTAAATTTGCTGTTGCAATTTTTCTTTTTCCTGGCAGGGGAACAAATATTCCAGCAGTGAGAAAACAGTCGGTGTTCACATGTGTCTGTGCCAGCTGCTGCGTGTTCCTTCCTGCAGGCAACGAGAATTCAAAAGACTAAAGAGGAGTCGCACACACCATGTGAGAACAGGTTTCTGTGTTCAGAGCCGGTAAACTGTAGCTTTCTCATGACTCAGGTACAATTTAATTAATTTATTTTGTTTCCTTTGCCAACAAGGTTTATGTTTTCATTGACATCTGTCATGAAGAGTACTATTGAAAACCCAGATCGGATCTGTGTCAAACGATCATAAGGAACATGAGGGCTTGGTGTCAGATCAGCAAATATCTAATTAAATGTCGTCTGCCGTGTTGAAATGCAATTTCTCTGGCAATGATGATTTGTGTGAATGTGAGAGAGGTTGAGATTTAGATCTTAAGCCGACACTTTAATGGACACAAGTGGTTTTAAGAAAGTTTAATATGAATTTTGTAACAATGTAGGATAAGTTAACTGAGTGAATATCCACAGCATAGACTTTTAGGATGGTAGAAACAAACACTGCCATCTAGGGTCGATGTGGGATGTACTGCAGCCAGCCACCGGGGGGGGGGGCGGCGATCCGGATGCTTTGGCTTCACTTTTGGGGAGCTGTCATGTCGTCCATCTTTATAAACAGTCTATGAGTCCAGATATTCCACAGATGAGAGCCTGTGGCAGAGGCCGACAGGAGTCCAAACATGAGTCAGAGGCGATGGAGGCTGACCGGGTGAGGCCGGTGTTGTTTGGCAGGAAGGAAGCAGAAAAACACAGAGGTACAATCCAGAGGGGGCGAGCAGTATCATCAGAGGTGAACAATGATCTGGAAGAGTGTCGGTGGAAGAGCCGTTACTCTCTGCAGCTGAAGAGGAGACTCAAGTGTGTCGGTGAATTTACAGGAGATGAAGCAGAATATGTTTTTCATTCAGGATTCATAAAGCACAAGTCAACGTATCAAATTCTGTTTCATTCCTTGATGAACTCTCTCATCTGTCTCAGCTACGATAAAGTAAACAGAAGAAGGATTCAGATCTCCCGTCGATACTTTAGAGAAACCTCATCCACAAGATCAATCTGGAGCAGAAGTTCTTTTTGAAGAAGCCTGAATATTATTTTTCATGTGATTTTCCAGTGGTGGCAAAGAAATATTCTGGTAAGTGATGGTGGAGCTATGAGCAGAAGAGAGGCTGAGGAGCAGAGTGTCTGCACAGTAACGTCTGACTGCTGGAGCTGAGGCCTCATTAAATTTTAATTGCAGCACCGTTCTGAGAGCACTGCCATTTACATCCAGATGCATTTGACCTTCTTTTCTCCCTCTTTCCATTTGGAACAAATAAGTGTGTACATTTCATCTGTCCTCCATCGGATTGGATGTGAAAACATGTACTCGGTTAATTTCAGTTTAAAGCAAAAAAAAAAACAACAGTGACAGATTAAAAGCTACTCAGTTGTCCCATGAGAACAATCTGCATTTCTGTGTTTGTGTACACATGAGCATCTTTTGCACCACAGAACGTGTGAGACATGAGGAATTCTGCTTGTAGCTGCAAATATGAGACCAGTCTGCTTGAGATATGAAAATAAATATGCAAGAGTTCAATGTGATTCACCAACAATAAGTGTGACACTCCAGAATCCAGGATAAAACCAGAGCGTCTGAGTTTCTCACAGCTCCAGGTTGATGTGAGAAGAAAGCGTCACGTGAGCAGGAAGCAGCCTGTTCAGTATGCATGCTGCAGGAGATTAGTGTGTGTTTATCGTCTTCCTGTCCTCGATGGGTGTTGCATTACAAGGTACTGTCTCCAAACTGCCAGAATCAATTAACATGAATAATAAATGCCCACTGACGCTGTCGGTCTGGAGTGCTCATTTTGTTCCAGACTCCATTGTTCTTGTGGAGCTTGCTTTAATTTTGCAGAAGGTACGAGAAGGTAAAAAACTGAAATATTCTTCACAGCACAAACTCTGCAACTCCAGCATCACAATGAATGAAAGAGCCATTGTAGCTCTCAGAAAAGGATTTAATTCACACAGAGGATGAGATTGATTTCATCTCATATATGGACCAACACCACTGAGATAAATCAAGAGACATCAGTGAAGCGTCTCTCCTCCGGCACTGAGATCACCTTACACACTTCAGCACACACAGCAGGAGGGATCACACATATTATCCAGGTCACTGACCAGTGGTGGCCCGTGCACCAGCAGACGCTGCACTGCTCTCCTGCTGGAGTGAATGGGAAGCAGGTCGGACTCAAACACACAACTCAGAGGGGAACCAGTAACATCAAAGCCCTTTAAACACAAAAAGTAGTTGGTTCACAGGGAAGCAGGCAGCGAAGCAAACAACCCAAAAGGCCAGAGACAGAGTTGAGGTCAACAAACACACCAGGCAGGATAAACTGGAAACTAACAAAGATGAAGGAGCGACTATGTGAGCTAAGTTCACACTGAAAGCCTCCGTGATCTAGATCCGATTTGTTTATGTAGCTGGTCACATATTCGTTAAAGATCCGACTCCAATGTGAAGGGGTCATGGTGCTGAAACAAGGAGAGGAAGTCGCTAATAAAGATGGACGTCACACACGTGAGCGCAGAAGGCTTCATTTTTCTCTTGCTTTGCTTTCAACACATCGTGTGTTTATTTATATTTGTATATATCTCACAATCAACAGACAGCCTTCATAATTATTTATTATTTATCAGTTGACAACATCTAAGAGTTATTTCCTAGTTTTGTCCTGATGCAGCAAAGTTTTGACACCAGATATTTCCTGTGCTTCGTATAAAACAACCCTGTGAAATGCTGTTCAAAGAAAAACCTGCTGTTTGGACGATATAGAAGAAAATATAGAAGAAAAGCTTAAAGTTCTGCTGCTCAGTGTGAAGGAGAAGAGTTTAAAACACTTTTCATTTTGCTCGACTAAAAACTGTATTTAAAAGAAGGTGTTGTGTGATAATTTAAGATTTGAACACTTCATCTTCGAACATGTGCTCAGGTTTTTGAATTTAAAGCTCATGAGCAGCTTCTTCTTTAGTTTTTCCTTCTTTCATCCACATGTTTAACACATTAACAACAGATATTGTCCCTCACAGCGCATCTGTTCCATCTCTTCTTAGCAAACATCGCCCTCTTGTGGTTCAGGAATGAAGAAATGTTGTCTTTAGATCATTTTTTATTTCTGTCACGAATATTATTCACACTTAAATTTAACCCTTGTTGCTATCACTGAATTTTTGCGTTAGAAAAAGTGAATCTACAGTAGTAAGAATAACATAATTTATATTTTACATATTATACAAACTTGGAGAATTGTCTTGAACTTATATTAGTCATCATTAAAACCTATAAAATATATCTAAGTGAGTAGAAGACACTCAGTAAAGCTCATTTCTGTTTGTCTGGAGGCAGAATTACACCAAAAATGTCTCAAGATAAAAAAGACGTTTTCATTAGAGGCATTTTGATTCATGTTCAGAGGGAAAACCTGTGTGTTCAACTGAAAGTCAAATAATCTTAATGTGATCAGGTCGTCACATTTAGATCAAGATCGCTTCTAATTGGTAGAGAGGAGAGTTTCTGAGAAATCAATGTACGTTGTAGTATTCTCTAAAGTCATGGAGAGTGTGTGTGTGTGTGTGTGTGTGTGTGTGTGTGTGTGTGTGTGTGTGTGTGTGTGAGTAAATTTAGATGAGTAACATATTTTGTGAATAATCTCAACAAGAATTATCCCACTGTGAAAATAAATGGCCTCAGGCTCATGAAGCTCTTTTAAAAATGATGCAATCTGTGATATGATAAGACACCAGAGGAGGTGGAGAGTCAACTGATATCAGAAACAAAACAATCAGATATTAATCATGCTGAGTGTTCAACCAGGTCAAAGAAGCATTTCTCCTGTTTCAATATGTAAGATGAGTTACTTCGTTTAAAACAAACCACTGCACAATGTCTGCAGACGTGAGTTATGATGCCAGCCAGCATGATGACGCACATTCACACAAAACATGTTTGTCATTCTGGTAACTTCACCAAGATTTACACATAAAACTCAACGTTTAACACCGAGGATGTTCACAGACTCCAGAAAGAAAAGTCCACCACTGTGTGTCAGCAGCACGGTGGCTGAGAGAGCTCAACGCACTGAAAACCCATGCAAATAGAAAAAACACACGCAATTAAGAAAACAACTTCCTCAATTTAAGGACACCTGGTGTGAAATGACAGTGAGCTCCTCTTCTGTGAACCCGAGAGAACAAGTCTAATTGAAAAGTACAGTGTGTAGAATTTAGTGATATCTAGTGTTGAAATTGCTTGTTGCAGCTGAACACCCCTCACCTCACCCTCTCCTTCCAAACATGAAAAAGAACCTGTGGTATATTCAGGTGTCATAAAAACTCTAAAGGTGTTTAGTTTGTCCAGTCTGGACTAATGTAAAAAACATGGCGGCCTCCGTAGAGAGGGTCCCCTCGATGTAAATATAAAGTATTTAAATATAAAGTATTTAAATATAATGTATTTCAATATAAAGGGCCTTTTCGGGGATAAAGAAAACAACAATTCACACAATTTAGATGAAACGAACTAGTGAAAACATCATGAGGATTATTCTACATTAAAGTTCTGCCAATAGATCCCTCTCACCTAAATCTTACACACTGGACCTTTAATCAAGACAAGATTCAAGACTCAGTTCAAGAAGATGTATTGTATTTTAAACCACGAGCTCCATGAGAGGTCCTGTAAGCAGCGGTGAAATAGAAGACGAGAATCTGAGAGCTAAGCAGAAGACACTTCACTCTGGACTCAGATGAAAAGTTGAATTTAATTCCTGTTCGAGATTCAAATGTTTGGATTGTTTGTTGTAACGGTACGTTTGGGAAACGTGGCCCACAGCGACATCTGGTGGTGGGAAAGGATGAGGGCGTCCTCTGGTGGTAGCAGCAAACACCCAGTTTGTGCAAACTCACACTTTCCTGCCAAACTTTGTTCAAGGAGAAACATGTCAGGGTGGTTCTGTGGAAACACCTGTAGATAATATGTGATGGAACGATAAATATGTATACACTCATCATCATTCAGTGAAAAGGGGAAACTCCTGATGTGTTTTCTCAGTTTCATTTATTAAATATGTTGCTGCTGAAGTGTTTTACCTGATGACCACTTCATCCTGTTCAGTTCTGTCTCAACCTGCTTTTTATATTCAATAGTGTTTTATTGTTCCTGTTTTATCATTGATGTATTTATATGAAGCACTTTGAGTCGTTCTTCCTCGACGACGTGTGCTATGTAAAGTGTATCATTGTTATTATTACTGGACTTACATTATGTTAAACAGCAATGACTTGAATTCACTAACTCAGTCTGCAGATCTTAGTCAACTGCCATGAAGCAGTAATATTTAATAGCGATTTGCATCATATTAAATTATTTATACAAAATTCATAATGGATTGAACCATTAAATGGCTGCTGTCCCACTTGGTTAAGATTAGCCTCATTAACCATGATGCATACGTGCAGTTTGTGCAGTTTGCTCGACACTGACAGAGAAGAACAGTGTTAATGTGCAGTCGAGCTGATTGGTTAATCAATTAGTCGACTGAGCGAAAATGTACCTGATCTTGATACCTGATGAATCACCTCGGTCATAATTCAAGTAAAAGTTTTATTAGGATTTGATATAATTCTGAATATCTTCAGATATTGGATTATTGGTTGATCTGAAAATATTACCTTGAGTTCTTATAATGTTTGACTGAACAATTGATCTTATTGACAGAGCAATCAGCAGGTTAATGGAGAATAAAGATTGGCTGGTTATTGGTTGAGGCCGTTATGTGTAGCACAGGCTGGTAATAAAACCGTTATTGTCAGTTAAGCTCGTCTCCTTATCATTAATTTGCACATTATTTATCAGCGTGATAGATTCACATGGAGACGCAGTGACTCAGAGGCGATGCTCCCTCTCTCTTGATAACGATTGGCATGAATTTCTCTTTGGCTCCACTCAGGCTAATTCATTTCATTATCTTCCCCCACATCAGGTTTTAATTCACTTAGGCCACACTCGTCGCTTCATTAGAGCAGTTACTGTTCATTGAGTGGATTGAGGCGAGAATGTGATGAGATAAAAACCCATCAACCTTCATTTATTTATGTTTCTATTTATATGAAAACTCACAGAAAACTTCGACCGATAATGGAAATGGACTCAACCCACTGACGACCACTGGCTCCAGGCTGCAGTGACTCTGCTTCCCCCTCGTGGATGAAGCCTTCCCCCTCTCCACTGCTGGAGAGAAGAACACACACACACACACACACACACACACACACACACACACTTATCTTATGACTGGGGGCCTGACTTCTCTTCTGAATGATCACTGCATCATTCTCTTATTTGTGCAAGTGTTTCATTGTGTGTAAAAAGGTTTGTGTTTATCATTTCAATAATCAATCCATCATTCAGACTTTAATTGTGCAGCACTTTTCATACAAACAACACAGACAAAGTGCTTCACACAATAAAAGCAATAACAATGATACCCCCCCCCCCCCCCCCCCCACACACACACACACACACACTGAGCGAAACAATATTATCTGAGGAAATGTTGTTGTGAGTCCCATAAATTTGAAATGAGGAAACACCAAAGGCAGTAAAAAGAGATAGACTGTTAGTGAAAGAGACAAGGAGGGAGAAAAGGAAAGAATATGATACTTGAAGAAGAATGAGGAAAACCACAGATTAAAAACCTGGACTGTGGCTGTGTGCTTCCACCAACTGGTGCAGTTTCAATCTACAAATTTCAACATATTTTTATTTCCAGACTCACGAGGCCACTGTGACCTTTTGACTGAGACGTAATCACTTTGTCTTTGAGTGAAAACTGATCAAAAGTTGAAGAAATTCCCTCGAGCAGTTGTGAGACATCGGATTCAAGGGGCTGAAGACATGGTTTTTGAGGCCACTGTGACCTTTGACCTTTGACCACCAAAATCAAATCAGTTCATCAGTAAATACGAATGAATTGTACCAGATGTAATGAAACTCCCTACGGGGAGTCCTAATACATCCCATTAACACGGACGTGAGGTCACCCTGACCTTCACCTGTGACCTCCAGGTACCAAAATCTAATCAGTTCATCTTTAAATCCGAGTGAATATTTGTACCAAATTTGAAAAAAATCCCTGAAGGCGTTCTTGAGATATCACGTTCACAAGAATGGTTTATGATGTGAAGTATAATTCACTGAACTTGACAACTGGAACTGAAGTGGTATTGTCGGGTATCTGCCGCCATCATTATACTTTATTATACAACGTAATTGTCATCGTGTACAACACCAATGTTTGTATCTGACAGTATTATTTACAGATAAATACAGAAGAGTGAGTACTACAGCAGAACTACAGTATTCACAGTGGTGGACAGTGGGGAATGACTACATACAGACATACACAGGTGAATAGTTAAAGCACATACAGATAGAAGTGAGTAGAGTTGGAGAGTGCAAAGTAGGTTGTATGTACAGTATATAATATAATATATATGTTTTTTATTGTAATTGTGATTTAATTTATACCCTAATATTTATACACATATTTTATAGTTGTTCTCAGTCCAATATACTGCTGTTCATACCATGGGGAATATAAACCCATTCCTATGCATACATATACATCTATATATATATATATACATATTGCATTTAACACTCATTCTTTTTGTATACAAATCCTGCCTATTTACTTATGAGTATATATAAATATACATATAGGTACGCCATATTTTAATATCTGCTTATGCACAAACACAGTTTTTACGTCCTCGTGGTGAAAGGTGTATTTGATGTACATTTATTTTCCCTGTGTTAATTCCTTTGTCTTTTTTATTGTCTCCTCTTCCTCATTCTGCATCAATCAGCTGTGGCTCTCATCAGCCTGGGATCAGGACAGTTTGATGTGTTGTGTGAATGAGGATCCAGATGTTGTAAACAGCTGTTCTAAGTGACGTGGAGCTTTTCATCCTGCACACACACACACACACACACAAACACACATGTGGCTCCCCTCCTCGTGGAGCTCCTTCACAATAAAGCACAGTGAGAGTCACATTATTCTTTTAAACTTCACTTAAACAACCAAACTTCAACAACAAAGACCCCACCCAGTTCCAACGGGGCGGCGCCATTGGTCCGCGTCACCGTAGATCCGCTCCCTCTTCCTCCGGCGGCTCTGATTGGTCGACGGTGACGACAATCCTGCGCCGCGCTCCCGCCCACCGAGCGGATCAAGTTTGAATGAACGGCAGCAGCTGCTCCGGAGCGCGGACGCACACTTGGATTTGCGGTAATTATCAAAAGTGCGGGTCGTTCATCGCTGATCCAGGATGGACATGAAGAAGAGGATTCACCTGGAGCTGCGGAACCGCACTCCGGCTGATGTAAGTGGGCCTCCCGCCTCTGCTGCTCCGTGTTCCCCGCTCGGCTAACGGAGGAGCTTCGGTTGCGATGATGCGTCTGTGCGCGGATACAAAGTTTCCTCCTAAGTTAAAACCCGGTGGAGATGAAGCCCCGCGGTGTTGCGGTGCCGGCGGCGGGCAGGTGCTGCGGGGGGGACGCGGGGTGAACTTTTTTTGCGCGGCTCCCGTTCGCAGCTCCGCGGTATAAACAAGGCGAAGCGCCGCGAGGAGCCATGTTTGTAACTTTTCATCCACGAACGCGCCCCTTCTGCGTTTAAAACCCCGCGTTATCGCTCTCGGAGCCACGTTTGTTTCTCTGGGGAAATGCGTTAACGCGTTTCAGTCGTGCACTTTGCGCGGTGAGGACGCGGACGCTCAAAGTCATGAAATGATCAGCGATGCGTAAAGATCACCGCCTCGTAGCTGCGTCCAGGACCCGCGGCTGCTCGGGTTATTTCTGCGGGAGATCGGGCAGCGTGACCCGGGAAGCCCGCAGCCCCGCGCAGCCGAGGACCGCGGAGCCCCCCTCAGCGCGCACGGATGGCCGGAAGATCGTTGCAGGCACCGGGCGAGGGCAACCACACCGCGGGAGAGGAGCCCCGAACACCGGCTTCGTTTTTTAAACTGAACCGCTCGGTTCACCGCCTCGCGATGAATCCTGAAAACAAACCGTCGCGTTGTTGTTGTTGCTCCAGTTTTCCAGAACTAGGACAAGCCGCCATTTTACCCAGAAACAAAGACGAAGCCAAACACCGCGATCATCCCGCGCAGACGACGCGGACGAGGGACGTCTCCTCTCCCCGGGTTTTTAACGGAAGTCTCCCCCAAACATCGGTCCATTGAACGACGGTTTGGCTCCGACAGCTGGTCGGGTTTTGCTCTCGGCTCCCGGTCGTCTTTACCCGCCCCTCCTACTCACACATGTCCCTGAACACGACCCGTAGCTCCGGCTCTGTCTCCTTCTGTCAGATCGACCGACGCTCACTTTGTTTCATCGAAGCATCGTAAAGTGTGATATTTACGCAGTGGGAGGAGAATCGGCGCATCGCGATACCTGCAGCGTAGAAATGTGCGCAGGTTACGTGATATCTCTGCGCAATTGTCCCGCTCCTGATTGGCTGAAGCTCGTTAAATATGTGGTAACAGCACCTGTTTGGACATCAATGCACCAAGCTGCAGCTTCTATCTCAAACATCTGCACCTCACACATCTGCACACTTCAGACTCCACATGCTAATGCAATGTTTTCCATTTAAAGGGATAGTTAACCCAAAATGAAAATGCACTCATCTACTCACCACTATGATGAACATCAAATGCCTCCACACGGCTCCTCTGGTGTCATTCAGGTGTTCACAAGCCCCGACAATCAAATTAGACTCAAAATGGCGTCATTTTCAGCAGGTTTTTAGCCTAAACAACCTCTCGTAGCCTCCTACTAGCTACTGCTGCAGCTATCGCATGTTCTCGCGAAACAAGATCAGCAGTCACTAACTACTTCACGGAGGAAGTATCGATCTTTCAGCACTTTGAGCTTTTTGTCTTTTTCTTTTTTCAAAGTGGAGCCAGTTTTACTACTAAACATCCTGCTGGAAAGTTCAGTAAATGGAAGTAGACCATATTTTACAAGTTTAAAAATACATACACTGCAAAGTAAGTAGTAACTAGTCAGGTTAATGGAGTAGTACATTTACCAAAGTATGATAACTCCCCCAAAGCTGAAACTAATATGGATTGCATTAGGAATAAAAGATAGAATCCCTCAAAAGACACTTGAATAAAACAACATCCATACAGACCTTTTCTCAGAACGGACCAATACTGATGAGATGTCTGTTTTGTTGTGCAGGTCAAAGAACTCGTGTTAGACAACTGTCGCTCGAACAAAGGAAAGATCGAGGGTCTAACAGACGAGTTCGAGGAGCTGGAATTTCTAAGCACAATCAACGTTGGACTGACGACAGTCGCCCACTTGCCAAAGCTAAACAAACTCAAAAAGGTGGGTGTGTTTTCTTTTTGTTTCCCAAAGTAAAAACGAATCTGTGACTTGAAGGTGTTGAATATTTCCACCGCTCCGCAGCTTGAACTCAGCGATAACAGGATCTCAGGAGGGTTGGAAGTTCTGGCCGACAAGTGCCCCAACCTCACACACCTCAACCTCAGCGGCAACAAGATTAAAGACCTCAGCACGATAGAGCCATTGGTGAGTGACACCCGGGAATATTCAAGAGAGAGAGAAACCGGCCGAGTGTTTTATCTAAACTTTGGTTATTCTCCTCTGACAGAAAGAACTGGCGACGCTGAAAAGCCTCGATCTGTTTAACTGTGAAGTGACAAACCTGAACGAATACAGAGACAACGTGTTCAAGCTACTACCCCAGCTCACGTACCTGGACGGCTACGACAAAGACGACAAGGAGGCGCCGGATTCTGACGCCGAGGTTTACGCAGAGGGCTTGGATGACGACGAGGAAGACGATGATGGTAAGTACGAGGTGCTGCACGTACCCGCATGATGGGAAGCTGCTCTTAAAGGTGCTTATTCTGGGATATGAACATTTGAATCGGTTTCACTCAGATGTAGATGAGGAGGAGTACGATGAAGATGCAGTACCAGGAGACGAGGAGGAGGACGAGGGGGAGGACGATGAAGAGGAGAACGATGAAGAGGAAGACGACGACATCAGCGGAGAGGTGGGATGAGAATAAATGAGATTTTCATCCTGTAGCTTTTAAAGTGTCGAGTATTAAATAATGGAGACTAACTTTACCTCGTCTGTTTAAACAAGGAGGAAGAGGAGGAAGATGTGAACGACAAAGATGCTGATGATGACAAAGATGCTGACGATGATGATGATGAGGGTGAGTAAAATGGTGGCTGGCTCAGAGGTTTTCTCGACGCCTCCTTGTAAACAAAGTTATCTTTTCCACATCAGGATTTTTCTGAGATTATTTTCTAGAAAACGCCTCCAATCGTACGTTGTTTACATGTTTGCATGTTCGTGCAGGACCTCCGTGTTACCACCACAGTCTGCTGAGCAGCACCAGCACTAAACCATGAAACCACCATTAGGACTTAGAAAGTGAAACTGTATTGTCAAAGGGTGGCATGGTGGAGCAGCGGCTGGCTCTGTCGCCTCATAGCAAGAACGCTCGAGGTTCGAACCCGACTAATGCAGACTCTTCCTGTGTGGAGTTTGAATGCTCTCTGTGAGTCACAAAATCAGTAGACATGCATGTTAGGTTAATTGGCGAATGTAGATTGAAGGGGACTGAAAGCGAGTGGGAGGTTGATGATGCTTCTAAAAGAAAATATCTCCTGGTTAGAAAGCAGAGGAACGCTCAGAAGACACACACTTGAATTGATTAAAAGTATTTTTCAAAAATTCATCACAATTTTTTTGACGTTCTTAAATCTACTTTGTGTATCTCATTGTGTCCTTAACGCTCAGAAATGAGGTCCGTTTAAATTTGTTTTAAATGTCTGTGTTGTCCGAGCATCCGTCCGTCCTACTGTCCCAGCAATGTCATCGATCACCTCAGGAACACTTTGAGGGAGTTTCGTTAAATTCGGCACGAACGTTGACTTAGATTCTGAAGGTCAAAGGTCACTGCGACATCACAAAACACAACTTCAGAATTTCAACACTAATAATTAACAACACATTCCTCAAACACAATGAAACGAAGTCATATTTTACATCTCAAAGGTTAAATTTTATGTCGACACACACAAGGCTGGTAAATCAATTTTATTTTAATTTGGTGATTTTTCTGGTGCGAACACAAACGTGCTCTTAGCGTCTGTTTAAACGTGAAAAGAGAAGTTTGTCAGGAAATCTTTATTTTCTTGTTTCTTGCATCTTCATCTTTTAAACGCTTTATTTTCCAGAGGAGGAGCGAGGTCAGAAGAGAAAACGGGAGCTGGACGAAGAAGGGGAGGAGGATGAGGATGATTGAGAATCCTCGTGAAGCTAAGTTGTGAACTGTTTTAAACTTGTTATCTCCCAGTCACTCCCCAGCAGCCCCATGTATCCCCCCAGTTTCATATTGCAGTAGGAGTGGTTTCTTGTTATTGGCCAGTCAGGTAGACGGGGTTGTCTGAGGAAATAAGTAAAACTTCTGTACCCTTGATGCTCCCGTGTTCCCGTCTTTAATGTCCACTGGTGACTGCTTCGTGGACACCGAGTTTTGTAATATCGAATATTAGCAAAGATAAACCTTTTTAAGAAACATTCTGTTTTCTCACTGTTTGTGTAAGACGAGTTTCTGATGACTTGTGTATTTGAAGACCCCCCCCTTCAAAAGAAAAACAGAAAATGAAACAAAAAAAAAAGAGTGCATGTCTAATACATTTTAAAGTCAACAACTGGATTCCATGTGCGGCTGTCCTCTCCTCGTCTTAAACTTATTTTTGCATTGTACTTTTTTATTTTTAATGTAAGTTATGTGTTTGTAGTGTCACCAGTATGCCAATACTCTGCTGTCCTGGTGTGAAACTTGTGTCTGATCATGCACAGTGTGACCCTCACAGGGCGTATTTTTAAATCATAGCAAAAACATAAAAAAAAAATTAAAAAAAACATGTCTGCCCTTGTCAAAGCTCCTCCTCCTTCAACCCTCAGCTTTGATAGTTCGGAAATTACGTGTTCTTGTAAATAATGACCAAATACTATTTTTTTGTATTCTCTTTGATGACGGCAGACATTGAACAGACAACTGAGGTGAAACTTTGAATTGTAATAAGATATTAAATATGTAATGCTGCTTTGTCTCAAATACGCAGTGTGAAATTTCTTGAATTTGAAGAGAACTTTGTATGCATCAATCTTTCCATGAAGAGACATGTTCAACATCAGAACTCACTCTTGCTTTTCCATGTTCTTTTCCGTGACACGCAGGTGGCAATGTTTGAATTTGTGTTGGTAGAGTAGAGAAGTTAATTGATATATAAATGGAGGCTACAACTGCAACATATGTGCATTGAAGATGTATCGTTTCAAAGTGTAAGCTCTGGAAAACGCTCAGTTATTTGGACTTTGTTTCCACTCGTATACGCAGCGGTCAATTTGGCCTACCTCAGTGATTCTTCACTCTGTTAAATCCACTGTCATCAGCCAAATTCTTTGTTTTTCCCTCCCATTCACTTCAATAAATCCCTTTTATATATGTTTGGAAGTTTGTGGTCCTTGTGCAACAACACCTTGTTACTGTATAAAGGTTTGTGTTGATGGCCCATATTTGCATAATGCAGTAGTCCTCGGGGCCAGTGTGTGCTTGAATGTGCAACAAACTTGAAGGTACGTTTTCTCTGATAGCAGTGATGCGTTTACAAACCCCACCAGATTAAAAAAGGCAGTGCACTCAGTTGATCCTTCAGTTCTTTACAAATGCAGCCTGGAGTTTGCATCTATTTAGGATGTTTGAAGACATGTTTGTAATAAATTGAATACGAAGACAACTTATTCAAACTCAGGTCAACTACGTCTGAGATTTCCACCGCATAAAATCCAGGAATGACAACGCTGGTACCATTGTCTACATTTTGTCTTGGCTGAACGCAGCTCAGGTGAAATTAAAGCAGACGCCTACATTTCCTGCATCTGCTGTAAGTGGTGGACCAATCACAACACAGTTTACCAACTGACCAATCAGAGCAGCCTGTGCTTTATCAGGAGGGGGGGGGGGGCTTAAAGAGACAGGAGCTAAAACCAAGTGTTTGAGACAGAGGCTGAAGAGAGGAGCAGCAGCAAAGGACAAAATTAAGAAAGTGATGTTTTCTGAACATTGGAGCATGAAAACCGTTTAAAATAAAAACACAAATAAAAATAATGAATATGAGCAGAATACGTCATTTAATTCATCAGGTATTTTTTCTTTTCTTATCCAGGATACATAGACTGAGATGTGACTCTGTACGCTGCACATTAGTTCTAAAGACCCGCAGTTTTAACAAAGATCAAACTGAGCAATAATATCAGCCAAAGTTTTCTTCTTTACCAAAAAGTTCGTCAGGTTCAATGCCAGACACATTTGGAGGCAGTGCCAAGGTAACACTAGTTTGTCGAAGCCAACCTGCCAATCAATTCATCTTTAACACCTTTCCACAAACAGTCATGTGATTATATCTCATTCCTCACTTAACAACATGAGAGGCCCTGACTCCGTCGTCTTCCTCCACCTTCTACTTTCACTCTTCATTTCACCTTGGAAGTAACATACATTTACCATTGATGTGTCAGCGGCTTTCTATGGAAATCTCTTCCATTCACGTGAGAAAAAACTGCTCGGTTTTTCTTAATATATGAGATGGATCACCTTTACCTCAAAATCCCAAGAGAAAATCTGTATCTTTGAGAACAAGGAAACGAGCGATCTGTGTGGTTGGATCCAGTTTTATTTGGTTTGGGTTTGGGACATACTCGTGTCTCTGAGTAATACACTGTACATGGCATTATCACGTTTGTCTGATTTACGCAGGCACGTCAGGACTTCTGGATTGTTCTGAAGGAAAGTACAAGGATTTTGAGTTGAAAAATTAAAGCAAAATAAAGCAGAATTTTTCTTTTCTCAAGTGAATGCAAAACTGTTTGTTTCCTGATTGTTTAACTTTTCTAAATGTAGGTATCCAGTTGAAGCTGGTAGCTGAAATAACCCATCCAATCATTGGAGTCCAACTCCAACTTCTCTTAAATGAAAAAAAGAAAAAGAAACATGATCTAGTTGATGATACAAGGGGAGCAGGAGAAAATGACCTCAAGTCTCTAGAGCAAAGTTACACATCTACAGTAAACATGTCTCAGAAACAGTTATGTACTTTGATTAAATGTGAACAGGTGGTTATTATTACAGTTTTCTGTTAGGAAGAGCCAAGAGCAAATCTTCACACCTCAAATGAACCTCAAGGTTCAATTCAAACATTCAGCAAAATCTATCAAGCGTCACATTCATGACCTGCACATCCGCCACGTCGTACAAAAACAATGAGATTAAACAAATGTACAAGTTAATGGCTAAAAAGGTCGAACGTGACAAATAAATAGAAGCAAATATACATTATCGCCCTCAGAATCAGCCCGAAAAACCAATTACAGCCTGCAAAGCTTCCCTTGAGATGAAGTTTGAGCGGTTTAGTCCGACACCTCTGGATCCATGTCTCCCTCGCTGCTCTCCCACTATTTAAATAAAAACATGGTGAGTGAATGAACTATCCAGTCCTTGGTAAAAAAACTGCATTTGGATACAACTACGTGTCACTGTAAGTTTACAGCCAATGTTTGCAGGTGAGGAAAGATGCAATGGGATAAGCAGCTCTGTGGAAAAACACAATCCACGTCTCCGAACACTTCACGTTCGTTTGGTGCGAAACTAAGTCATGGCAGCCATCTTGAGATGACGTTGCAGCTCGCAGCCGACCGTGTCTGCGGCAGGGTCTAAGGCCTTGGGGAAGAAGAGTAGGAACCAGTGACGAGTCTTCTGTATCTTCCAGTTTTGCGCGGACAAAAAGGCAAAGTGAGGCAAACATCTCGACGCTCTCACCAGAAATATGCAACAACTGATCATTAACGCTCGACAAAATTGATTTGTAGAAACAGATGATACCAAAATTGATTGGATCTCAAACTTTCTCTATCGTTTATTTTGTGTCAAGGTGGCAATCCACCAACACTTCCTTTTGTCAGTTACCCATCATACTTGTCATTATTACAATATTCCAGGAATCGCACCATCTAAGATATCAAACAAATCGGGTGCACTACATATATCCAGGGGCAGCAGGAATTTAGTTAGGATATAATGTGATATATCAAAACAGTGGAGTTGGGGGGGGGGGGCTCAGAAGCTTGTCGGAGGTCAGATCCGGAGGCAAAGGAAGCAGCTGTGTCAGTCCAGGAGGCTGCGAGGTCACACGTTGTTGGGGCTAACGTTCTTCAGGTTGTTGAGCTCCAGCTCCAGTTGGCGTATTCGCACGTCCTTGGTGGTCAGCTCCTCCTTCAGCCGCCGGAGCTCGTCCTGCTGCCGGAAGAACATCCGCAAGAGCTGCATAGGAACAGGAGAAGAAAAAAAAAAAAGACAAAATCACTTCATTTAACAAATATAGTTCGACACAAGCATGAAAAGAGAAAAAAGCTCAAATCTTTTAATGGTCACTTCAGCGAATTATGTTTTTTTCACACCATCACATCAGGACTGCCCCGACTGTGAGTTCTGTAAGTTCTTTATTTTGAAAACCAGTTTGTTAATTTCACCTTAATTTAGAACTTCTGTTTTCAAAGTCAAGAGTGAACTTCACATTTTTAGTTTGACAAAATCTTTTTTTTTGACGGCGTCACTTCCCCACAGACCTCGTTCTCTGTCCGGGGTGGAACGTTCTCCAGCAGGTCGATGCCATTCACCACCACACTCTTCTTCTCCTTCACTGGGGCCTTGAACACTAACTGGTTTGGTCGGTGGTAACCGTCCTTCAGAGACATCAACACTGGGTCTGTTTGTACAAAGGGAGCAGAAACAGTCCTGAGCAAGTAAAAACCAACACGACGCACAAGTGTCACATGTCAGAAGTGTTGTTTACCTCTGTCGATGCCGCTCAGCCATTCGCTGGCAGACAGCGCCGGTTCTGTTCCTGCGGTCATGGGGTAGATGTCCTCCTGGTATGTGTCTGACTGTGAAAACCAGGAAAACATCACATTCATTTCTGGTTTCAACAATTACATTTGGCGTGGTTGATTATCTGAAAATCAGAGGGCAAAGAGTTTATTATAATGACACTCTCTATCAGTCGCTGGCCTCTCAGCTCTATTTAGCTTTTGTCTTCATGTTTTCATCCCTGAGTAACGATTTCCATGAAACTTTGAGGAAGGATGGAACATCGTGTGGAACCGGATCAAAGGGAGGATCCAGGAATATATGTTTCACCACTTTCTTTAACATTTTGAGATTTAATTTTGAAATGTTCACAGATTTCCCAGGGAATACATGGATCTTATTGAAAGAAATAGAACAACACCCTAACCCTTACCCAGTACATTTTTTGGCTGAGGTGTGCCGTCTGCTGAGTGTCTTTCTAATTTCCCCTGGTTTGCTCTTAATTATTTACCAGAGAGTTTTCTCACGGTCGATTTCTGTTTATTTCCTGCCACAATACTGGAAGTTCTAAAGTCATTATGTGCTGGATAAATGTAATATACTACACAAATTATTAATAAGTACAAGAACAGAGTCGAATCAGTCGATTCCATTATTAGTTCATTTTCACTCTTACCCTCCTCGGCACAATCATTGAAATGGGTTCAATCAAACCCTTCAGGGTGACGAGCTTGTAGAAGCGGAACACCTCGCAGGCCGCCACGTCCAGCCCGTGCTTTGGCATCACCCCTGTGGACGGGGACAGAAGCATGAGATGACACTGTGTGCTCTCAGTTAGTGAGATCGTGTGTTACTGATGGACACATGACTTACCAAGTCCCTTCTGTGGAGCCGGGGACCTGAACTCCATTAGATACTGCAAGAACGGCTTCTCTGTGGTGATCTCAAAGTAACGGATGTTACCGTCCCCCTGCCAAGAAACCAGAATGAAAGTAGTAACTCTTTTAAGTTGTTAACATTAGACATTTTAATGATCAAATGATACTAGAGGCTCTGATTTCCAAAGTAAAATTATGCTGCTTTAGATTTTGCTTCTTTTAATATTTACCTCTGGAAGGAGGTTGTGATTTAATTGCCGCTTGTCTGTGTTTTAGCATAATTATGTAAAAACAGTGTACAACAGCTCATAACTGCTTTATGTGGCTGCCTGAACACGTCTTTATAAAATATCAAGACCAAAACCAGAAATATAGTTTTCTGCAGGTGCAATGTGCAGGATGTTACTACTCACACACACCTGCCGTCATCAGTGCTCAAACCTCATTTATCATGGTAATAAAAAATGTTCTGCACATTTTCTTCTTTTCATGGACTCAGTTTCTGAACTTATAGCCGACCTATAAATGTCAATCAAAAATATCACTTTCTACACATGGTATACAACAGTAAATGTGGGAAATATGTCAACAGTCAATGTTGTGGCACAGTCAGGGGAAGTTCTAACCTTTCCTGCCAGGTACAACATGTGTGTGTCAGCGTCGTAGAAGGGAAACAACAGTCCTGAGAGGCCGTCTATATCCTCCTCCACAATTGGCATCGACAAATCCTCCTGGGAAGAGCAGCACACACACACACACACACACACACACACACACACACACACACACACACACACACAGATTTAACACACAAACACACGCTTGCTCCACCCACTCTGGCATTATAGGCATGAGCCATATGGAGGCGTTGTCTGACCTGATCCCACAGAGCGATCTGCCGGGTGTTCCAGCGAGAAACCCCTGTGGTGAGCAGCCGCTTCATGTTGCCCAGGAAAACCACTCGGTTTACACGGTGGTTCTTACAACTGGCTTGCTGGTGGATCAACATGCAAAGATTAAATGAAGCATTAGTGCAACATGATAGCTCACAGTTTTTACACAGTTAAAGGTCCAGTGTGTAAGATTTAGGAGAAAGGGATCCAGTGGCAGAAATCAAATATAAAATAATCCTAGTGATGTTAATGATTGCATAAACTTAACACCTTTTGAGTTTTTATGAAAACTGAAGACCAACACAGGTTCTCTCTCATGTTGGGGAGGGTGAGGTGAGGGGTATTCAGCTGCAAATAATTTATAATCATTCAAATGTATTTTACTTGTAATGGCCAATAAACAGATATTTTCCCTATTAACAGTCATGTAACATGGTAAAAAGATATATATTTTTAAAAGTTCTTCATGTCCATGCACACTCCAATAAAATCAGTCCCCCCGCTCTGACCTGCAGGACTCTGCCCGAGCGCGGCTCAATGACTCGCAGCGTCTTGTCTTTGCAGCTGGTGGCCAGCAGGCTGCCGTCCGTGTTGAAGGACATGCTGAGGATGACGTCATTGTGACAGTCGATCATTTTCACCGGCTCTCCGATCTCCAGGTTCCAGATCAGGATCTGGTGCAGCCAGGAAAAGATTGTGTGATTATGTTGGGAGGTTGTGAATGTTGCGGTGCCACAGACACAACAGTTTCTCTGCTGATCCAAGAGATCCAAAGTGAAGTAAGAAGAATGTCTGATAGCACTGGGGTTTTAAATATCATCACTAATTGAAATATACAGGGCTGTTGAAAGCTTTTGAAACATTAGACATCATCATCATCATTATCCCTTAATCTGTCAATGTTTTGGTCTATAAATCTATGAATATTTTATCTAGAAACAACCATAGACCAAGGTATCAAATGCATGGTTTTATCCGACCAAAGCCCAGGGACATTATTAATTGATGTAGTACCTTGTAGTCGTAGCCGGCGCTGAAGAGGATGCCACTGCTGGTGGGATGCCACTCGATCAGACCCACCCGTCTGCTGTGACCATACAGCTCCAGCACGGCCTCCGTCATGCTGCGCCTCAGGCCCCCCTCTGGGATCTCCCATACTCGCACCTGACACGTTCACAAATACACACAAACAATATATGTGAATACACAACTCAACGTCATAAAGCATGCACACAAAACACAAATATTTATCAGCACTTTCATGAGAGCATGAACAATATGAGCCTTTTCACAGACATACATGTGTTTGCTAATATGCGCCAATATAGAAATGTGTATTTTATGTATTAACACTACAGAATTCAGGCACAGTGATGTTGATATTTTAAGTAAAAATTTAAATTTTCTATAATTGGGTATATTTCTGCTTTCTTTTTATTTATAGTGGTTATCATTAAAGTTTATGGTTAAACTGTAAAATATCAAGCCTCAGGTACATTTCTTTTTCAACATCTTAGGAATTATATATATATATATGTATATATATAATATTGACATCATATGGTCGGGCTGTAATTCTTACATAACAGGTTAGTAGATGTATTACTGTTACACATTTATCTCATCTTATTACTGTGGACTGCAAAAACCCAATCAGTGTAAAGCAGTGATAGATCCCTCTGATCAAAAACACCTCTTGCTATCAATGCAGGCCGTTGCAGTAGGATTAGAGTGGATTATAGCGATGGCTCCAGGCTCTGTGTTGGAGCAGAGGAGATTATCCTCCAACAAGTGAAAGCACTGAACAGGACTCGGTGCTCTCGCTCTGCTGGACTCAGTCATGTAACAGGTGCATGTACTGGAATAAAAAGGGCCACCAGGGGTCTTATCGTTGGTCATGTAACATGTGAGTGATAGTGAGGGAGATGTGATTTATGTAAGTCCTATAACAGATTAATGCCTTGCTCAAAGTCATTTCACATCTGTCACTTGCCATTTTCTGGGCACTGACCCATAACAACATCATCGACCGGAATCCAATCACAAGCTCGAGTCCAGAGTGAATCAGTGACCCTGTGAATCATTGATGACCTGTTTACCCTCAGGGCCTGTGGTCATCAACCTCAGCAGCTAATAAACTTTTTCACAAATGCAGTGATTTTCACATCCTCAAAGTCATGAAGTTAAAGCTTTACCCTCTGTGATTATCGTGAGACATGTGGGTCACTCACCGACGTGTCCTCAGAGCAAGATGCAATGATGTTTTCAAAGAATGGATTCCATTTGATGTCCAGCACGTTGCCTTGGTGACCACACACTTTTGGGTAGTGAGAGTCCAGACGGCCGGACTGAAACAGAACGACAGGAGCAGAAACATTTCATTTACTTATTTGATCTAAAATCAAATGTTTCTGTTTTGGAATGTCAGGCAGGCAGGTGAAAAAAAATCAGCATGAGGTTGTTTTTAAATCTCTTTATTGGACACCATTTATACTGGATGTCTGAAAATATCCAAGGCAAAGAGATATTTATTGTAGAGACGACATGAGATGAGCATCTTGTGACCAAAAGCTGAATACAGAGTTGACTCATATATTTCTGTATCTGTAGCTAAACTCTACATGCATGATCGTGAATATGTATAGATTTGTGTTGCATATCTAGAAATACTTTGTGCACTCTATAGAAAGATGGCCAAAAAGACAAAAAGCTTGTAAGCATTTCTGATAAATTTCTCAGACACTAGTCACACAGTCTATGCAATAAATGAACTAATCAGCAATTAATTATTTTGTTGGAGTACATTCTTAGTTTGTGTCAAATAAATAAACATCACTTAATGATACGAAAAACTGCTGGAGAGAAACAACAGTGGGAAATATTGCAGAGCTCCTGGTTGATGGTGTTTTCTTGGTGGAAGACGAACGCAGTCACTGTTGATACTGAAATATAAATGAAGTGTCTCAGTTGCTTTTTCTGCATTTTGGATGAGATTAGCTGTTGTGGTGAGAAGCATCTCTTCAGAGAGAATCAGGTGGTTTGCAGATTTGAAATCAGTATAGAGAAATATGGAAGCAACTTTAAAAAAAATAAACCATGAGGTCCATCAATCACAGATTACAAATTAATGCTACCACAATAAAACAGCTTGTGTCATAGATCCCACCCATCTGTAGTAGAAAATATTGGTCCGATACCTAATAAGCAGTAATATAAGTGAAACGAATTTATTACATCTGCATTCAGAAAAAACTATTCTTTGCTCATACTGATGTGAACATGAAAAACTAATGAAACATAGTCCCGGTTAAATCACATCAGTGAGATGATTCAATAAATCCTAAGCAGAACAAAACAGAAACGGACTTGGTTATTGCACGGGGACGTCTGAGGCACATTGCTAATGTTATTGCAATAACCCACAGAGTCCACAGAGGGGCACTGGCTCATAACAGCAGACGACCAAAACCTTTTAACGTCTGTCGTGATGTCATGAATGTTTGATGACTTCAATCCACTGACCTCTTTCTTTTTATTTCCTCAGAGATTTGTTCAGCGTCCAGCCGCCTGGTGTGTGTTTGTGTGTTTGTGTGTGTGTGTGCGTGTGTTGGCACTGTCCTCACACAACCCTGCAGATTCACTCACTAACTCTCAGACCTTTTAACAAACTCTCCTTTGAATGATGAATCGTTTACTATTTTCAGTAAAGTCTTGAGTTTCAAAATCTGAACCAAAATAAAAGCTCAGCAACATAAATCACAGATGCAGTATCTCAATACCATGTATTGTTACAGCTCGAAGGATTATTTCTTACTGCAGAGTAACTGAATAAAGCTCACCCACCTAAAAACACTTATTTTGATTCACAAAATCCAGCTCATCATCCACATCCACACCAAATTTCACCTGTTCATAAATGTTGGCTCTCTCGAAAAAGACCTTATCTATTAAAGACAGTGGAAATCCCTGGATCTACGGCCTTATTGAAATCTGCCACTGAAGTTAATGGATTCTTCCCGACGTCCTCCTTCCACCAAGTTCCAAGAAAATCAGTTCAGTAGTTTTTATGTTATCCTGCTAAAAGACAAACAAACAGCCATAGAAGCGTAATCTCCTTGAAATCTCTCTCTGTCTGTCTCACATAATGTGAGAGCTGTTCATCTTATCAGCTTCTCACTTTGCAGGTTTATTGTTCAAGGCCCAAGGAAGTGAAGTGTTGAATTGGGTGCGATTTGGACACGTGATAAGTTCAATATTATTAATTTGAATAAATAGGTGAACAGCTCTATGTGCAGCAGCGGCTGTGCAGCAGCGGCAGGGCTCAGTGGCCTGAGTCCTGAGTCACCACAAGCCAAACAAACAGGTCATTCCAAACAGCCAGGTTAAGCAAGATGTGATGACAGGATATAAGATCAGGAGCAGATTTTAAAACCAGAGAAAATCTGCGTCTGTGCCAAAACTTAACGATGAAATCAAAGAGAAGAGAAAAAAAGGACTGAGCGTAAACACAACCCAGAGTCATCAGAATCATCCATTAACAGAATCTCAAACACATCATTGAAACCTTGAACTGTGAAAGATTCTCACTGTGCTCGTGTGGAAACTCAACACTGCACAAACATAAACACATGTATGTTTTTAAATATCAGGAACGTATGTAATACAAACCATGTGAAAAAATGACAAGTCATTTAGATAAATGCTTTTTCTATAAATGTCACACACGACCTTGAAACATTAATAACCCCGGATCTAAGGGACTCCTGATTTAGCTGCCACTAATTAACTGCAAAGAAATGAAGTCTGATGGAAAGTAGAGGCTTCAGAGGCTCAAGAGGTTTTTTAAGGGAATCAAAAAAATCATGACGGAACGTGAAATTAATAAAACTAATGTTCATATTTGCCTCCACTGCTACCGATAGAAAATAAAATAATGAGAAATATATGAGAAATATATCCACTGACAGGAAAACAACTCATCAGCTCATTTCCTGAGAAAGAGGAGACCTGCTGGTGACGTACAGATGTTACAGCTGCACAGGTCTCTCACACTGATCCATAACAAACACTACATCCTCACTAATCTGAACTATACCGCTGCTGCTCTGTGATGACAGTGTCACTACAACATTCAGAACATTCATGTTTTGAAAATCTAACGTGGATAAACTGAGGAACTGCTCATATTTTAGTGAAACTAGTTTTAAATTTTGCTGCTGTGAGTTTCTTTAAGGATGTTACTGCTGCTGCATGTTAATTCAAAAGCCTGTAGATCTGAGCAGAGGATTTGCAGCAGAACATGCTGAGGTTTATTCTCCCATATGAACGGCCGCTGCTCTCTGAACTGAAAAGAAAACACATGCTGAGTCATGTTCAGTAAATCAGACAAATTCAATTTCCTCAGGCTGTGGTTTATATCGTGTTGACAGTCTAATGCATGTTCCTGGTGTATATATATATATATATTTATATATATACATATATATGTGTATGCATGTATGTGCTCTGCAGTGTTTGGACAGTCAGCTGCTTCGCTCGCTGTCACTGGAGTATTTGTTTCACTGCACAGTAAGAGACCTTGTTTACAGTGTTTACAGTGACAAATTCAAATTAAATGGTCATAATTCTGTAGCCAGGAAACAGCCCTGTTTGTGAATATGAGCATTATCCATCAGACCGTGGGAATACCCTTATACAACTAATAAATAAATACCTATATGTACCAATGAAACATGTGCACAGTAAATTATTTAAGACGTCTTTAAGGGAATCTGTGGATCATATGATCACATTCATAGATTCTGCTAGTAAACAATACAAAAACAGATATATTCAATGCGCTTAATATTAATTTGCAGTAGCTGGGTTCCAGCTAATACATTGTGGATTAATTTGTTCTATAAGATATCCCAAAAATACAAATACATAATATTACATAGCCCAACGTGACGTCCACGTCCAGAGCTCAAAACCTGAAGATGCTCATTCAGCCACGTGCCACAAAGAGCTTGTTGGGGGGGGGGCTTCATACCATCAACCATTAGACTGCACCACAGCAGCTTAGTGACTTAAACCAAAGCAAAAAAACACTGCAATGAACACATTGTACACATACATAAACAATCTGTACTCCATTGTCATATTGCACATATTGAACAAATATATAAACTACCTTTCATACTTGCACATGTATCGAATAATATGTATTGTATTGTATTTGTACATTACTACAGTACATTATTGTTTTTATTCCTATTTTATTCTCAGTGTTTCCCCTGATGCTGGTAACTTGTTTGTGCTGATGTATTATCATATCATATTGTATCAGATCTACACTCAAATAAGCTAGAAATCTAACTTCCTGGAATTTTTGCTTGAAAATGATGAAACATCAAAACTGTTGTTTTTCCGCTGATCAACTGATTGATCACTCAACTAATTCTAGTAGTAGTAATTGTATAGTAATAGTATGTGAGTCCCTGTTCCTCGGAGGTGATGAAGAAGTGTTTGTGACCTTGTGTGTCATTTTCTGGGCCGGGCCGGGTGCCAGGTGGTGCACCAGCGGCGGTCCCTCCTCAGTGACAGATTCTGGGGTGATCCATATGGTCGTCTCGCCGGCTGTGGTCATCATAACATGTCTGCTACAGCCATTAGATATAAACACCACAGATCTTTTTGCTGAATTTTAAAAGTCAGACTAAAATTTGATTTTGAATTGATGTATTACAGATTTTTTCCAACCTTAATAAAATAATAACCCAACGTTCCTGTACCTTTGTCATTTTTGTACCTTTTCTCATCACATCTCCTAAACAGAGCAGACAGCCATTGATTCCGGTGAATAGATGACTGGTGACATCCATCTGTTTACCACACCTCCTTCTAGTGAAGAGTAAATCCCATTCATCCGTTCAGCATGTTGGTTTCCTTTGGATAAGCCACTTTTAATACGCATCTATAACCCAAAAAAGATTTGACACCACAAAACTTTGACCACCCCTTTATTTACTTCAGGAAATCTTTGGACGGGTTAATGTGGAAAGAGACTTTACGCAGCATTAAAAAAAACAGTGTGATATGAGTTATTATAGATAATTACTTGCAATAGGTATCAAGTGATGCCCTAATTATGTTGTCTGATCCTCAGTATGTAAAATATAGACAGAAAATCATGGAGTGTTATTTCAAATCTGAAGAAATGATACGAATATTAAAAAAGGCTGATCTCCACACACACACACACACAGACACACACACACACACTACACACTACACACACACACACACACACACACAGCTCAGGATGTCGTACGGTAAAATACAGCTGAGCTCTCTGCGTCAGACTCACTGAACACTTGTTGATAACAGACTGACTGGACTCCACTCAGCTGCTGAGAGCTTCTCAAGCACTTTGGCAGAGTCTCTGTTAAAGAGACAAAGCACCAATTGGTTTCTCAGACCCACAGTGTCATTAGCAAAGTGGGGCGACATCATAATCAGTGGGAAAATGATTTCAAACACCTTTACCACTACTTCACATCAAACCCAGGGTCACCACAACAAATCTACTGTTTCAGATGAATGCCGTTCTTAGAGAAAGGATTTTTACACAGACAATGAATCACTAAATGTGCAACTTTAAGGTTTATCTTCTACTGAGCAAACTCAGTGTTTGACATTGCAACAAACATCAGCGCAAGAGAATAAAGGGAATCAGTTACCTGAGCCACAGGTATGACGATGAAAGAGCCTCCGCCCGAACTCTCTGTGACGACTGCGAGGAATTTGGAGTTGACGGCACAGAAGTGGTTGTCATGGACGTTCTTGGTGATGGGGACACCGTCGAAGCAGTGCTCCCGGTTGGTTACCTTCCCGTAGACATTTCGAAACTTGGAGCTTCGGTAGGTCGGACGCCATGACATCTGAGGAGAAAAACAAAGATCGTATTTATTGTCTCTAAAACGTTCATTGACGCATCCATCCATCCAATCGCAAGTTTGGACGAAAAACAACACATTGAGCAAAGATATTCAAAACACGATGATATAAACGATAAATGATATAAGAGGAAAAGTCTCACATTATAGTTGGAATCAGACAACTTCAGGTATTATAATATTCATTTTCTATCGCTTGCTTTAGGACCTTTGTGTTTAGATTCTACTTTAGCGTTTCAACATACTGTAAACACACTGTGCTGTGTTTGCTTCTGATGACTCATCATCTGGTAAATGTGTAGAAATAAAACAAGCAGCAATTTTTAACATTAAATAAACACACCAGAATGAAAAAAAACCAAGCTGAACAAGCTTATCTTAACTTTTGTTCTACATTGGTAATGTTGTACTCGTAATGATGAAAGAATCAGTGAAGTCTAATGTCACATTTAGCAAACCCACAGTTGCAGGATGGGTTGTCCCATCTGTGCAGACATGATAACAGTCACACATGCAGTTGTGTGAAGTCGCCCAGATCGGTCCAGAGAGTGAGACATTTGAAACAGGGTGAAAACTGTTCTGAAACTATTTCATGTTCGAGCCTTAGAGCCAGTGATGAATGTGATATTCAACATCAAAGACCTTCCTCCACATCACGTGATCACAGAGGAGACAAGGAAGGCAAAATGATTAATCTCTGACGAGCACATTACTGCATGTGCTGTTGTTTCACTCAGTTTAAGTCCATGAGGATCCTGCACCAGAGAAAAGCCGCCTTTGTTTGCAGCCACCACACACAACAAAAGAGACCCGTCTTTTGTCTGTGACTTCACCATCGATGGAGCGCTGGATGTTTGGCTCAAAACTTGACTCAGCCACAGGAAGTGATGTGAATTGGCCTTTGTACCACAGGGGAAAGAAGTTGTGGGAATTTCTCGATAATGAATTTGGCAACATTTTTAGAAAATTTCCTGAAATTCGGATCTGATCACAAGCTCAGTTTCAGGGACACGATTGATGCGACTTAGTTCAGTTCAGGAGAGGAACTGAAGGGGGAAAGAGATTACGATTCCTGTCAGATCAGTGGCAGCAACGCTGGATGACATCAGGCAATCCTCTATTCAGTATTGTTCCTTGGATGGGAGGTTACGTATGCAAACACAAACATCCGATGACCGTGCTGCTGCCATTGTCTTTCCCTGTGAGTCCCCATCTCACAACTAGACTGAGATGGCAACAGTGGACGATCACTCTGCCCTCGCGTCAGCCTCAAACACGTGGAGGCTGCAGTGCTGCTGCTGTTCCAGTTCATTAAGTGTACAGGGCCACAACAATTCTTTACCTCCACCAAGGAGGCAATGTTTTCACCAAAAACTACAGAAGAGATCACCACAAAACTGGGTGGAAGGATGCAGGATGGGTCAGGGAAGAGCTCATTGAATTTCTGTGTGAATCCAGATTAGGGGGTAGATCCAGGATTTTTTTAATCACTTTCTTTAACATTACAAAAAATATATTTTTTAAACTTTTTCCGATTTCTCAGGGAATAATTCATGGATCTATGAAAGAAATCTGACACATTTAGGGAACAATGGGATATCAATGAGTTTGTGCATTTTGGTGCAACTTGATTGAATTTAGGGGACTATGCTGTACAGTAACAAATACGTCTACAAACATATAACTACCTTCAACATGTAGCTGAGATGATGTGGATTCATACGAGCATCGACATTTTATAAGAATCTTCAATAGCATTCGAACTATTTCAAAACGAACATGACAGAGGTATGAGCTCTTCTGAATTCCTTCCTTATACTTTTAAATTTCAGATATGGTGCTGAAATGATTTGTTGGTTATTTTGTAATTGTTTATGAAATTATTATTTTTATAATAGATTTCACTTCCTGTGAGTGATGTTTTTCTATCAAAACAACAAACTTGACCACGAGAATGAAATGTGCGCAGGCGGAATGTGTCCTTGCACAAAGCAGATTCCCATGTGAGCTGTCTCAACCCTCGTCCTATTAAGGTCCATGTCTTCTGCACTGTAGCCGTGTCTGTCTGAGCGGGATAATGGCAGCTTGTTGAGGGATGACTGCAGAACAGAAGAGGAGCAGAAAGTGGCCTGAGGGACGGTTAGAGGAGAGAGACGGAGGAGACTCATCTGCTTTGAGCTCTCTCTCTGTACAAGGATGCTCATTCACGGGCCGCTGGCGTATGGTACAGAAAGGATGTGTGTGTGTGTGTGGGTGTGTTGTTTTCTAATCTCATGAGTGTTTGCAGCCAACACTCACACACACACACACTGAGCAGTGATGTGCTCATACACAAAAAAGAAATGACTCTGTTTCTACATCACAAGACTGGTGCACTTGTGCATTCCTTCCAGGGCAACCCAGCATGAGACTTTAACTCTGCAATTTTTTCTTGCACATTTTCCACAATAAACAAATTTGAACTTTCTACTATTCAACCCAACTCTGAGCGGCACTCTAATGTCCTATTTGAAAATGTCCCCTTACCTTCCCAGTGTTCCTGTGGCCTCCTCACTTTGCAAACATCCACCCTCCTTTCCTAACTGAGCCGCCAGGATCTCCGCTCTCCCTTCCTTCCCCTTCAGATCCGAGCAGACGGCATGTGTGTGCCTCCGCTCTCATGCTGCCCCCCCCTCCACTCCTTTAAACTCACTCTTCCCACCCTCTTCTCCTCCTCCTACTCGTACTGATAGCCAGAGGACTGTAGCACTCCCCTCCTCCCTGCTCTTACTCTTCTCTCCCATCCTGCCATTCACTCAGCCCTCCGTCTCTCTCTGCCTCCACCACAGTCAAAGCTCCTTCCTTTCCCACACACTGCTTGTTTAGAATCAGAACAGTCCTTCTCCTCAGCAACAGTTTTCACTCCCTCCATCCCTATTTCTAATCCCATGTTTTACTCTAATCCACTGGGGTGAAAGTTTCCTATTAATTGAAGAGACGAGTGAAACATGGAATAAACATCTGCATTTGTGGAAGATGATAACAAAGCCTTGTTGAGTATGAAATATTTATATTTTAAACTTAATATCATAAACCTGTAATTTCATGTTCTCTGGTGCACTGTTATTAGTCCTGGCCTCAAAGATATTTTTTTTTATGACCAACAATCAGAGTAAAATATGATCCATGTTTATGAAAGTATTGTTACTAGACTCCGACAGATTTTTCTGGGCTCATGCTGAAATTATATCAGGGAGCGAAAAGTTCCTGATACCAATATAAATTAAATAAAAAAAACTGGCAAGCATAAACGCTGATACTGACACGTTTGTGAAAATCTCGATAATGATTGTTATTATTGGCCAACAGATGAATCAATTGGTCTGTGTCAACAACGTGTAACACTGGAAACAGTTGGAATTAATATTAGTGTTTGCCTGATTCCATAAGGAACAGTGATTACATTATGTACAAAATACTCCTTCTTACAGGAATGTATGATTTTTACATTGTCAGCATAATACCAGGAAACCTGTAACAAATAAATGCACATAAAGATGGAGCTAAGTGGAATTGTGTTGTTTACTACAAAGTTTCTGATACGACCCCTCAGGTCAGTACTGGTGCAGGTGCTGTACTGAAAATTGCGTCCCCTGGTGATTGTGTGAGCATGAAATGTAGATGGAGCCCTGCAGGTTCACTATTGAGGAGGTTTGCCTTGACCTCTTGGCCTGGTGTGTGTGTGTGTGTGTGTGTGTGTGTGTGTGTGTGTGTGTGTGTGTGTGTGTGTGTGTGTGTGTGTGTTGTGTGTGTGTGTGTGCGTGTGTGTGTGTGTGTGTGTGTGTGTGTGTGTGTGTGTTAGTCCATGTCTGACCATATGTTGTGTGTTTACACCAGTACACATTTACTGTAGTTTGTGGCTGTGAGGCACAGACCACTCGAGACAGTGTGTTTATTGATTTTTTTTACATCTTGCCTCTGGACACTGCTCCTGCTGATTGGTGCTCACTCAGTCATTTTCTATCTGTATGAGTTTTTCACCCCGTTTCCTAAATGCAGCACATTTTTTTGTTAGAAACAATCACAGTCTGAAACATAAAAGACCATTCAATCTCCACCAAATAAAATCAATAAGCAGAACTACCCCAATCAGGATTTTCTCAGTGTTGGTGCCAAATAAGGAAGTGGAACCATCTGAGCTCAAGTTCAGTGCAAAAGGCAAATCTGCAGGGCGACTGTGCATCTTGTCACTCAGACATAGTGAAGCCCTGTCAGGCCATCGTGTCATGCTCCGTCTTTTCCTCCCCTCTCTTGGCACAGACACTGTACAGTCATTTATGATGACTTCCCCTCACTGCAAGAAGTAAATTTAACAAAACAAGAGATATCCTATTGGCTCCATTGGCAAAAATGTCCTCTCAGCGTGAAGTGGGACTCACACAGGAAGTGTCACAGCTCAGCTGAAAGCACTGAAATGCTTTGTACGCTGCTATAGTGATGTCTGCCATGGTGATGTCTGATGGGACATGGTTCTAAAAGGCTTCTGTGTGCCGTTGTTGATTATCAGAGCAAAGTGTGAACCATCAGCCGACCGTCAACATCACTTGTGCACGTTAATCCTATGATTATAATACAGCACAGAAACTTCATCAGCTCTTTTTTAAGAGGGAATCAAAATAACGGTCTATTAACAACATCCTGCACTAAGTAGTGTTCAGTCTGCTCAGCAGTTTTTATATAATCCTGCTGACAAACAACCGGACAAATGGACAGAGGTGAAAACAGCATCATTGTTGGATGAAATAAAAAAGTCATAACTAAAGTATGAGCAGCAACTAAAGGACAAGTTGGGACTTCCTTGAAAGGTGCATCTACATGTTTCCACGAGACATTAGACTATAAACATACTTCAAAAATCAACTGAAACCATAAGTGCCTGGTGCAGAGAGAACATGCATGATACTTAAGCATCTTAGTCAAAAGCAAGTAAATAAAAGCCACGACCAACACTGCAGGCAAAAGCAGCTGTTAGTGGCAAATGGAATAAAGCAAAGTCAAACAGAATAGATTTAACACACCTGCTCCAGCAGCCCACACTAAATCAGTCCATCTGGCGTTTTGTCTGATTTTCCAGACAGCCAGTTCAGGAATGTTGGAAAGGTAAAATCTTTTATTTGAGCCCGCATCAATTTCAATCAGCTGAAAATAGAGGTCACAGGAGCGACTGGAAGTTTATCAAACATTTAATGACACACACAAGACTGAAGTCATACACGTCACATTAAAGTGAACAGTAAACCCTGCTGTTCACTTTAATGTGACGTGTACGACTTAAGTCTTGGGTGAGAGAATATAAATCACATCAGCTCTGTAAACCAACAAGATGTCTCATTTGGATGGAGGCAGTTGTGCAAAACTGCAGTTTACAGCTATGTTATAAAAATTCATGGCCCCAACAGGATGATTTGTAATAACTTTATCAGGTCAAACTATTAACTCAGCACTTTGTGACTAGATGACCAAATATCTACAGATGTTCAATGGTGCATCACTCTCCTAAATGTGCCTGATTTCCTTCTTCAAGACCCATGAATGATTTCCTCAGTAAAAAATTCCCCTCATCTAACAAAGAAAGTGAAAAATTCTACAGGCTCTTCTCTGACCCATATCACATCTTTACATCAAGTTTAGTAGTACCGTCCGGTAGTTTTAGCGTAATCCTGCTCACTAACACGGGTGTAAACATAACATTACGTAAACTCTCAGTTATCAACCTAAACTGATAACTGTTTAAGATGTTCACACTCTAACATGGCAATAAAAACGATCTACAATGACAATATTCATTCACTGAGCACTTTTCAAAATTCTGATAACAAAGTGTTTGGAACATTAAACCTGCTAAACATCAGCACCTCTCGTGGACCAAGTAATAATAGAGCTTCGCCTTTACCCGTGTTTGCCCCACAGATCCAGAGCCAGCGCTGCATGAGTGGTGGAGTGTGTCTGCATGATGATCGGGTATTACTCTGTGATAATGGCAGGAGATGCAGGAGCTAATGGCAGCTCTCAGGCTTAAAACCGGCCCTATTAAGCAGCGGTAATGGTGCAAAGAGCGCACTGCTCAAGGACAGGAAACCGAGAAACGCAGCTGAAGGGCACTTATCAGAGCACGGGAACATGGAGGAGTGGGAGTCCAGGAATCCATCCTACAGAGTTTGTTGACATGAGTTCATCATGGTAATATAATCACTATGGGTACATACTGTCTCAGGAATCTATACATACATGCTCACAAATACTAGTTCTAGGTATTTTCTTCATATTTCTTTCTGTTTGATGAAATATTTTAAATTTAAACACAAGTCAGAGACACATTTTTCTATTTTGCACTTATGGTCAGTCATCCTGAAGAAAAACCTGAAGAAAGGTCTCAATTAATAATCTCCCTAGTGCTCACTTTGGCTTTTCCCCCAGGAGTTTCTGCCACATGCTTTTTGGAGCATAATGATTTGAGCTGAGCCCCACACCCCGACCGACAGAGGGGGGGTTGTAGACGCAAGCTGGGGAAAAATAAAGAAATAGAAACCAGAGGACGTGTGGAGCACAGAGACAAATGACACATACAGAGAGGTGAGCACTGTTTCAAAAGAGAAGAACGAGGAGGTAAAGGTGAAAGAGACGACAAGATAAGAAGAGAAAAGAGAGGAAGAGACTGACATGATGAAATATTTAAAGAAACAAAGAAAAGAGCAGACAGAGAGGAGGAGGAGCAGACAAGGCTTTTACCCGGCAGAGATTAAATCCCCTCTGTTAAACCACCTGCACAGCGTGTGCGCACACACACACACACGCACACACACGCGCACACACACAGAATTCAATAACTGTAGCATCAAAAACATGAAAATATCCGTGCCAATGCTCCATCCTCAAAGCTGTAAATAAATAATAATACTTGCTATTGTTATATTATGTGTTGTATTTTGAAGTTTACTTTTAGTACAGTAACAAAAGCTTTGTAACAAAAGTGATGTTTGAGGAAACAAAATACATTTCACATGGCGGACATCTCTTAACACATAAAGATAATTAAAATGATGTTCAGGTGGAAGCTTACACAATTTGACAGAAGCAAATCAAAAGAAAGTTCACTCGTGGCATAGAACACAACCAGCTCTAAACAGAAATCCCTCAGGCAGAGGTTCAAAATAAAAAAAGCTAAATGGCAACGAGCCCAAAACACAGACGCAGGAGATGAAGGTGCACTTTCATCAGATTATTGAAATGCATCACTGAAATAAGACCACAGAAGCTGCTCTGTGGGATGAGTTATTACCTCACATTTGCTCTGATACTGTGTTTCCAAACATGAAGGTGATCGCTGAGGACTGAATGTTAACAGCCTGAAGAATGTATAGAAGCTACGGGTGGCTGGTCCGTTCTTTATATGATGTTTCATTGTGTACAGTGACTTCTGAATAGACAACAAAATGATCTCGGTGCAAGTTCTGTTCATACAAGTGTGTAGGTCCATGTTAATTAGCTGCTTCAAGGAGTTTCCATCTGTGTGTGTTTGTCTGATATTTTGCAGCATTGAAACTTGGTGGAAGGATGTGAGTCAGGGGACGGATCAAGGAATCTTTTTCACTGTCTTTAAGTTTGCGAGATAGGGCGACCATTTTTCCTGGGATTGATAAATGGATCTTAATGAGAAAACTCATTTAAGGAACCAATATCTCTGAGTGTCTAAAATGTGATGCAGCTTGATTAAATTTAAGAGACTGTTGGGCCTCGGCAGAGGTTTGGCTCAACTGAGTGCTATTCTAGTTGGTCTAGACATGCCACAGGTGGAAAAGTACAGGTTTAAATAATACAGTAAATGATGGTTTAATTACATCTCCCACATTAATTTCTTGTATTGTTGATGCTGACTCATTATCGCACCATTAAGGCCTACTGGGAAACACCTACTTTATATTGAACATGGCGCAAAGCGGCGCGTGCACAATATAAGTTTCTACTTCCAGATTTCGTATGTTATTATTTAAATAGAAATTGCTCTTGTGCACCCATGGGCGTGTTGGTCTGTAAATGAGGTGCGGTCGGGTTGTTTTGAGGCAGTGAAAAACAATTTCACCAACAAAAACCTGGTCTGAAGTCAGAGTTTCACTGATATTTTAAGAGTGCATAATCAAGATAGTACAACGCGCCTACACAGGCGGCTGCACAAACCACATGCCCTCAGTTTTCTTTACACACACAGATGGTCTACATGTGAGCAAAGTGTAACTGCTTCCTCTGCAGGGAAACACTCGCTCTTACTACTGAGCAGATCCACCATTATCAAACAAATCTGCCACATTGCAAGTGCATCTCTTACAGGGAATGGGAGTTGGCGCTCTGATTGGTTTATTGCATGTTACACCCATGACTTAAAAAGAAACTAAGAAAAACACTTTCTGAACATAAGCCTGGTGCAGAAACCATTTTTCCACTATTAAACTAACAAAAGTGGATTTGGACACACCCTAAATACCCTCACACTATGTTCCTTACACATGTGCTTAAATCAAAGCCCTTATGTGAAGCTGTAGCAGCATGACAGCTGTGTAAAATACCAAAATATGTATTCAAACAGTGCTAACACAAACAAGCTCTAAAACGAAACCCTAACCAGGAGCTAAGATTGAACAGTTCTTGCCAGCCACTATTCATTCTCTGTAAAACCATAAATCAATCAAGTAACTGGTTCAAACGCAGTCACCTCTAATATTTCAGATTATCAGAAATATTTATTACTCAGCTTTTCATTCTGGTGAAAACGACTTGTTCATCCAAACTGGACGAGTCACAAAGCTTTGAAGTTCAGTACCACAGAGACTCTGTACGTCGGGAAATTCTGCTCAACTGCTTCAGCAACCTGATCGATCACGCTCTTGAATACCTTCTCAAACTATAATTGCATTGTCTTTCTCTGTGTTTTCTTTCTCTCTTATGTCCTCTCACCATCTCTTTCTGTCACTCTGTCTCTCTTCGCAGGACTGGATGGAAGGAGAGCGTGAAAAAGCAAATCCTAGACAGAGGACTGTGCCAAACCAACTGCCAGACCATCTGCCTGGCCAAGGACTTCTCCAATCCAGACAGTGACTGTCTAACCTTGAATATGTGCTGCTAGAATACTGAACCTCCTGTCACTTATGTGATACGCTTGGAAAGACATAGAAGATTAAGATCATTAATCTAAAAAGGAACAGAATGCAACAGATCAACTATTCTAATACTTCCAAACGAAGTATCAGAAAATCAGAAGTTAATAGTCTTGGAGCCACAAATACATTTACATAAGGGAAACCATACTTTGTTTTGATGTTTGACACAGTACAGTGTATATACTGATTGAAAGGATTCTTCCTCTGAGGGGCATGAATAAGTAAATTCTATACCATCTCTGCCTGTTGGATTTTATTTTTCCTGTGCACCAGTGGACATTTTGGCCTTATGGTGGTGCTACACCTCTTTATATACAGTCTATGTGCTACACATGATGTAGGGTCATTGTGCGACCGTAATCGTCTGTCTGATCAATGTTGGGGTATCTTGTTGAGAGATTAACTGATCGGCAGTGGGTGCAGATGCCGGATACCAGGAGTAAAAAGCTATTACATGGCTATTTGTCTGATTCAGTTACGCAGGGCAATGAGATAAGTGATATTCTTGTCCAGGAACCTCAAACACATCAATGTGATAACAGTTTGCAAGGTCAGTTCTCATCTATCTCACAGTAATATCATGGTCTTTTCAAAATGAAGTGAATAAAGGCTCTAGGAAATTATATAGAGAAATATTCAGTCTCGCTGGAAAAAACAGTATTTGTAACTGAGCTCTATCTTAATCAGTTTATCATTTGGACATGATGAGGTTTGGGTTTCTGAGGCAATGAGTAGTGTGATGATGTTAATTTAGTAAAATGAAAGCATAGAAAGATAGAGCTTCTTCATGATGCTATAAGACGACTAAATGGGCCAAAAATTATTATTATTTACTCAACAGGAATGAGAGATCACAGTTTATCATCATTGGCACGAAACAAAGAAGGTCCAGAGACACACAGATTGCAGCTCTGGCACCTTTGCCAGCTTTAAAGTGGGGGCAGGGAGACTCCAGATGTTCCTGTTTATTCAGGGCAGGAGCGTGAGCAAATACTCTTAATGGGTTTTTCTACTGAACTAAGCAGGTTGAACAAGAACTGCAGTAACGGCATTAAGTCATTTACACTATCAAATTAGGAAAAGATATAATTCTAAGCCAGATCATGAGTGCAGCTGAAATGAAGAGCGAGAAAGTGCTATTTCTAACTGGTCTAGTTTTCAGACATGAATTCCAGAAAATGTCCAGGCGTTTTCTGGAGTTTGCCTTTCACATTTGAAGAACGCAGCAGGAGAGATTGACCCAAGTCAGACCCTTTACACGGCAACAGGAGGCGAAGGGTGGCGGCTGGGGCAGCAGCAGGATGCAGGACATGATGTATCAATACTGACATGGAAAGGACAGTGTTTTTGTTTACAGCAGATCAACAACTTCTTATCACCAAACCCTGTGAATCTCTTTGTCTTTCTAACATATCTGTCAGCATCTTCTATACATATGGCTCCTCTTTTTCTTTTGACATATTTGTACATACATACATACCATACATATTTCAAACATCATCAGTATGACTGCTCGCTCGCTCTGAGTTTTCTGAATATTTTACAGCTGTAATCACATGAGTTCACTCAGACATTTTCCGGACATCTTAGGAGAGGGCTGGAAGGAAAAGTTCTCTCACATACCACATACACTCCCTCTACGGATAATTTCAGTAACCTGAATATCATTTCACAATTTTGTCAGAATCTGGACGAGCCCGTCGCATCCCGAGTGGTTTAGGTATCCACACTAGTCTGAAAGCAGCTTGAGGCATGTGCAGTGGTGGTTAAAACAACTTTATAAGGAACAGAATATTCACTCCTGTAGATCTTAATTCTCCACACACACACACACACACACACACACACACACACACACACACACACACACACACACACACACACACACACACACACACACACACACACACACACACACACACACACACACACACACACACACTCACACACTCAGAGAACGAGGCAGCTGCCATCACCTCTGTCTCCATATGAGAGCTGGTTGGAACGACAATATTCCCATATGTGGGTGAAGGTTAATGTGTTGTGACTTTGACCTATTTTCGAGGAGCCACTGTGTTGATGAGCTCACCCAGGAGGAACTAACCACAGCACTGCAATATTAATGCTGCTGTCATTCTAACTGCACGTGCCTCCATATGTTTATTTTCGTTTTTGCACTGTTGAACTGTATTATAGAGTTAATATCAAATATAAGTACCACACACGTGGCAGAACAGTGGATCATTTTGCTGTATGTTATTTAATGGTCACTCATGTTTCTCTTTCCGGGTCTGTTGCATTGATCTGTTTGTTGCTAGCCTGTCGATTGGACTTCTACAGGCCGATGTGTCCCAATTAAAAATCCATTTGTAAAACAAAGACCTCGTTACACTGTCCTCTGTGGAGACACACGTTTAATTTGGGATATTATTCCATCAGGAATTCTTTATTGGCACCATCTACTCCCTGCTGATCTGCTCACTTCCTGAGTCATACTCGTATTTACCTTATTATCTGCATTGTGTTTCTGTGTATCCAAGTCTTTTTGGATTATAGTGTGAATGAGACTAATATATATACATACAGGTTTTTCAAGTCATCCCTGATTTGTAGACATGATCTATATGTTTAACATTCCATTAATGTACGCTTAGTTTAACCTTCAACAAGCGCTACCTTCATGAAAATTACATGCTTCAGTTTCGGCAAATCCTCTCTTTCCATGACACAAGGACCGTAGTTAATTTTGCGAGCTTTTCTCCGCTGTTGCCCTCGGCACCTTTCCACTTAAAACCACAACTGTTTTTTAGCCCCTGACGCTGTGGAATAACGTCTCTGAGCATTTACCCTGTGCACAGAGGTTCAAAGCTCCTATTCTTCACTGTCAGGCGCGGTGCCAGCTGCCACGGTGCCTATTCTGTGACCGACCGGATGGAGACTGAGAGCAGTTTGTAGAATGCAACTGAACATTGTAAAAGCAGGAGAACTAAGTTGATTTTTTTTTAGATTCACAAAATTTGGCTTTCTACATCTGTTTTATTGTTTTGAATGTATTGTTACTGGCTGTTTAATGTTATTTTGCATCTATTTGTTGTTTGTTGTTGGTCTTATTTTAATATTCGATATGAGGTAGGCTGCAGAAGTTTCGTGGGGCACTCACTCCACAAAGCCTTCATGTGCTGGGCGTCACAGGAGCTGCTAGGAGCATCAAGGCAGCTGAGAAAGCCTCGAGGTGGCTCTGGACCCAGAGAGGGGGTCCACATGGACAAGCAAGTGCCATCTAAAAAGAAGTCGTGGCTTGATCAACCACGACCGGGTCGCCTGAGCGAGGGTGTCTGATGTTGGAAGATCTAAAACATCCAATGACCCCAGGTTACATCACTGATGATGTGTTCAGGTGCATTGGGAGATGCATGTGAAGTATCTAGAGCAAGTTCTGTGCATACATCCAGATGAAACAGACCAAAATGGGCAACTCTTAGATGTCCGCTTTCCTTTTACCAGAAAATTTGACTTCAGTGGTTTTGATGTCATCCCAGATTTTCATTGATGAGAAACTATTTATCTTGCTTTTCTTCACCAGAAATTCATCAAGAAAAAACAAGTTAGAAAAGCTCAGGATAATTTTGTGTCGGGTTTGTTTTAGTTGCAAATCTTACACTATTTATGCAAACATCTGAAATCAACATTACGAGAAAATTCAATTTGTGCTTAATCTTGTGCTTTCGTCACCCTCCCTCCCTTTTCCTCAGTCTTTTTGACATGTGTGTGTTTTTGTCCTTGTTTCCACTTCATCTCTTTCCACGGACCATCTACATAAATAAATGACCTGGCACATCAGTGTAGACCCTGAAAACCCTCTCAGCGGCAGTCAGCACCCACAGTGGAGAGGAATGCAGAAGCAGCTGGCTCTCAGCTGGTGAATTCGTCCAGTAAACAATAACACGCAGAGAAAATGCATAGAGTAGCTCTATGCACAACCATCTTTTGTCCACAAGAATTTCCTGAGCACTGAACTTGCTATCAAAAAAATTCAACATAAGGTTATGGAAATGTCTTTTTAACAAACTGAAGCAGACAGAAGGAAGAGGTCACTTCATAATCAAAGAAGACAAAGGAGTTTGCAGGTGCGTGAAAATGTCCCTGGAAAACTGCCCAAAGTATTTAAACTGATATTTTATAGAATTCTGCATGAATGGGAAATAGGTTCTATTACTGGGGTTAAGGTTAAAAACACTTAATGTGTGATGGTGAATAATAATAATAATCACAAATGTTAATAAAATCCACAAGTAACAGATGCAGATTATGTATGACTGGAGTTTTATGAATTCTAATGCTCAGTACTTTGTAAAGCTTCTTTGTCTCTCGCGTGGTTGGACGGACAGACAGTCATACCCACTGTGTTACCGTACTGAGAGACAGAAATCCAGACAGCTGGAATTAATAACAAATCCTCCAAATATATGGATGATTGACATTTACACCGACGTTCCTCCGAAGGAAACATCAGATAATAGTTCTGTGAAATGAATTCCAGTATAAATCAACTCCAGTAATGCAGTGTCATGTGGCTGCTTATGCAACACTTTCTAGAAATGTTTAAAATCACAACACAAGTTAATCCATGAACCCAGAAATGTCCTCCTCACTTTATCTTAAGCACCCACTACACAACCCCCTCAAAAAACAGTTGCAGTACCATTGCAGCACTAATACATATCACCACGGAATCTAGCTTCTTCTTCTGCCAAAACATTTGTTAGGTCCCAAGTCTGACGACTGTCTGAACTCACACCAGGTTTCTGCAGCGCCATCTGCATCTTCTCGACCGATCTCTCTAAACGCCAACTGAACTCAAACCAGCCTCATTTATAAAACCGATTTCTTTGGCCACGCTCATTTAAGAAACCGCTGACACGCCAGGGTTTATCCGAGGCTCAAAGCTCACACTTTATACTGCATCCTTTATAAGAGGCTTATGTATTAATGGTTTATGTGATCATCATCAGTTGGTTCAGAGCAACAAATCACCATGACTAACTTGCTCTAATTTTTAGCAGTGCTGAATGACTCCATTTGAAATTGGTGCATGGTTATTAAAACACATGTTAAATATAAAGAAAAAGATAGAACAGTAGAGACAAGAGCTAAGAATGAAGACACACGAGGGAGGGAAATTATTTTGTGCTACAGAGACTGATATCTATATTTACACTGCTTTCTGTGCCCATAGGCAAAATACTGAGCTGGATTTGACCCTGATGAACTCCGACGTGTGTGTGTGTGTGTGTGTGTGTGTGTGTGTGTGTGTGTGTGTGTGTGTGTTACAGTGTGGGTGGTAGTATCATCCTCCCTCGATGTGATTTCTCTCATTGCCCCACTCCCCACTCACTGCTCACTTCTGTTCACTCAGCTCATCAGCACTGTCTCGTTCAGTGTAGAAAACAGTTCTTCTTGAAGTATCACATGATATATACAAAGACTATATAATATAATATAATCATCTGTGTGTTAAAGAGTACAGATCAGCAGGTGGCATCACAGAAAATCAAGAGTGACCATCATAAAAAGGTGAGAGGAATAAACACAAATCATAAGGTTTCTGCTTCAACGACAGACTATAAATGAAATGTTAGTAGAAATGCAAAGTGTCGTATAGTGTGTTGTTTTTGTATGCAACACAAAGCTATTGTCAGTCTAAAGCTTGTGAATGTGATTCCATGACACTACGTCATCAATCCTCCAAACCAGGCAGCTACTGATTCAGTGAGCAAACCAATGTTTGGTTACGTTTGGATTTTGGATTTGAGCGTTTGAATTTATCTCTCTGTTTGCATTTTGGATTTGTTACTTCCTGTTTTAATTTAAAGCTTCTTTTCTCCTGTTTCTCTCTCTTACTTTGCTTCCTGTCTTTGTTTGGTTTCCCTCCTTTGTGATTGTCCTGCCTGAATGTGTCACACCTGTGTTCTCTCCACTCTCCTTTATCAGTTCGTCTGTTTACATCCCTGCATTTTTTTGGGCGTCAGTTTTGCTCCCTGATGTTTCCTGATTTGTTTTTTTAGTTTTAGTTTTTAGTTTTCTTTGGGGTTTGGACTTTTAGTTTACCTGCCTGCCACACACAATAATTTGTGTTCAGGAAATGTCTGTGGTCACGTCAACATCACCAAACCAGACCCAGTAACAATGAAAAGCAAACAGTCAAATAATCAAACAGGTTGTAAGCAAGCTGAGGTTTGAATTCCAAATCTGAAATCCCTAACAATAGAAGATAACAATGAGTTTGTCAAAACTATGGAATCTACAGCAGACAAAACAAAAGGAAGCTGCTCTGTAAACGGCTGTGGATGTTTATGCCACAAAGTTTTTATAATTCCACAAATCTGCAGGTTCGTTAGATGGTGAGTCGCATTGCTTTTATTTTTTTTAATAACTTTGGTGAATACAGAGTTAGTATACACCAAGATGAAAGTTCATTAGGTGTCACTAGTTACAACTAATGAAGAGTCACTGTGTGAGACAAGGTTTTTATTATTATTTATTCAACTTTATAACAATTGTGTTAATGTAGTTTGTGTTGCTGCTGAATTGTGTTGCAGGAGTGAGGAACTTCTCTGGCATTTAAACTTGTTTAATTGATATGAGAGTGAAAAATAATATAAAATCTCTGAGTTTAACACAATACATTTGCCAACTGTGTTTATATGTTGTGTTCTCTAAATATATAACTTATATATACACATTTTCCACTGAAGTCAACTCTAAATCTGCTCTGACGATGTCCATAGTCTGATTTTTTGGTAATTACCTCTGGAACTATAAAAATAAAATTCATGAGAAGAATATTCTGTTGCCATTATTTATTTCTGATGTTCATCTTTACAGCTGCTTCAAGCCACTCCGTCTGTTTCAAGGCGCCAGAGCCAGAGTGACGATAGAGCTGCTTATGTCACTATGATGCTGTTGTAATGGCCAGAGAAGAGGGAAAAATAAAGACACAGATAAAGGCCGCTAGCAAGACAGATAGCTCTATGGTATAATAGAGATTCAAAGCCAAAAAGACACAACAGCAGGAGACAAGTGACGAAAACAAATTGAAGATTTCATACTGAAACGTATAGTTGAGTGGATGAAAAGAAATGTTCAAACAATAAGGGAAAGAGGATCTACAAGTCTTTGACTAGAAACTCAACAAATAAGTTATGTTTCCTAGAACGATTTAAGCTAAATTAAATTAATACAAAAACAATTTCCTTAAGAAACTGAAGCTTCTTTGAATTATGATTAAATATCTAATTGTTTCTCTAATTTCTAATCTATATAGACACAAAGACACATTCCATGGGCTGTGTACCTAAGCTCAGCTGGAGGGGAAAGAGGATGCTGGTAGTGGTCACTCTCTCCTATATGTCTTTATTTCTGCTGCAGGATGCTCACAAATAATTTCAGCTACCTCGCCCAAACTAAAAGCCACAAAGAAATCTTTGCCCTCTGCACTTTTCACGAGGAATTCTGAAGACATACTTTGTTGAGAAAGTCATCTACTATACAAGAGTCTGGATTGTGCAAAATGCTTTTGCAGTGGAGGATTTTATGCAGTGACACAAGGAGAGAAGAGTTTCCCAACTCTTTTGGAAAGAGACCTCAGGCTTTTCACACAGATTTGAAATGGCAGACACACACACACACACACACATAGCGATCATAAGGAAGCTTTCTGACAGGCAATGAGCTCATGAGATCTGAATGTCTTCCTGTGGTGAATGCTTTTCTGTGGCTTTCTTACAACTATTCCCCTTTTTCCGTCTGTCTTTCTCACACGCACACACACACACACTGCTCCATTTAAAGTTAATATAAGAAACAGAAAAAAACTCTTCATCCAGGATTTAGTATTCTTAATCTGCTAAACTGTTGTGTTAGGCTATGTTTCTCTTGCTCCAGGAATAGTGGGGTTTTGGGTTGCTAGGTTAGCGATTTAGCTCTCAGTTTAATGTGCCAGTCTGCGTGTCACTGTGTGTGAGAGAGCGTGCGGGTAAACATTAAGCTTGACAAATGGCCAGTGGTCTAAATCAGACTCAATTAGGATTTATAGTGGGCAAGATGCCCCGAGTAAAGGATTTAAACAGTTTGAGTGCAAATGTGCTTGGATCTGTGTGTGTGAGCGGGCACAGCACTTTCACAGGAAACAGTATGTTCTATTTTGACTAGACAAATAAAATCACTATTAAAAGCACATAAAAATGAATCAGGATAGATTTGCAAAAGCGTTCATATCTTGAAATGAATCCCGAATCGTTTTATGCTACAAGAGCCTTAACGGCCTTACAGTTAACAGCAGAAGCTATATCATAAACACAGTGAGATGGCTTTCAGATGTTTTCCAACCACATGTGTGCCTGACATCAGAGCAGCATGGGTGTCCTTTATAATTGGGGTGCTTGCAGATATGTAATTGCAAACACACTTAACACAGCTGGAACGTTACTTTGAATTATCCAGAATTCACGTCAGCAGGTTAAATATAAACCTTTTGCTGAAGTGAAACCTTTATAAACATGTGTGATGGCTGAGTTTTAGATCTACAGAATTATCTTTTATAACGGGCGTACATCCGTTTAAAGTTTAAATTGGATGAGGGTGAGGTTGGGGTTGCATTGCAGATGGTTAAGGTTATGAGCCAGAAAATTAATTAAGCCTTACATGTTGCTTGTAGGAGCAGTCATATGGACATAAGGGTGTGTGTGTGTGTGTGTGTGTGTGTGTGTGTGTGTGTGTGTGTGTCCTCTGGGAACAGTATTTATCACCGTATGGGCTCCCTTTAGCGTTCGCTGGGGAGCGTTTCTGCTGGTGTCCAAAGAAACAACAAAGGGATACTCCAAAGGTCAGAGTCCCCCCCTCCTCCCTTTGGTCGCTCTCCTCCTCCCTCAGCGTCCCTCTTCCCACCCCTCCCTTTCCATCCTGGCACACTGCTCTTTCTGTGGTATCCAACTAAAAACAATTGGACCATTTAAGGGGTCGCCATGCATATCACAGCTTTCTAATTCAGCAGAACTGTCAGCACTGTCTGTGCAGCTCTTTCCATGCCAGCAAGTTGCCGTTATGCTTTATGGCAATATTTGAATCGTTTGCTAAATGCTCAGAAATTGCTTTGACTATGAAACAGGACTCAGCCCCTTAGTGCTTTTATGCCTCAAGTCTGTGACGGAAGGTTGTTTGGCAGACAGAGGGCTGAGTGACCTTCGTCCTTTGGGGAGGTCAGTTTCTTTCACAGAAAAATCCCGCCGTGGCCATTATGCCTCTCCCCTGAGCCCTGTGGACTGAGAGCAGAGCTAAAACTGGCAGGAAGGTAACTCAGGGCAACGATCAATGCCAGAGCCCAGCCTCTGTTGCCCCCCTGCGTTGTTTGAGGATGCTGATGTGGCCTTTATGTAACAAGCTGAACGCTGAGTAGCTTTACTGTTTAGCTTTTCTGTTACTCCTTTATCTCACATCAGGGCAGGATATATTTCATATGCACACATTCACACAGTTTGAGGTCAGAAGGCAGCCGATAAACGTTTGCTATTTTGCTGGTTTCACGGGATCTCGACTACTCGCTGCCGATTTAGTAGTAATGGAAGTTATCCACCCACCTACATGCAATGTGTCTGCCAAACTCACACTTGTGCCCTCCCACCCATGTGCACACACCTGTCACACACACACACACACACACATACACACACACACACACAGACAAACATGCAATCACAAAGCAGATGGGAACAGAGTGTCCAGATATAGTTATAATAATCTCATGCAGTGTGCTCGCTGTGTTGGCAGTTCTCTGCTACACCACTACAGCATGCTGTATGTAGCACTACTGCACGTCTCAATATATTCTTTTATTTTGAGTTTAACATTCTACTTATTTCCAGGTCACAGCCATAGGATATCAAGCGTCAATCATTTGTAGTCAGGCTGCCTTTGCACACGAGGTAAAAGTGACACAAGATACATTCTCTGTATTAGACTGACTACTGAATCTCCAACAAGCTGCAAGTTCTGTATCTGGAAGCTGATTTTCAGTGGAAATAAATGTTAAAATGTCAATGGAAATGTAACAAAGCTGTAAAAAAGCAGTTGTAAAAAAGGTCAGTAGGTTTTGCAATATGGCCTTCAGAATAAAATGATTATTATTTATGGGGTGTCATGGAAGGGTAGTGCACTAACATGGTACTAACATGTGCACCATGTAAATGTAATGTCACTGAGTCGAGAGCCTGTGTTGCATTCTCTCAAACTTGTTTTTCTTTTTGGTCTATGACGTAGTTTCAGACAAACAAATGCTGAGAAACTGGACGGATTAACACAAAACCTGGAAGGATGTGGTCTTGCTCAGGGAAGAACCAATAATATATTGGTGCAGATCTGAATCAGGAGGCAGATCCAGCAATATTTTTTTATCACTTAATTTAATATTGTGAGATTGGGCTTTTTTTATTTTTTATTTTCACAGATTGCCCAGGGAATAATACATGGATCCTGATTTAAAAATGAAAATGAGGCATATTAAGGAGATTGGTTTCTGTGTGCAATTTGGTGCAGCTTGATTGAATTTAAGGGGAACAATAGGCCTTGGTTTTTGTATGCACTCTACAGTGTCATTCCAATGTCTAATGACTGAGTTAAAAGTCCTCTCCTCCCGCCTACATGTTACACAGGAGGTAGATCCTGCTTGTAAACAGCATACATATCCAGAGGTTTAGAGATGCAGCACCCTCCGGAACATTACAAATCATATTCCGACTTTAAATTTTTGGTATTATGATATTTGGTAGCAATATATATGAGATAAACCTCCAGTCCCAAATAAATGATTACCAGTAGACTGAAGTGTTGGTCTTAAGAAGCTAAACAGCTTATGGTCCCATCTCACAGAGGACTCAGCCCTGTGGGGTCATGTTTGAAAGCAAAGGCCATGGATTTAAACAGGCACTGACCCATTTTCTCTGACAGTATTTTGTGAGAGGAGTGAATGAAAGTTTCCTCTTGATCCGTCTACTGCATGTTCAGATATATTTCAATTAGTACCGATGACTTCTATATGTACGTGCAGCTTTACATTAATCAACAACAAAATTCTGATATGGAAAATGAATCATGGATTCTCTTGCTTTTAACATTAAAGCTACAGTATCTTGAAAAATGTATAATAGTGGGAGGGAGAGAAGCAATACTTAAAACATAAAAACGGACATGAGAACTGTTTGACTGGAAAAGCCTGAATACTTTATGTGGAAGAAAACTGCTGCTGTAAAAATACTAGAATCTGTTGTTAAATTAAAGTAACATCATTATGTCACAGAAAACCACTAATGTGAAGTTTTTTCTTGATCAATAGGATGTTTTATTTACATGTAGTGAAATACATAATATAATATACTTTATATAAAGATCGACAACATGTCTCCACTTCCTTCCTCCAGCCAGAAATGAAGTTAAAAGGAGATAATACGCCACCGTCTTGCACATTTGGAGCCAGAGTCTGTAATGATCGGATAAAAGTCAATCATGACGTTTCACCCATTTTTAATAGTAAACTAATTAAAACAAAATGTACCAGAAAAATTTGCAAATGTATTAGCATCAGTTTGATAAGAACTTAAAATGACAAAAAAAAAATTAAAAATTGATACGATGTGTGCGTTTAATTGACGTGTTGGTGCTCATTAGCCAAAACTCCATGCACAATACACATTATATGCTTTTGTAAGCCTAATCTGTAACGTAAGAGGTCAGACCAGACGATACTGATCTTTTACGTAGGCATGGTAGAGACTGTCTCTTTTGAATCTTGTCGCAGGCTATTGAATGTGTGAGCAGAGGGTAGAAGGCTGTTTAGCCCTGTCAGCACAGCAGCCTCTTGTCCTGTATCCCTCCCCAAGGTGACTTCACTGCTGTTGGCAGGCAGAACTACGAAAACAGTTCCCCAGACCCTCTCCCCCTGCCTCCCCCCACACACCCATCATCTTTTAGATCCAATTGGGTAATGTGCTTTCATTTTTTCTTTTTTGCATGGATGTCAAAGGATGTTTATGTCTTTCCCTTTTTTATTCACTCCGCCCCCCCTCACCTCATTACCATGATTGCAGGTAGGAATTAAAATGCAAGACAAAGAAATAAAAAAAATGGGCGAATTCATTGAAATTCTCTCCAATGCATCTGCCCTTGTCTACAGTTAGATTTAGGCTTGGGCTCAGAGCCAGCTTGTAGCGCCTGACCTTTTCCTCTCTCAGTTCTCATAGTGGAGAACATCCACCTACACAGCTGCACACTCCTACCACAGGCAGGGAAACTGCACTTTGAGAGCAACTGTCTGTGCTATTGTGGAGTGTTTTTAAACATTTCAGGCCATAAACGCAAACTACACATTTCTGCATTCACAGAACTTTAGTGTGGAAGTTGCAGGTGTGGGACTGTGAGTAAATAGGCCATTGTCCTGTGTCTACAGTAGGTCATCTATTTTGGTCCAGGTTAATTCTCTACATGGGAGCAGGTGTGCTAATTTCCTCTGTCTCTTCCTGTTTCTCTCTCTCTCTCCCCCCCCTCTCCCCCTCTCTCCCTCTCCCTCTCTGTTAATTGAATAAGAGGATTTAACTGGCTGCTGCAGCGTTAAGCACAGACTGCGACCACCAATAGAGACGTGGGTTAACGTAAACACTCACCCGGTCAATGAGTAATTTAAGAGAAGCTTAAGACTGCTATACCACCCACCCACACCCACACCCACACACTTGGGGAACCATGCATATACTTCCATCTGTTCCCACAGAAGGTGTCATAGTCATAACAATATTGCTATAGGCCAAACCCTAACATTAACCACATAGCGAGTTTTAACCACAGCTTTACATCCTCTTATGGGCGATGAGTCCCCATAATGTGACTGCAGTTCCAGAAGCAGATGCATTTTTACAAATTGATTTTAGATCAAGGAGAAGCTACGATGACCAGAGCACACTATCAAAATCCCCCAAAAAGTGAGGCTCAAGTCACAGTAGGTCACAACAACCCTTAAATCCTGCACATGTGATGTGATAACTGAGACTGAAATGGAGTCAAACCATTTAAAAGAAACAGGTCTTTTAAAGCCAAATCTGACATTGAATTTCTTCTCTGAACACAAAGTCTCATCTAAATAAAGTGAATGTAGCTTCTACATATATAAACAACTTCCTCATACCCAGAAAGTACGAAAAACAGAGAGTGTAAACACAGAATTTGATTGATTTTATCTGAACCTGATTGCGTTTCTGATGGGAGCAGTCACACCAGCTCACATTCTCACACATCCTCAGGCAGCAGCATCCTGACAACCCGGCAACTCCAACACACTCCTCAAAAACTCATCCTCCACAGACAAAACACACAAACGACAATAACACCCTTAAATAACCCCTCCAGGCTCAAATCACTGGTGACGTGACTGAAAATTGCCCCCCCCCACACTCCATCTGAAGTGGTCTTACCTTTGTGACAGTCATGCAGAATCAGTGGGTGAGGAGCAGGCCAGTGTCCCCTTCAAGCAGAGAGCAGTGCCGCAGGAGTGGCAGAGTGATGAGGAGGAGAGGAGGGCAGCTATGCTGAATATGCAGAGTGAGAGAGAGAGAGAGAGAGAGAGAGAGAGAGAAAAGAGGAGGGGACAGACAGGTTAGTGTGTCTGGCTCACTAATGCCGAGAGGGTGATTGCTGCTGCAGTGAAGTAATGGCTGGCGGTCGGTTACTACAACAGGGAAAAGCTCCCTGATAGGATACACCCCTCCCTCCTCCCTCACCAGCTGCACACACAGAAAACACACGCACACACACTGATGATGCACGCAAGGTCTGGCTGCCCTGCCCTCTCTTCGCTTCTGTCTCTCGCAATATGATTAGTGATGGGCGAATTCAGCTTATTGATGAGCAGTGAGGCAGGGCTGCAGGAGGAGGCGGGAAGAGCAGTGCTGCCTGGGACAGGAGGGGGGAGGACTGCAGAACCAGGGGGAGGGAGGGAGGGAGTTGGACGCTGTGTCGCAGTCTGCTACTCAGGCACTGAGCTGACTGCACGACCTCTGGTGTGTATGAATGCATGTGTGTCTGAGTGAGTGACACAAGCATTGATGGGAGGAGGCAAGATTTTTTGAGAAGTCAAAGCTGCACAGAATCTAGAAGCCCTGGTACAAACACGTGTTTACATGTAAATAAGGTAAAAGTTGGAAAGCTGCACTTGCGAGGACACAGACTGATGCGATTTATCTCCTTATCCTTCACCCAAATCCTCATTATGTCCTTCATTAACCCAACGCTTAACTAGAACAGATGCTATTAATTATTCAGTGGAGTATTACTGTGATGATCTCAGCAATTATCGAGACTTTTGCTTTACATGTATGAGTGGGACACAAATAAATGTGGTGAATATGTTGCACACATTAGCCATATTGTATATTTATATCACAAAATAATTATTAGTGTATCAACACAATGATTTTAGATCTAAATGTTGTTGTGCACTTACCTTCCAATTATAAAAGCAAATGCTGGTCTAAGACCTTAAACCTCTTGAACAGGTATAATGTCTGCATCTATTCATAGTATGGTCACATAAACACACTCATATGTCTCTGTCATACTACTGTAACACCAAGTATCTGAGTGGGAGGCTGCAACCCACAATAGTGGCTTTGTTTTGTGCATCTACATGTACATGCTGTGTGTGTGTGTGTGTGTGTGTTGTGTCTTTACATGCTGATGAAGGCAACAAAGACAGTGAGGTTTTTCTTTGACAGAAATGATCCACTGCTGGCAGGTCATTACAGTTTTGCGTTTTTATCACAAAGCCATATTGTCATTAAGTGGTCACTTTGCTCCTCAGTCTTCAGGAGTGTCATCTGAGGCCCCACTCTTAGTATTTCCTGTCTAGAACAATAGTATTTCCTGTGTGCATATTATGGGGAAGAGGGTCTTCAAAATCTATGAGAGAATATCTGGAATAAACAACTGCCACTTAAAGCACATCAACATAAATTGTAGTTTATCATGACAAACACTTGAGGGGTTAATGTTAAAATAAAGGAATTACCTTTATCTTAAAAGCTGTGGCAAGACATGGTGTTTCAACCCCTTGAAATGAAGAGAACATAAAGAAAGTAGTAATTTCTACAAAACGGAAGGAGTGTGATCTAAGTTAAAGTTTTCAGGACATTGGAAGTGCGTAATCTTTCCATTTCACCCCTTGTAAAGGACGTGAGGGGACCAGACAACCTCCACTGGGTGGAGGTGGCAAACCAGAGACCTGCAGACACAGAGTCTCAAATGTTCCTTGTGTAAATGCTCCTATTTACAGAACATGGAGGTGGGAGGAGAGAAGATTTTTATTAAATTTTCATGTGAAAGTCAATGGTGATAAATTTAATGTTGATAAATGACGTTCTGCTTCCCTCCCTTACTATTAACTATAGTAAATTATGTTTAGGAATTTGAATGGGAATTTAATTTCCTTGTTTACTTTTTCTAAATCTCTCTCTGGACAGGTACTTGGGGGAATCCATCATACTTAGTAGTTTGCTGCCCTCTAGTGGTAATCTTCTATTGTTACCTCCACGTAGTTTGACTCACAGTATATTGTCAATGTATTTGAACTATACCTTATCTTTTTTCAAGACTTGGAGAAAAACGCTTATTTCTATTTAACAGGGCTTGTAAACTAACCTGTTAAATTATTTCCACTTGTGATATTTTTAACTTTTTACTTGTGCAGTAAATGTTGAGTCACCCCTCTATAATCCAGAGCAGAGCTGATAGATATTATATTAAAGAAACATTGAACTATCATCATTAAGCAATATCTATTTTTCTTTCTACTGAGAGACAAATGTAAAGTTATTCAAGGATCAGAAGCAAATTCACTCTTTGCCATTTCTGGAGGTTAATGGTTACTATGAAATATAAGCTTCATAAAAAAGATTTCTCATAAATTTAGAAATGTGGGTTTGACATACTCTTGGAAGTAAAAATGTACCAATAATTTAATTCCCCTAATTTACAGTTACACTAGTTATTGGATAATTATTGCTATTGGATATTCCAGTGCTTTTTATGGTGCCAAAATACAACCGTGTCTGTGTAAGTTCCTTTCCATTGATGCAGGTGTAAGTTAATTCATCTCTCACCTTATAGAGGGATGAGATAAAACCCATCATGACTGTATCAGGAGCAGTTTGTAGTAATGAAGGACTGTGGCTGTTTGGTTCCCGTTCACTCTGACATGTTCGAATGGAACAACATGTCGCACCTCTTCCATATTTAGCAATCAGCTCTGAATTCACTTCCGCTGACTCCGTCCAGGTGTTTCAATCTTCCCACTTTCTGTGTTTCTACTTCCGCTTTCGTTTCATCATGCTGCGTTCAAGACAACACGGAAATACGGGACTAACACGGGATGCACTATTTATATAAACGTTAACTAGCCACCTAGCTGAAAGTCAACTAACCACTCAGCTAAAAGTTTACTAGCCACTTAGCTAAAAGTCAACTAACCACTCAGCTAAAAGTTTACTAGCCACCTAGCTAAAAGTCAACTAGCTACCTAGCTAAAAATCACTAGCCACTTAGCTAAAAGTTAACTAGCCACCTAGCTAAAAGTCAACTAGCCACCTAGCTGAAAGTCAACTAACCACTCAGCTAAAAGTTTACTAGCCACTTAGCTAAAAGTCAACTAACCACTCAGCTAAAAGTTTACTAGCCACCTAGCTAAAAGTCAACTAGCTACCTAGCTAAAAATCACTAGCCACTTACCTAAAAGTCAACTAACCACTTAGCTAAAAGACTAGCTGTCTTATGTTGAGATTGAAAGGCTGTAGCATTAACTTGGCTTCTTGTTTGAACTTGGTGGCAGCTGTTGTTCTCTTGTGTGAATTGACCGGACCCACATATATTCACAGGTTTGTAGACTTTTAATATGATTTGTTGTGTCACCATTTATTAAAACCATATATGATATACAGTATATCCATTAGTGTAGAAACTGAATGTCAAATATACTTTAATTAATCACAACTTAGTATCTGTGAATTCAACTGGCTACAAACATCAACATATTTCAGTTATTTCATATTTTAGATGTCTATACTATAATCTTCTATATTGAAGATTAAATGAGTTGAATGTCTTCCACATGGGCTTTTTGCATTTTCTCGATAAGTGATGGGTTTGAAACGTTTTTTTTGTCATTGAATGGCCACAGGAAACTTTACAGGTTCTCAAGTGGGAATAAATTAGTTTTATGCACACACACACACACACACACACACACACACAAACACAGGACAACCCAATATACCGGCAATATTTAACCTTACTTGTAATGGTAACAGTAAATCTCTCTAGTTTCCATTTTTATTTTCTGTGAACAAAAATAACTTTTATGTGTTGGCTTTATAGAGATGTTTCCATTTTTGGATGAGGAGCCTGGCTTCTTTGACGGGTTCTGTTTGGCTAAAGACTGTGAGGTTTCCAGACAGATGTGTTGAGCCCAAAGAAAATCAACTGTCAGTAACATTGTGGCATGTTGTCTCGCATGTATGATCTCATCAAAAGATTGTTTGTCTGTTGACTTTAGAGACGAGATGATAATGACAACTAGTCTACTTGTTCTGATGGAGATTGTTGGCATAGATGATGAAGATGATCTTTCTCGATGTAATCTGATCATTTAGAGATTTAGATATTTCAGATTCAGTTAAGATCTCCATAAACCCTAGAACTACACCACCTCCAGCAACAATTTGCAGTAATATGATATGTGGTTAAATTTCTAAAAGCCTAAAATTGCCAGCAGGCCTCATATTTTCTAATATTTTTGTTAAAGTATTGCCTTTATTGTTTTGTTAATCCTACAAGATGATTTAAAAAAAGTTTTTACAGGTGGGGAAAAGAAACTGATATTTGCTTCACTTCATTTTTGATTCTACTGTCACTGAGTAAACCTGTCTTCAGGTCTGGAGGCTTTGTAATACAAATCTATCAGAGATGCATTCAGGCCCACAAACATTAGGTGCTATATCGACTATATATCGAAGTAATAGAATTTAAAAATCTATCCTTTGACACACAGGAAGTCATTGCAATGATTCAAGGAACCCTCAGCTGACTCACCGTTCAAAAAACAAATTATAATCATTAAATCCGATCACTTGCCTGACAGACTAAAGGCTGCTTGCATAGGCAACTTAAAAAACGATTTCATGCTTGAAGGGAAGCCGACAGAATCCAGAAACTGAACTGTGGCTAATGTTTCCATTTACTGGAATAGCTACATAGCAATGATCTATAACCCTAAAGACTATAGCCCAACAAATACTACTATATTATATTACTGTGCATCTTAAATTTTAGCCATAGTTTGACAAATTAGGAACTTAATCCATCAATCAAGAGATATATATGCATATAGGCTGCAGTGCAAACTCTCCTCAGCTGTTCTTACACCTGCCTGCATAGGTTAATTAACCCTGATTACAAAACTGTGAATCCTTTACTAAGTTAGTTGCTCATAACTTCCACAGTGAGACCTCAACAAGTATTTTTTGAAACGCTGAGCCTTGCAATGAATTTAAATGAATCACCATAAAATATGTATTGAATTGGATCCTATCCACAGGTGGCGCTGTGGTTCTTTGTCGTGAAACACACACAGTGCACATACATTGCTCCTTCTGTGCTGCAACTAATGTCTGTGTTTCTTTTTCTTGTTTCTGCTTCACTGGCCAGCTGACCGCAGAGGGAGGGAGAGAGATAAGAATGATGGAGGAGAAAGAAGACAATGACACACAGCAAAGGTATGTGGTCAGATTTAAATCAGATTTACAATATATGAGTGTGAACCAAAAGAATGGCCAAGTTTTTATTTACAGTTATGAGCAATTTGCCCCATTACCCCAGCTCCCTCTCTCATACTCTCCTATGTACCCTGACTGAGTCCCCCCTTTGGATCCTCTAACACTGGCCCACCGCGTGATTTCCCCTCACAGAAATTGTTGCTCTAGTGGAACATTTAATGCACGGGGGCTCAGATTTCGGCTTCTCCGGTGCACTGCACAGTGTTCCAGCCAGCCACAGTCTGCACACTAACCACTTCCTTTAACAGAAGCAAAGTGAAGAAGGAGAGGGAAAAGCAGAAGAGGGGAAGGCAGCAAGTGAGGCCATGAACAAATGAGTGGAGGCAAGGCAAAGCAGCTGATGGACGTTGACAGACGTAGGAAGTGCAGCTAGTGGGAATGAGAGTGATTGAGGTCGTCAGCAATCAGTCGTGTGTATTTCGTGGAAGCACACTCTGCAGTGTCCTCACAAGTTTGTGCCTCTTTGTGTACGTGATGCATAGCTTAATCATGAGTCGACAATTCCATAGCATGCGAACAAATGTATTGCTCCACTCTCGCCTTCTCTTTAAGTCATTTTCCACTGGTTTTTAATTCATCCAAGTCTTGTCTCCAGCTACGTTTCCCCTCACAGAGCCTCTCGTTTGTTCTATTTTTTCACCTGCCGGTCATTGGGGCACATTTACGAAGTTGTCTGATGGAAAAATGCCTCCAACTCTCTGAGTCCTCACCAGACTCCTGTCAGCATCAAGGAGAGACACATCTGAACTTAATGCTATATTTTTAAGACCTGGCATAACCTCTCTTCCTGCCTTTTTTAATGACCTTAGTAAACCTGTTGTTGAGTTCAAGAGAGTTAGATAAGGATAATGCAATTAAGATGCTTTAAGGAGAGAAATATATCAATGATTTGGATTTAGTGCTGCCATCATTTGGAATAAAGACCCAAACTCAGTAACCAGACACGTATACATTCTTTTCTTTTAATTATTTTTCATCTCCGTTTATCACTGTGTTTTTCCCTTTTCCTTTCTCCCATACACATTCACCACACACAGAGTCTGGAAAACAACACACACACATTAAGTCAGTGACAGCAGCACAAAGACTTAACATGTGGTAGCAGTTAAGTAGACCTTTGCAGTTCAATAGACCTCAAATAAAGAAAAAAAATACTGCAAACATAGCACATAACCTCTCATAAACCATAGAAAAAGATAACCTTTGTCCCAAATGCTCCATGGCCATGTATTTGGATCTCATATAAAAGGTAAGAGGAAAACACTGAGCTGAACTGATTGAGTTTGTCAGTTTTGCTGACACTGCACATTGAAATATTACTTTGGTCAGCTAGGTCCCCATCAATGAATTTGAAGTGTCCTTAATATTCATGTGGTCTCATTGTGAGGTCTAAATACCACCAATTGTTTCTTTATGTTTCATGGCGTGGTTGTGACAGGTATATGTATATATTTCAATCTGGCAAGACTTTTAGATAAACAAGTGTGAATGAAATTAAATTTGGTGTGGCCAAGAGGAATGGTTGGAGCCTAGAAAATGGTGATGAGGAATGGAGCATGAAGTCGGGACATCTCATGAACGGCTTCTGGTTGGAAGAGAGATGACCGGGTTGAGGTAGTGCAAGGGTAAAGGTGTGTCATTTTGTGATCGTGTTGCTAAACTGACGGCTGAATGACAGGAGGGAGAGAGAACATTCAAAACTTTGACGGCTTACAAGTAATCGGCTCAAGGCGAGCTGATTAGGTTCTGATTGAAGGAAAAGGAAGTGTGTAAAAGAAAAATGAGGTGGTGGAGTCTATACAGCAGGAACTCTGCATGTGATGTAAGCTTGGTTTTCGTTGGCCGTTTCGTGTGTTTGTGCACCTCCCTACTTTTTTAACTTGGGTGGTTTAGCGCAACATGGATGATCTAGAGGAAGGAATCTGTGAACAGGCCTATCTCTATGTCCCATCATTCATCAGGGAGCATGGAGATTCCCAGTTGGCTCATGTTGGGACTTTGCAGAGACTGTTGGTATAGACAGTAATTCTGCAGGAACTTTGGAAAATCCTCCTTGACCAGTTTGTCAAGGCAAAGAAACGTGCTCAAGCCCACAGTGGTGCTCCTGGAGGAAACAAACCGGTGTCCAAACTGTTCTGTTTGTGTTGCTTTCTTTGCCCTTTTCTGATGCTGTCATTTTATTTTTCTCTGATGCCCTCTCAACATTTAAGAAAAGACTTCACAGAGTCATTGTGCTTCAAGTGCAAGTATGAAAAGGAAAGGCATCCAGACAGTCTCCTTGACTGACCTTTCCCTTAGCTTTATTTCACAGGTAATTCAATAATCAAAAACCTAGTGAAATATATTTATTTAATACTGACCCATGGTCAATGATTCATTGACAAGGTAAATTATCTCTCTTAATGGAGACTTCAGAAATAGTAGCCTTTCAGATTCAAATATAACCATCTTAATTAAGCGAAACTATAATTTTCTCTCCTGGATCTGTTCCAAAAAAATAAACTGCAGAATGTTTCTGTCCTTTTCTTTGTTGGCTCTAACTATGATCATCTAAGTAAGTTGTGTCGATCCTCTGTTAACATGATAGAGTAACAAAAATAAAAATGGTGTGGACATGGTTGTGTGGTCTTCCTATCTCAAAGGAAGCAAGGACAGACACGCTAGGTCCTAGTCCAGCACTAAGACCAATGCTCATTCTTCAATCGCTGCAGCTCCTGTCATTGCTTACACAGCTTGCTGGCCAGCCTGAAGTTTCATTCCCAGGCTTAACACTAACAGGCTATGGTTTATCATAAAAGCAGTGGAATGCTATTGAACCTTCTGCAGAAGTCTGCATCCCTTTCAGCGTACTGCTTAAAGAATAAAAAAAGAAGTTGAATTGTGTTGAATCGCATACAGGAATCAAAAAGTCAGGTCAGTTACTATATACAGTACAATGATGTCCCAGAGAAACGCATTCTCTGTCAATGTCTGGTATCATATCAACTCCTTCTGGGTGGTTTAGGATCTCCGTGATCTTAAAATACTTGTGGGGTTCATTTCTGTTTTGTAAATTTGTGTCTGTTCTTTGTCTCCTCCTGTTTCGTGGTCTGTTGTTTTGTTGTTTATATCTTAAATGCTAAATGCTAAGGATTGACTACATTCCATCGTTCCTCTTGATTGTGTTTGATTGAGCTAGTAATCAAACTTGGAACGCCTGCAAAGTCTGATTAGTGCCAGCCGCCAGAAACCAGTGGCATATGTTTACCACATGCAACAAGCGACACATTGTTGTTCTATCTATGCATTTTCCTTGATTCAATATGACATAAAGCAATTTAGATTCAATTCCCACATGACAGAGCATTGGATAGTATTCAAAACTCAGGGGAATACACAAGGATGTCATAAAGATATTTCCCAATCACAAACTTGCTCCAGGTGGCGTACTCCTTAAATACATAAGATGCATTTGTATGTATTGGTTTTATATTTTCACAAGGATATTGGGATGCTTTTTTAAGAATATGAGATCATGTGAGTAGAAGACATAAACAAACATTTTCTATAGTTGAAGGCTGCAAGGCTTGATTCAGATTGACAAATAAGAAACTTACACAGATGGCTGGAAGTATCTGTTGTCGTCCAGTAATCATGATCCTGATTTAATATAAGCCAGAAAACTGTGTATTTTGTCACTGCGACAAGAACAGTCCATCTGCAATTTGTTTTGCCTGTTTAGGGCTAGATGTCCCTCTCTAATGCTTCACCATGTAGCAGCTAATAGCTCATATGCACACTGCACAGTCACATCTGTGTGGAAACAGCTGGTGAAAAAGTATTTGAAGCTGTGAGAAAGAATACAGCCAAAGTAATTAGGTGAGAGGCCTGTGGGTTTTTTTTTTACTTGAAGGCCAAAAACAATCATTACATTGTCTGAATAAGTGTGTTTGTGGTCTTTGAAGGGTTTGACCTGTTTCTTCTCTTCAGAAAGGTGTAGAAGGTGATACAAGGTGAGATAAAATTGTGATAAAAGTGTTTGAAGGCCCCCAAAGGCAAATAACCACTGATAGAAAAACAGCAGTACTTTATGAAACTAAAGATATGTTTGTGACCAGATGTCTTCAGGTACAGAATGGACTCAGTGCTCATAAACTGTGTAATTGAACAAGGGGTTCCAGCTGTTGACATCCACAGGGGACATATTTACCTGTGCTTGGCAAAGGCAAGACACTCAGCATGCAGGGACCCTGGGCAGCCCTGGACCCTGCTCCTGGAATCGTGCTGTCCTCTTACAGTAAATCACGGAGCAGTAGGGGTTGTTGAAAAAGTTTAAAAGTCTGAGTTGGTATTTCCAGCTAAACATCTCATTCCTGGACACCAGCTGTTTGGGAGAGTAAAAATGGGGCACCAGCCAGCTATATATCTCAGTGGTATATTTTCCATGGCTCATTATTCAGACTTTGTCGTGGAGGATATTTGATGCTCATTTTAGGTTAGTTGTAGTGTCTGATTGGCGAGGGCATGGTGTCTTTCTATGGTTGTGGGGAAGGATGTGTGAGAGGAAGGGGTTCTGTACTGCAAAAGTATATTTGTTTTTGTTTGGTAACCTGAAAACCTATACACAAGATATCTTAAGAAATAATTTTAGTAAGAACATTTTGGTCGGTCCCCCTTATTTCAAAGGTTTTTTTTTAGGGTTAAGATGTGTTTCTTGAGTATTTTCTGGGGTAAGGCATTTATTTGTGATGGTTATGGTATGAGGCTGCAGATGTCAATGAAGCATCAGGCATGAACTCTGTAAAATGTCCATGGAGATGGCCTTTCACTGCCTGAGCACAATTCCACCAGGGAAAGCTCAGTGTTTTTTGTTTACAGCACATCGACACTGACGTTGGCCCTTATTGCACAAAAGCTCTCCAGTCTCATTGTCTTTCCAAATTGTGAAATTGTCCAAATTGTTGTGTGAATGTATGCCACCTCTTTTTCCATCACTCCAGTTTCTAGTCCGTGGCATGATAGAAATGTCATTCACATGCCTGCTTGCTTTCTTTTTCTGAACATTTCTCTACTTTATTCTCACATGGACTCACTTGGACATTTTCCGAACATCATGCTTGGGGTCTGGCAGAAAAATTCTGGAAAATGTCCATCGAAATGAACAAGCAAATGACATTTGCATTCTTGTATGCAGACCCTTCAGACTGCATTGCATGTCTGAAAACTGCTGCAGTGTCCTCACATCTATAGAAAGATACTTAGTGTGTGTGTACTGGGGAGTCCACTCAATGTTTTATACTCCAGGTGCCGCCCAGGACATTTAATAATATAATATAGTCTTAGCCTATAAAAATGTCCTCCAAGGTGGCACAGTTGAAGAAATCAAAATTTTTGTGGCTTTGAATATAGTCAAGTGTATTTGTGAGAATCATTAAATCTCTTGCATTTAGTGCCAATGTCTGCATTTTTTCCAGTGTAGTCAGTTTATACAAAAGTATAAAGATGAAATAAATGAGTTTTAAATTTCTTCAGGAAAATGTGTATTTCACTCCATGCCACCATGATCCCATTTGGATTTCTACAGTTACATGAAATATGAGATGAATGTGGGTATGCAGTTACTTCAAACCTATTATTGCTGCGGGGAGTTAAGCTTAAATTGGTCAATTGTCTTTTCATGTGGTGCAAGAATTGGTTTGTGGTGAGATTATAAGACTTTCACATGGACTGCACTTTGATTATCTGAAACCCCTCCAAACTCGACCAAATTTAGTTCAACTCAACACATAATCCATTGATCAGAATTAGCTGTATAATCAAGACTGTGTAATTTGTCATCACACATCAGTATGTCCTTTTAAGGAAGGCATACATATCAGTGCACAGTCATTTAAGGTACATAGTCTACATTCCCTGAGAAATTGAAAACACATTTAGTACAATGGTTTATTTCCTTTTTTCCAATCTTTCCTTTTACATAACACTCATTAGCTCATGAAAGGCTCAGCGGTATGTCGCCTGTACTTGACTCAGTCAAGGCTTTGTGCACATGTAAAGTTTTAATAGTTGACACTTCATAAATTGAGTTTGTTCTCCAGATCATGTGGTCACCAGAGACACCAATAACATTCCTGACTCATTTCACATTGTACTATTATTTATTCCAAAGAAACAATTTTAAGGTGTCACACAAGCCTCCCAGTATAACCACAGTAAGATGGTTTGACCACTGGGAAGCTGCACTAAGTGGTGGACACAGCCTGCTCTTTTGTTTTCCCTGACCAGATGTATTCTGCCAGTGTAAGGAACCTGGCAACTCTCTGGTCACAAGCTCACTCCTCAAACCTTAAGGCCATTGCTGCCCCATTCACACATTCCTATTTATTTTTCAAGAAGGCCCCAGGGCCTCTGAATATGGGGGCTAAGGCCAACATAAGGGCAAGTCCCCTGGAGGTGAGAGGCCTCTGGCTAAAGACCAAAGGCTTTGTCAACTATCCATCCCAAGTGACACATGCCAAAAATACAAACCTCACTTTATGTACAGCATAACAAAAAACCTTCCGTTTCTGAATTGGTTGTTATACAGTTATTTAACCATATCAGCTATCTAAGGTAAATAACATGTTTCCCTACAAGATACACTGATACACCTGTTAAGTGTTTTTTCTAATATGATAATAATATATATTACCTCTGCCAAAGAGGTTATGGTTTGTTTGTAAGCAAGTTTGTGCAAAAACTTAGTGGAATGAAGCACCATGGGTGAGGGAAAACCCATTCAATTTTCTTTAACAATGTGAGATAGGGCTTTTTTAAAATGTATATGTACATACATTTTCCTTGCTTTCTCAGAGAATAATTTGCAATTCGGTGCAGATCCAAAAGTAAATCTGGATCATGTGCTTGCATAAGGGGACTGTTTGGTCTTGGTGGGGGTATGCTGTGCCATTCTAGCATACTTTTTCTGACTATGCATGGAGAACTGTTAAATTCATGCTGAGATAAGGACATTTTCATTTAGTTTGTAAAACCTAAAGCTAAACATCGAATGCAGATTGTGCTCCCTGACTCGCTGTAATCTTGGCAGTATTTTTTAAATACTAAAAAAACTGAACTCGATTAGCACCTATTAAGGGCAGGGATCCTCTGCTTTGCAAATTAAATAGTTCTTTTGAAAATACAAACATAGTTAAAGAAACTGAATCTGTCTTCTTGTGAGCAAATGAATAGCCAAGGCTGGTGCAAAAATAAACAGAAGGTTTAAACCCTCATTAGAACAGTAGCTGCCAGAGTGTAAAACAACATACAACGCCATCACATGTAGACTGTCCCCTTGGAAACACTGCACCACAAGTTGTGTTGCATTAGCCATTAATGTGTTATCATAAAGGTTGCATTTTAAAAAGGTCTATGAGAGAGATTTAACTTGGTGTAAGAGCGGTCAACCTGCAGGAGAAAATTGCATATAAGCTTCGTGAAACCTAATAATTACATGAAAAAAAATTGTAGACTGTTTGGTTTTCCGTTGAGATCCAAAAGGGGAAAAAAAAGCAGAGTACAATTTTTCCATCTGTCTCCCAATGAATGTAAATGCAAGCGCAATGAAACAGGAGTGTGTGTTCTCCCATGATGAAGACATGTTGAAGTTTAATTTACCACAAAACGTTATGACCCAAGTCTCTGTATGAGAAATTATGATTTGTGAGTTGCCTGATTGGATATAGGAATATGGTGAGTGAGCATAATTCATTATGATATTAACATGTTCTGGAAAGTAATAAAACTCCAAGAAGGGGGTTTTGTAAGAGCTGATTATTTTTTATGTCTATGTCTCACACTCAGCACGATATTGAAATCCATTATTGGGGAAAAAAATCCTTAGTGACATATAGCACATAACTACGTTTTTGAAAGTAATTTCATAAGGGCAGCAAGGCTTTATGTCTAAGCTGGGTGTCGAGAGACAAGACTTTGCCCTGAATCTGGAATGTGTGAGCTTTGCGGGTTCCATTGTCGTCCATCTTGTGGCGTGTGGCTTTAGTTTCCACATTAGTCTATTTCCCACTATTGCTACTGGCACAACTAGACCTGCACAACGCACAGCCAGAGATCTGGAAAAGTTAGAATGACTCACTCAAGCTCAGACAGAAAAATTTACTTTTCTAATTCTCTGCATGCGTCTTTTTTAATATGTTCTTTTTTTTTTTTACTTTATATTGGAATTTTCCATAGGCAGTCAGCTACTGATAAGATTGTGTCTGTAATCAAATAATTGTTTTTCTCCTTGGGAAGGTCACATTTCTTAGTTTGAACCATGTAAGATTCAGGATTCCAGTTATTATTGTTTTCTCAAACTGAGTTGACTCTGTACTGGCCAAGTCTCACAAATGCTGAGCAAGGTCACCTGAGACTGAAGAATTAACATCCCATCAGCAGTTACCTACTTTTACAGCAAGCAAGCACAACAACATTCACATTCATTTATTCACTCTCCTTTCTGAGGTTTCCCCTTTCTTTCAGCCGACAATGACTGAGGAGACGTGCTGAGGCTTTGGTCTATCCTGTAAATGTGAGTGCTGTGTCTTAAAAGAGCTAAAAAGCTACTCAGAGTTACAGGGTAAAGCATTCGTTCTTCCTTTTTTTCCTCGAGGTCAATGGACCTTTAACATTACGAGATGCAACTTGATTTAGTGTCAATTTGATAGAGTATTTTATAACATACATTTAAGATTTACAGCATTTACACAGATTTAATTTTTCAAGCTGGTGCTCAACAATGAACACATTTCTTAATTCATTAATTTTGTATTTCTTGGTAGACGCTGGTGTGAAATTTGTATGAGTGTTGTTATTAAATATTAGTACCACTAAATGCAGGTGCCAGAAATTCACTTTAATCAGTGGTTATGACTGTGAAAGCCCTAAAAAAAAATTCAGTAAGTACATATAAAAAAATTGGTAAATATTATATAATAATTTACCCAAATATGTAGTTCTCATTGTTTGGAGACATTATCCAAAACTATAAATTTTACTTGCCTGTTTAAGATATTTAAGATACGTCCTCCTTCCTGCTCTCTTGGGACACTTCAGCTCTCCATGACCCTGAACAGAAGTATATAGCTTGCATTTCCGATTTAGCAGTTTTCAAAGATGCTGCAGTGACTTCCACATAATGATATGAGGCATGTCCACTTCAGCCATGTGGGTAGACAGTGTTTAAAGCTTAAAACCAAAGATCTCACGTTGAGTTTACATCTAACATAGACTGCTTATCCTGAATGTCATCTTTATAAAACATTCACAGAAAAAAACATCCCTGGTGGAACATCCCAAGCTAAGTCTATTTTAGTTTAACAAACACAGAGAGAGGTTCCTGCTGTGTTTATTTACTCATCAGTATAATCTTGTTTATTGGTGGAGTAAACACATCACCTTCATACAATACAATTTCATAAAGCTACGTAAAGCCAACTAGAACAAGCAGAAAGTCTAAGATTTACCGTAACCGTGAATAATAATAATAATGAAAAATGAACTGTCTGTTCTCTGGAGAGAAACTGGATTTTGCATGGCAGACTGAAAACCACTGAATTCCTCCTAGACTGCATTCTGTCACTCAGGTTCCCCTGATCCAAATCCACTCACATTGCTTTGATTTGTGTTGCTTCCACATGGGTTGACCATCTCTTCTCATACCAGAAAGATGATTTAATGCATTTGGTGAAACAGAAGTCATGGGTTTCAAATATTTAAACCAAAGTTGATATAATCATCAATACAGTTTTGACAAGTTAAATACAATAGTTTGTTTATGTTTACTCTATATAAACAGTTACGCCAAATTGGCTTGATAACCTTCTGGTTACTGGCTGCAGTACAGGTCATATATCCAGCCTCCTTCATTTTCATGGAAGGGATATGGACCAAACAAAATATCTCAAATACGGTTTCTATTATTTGAGGTAATTTTACCACACTGATGTTTTTTCATTCTTTACTGAAAATTTGGTTTTAATTAGTTGAGCTGTCATGACTGTGAAACATCATGATTGACAACTGAGGCTCACGGTTGGTCAAGTATCGGCAGGACCTTGCAACAGATGCTCCATCCCTCTGATCACTACTGTGCAGACTCTGGCTCCAAATCATGTCATCAGCATAAGATGGCAGAATTTCTATTTGGGATATTTTGGCTTCAAATTTGGATAGTTGGAGGAAGTGGAGATCTGTTGTACATCTTATGTTTTGTCACTCATAATTTGTGAACATTTATTTAAGTAACATTCTAAAGGAAACTTTTTCTGCTGACAAAATCTTTTAGTATCTTTGATTAAAGTGCAGACATGATTCTTTGCTGTCTCCTAATATCTGTCCACTTGGCATATTTAAGCTTGTGAAAATACTTTCACAGCAGATATACAATTACACCATATTACAGAAATGTTAGCCTATGATTGATGAAACCGTTTCATCTTTGAGTTTTTCTATGCAGATAATAGTTGGAGGCTTGTTTGGTTCATGTACAGCATTTAATGCTTGACAGAGGGCTTGTCAAGAGCTTCCTGCAGATGACCTCCCAACACTTTCTGCAGGTTAATGCGTTATGCAGGGATACCTGCTGGAGCTGAGCAGTGGTTTCTCCCTGCCGTCCTCACAGCAGATGGTACATGGCCAAAAACGAACTGCTGGAACAGTAACATGTTTCAAAAGCTCCTTAGAGGACTTTGAATGTGTTCTCTCTTACCACAAAATACATCCTTTGTTTCATCCCACCCCTGCCTTACTTGGCTATGATTTGTGGAAAGTTACATCTCCTTGGGCAATAAGCTTCAGCATGTAGGGCTTCCAAGAAGTATCTGGTGATGACTTCTGACATCAAGATATGGGGCTATGGCTATTGTGACTCCATATGAAGCATTCAGTATCACTAGACAGCGGAGGCCTTACACCCAGATGGGATGTTCTGAATCTCTCTCTCACTTGGGTGAACACTCCCTTGCATTGTTTTGATTTCTTGCTTCAGATCTCATGCACTTTTGAGTAACTCCCTCTTGACATCAACAGTAGCAGTAATGGGCAGAGAAAGATTATTTTCTCAATTCATAAGAAAACTGAGCTCTTGTGCCTGCTTGGCTTAAGATCTACAGCAGTAACTCGTAATGTTTTCAGTGCTGTGAGATGTTCATAGACATCACTGTTTGAATTTGTGTCTGTTGTGTATGTTCTTGCATGTTTTTATGGATAAAACAGGAGGTTGTGTTTTCTTTATTCTGTATATTAATTACATTAAAGTTGTTGGACTAGTTGGAGTTTTGATGAAATTAAATGACATCCACCAAAATTCTGTCAAATTAGTCAGAATATTTAAACTCTCTTGATTTGAAAGAAAGCCATTGTTTGCTAACGTATCAGCCACGATGACTTCAAAAGCTGGAAATTTGATGGCGGTTGTATACCTGTCAAACTTGTGCAAATGGTTTTCCACCCACTACGAAGTCAAAAATCCATCAATATATTTTATAATGTTCACATGGCTTGCAAAATGTGAAAAGTTATGTTACAGTAAAAGACTATTTGTAAAGATGAACAATATGACAGTTCCGAAAAAGTGAAGCCAAAACGTTTCAATTGTCCCCTGGTGGCTACAGTTTCTCAAAGATGGTTTCTGTCATTCTAGGTAGTTCTTCTCAGACTGAAGTGTTCATTTCTCTGGCATGGTTTTAATTACTTATTTGATGCTATACAAATAAGGTGAACGTCATGATGACAGCTGAGATTGACTTTGAGTGTGTATCTGCAGAACCTCCAACACATGTGGCTCCATCCCCTGATCACTAATGTGCAGAATCTGGCTCCTGGATAATGTCAAGAAGTGAAGATGCATTGACCATCTTATGCCTGGAAAAACAGTTAAAGTTAATAGTCATTTAAATAAAGTTTGGCCATTTTAAAAAACAGAATCATTCACTTCTTACCTTGGCCATTGAACTAATGCTTAAATAATGATGCCTCAGGAACAAGCAGTTAAGAAGCACTTAAATAAAGCCCCCAGAGACCAGGCTTGGAGGTCTCTTACTTGACAACATTCTAATGGTGAGTCTCAACATGAGGCATGCACTACGCCTGGACTCTGACAGGGGGTTGGCTTTTTGCTTCTTTACATCTGATCCGAGAAGACTTGTCCTGTGTCTAGCCAGAGCTCCTGCTGTAGCCTGGGGTGGCAGCCATATATTGCACACAAACAGATAATCCTGGGGTGATTGAGGTAATTGCTTGCAGTTGTGTCGGAGTGTTGGCGAGGGCCCTGAAAAGGTGATGTATGTGCAGCTCCTGTTGAGTATTGATTTCAGGCTGCTCTAAACAGTGAGACTCCGTATGGTTTATATGGTCTGGAGGAGGGAGAAAGATTAGGATTTAAAAACCAAATTTGTCACACTCAGTTCTCCTCTGGTCTCCCTAACACCATTCCCCCCTTACTGACAGTGAGTTAAATAATCTACATGGCAATTTTGGTTAGCAGCAAAGCATTGGTCTTGAAAAATCAACAAAAAGAGCCCGACTCCTTAACTACCTTGGCACACTGCCTTGATTCAGAGCACCAGACCTTCATCTTAATTGTAGGTTCCTCCCTGATCTATCATTTGTCTTACAAGCTGACAGTGGGAGATTTTTGAGCTATGAGTATGTACCCACAATACTGGCTAAAACAATTCTTGTTATGAAACTTTTCATGTTTAAGGAGAATTCCTGTATGTTATAATGTCAGACAAAGCCCTATAACTTTTTAGTTTCCCCTGCAATTTGTGTCCTTTATTTCAATAGAGTTTGATGGTCAAGGAATGCTGCCTTTTAAAACATTCCTTTGTTGTACTATCTTGTTAAGGTGCTTGAGGGAATTACTGCGTCATCATAATGTAACCCTGTATATCCTGTAGACCTGCTAATGCTATAAAACAATATAAAGTCAGTGTTTGTGTTAATGTTTGTATAGTTTGGGACAGAGAGAAAGTCTTAATGTCAAATGCAAACATTTGCAATGTATCCAACCATGGAATTTCACTTACTTTGCTTCACTTAATACAGTAACTCATTTCATGAGCCTTGTTCATTGATATTTACATCAGCAGTGCTTTGTAGACATTTTCAAGCAGCAGTAGAAGGCATGGAGCTTAATTTCCTGACTTGAAAGAAACATAGGTGGTGGTAATTGACTTAGGAGAAGTGATGGAGGAAATCAATCCAATGAGCTTTTAATCGCCTTTAATGAAAGCAAGGCTTGTTTCTCTTTTATTAGAGTTTAATTGATGCTAAGTCATTTAAGCACAAACATTTGGTAGATGTTTTGTGATGTGTGGTTTGCCTGTGTTGAAAAGAAGAAGGGACTGTGATTGCAAACTAAGAGGAAATGACTGCTCAAACCAAGGAAGTATATCTTTTTCAGATTTTCAGATCAAGAGCTGCTCACAGGATGGATATCAGATCTGGATGTGTGATAAACTCAGTGTTAATGAGTTTCACAGGCACTTTAGTCTAACATGGACTGTCTGACCCTGTGTCTGCTGCTGAATACTGTATATGCAGCACAGGAGAAATGTAGGACACCTATTGTTAAAGGCTACTTATTCTTACTCCCTAACTCTTTTATTCATTGCTCCCTATAAGTCTCAGTATTTGACTCTGGCAATATATTTTCTTATTAGTCTATAGTATCCCTATAAAAACAAATTCTAAAGATGGACAATGTGAAGGTTCTGTCGATACACAGGCCTGTCCAATCGTGAGTGAGTCTCAGCAGTCAATCATGATGTTTCATCTACCGGACAGTGTGTATTACTGATGTTATTCTCTAAGTACTAATATCAGTACAATATACATGATATCATTTAGTTAAATAAATTAGCATAAATATCATGGCTTTGTCTCTGTGTCAGTAGAACATGCCACCTACGTCACAACGTTGCTTGATGTAACATCCTAACATTTCTGTGTATACATAAATGGATTATTATGTTAGCACAGGTGTTGGTGTAATCGGATATAGTCCCCAATATTGTCAGTATAAAAATCATTTTCCAAACCAGAGTGAAAATGAGGATTTTCTCCTCTGTTACATTCAGTAGTTCAATGGTGAACTGGAGATCTACTAGGTGACCACAAAATGGATTCTGGGATAGCTAATGTACACAAACGTTGTCTTGTTGCGTAAGTAGGATCATTATGCATTCTGTATTTAGGACTGGATGGTTCAAGGTATGAGGTAACATACAAACCCCACAATCTGCGTTCCACTGCTAATACACTGGTTAGTTTGTGGTTGTGCCATGATGATAGCATTTGCGGTGCATAGCTTGAGTCTGACACAAGACATTTTTGGTCTGTTATTAGTAAGGGTTTGGTGGTGCTACTGTATGTTTTTTTTAATTTCAACAGTTCTAAATACCTTTCAAAATCATGGTGAGCATAATAATGTGATGATGTTATGCATCTGTCTGCCTCTTTATTTTCCCTTTCATGACCTTTATACTTGTCGGTTCATTATTCCCTTCTCAATCAAGCAACCCCATGCTAGTTACCTTATGCATTTCATAAAATCAGCTCTGTACAGCTCAGCTTCAGTTCATTACAATTCTGATTTTATTTGTTCCACATAAACACATATTCACAAAAAAAAACAAAGGTGACCCCTTTGAGAATGTTCACCCAGTCTGTCTGAGTTGAATGAGTGTGTGAGAGAGTATTTCTGCCTCCTGGGTCAGAGTGGACCTCCTTCTTCTTCTACAGTCCCCTCCTACTTCCCCAAGATATAGGCAGCGCTTTAACTTAGACTGAGAGTCAATCAGAGTGGGATCTTTAACTGTGCCTGCCACTGGGTCTCTTTGCCTCAGCCCACCACATACACATTCACAGCAGTTCACACTCACACACACGCACCCGCACCCGCACCCACACCCACACACACACACACACACACACAGACACACACACACATACACACATGCACACTTGCACCGACAAACATATGGAGTACTACTGCTTCATCCTGCTCTGGATCTGCAGCCAGCAGTTAGGTGAGTGAAAGGTGTTTATGTATGTGTGTTAATGTTAAAGTGACAGTGTGTATGTGTGTTTGGCTTTACTTTGATTGTGTTGTGCTGACTTATGAATCTGACCTTCTTTCTTTCTTTGGAAAGTATCATAAAGTCATAATAACTGTTAATTATACTTTGACCGGTTCCAGCAGATACAGGAAACGTTGACTCTGTTGCTTTTAAAGGATTGACATAAATAGCTAGAGGGAAAAAGTTTTAAAAAGAAGTGACACTGAATAACTTTTTATTTGAAAGTTGAAGGATGTGTTGTCACCCTCAGCTCTACGGAGGTGCTGTCCCTCACATGTTCTCTGAAACTTTCTATGAAAGTTGATACTACTAACTATCTGTTCACCCACAAGTTTCCAGTGACTGGAGAGTAATTGGTGCTGAGCCAGAACTGTGTTCAATTACCAGTGAAATCACTATAGCAGCAACACATTTTGTCTGCAGGAAAGAAAGTGCGAAAGAGACAAAATTCTACATCAAGTGTTCACTGCATGTGTGAATAAAACCAATCAAACCTGATGCATTTCCCACATTGAATATACAGTAAAAAGTTCAGTAGCTGGTGTCGTGCCGCATTCAATTCTCTATATGGTTTGGTTTTGAGCTGTGAAGCTGTTAACTGTAACCACATTGTTCAAATGCACTACAGTGAGACAACCTTTCCATAATATGGATATTGTCATTATGGCTGCATATGAACATTTTGTTTTCCAAATTTTCTCTAAAGCATTATTCACTCCTGTTCTGTTAAGCTGCATCATCCCGAGGTAATACTGAAGGATTTGAGGGGTAATAAGGCTGCAATTGTTTTTAGATGTAGTAGTTCATTAATCTTGAATTTGGTTTGGTAAATAAAAGGCATGGGGGAGAGGAAATCTGTAATGTAAATATTTGGTTTGGTTTTGGAATTTGTTGGAACTCACTTTTGGACTGATGCCACAGTGAGGGAGACACTGACCTTGTAGCTGGAGTCTGCGGAGAGAAGATTTGATTCTGGCTGTGGTGGGAGATGTTTTGGCAGGCACACAAGAGGGAGGTTGTATTTAAGTCTGTTGTTTGAGTGAAATCCTGGGACTTCTGGACCAATGATCCCATTTCCTGATAAGTGTGAGTATAACCATGTCCTATAGCTCATCTATATGAGGTGGAAACAGCTGGAGAGCATCTCCTCAGATAATACCTTTCGACATGTAAGTTTAACCTAATATTCGTATATATTCAATATTACACTATCCTTTTTTCATCCATTAATCAGACATTTCCTCATAAGCACTTTCAGTTTCATTAGTAGATTAAAAGGATTTTACCTATCTGAACTTATAATTTCATCCTTCTCAGCGACACTAAACATAGGTACTCAATACAGGGCTGATAAAATAACCCTAACCCTAACTCTCACATGAAGTGGCCATTATTGGAGTCCCCCTGAAATACAAAACCTGTGGTTCATTAGGGAAAATGTTATAGTATGCCAGAAAGTGACAAGATTGATTAGACAATAATACTTTATAAAGTGTTGTGATAATTTATAAAGGGCCCAATACATTATTTTCCAATGAGTAAGGTTCAAATGCCTTGTCACACTTACATCATGGCCGCTTCCCGGTGGAAAGAGTTTTGGTTTCATCCTCCACTTATAGCATTTATTGTTTTCCAAACCCATTCCTATCTGTTTCACCACTGAGTTAGTTGATACCATAGCACAAAGCTTAATGAAGAGAACCATAGTATTTCTGTCTGCCATATTGTTGCTCACTGTGCATAATATTTATCTTTATACTTCTAGCTGCATTTGCCATTTTTCCCCACTAGGGGACAGATAAACTCCAAAACAAAACGGCAGACACTCTTTCCTGTCATAATATCATCTTCTGCTTTTGTTATGGCTAATATGTAGCAACATTAGCATTAATTAAAGTGATCATTAAAAGATTCCAATATTACTCTGCCTATAGATCTGTTTTGCTTACTTGCGTTGTGCTGGTCATGTTGTGAATGTATGTATATGGTGAAGGTTTGGTTGGGTTTTGGCACAAGAACAGCATGGTTAGGAATATCAGGTAGTGTTTTGCATTCCTAGTTAAATGCCCAGTTAGTTTAACAGAGACATCTGGGTTTTGGTTTCATGGGTAATCATTTTAACAAGAAACCAAAGTTGAAATCTTGATAAATTACACTTTAAAATGAGGATTTTAGTTTGATGAGAGTCTGAATCTGAATTTCTTATTCCTTTTTTAATGATTGCAGATGTTTGTGCTGTGTCAGGTGTCTTTCTTTTCCACATAAGTAGGGAACAGTATCAAGGTCCATTCATTACACATGCTCGACCAATTTAGAATCAGCTGTCAATCTTGATGTTTCACTCCATTTGTTTTACCTCAAATAAGTAATTGAAAGCAAACGTACTGGAAAAATAACACTTGAACAAACATCAGTGGGACAAGAACTAAAATTACAGGAACCATCTTTGAGCAAAATTTATTTGACATGTACTTTGACTTTTAGTTTGCTTCCTGTCCCATCGAATAACATAGAGCAGGTGGGATTTATGACCTACGCTGCAGCCAGCCACCAGGAGGCTTCACTTTTGGGAAGCATCCATCTTTATATACAGTCAATTGTCAGCATTTACTGACATTTAATATGGTAGCAATAGGTATCCAAGTTGTAGTTATAGTTAAAATGTCTCATTATTAAAAAAAAAAGTATTTTTTGAAATAATGTGAGAATGTTGGGAAAATATTTGCTCATTAATCAAGAGAAATTTGGTTTGACAGCATTTATATTTGTTGGCTGTTAAAAGTTTCAGTATCGCAGTTAATATTTCATTGGTCAAAAGAAATGAATCCTCCCCCTTTAAAAAAATCCACATCATGAAATAACAAACTCACCACTCACTAACTCTGCAAAGGTCTTGACACTGTCATGTAGTTGTTTGTGATAGCTGGTGGTTTACATCCTCCATTAAGCTGCCACAGAGATGTGGTTTCATTCCCTGGAGGTGCTTTTGTTGATTGTTAAGCAGTGCCCAGTTGGCTTTTGTGTATTGGGAACATCTGGTTTTAGATACCCTGTGCTTCTCTGAGTATTTGCACTGGCGTGGGGTAACACTGATATAATGTGCCAAAATTTTTGAAAGTATATTGCCCACTGTGAAGGATCTTTCCAGAGAAAACCGCTAAAATGGAAAGTCAGAATAGATCAATGGACAGTACATTGTGTTGCCATCGAGGTTTACTTCACGTGGGGACTCTGTTATCATATTTGTTAAAAAGTTGCGCCACTGGCCGTGTAACATCAACCAGATGCCATCATACTGCAACGTCTACAGAATCACATACCAGAACTGAAAATGAACAGACTAAAAAGCAGTAAAGAAGTGTGTTTTTCATAAATCCAAACCGTCTCACTCTTATAAAATTACTTCATTATGCATTTCTGAGATGAGGACGTCTCCAAGCCAGCAGTTTGCACAATGCACCCCCACGGCTGCTCTATGTCAGTGTGTCTGTGGTGGAGCTCCTGCAGCTTGATGTTGATCCAAAGGCAGCAGCGGGCCTAATGTGGGTCACACCGGCAGCCACCGGCCTGAGGTTTATTTATCTGGGCATGGAAGCCGGTACACAGGAAACTCAGTAGGAATCCAACATTGCCTCAGAAGCTGCTGATATTACTGGGAATATTAAATTGCTCTGCTACATTAGTAGAAATGGAAACTGGATCACCTCCATTCTCATGCTTTTCACCCTGACACTTTCCCCTGTGCCCGTCTTAGCTTTCGCTCATTTCTTGGTCAGGCTTCAGCTTTTCTGTGATCGCATCTTGGGAAATTTATTTTCCGCGCTTAGAAGTCATCCTAGCATTAAATCAGCTTCTGAACCGGAATATTTACAAGCTCCAGTTGAAAAGCAATGGATGCCAGAAAGATACAGCTCACTGCCCTCCATTTGTAAAATAGTCACCTACTGGTTTCTTATTTATTTGTTGTACACCTATCTGTTCCCAACCATCTATTTTCAGCCAACGCTTTAATGTTTCTAGACAAACAGAAACTTTTGGAGGAAGTTTGGTGGCAAGATGAAAGACCAGCTGAACATGTGATCCATTCATACTACAGGAAATGAGCAAAGTGGAGCATGTGTCAATATTTACATGAAATCTCTGCATGGCAGAGATGGCTTTTTAGTTTAATGGAGGTTTTCATGAAACAGAACAAATGGTCTGTGGTTGTGGCAATCAAGGTGTGATATACTCCTGGACACTTGACAGTCAACGATGAATGAATTCACTCTGTGGTCACTTCACTCACATAATGTCCTGTGGTAAAATTGTGGCACAATTGTTTTGATGGTGCCTGCAGCCGGAAAACTCTCTGTTTCAGTCCAATGTCCATGGATACTTGCAAAAGAACAGCAGGAGAAGTTATATGGTTTACTGTTTGTTGACACAATCTGTTAACTTTCCTAAATAGTCACTATCTGAGGAATGTTGATGATGTTGCATTCTTGTTAAATGACTGTTTTCTGAGGGCGTACAGCTGCTCAAAATGTATCTGCAAATCAAACACAAACAACTGCACACCCAAACAAATTCTTCTTATCTTCTATGCAACAGAATGATTCTAAGTTGCAGCTCTTCGAACCGTGACTGAAATGTAACATGGGATATGTTCATAATATAGAATTAAATTAAACACATTTTACCTTTTCTTGACAGTTTCCATACACATCGGTGATTTCATAACTGGGGCTGGGTATCGATTTCAATCCAAATTCACAAGGCGTCGATCAGATTTCTGATATAATTCGATATCAATTCAATTTAGGATATTTAATTGTACAATGCCAAGTCTGCTTGGATATGAAAGAGATTCTCAGAGAACTAAAACATGTATTGAGTTATTTATCGATGATGTCAGATCATAAATCTGGATCGTTCGGGTCACCTAAACACTGATGTACTGGTTGTGTGCATCACTTATTGTGTGTGTTGCATGCACACAAAATGTTGGACTTTTTTTCAATGTGTTTAAATACGTGCCTCATAAACTCTGGAGCGAATCAAACAAACACAAAGTAAACTTAAGTTCTGTTCGGGTCCTAATAACTTGAGATAAGTGCTGGTGTTTATTGTTAAAGTGTAAAGTGAGAAGTGTGGCGGTAGGACACCCACACAGGATAAACTGACATGGCATAAACCAACCTCTGCCCTGATCCTGAATACACTGCGCTAATCGTTTTACATTTGTGGCCCGTCATGGAAACCCTGTATCAAACAGTTTTTGATGCCACTGTTCAACATTTACCAGCTCGTTCACAGACTCTCCTCTGCCTGTGTGTGTATGTGTGTGTGTGTGAGTGTAAACTCCACTAAGGAGATGAGATGAGGAAGCTACAAGACTTGATCAAATACACGTAGACACACCAGCTAAATTTTAGGCGCACTGGTGCAACCAAGGAACTTTTTTGTTGTACTTCACAGATTTTGGGTTGCGTGTGGTGCAGTGGCAGTTTTTAAGTGCGATAACCTGCACAAAACTTCACTCCTCTCATCAAGACAACCTGGACTTTGATTTGAACTCATCTGTGCTTTGTTGTGAGTTAAATTGAATTAGATGTTTTCTAACTTTGTCCAGCATTCATTCACCTTGTGGTGAGCATTTAACTGTTATTCCCCTTCCAGTGGAAAAAAAGGCTCACTTGGATTGACATGACCCCGAAGCCTAACAGATGGGGAGTGAGCTGTGAGCGACTTTAAGCGTGAGGGAATGAATATGTCCAACAGTGGGGGGTCTTGTGGTGGTTAAAAGCAGAGGCCCCTGTGCTCTGAGTTCAGCTGTGCAGCTCAAACTGTGAGAAAACACTTTTTTACTCAATAGTCTCCAACTTTTACAAGACAACCCACAATGTCTCATTGAACATAAGATATACTTCACTTTCCTTCACACATTCTTTTCTTCAAACATCTTTCCCCAATCTGAGTTGCTATATTCAGGGATTTAAAGGATCATTGAGCTCTAGTGGTAAGATCAACACGATCACTGACCTTACAGTAGCTGAAACATCAATGACGACGATCAACCCACACTTACTGTTAGTCTGGAAACTGGTGAAAACGGAGGATCAGCAGGAGATTAAGTAGAAGACAGATGAACGGAGAGAGATGGATGGAGAAGAGGAGAGTGGTAGACGATTACATATTTTCCCTCTTCTCCTCTGCCAAAAAGTAAATCCTATCACCTCCATGTCCTCTCACAGTCATCATGTTTTCATGGAAATTTAAAGCCAAATTATGCTGTCACTATTAGTAAGCCAAAATGGGGGGACTTGGTGACATACAAAATCTGACAAATACCTTCTCTGACTGGATCTTAATTGAAAGCAGGCATTCACTGCTGCTAAGATATAAAGTTAAATACACAACCAGGAGAACAGATGTTTTGATCAGGTCCGATATTAGCTTTCACTTTGTACCCTTTGTCTACAGGTCAAGTTAAACTTCACCAGCTCTCAATTCCAACAACACAGAACTCACTGCTGAGTCTCCTTACTGATCTTATTATTGAAGTGGCAAAATAATAGCCTCTGATATTGGCGGCTTTTACACATACCTTGTTTGGTCCAGACCTCTGAACTATTCAGTTTAGTCAGAACCAAAACAACATTTGTGAAATGTTCTTTTGACAATGATCCGGATCAACAGACCAGAAATTAGCTTGACCAAGAGAGGTGGTCTTGGTTTGGATCAAACTGAGCCATGGTTTGGTTTGTTTTTTTTGATAGTTCAGACTTTTGGACCAATTGTTGGAAATTGAGACAGCATTAAACAGTAGAAGAGGAAGACGCAGAAGCAGCTTGCTGGATAACTCAATCTAAAGTTTAATAGAGACATGAACCTACAGTAAATTGGTGTGTGTCTTGGTCCAAACTTTCAGGCAAGTTGATATAATAAAGGTTTTTTTGTAATTTCTACAAATGGAAAGAACTTCCTGCAGCTCCTCCAGCTCCCTCACCTTTACAGAGTAAAGAACACATCTGTCATCTGTTTTGAAGGCTTCTTGCATGTGTATGTTGTGATGAGATATGCCAGATTATTCATAGTTTCATACAATGCTGCTTAACCAAAACTCTGGCTCTGCAAATTTCCGATGGAAGAATATCAGTCAAATGTGACAACAGCACAGCTGTTCTGCTGAAACAATTAATTTTTGTTTCCTTTGTGGGAAGTCAGTGTTTAAACTGCCGCAGGGGGACAAACAGACACGAGACACGGTTGAGATATGTTTAGGGTTGAGTAATGATGACTTGCTGCTATTTGTTGCACTCTGGCCAAATGCTTATGTTTAATCAGTGTTAATGTAATCTGTGTTTCTTTTTGTACAAACATCCATAAAACAAGCTCAGATAATCTATACTAATGCTGTAGAACTACGGAACCTGGCATTAGCGGTAAAATGTAAAGCTCTTCTTTCAGTGCTGATGGAAACTTGTCTTTTCTTTCTTCAAGGATTCCATGACTGCTTCAATATTGACACAAAGAAACACAGGATAATTAAAGGCCCTAAACATGCCCAGTTTGGATACACTGTGCAGCAACATGTGGGTGCTGGAGGTGAAAAGTGGTAAGAGACTCCTATGATTTACACATTGCCGCTTTGCTTAATATTGTAGCTTAATAATGATTTGCACCTGAATTTATTGACTTCTTCCTTTGCCCATGTCCAGTTCTTCCACCAAGTTGTTGTAGTTGTGTAATTCTGCTGACAGAGAAATGGCAACAAAAACTTCTTGGCAGAAGTAAAAATGAAAAAATGAGTGATGAAATCTTAAATCCTAATCCTAAAGCAGCCAAGCACAGAGTAACATTGTTTGAAAAGTTTGTTGCAGGAGATCCCCCAAATGGGTTGCTCATTGTCCCAACAATGCATCGGATGGTGCATCACAGTTTGTTTCAATACTTCTTTGTGCAGACAGCATGAACTTTCAAGGCTTAATTCACTTCCATTGCAGCTGTAAATCTGTCAGTTATTTCCTGATAGATGTCTGGTTTCTATACAATTTAATAATTGTAATCAAATTTGAAATTATTCCGCTCTTTAAAGTCAATTAATTGAGTAGTTTTGAAAATCACTCACTATTAGCAATCTCCCCATCCATCATGGATCAAATATATTCAGTATTTATTTCTGGGATTGCAAACTATTCCTACAGCTTCAAGTTGAGTTCATTGTGCATCTGCCCTAGTGCCAATTATGTGACAGCCTCTAATAGACCTTTCCAGCAACTGGAAAAACTGCTGTTTTGATAGAATTCCAGCTTCCAACTCCACAAGTACTTGAATTGGAGTGTCAACTTTTATCATGTGTACTTTATGACCTTAAACATCTGTATGTCTTATTGTGATGTATATTTTTTTGAGTTTCTGTAAACCTGCCAGAGTTTATGTCAGTGAGCAAGTACATTATGACTGTAAAACACATGCTGACAAGGTGTAGTGCTGAAAGACTGACTTGGCTGCGAGACAATAGGATGTCTCCTTTTATCTCTGGAAAGATAGTGATCTATTGTGCCTCTCCTGTGATGTGCAAAGTTTCCTCCCATAATTTGTGCTTGCAGAAAAAATTGTAGTCCTGAGCAGGATACCTCACATTCATCATCTTACCTCATAGCACAAGCGGACTCCTGACGCACACTAATATTACGCCAACTGGCACAAAGCTGTGGCCAAAATTAGTTTCTGGCATCCCCAATATGTCTGGTTGCGAGAACTGTTCTATGACCATGCAGAGTTCCAGCAATGCTGCTGTGCTGTGCTGTGCATGTGAATGTGTTTAAATCATAAGTTTTGTCTATATATGTTTTAATGTGACATGCAGACCTGCTTCATTGCATATATTTTAGCTTTGGCTGTTTCTTTAAATGTTTAAAACAACTTTTATTTACAAATTCCTGGCAAATGGCTTCCTGTAGTTGTGTAAATAATGATTGTATCCTCTGAGTGGCTTCATTTAAGGGTGGAGTCGATGCAAAATCGACGCTATCACATCCCGAGTCCTTCCAACACTCAACTTTGTTTGATCAGAGTTTTACCTATTCATACCGTAAACTGAATTTAAAGTTAGAGGACATAACTGATCCCCAAAAGTGAAGCCAAAGCATCTATATCACCACCTGTTGGCTGGCTGCAATATAGGTCATATACTCTGCCTCCTTCATGTTAGCGGATACAACGTGGGCCAAACTAAAATACATTTTTCTCAAAGATTGTTTCTGTCAGTTTAGGTACTTGTTATCACACTGCTGTATGTTCCAGTGCTAACTTTTCTGATAAGCTTGGTATTTATTTATTATTTGATGCTATAATAATTGGTGAAACGTCATGAGCTGAGACTGGCTCACGATTGGTCGAGGGACTCCAAAGAAGCAAGGTGGCTGCATTCGTATCTAGGATATTTTGGCCTGATTTTTGGATAGTGGGAGAAAGTGGAGACACGTTGTCCATCTTTATATTACAGTCTATGCTCCATACACACACTTACAAGCCATATTCAGACAGACAAATGAAGTGCGTGAGCACTGATTGATTTGGATCATTGTGTGAAGTCAAGATCAATATTTACATCTACACAATAAAGTGTCATCTGTAATTATGTCAATCTGCACTTTGTAACATGAACGCCACCACATGGTGACTGGTAAGAAAAAATATTCCTGGTGGTGCATCTCTCTCCTCTGTTCCCTGAACACCTGTTCAACAACATACAGCTTGGGTTGAGAGGATAAGTTTTATTTAAAGAAGTGCATAACCCTTTATGCCATTACATGCTGAATACAGCTAACAGAAAAAATAAGGACAATCCAACAAAGGTTTTACATCAAGTGCTGTAGGGTTAACATAAGGACACCTACGTATATGCGGTAAATAACATTCTGTGCTTAGTGTCCCATGCTGATTATTTTTACTGTTCCATTGGCAAGTTATCCATCACCTTGGAGCAAGATATGACGTCTGGTGTGTATGTGGAAGAGAGGGAGTATTGTATTCATATAAAGATGCTTTGGAATATTTAGCTTGGCACTGAAATAACTATATCCTGCTCGAAATCCCAGATCACAATGTGTGTTAGTAAACTCAAAGTTAAAAAAGCTAGAAAAACTCTGTGTGTATCTTGATGCGTTCTGGACGTCAAATCTTTGTGAGGCCCAGTTTGAGCCTTTAACCATGAGAGTGACACATGTTTGGAAAGTGTAATTTCTTCACAGGGTGATTTTAGGGTTAAAGCCTCTGCACACCTATAGTTTGATTATAGGTCAGCTCTTCTGTTTATTTCATAGCACCTGTTTGGTTGGGGTGACTTGTTGACGTGTAATCAGTCTTATTGGCACTCAGGGTTTGGTGACATCATGCATTCCCTCCATAGTACCACCATAGACTAGCTCTAATCATCCAGAGTCATTAAAAACAGCTGTGTGGGTGTCTAGAAGCTTTGAGACATTTAGGTTTTAGGCTCTGATGGTTAAAGGCAAAAACCAACAGTCTGTGCCAAAGATGTTGAAAAACTATTAAAGCAACCACACTGGTAGAGTCAGTGATGTTTCGTCATTATAATGAACACAGGAACTGTAGTTAATGAATGAGGCGATCGAAGAACCACCATCCTGCTGTCTTAAAAACTCTACAGCTGAAACTAATCCACTATAAATGATGGTGATTTAGTTGAATTTAACGTAAACAATAAAGGCACAGTAAATGCAGGTTGTAAAGATTTGTATGAAAATGTAAATATTTGTGACCGGTTGTTAAAGATTTGGTTTTTTAATAGGAACCACTCACAGGTAATAACCATTACTATCCATTGAGGTATAGGTTAATGGCTAGGGAATGCAAATGCATTTTCTTTGTGAACAAGAAGGGACAACGACATACATGAAGTTTCAAACTGGCAAAAGCTGCCAACACACAGAAGTCGAAGTTTTCCTCTGCCACTGGTCACACATGGACACTGGACATTTAAAATCCAGATTCTTTACCATTCCGAGCAACTGTCGGCTCACCACTACTTGAACTGAAAAGGTCTGATGAGGCTGACATGTGTGGAATAAAGGTCACTAGAGACACTGCCTTAACTGAGGTAAATGCCTGAGAACGAGGTGAAAAGATTTGCAGTGGAAGAATAGTGGAGCTCAGGCCATGCATACAGCAAACCACCAAATGGAGCTATAGGGACCAGGGTTTTGGCTTCTTTATTAGGTGTTCAAATGTCTTCTGTAAAGTTACATTTTTCATAAGCAATAGAAGTTCTGTTTCTATTTTGGGGCAATACAATATACCGCCTAGCCAAACCTTGTGGATCCAACACTACTGAGTCTCCCACGCTTTACACTTGGTGATTACTCGTCTGTCTGCTCAGTAGACAACTTACTCACCCAGCTGATTTAAGGTCTCTAAAGTCAGTGCAGCAGGATGCTTTGGTCTGGGTATGTGGACACACAGCTGCATTCGCATAATCAAGCAAGACTGTTTATTTGTGTACGTCTGTGGGAGTGTGCATAGTCAGACAGTTCACAGCAGGAAGAAGGAATGTCTCAGCATCTGAGGATACATGGGAAAAACGCAGCATTATCAATTTGATTTTATTTCTTTATTTTCTGACTAAGTCAATCATACTGTTGTTCAGGATATTGTTACTTTCACAAGTGTTATCTTATTTAAAGAATGAGAACATTTATTTGACAGTTGTAGAGGAAATTATAAATCATAGCATTTAATTAAAGGGCCCTGCTTTCTGCATTCAAACTGCATGGTCACTACTTCTGAAAAACATGTGTGTAGTAAAATCAGCTCTCTAAAATCAATTGAAGTAGAAGAATGAATTATACAGAACACAGACACACTTTATTTGTTATTTTCCATCACTACCAGATCAGTGAGTCTTTGTTGTGGAGTTGTGTCTGGGATGACAGTAACGTTAATTCATTACTTTACATGTTTCCCTCAAACTTAATGTGCTGATAGAGCAAATATTTCTGCACATGAGGACAGAATCTGGTCTTTTCTTTTTCGAGTCAATGAAAAATCCAACTTTGAAGTTACAGACAGCAACTCTGCAGCAAGACATGTGCTTGCTAAGTGTCAGCACTTCAGGGGGGCTTTCTCACTGATTGTGTGGGTTAGTGTGTTTATCTGATGGCCTGAGTAATTGTGTTCACTCGATTCAGAAATGTGAATTCACTTATACACAGAGATAAATAGATGGGGGAAGGCAAGAGACACAAAGGAAAGTAGGAAAAACACCACAAGCCCAATAGAAAACTGGAACACACTTTTTTAATTCTACTATAAACTGAAGAAAATAGTCTTTGTTGCCACTGACCATTCATGTTTTTACTTTCTAACCTCCACTTTTTCTTCAGGCCAAGAGGTTTCTCCTCAATTGAGCTTTCAAGAGTATTTAAATTTCTACCAACATTGCCTGTGAGAATCTGTGCCTAACTCCAGCACTGTCAATTTTTCCAGATTTGTCTGATTTCTCAAAACCCTCGGCTCTGTTTGGATAGGAACAGGATCACAGATGGAAAGTGACTCTGTATTAAAAAAGAAAAAAACCTTTTTATGACCCGATCTTTATGTAAGGCAGGCACGCAGTGAAAAGGATTTCTATTCGGAAAAATAGTGAAGGAAAATAGTATTTGCTGATTTTAGTAGGACAAGAGCTTTCATATATCTGGAATATTAAAACAGTGTGTAAAAGAAAACTTGCCTGATTCTTAAGATTGGTTTCCCCTTAGCACATTTTTTTTCATATCTAAATTTGAGTAAGTAAAACAAAAATATTTTGTTACTTTGATTTCTAGATGATGATATGTCTGTTGACAGTTTCTGTCTGTGGCGGCTGATGGGGCTGTCAAGCTAAGGAAAGGTCACTGTGTCAAGAATGTATCATTTCCTCACGTGTCCACGCAGCGATGAGGTGCTCTAAACACTCTGCCAGAGCAAAGCAGACTCTATGGGGAGCTGAGAGGAGGCCACATCACTTCCAATTGGCAAATAGCTTGGGCCTTTCAACTTGATGGGATACACGGACCTGCATACTACTCCCACTTTCTATTTCCACTGTTTATTTTTCTACAGTTCAATCAGGTCTTCTCAGTGGAGACCTGACCTTTGCTCTTTACCTTAGTTATAAGTTGCCCGCGACAAAGAACTACTGGGATTCTGTGAAATCTTTCACCACTGGCGTTAAATAGTGTTCCTTTTATTTCGCCTGTTTGCAGAGCTACAAAGAAAAGTGTTTTTTTACGCCTTCTGAGATTGGAAGGAAAACAGAACTCGATCTATCTATTTTAGTTGAGAAACAGCAGTCATGTTATTGTAATGTCTATACAAGTATTCAAGATACAAAGAGATGCTTGTTATGGGGCTGAGAAAAATTTAAAACTAAATTACTGAATAAGAAAGGGATCAATAGTCTAATCAAGCCTGCAGCTCTGTGAGGCTGTATGTAGGTGCAGTGATGCTTGAACTCAATGCTAAACTCAACATGCTAACACACACAATGGCAATGTCAAGGGGATTAAGGTTTAGTTGCGCTAACTTTAGGTTTGATGGTTACCATCTTAGTTTGAGATGTTGGCATGCTAACATTTGGCATAAATGGCACCAAACGTAATGTAAAGCTGAGGACTGTGAGAATGAAACCAAACTATTGGACAAATTAAAATGTTGACCTGATGATGGCACTACAGATGGAAAGGTAAGGGATCATCAAAGTTATGATAATCTACACTGAGCGCAAGTTGAATGTTTTATCTAAGTACATTCATTTGGGGAGAAGTGAGGGAATAAAGTCAGCAGGATTCATCCTGTGGGGACCAGTACTGTTTTTTTAATCCAATTTAATGATTGTGACGGAACAACTAACTGCCATAGCTTTAAAAATAAATAAAGAGAGCTTGATATTCCAGCTGAGAACAATCAAAATGTTTGTGGGTCAATGAGTGCTTGTAATTTCCTCTTCTAATAAACCTCTGACACAATACTTTCAAGTGAAACAGGCACATTAATTAATATTTTTGGAAAATAACTATGTGACCATACAATTGCCTTTATTTTTGTGGCAGCATGAGTAACAAAATAATTCCCTGTTAATTCAGACGAATGGAATGTGATGAGCAAGCGCAACATTGGAGTAGCACATTTGTGTTTGGGACAAGGATGTGGTTTTATAGCGTATACATCTCCTTCCAAATTTGAAAAACATTACAACATTAATGAGAGCCTGGGCTTGGGGATGGCGCTTCCTCAAACCCCAAAATCCTCGATGCTGGTAACAAATGGTAAAAAATAGTCCATGTATTGATTTTGGGTCAAGTTATTTCTTTCAGTGTCATTACAATTCTTCCACTGATGCATTGAGGCTTGCATTCAACCCAAATTAGCTCTGGAACATGATCTTTTAAACAGCTTCTGGTGAAATTCAGGAGGTACCGAGGCAGGAGTCCAAGTCAAAGGCAACAATGGTCCCTTTTCATCAAGGTATCCTGACCTGAACTCCTGCCGCAGTGTCCTCATGTCAACGGATTGCAGTAACTGAAGTAATAATCATGATATTAATAGCTATGGAACTGCTCTGTACTCTGCTGGAGCAACTGCGGTGAAAATGACTTCCAGTGTCTGTGAGACTTTAAGAGTTGGCTTCAGGAGCAATAACACCGAAGCTTACTTCCATATGAGTCGCTCTTTGATGTGACGTGATGGATTGTTTGAACAACATTTCCTCTTGACCTCAATTGCTGCTGTAAAATCTCGTCATTGCTGGTATGATTCTGTGAACGTGTCCTGAAAATACCTTCCATTATATGTCCAGCTGAGCTAAAGGAAATTCACAAATAAAGATGGTAGGTCTCATCACAACTAGAAAGACTGAAAGTTAATTCTCGACCTTAGCTGCAAAGTGTCAACTGTCAACTCTTATCTAATGTTGTTGTGCCATAGTAAATTAGATGAGAATGACACTGTCTTTGTATCTGAGCCTACTTAATACATTGCAATCCCTGGATCACCCTGGATTTACTCTGAAATCATAGTGCATATCCTGTTGTGTCATGCTAACCTTTTAGGAATGATCATCAGACTTTTCCAGCTAGATATTTAAAAAAGTAATTGTTTAGGACTTTGGAGCAGTTAAGAAACTCCAGGGACCTTAAGTCTGAAGTAAAACTCCTCAATTTAAAGATCTGTCTCTCTTTATTTGTAAGTCCCTGACCCTAGAAGGCCACGCAGGAGGTTGGCTGTGATCTGCTTTTTCAATAAAGTGGTGTCGAGTGTCTTTCCTTTGGGGCACAACTGACCTGGGAGTTGTTCCTTTGCTGCCTGCCTTCCCTGGGATTTTGACTTGGACACCACTGATGTTTAAATTCCTAGTTGACCTGTTGTATTTACTGAAGCTTTGCCAAATATGTGATATCTTGAGGACAGCCAAACACAAGCCATTGAATTCTTGGATTATAAACTTTCATCAAATAAAATATAAAAAAACAACTTTCAGACTTTATCAACTTGGGATCCCTTACTTGAATATAACTAAAGAGAAAAAGAACACGTTATCTGCTGAGATACTGTATAACTGTTAAAGGGACAGTGTGTAGAATTTTGTGACATCAAGCGTTGAAATTGCTTGTTGCAGTTGAACACCCCTCACCTCACCCTCCCCTTCCAAACATAAAAAAGAACCTGTGGTAGCTTCAGTTGTCATAAAAACTCAAACAATGTTTAGTTTGTCCAGTCTGGACTAATGTAAAAAACATGGCGGCGTCCGTAGAGAGGGTCCCCTCAATGTAAATATAAAGTATTTAAATATAAAGTATTTAAATATAAAGGGCCTTTTCTGGGGTAAAGAAAACTACAATTCATACAATTTAGATGAAATGAACTAGTGAAAACATCATGAGGATTATTCTTCATTAAATTTCTGTCAATAATTCTTAAATCTTACACACTGGACCTTTAACACCTAAGGCAGTTGGACTTAACATCTTGTGATAGTGCAGCATTGAATTGGTGAACAATTTAATCTTAAGACATAAACAGAAATTGGATTTAAATGAATGAACTTAAGGATATTGTCATTTATGAAAACAGCAGCTTTAATCGCCTTTTTGTGTTTCACGTAAATAACTCAAAGATTTCTTATCTCTGTAATAAATTTGAAAAACGATACCCTTTAAGGCCTTTAAGGCCTTTTAGTGACATTTATAAGACCACACTGACCCTGCACAGGAACCCCACTGTTAAATCAAGTGCTCGACTGACTCCACTATGTCATGTGAAAAGAATGTCCAGCATTCAACAGTGATATTGGAGGAAACTTAAATCCCATCGTGGTCTATAATACCTCTTATTAGATTTCAGTTCAGTCATGTTGATTTCTCTCTTTGGTCCCAATGTGAAGATCATTGTAGCTTCTGCCCAGCAACAGTTTTCAGTTTTCTGTATTTTGAATAAGAAGTTCTTGGAGGCAACCTCTGATCTAATGTCAATGTCATAATTAATATGATAGTATGATGACCATACTTTGGTTGGGGCTCTTAAGAAAGTATGGTTTAAGTTTCACCCCATGTCCTCCTGCAGCAGCTGCAGGTTTGGTTTTGAATCGGCTCTTTGCTACATGTTTCCCAACTTTCTACCCATTCACATTTAGCTCTCCTATCGAATAAAGGCTTAATGCCCAAAATTATCTTTAAAATAACATCATTGTACAAATACGAGACTAGCACACAACCTGACCAATCAGCCACAACATTAAAACAGATAAGTGTATGACTATGCAACATTTGATTCCACATTCTGCGAATAAAGCTTAAGAAATAGGGTGGGATCAGATGAGTGGTTGTACTGGTCAGCTACTGGGTGTTGACTGTGTGGAACTGTGAATGACAGTGAAGTCTAGTGCTGCTGGACATGATTAAACATGCTTTGTTATCCTCTCTTGGAAAAATAAAGGTTTAAAATATTCCTGGTTGGCCCATATGTTTTGTCTGGGTTACTGATGTCAACAGTCACAGTCATATTCCCTCAGAGGATTAGCTACCAGGCAAAGACTGACTGCTCTTAAATGGAACAAAGGTAGTTCTCAGTCTGGCTCTATCATCACTATTCAACTGTTTATAGATGATAAATAAACAACTGTGACCTTTTATTAAAGCATACTTTAATACTGACATTAGTTTGAAGTGATTCTTACCCCTGTATTTTATTTTTTTTTGCAGGTTATTAGTGGGCGCCCCGTATGAAATGAATGGCCCTTACCAGACAGGGGATGTTTACAAATGTTCACTGAGCAAAAGAACCAATGGCAACGGTTGCTCCAAGCTCAACTTAGGTAAAGTATCATAAACAACACTAAATCCTTAAGACTGGCAATGATGAATGTGCTTAAAATGTGTTTGCATGTGTGTTTTAGATGTCAGCATGTTTTTTTTCCAATAAACATCATGGTGTGAGTGTGGGGACCATACCTATCATTCCACCTTTTACTATTATTTTTAAATGGTTTATGTATATTTCCACATGTGGGTGATGCCACACATCCCACCGCATGCTTCTTCATATGGGTTGCACATGTGTTGTGCTGCTAAGGTAGGCACATGAAGTTTTGTGAAGTAAACGTTTAGATCTGAGGATGTAGACACTGGTTCGCCTGCCCAGACAGCAATAACAAACCCAAGTCCCAGATGGTGGAACTTACGTTTGGTCTCCGGAGGACTGTGCATGTATTGATGTGTGTATGAGTCTGTGTATCTAAGATCATCTCAGTGAGATTCATTTTCCCTTAAGGAAGGATATCTCTGACCAACGTATCAGAGCGCAAAGACAAGATGAGGCTGGGAATGACGCTCACATCCAACCCCAAAGACAACAGCTTTGTGGTGAGAGCGAGTTTAAAACTTTATCTTGAGATATAACAAAGTAATGGCATGTTGCAGCAGAATCTTAAAGTAATTATGGACACATTTGATGAAATAGCAATGGTCAAATTGGGAAAAGAGGACTATCCCACAAGATTGTCTTTTGATTACATGGTTGTCAAGCAGCAGACCTCCTTCCGGAAGTTTTCTGAGAGCTTAAAGATAATTTTTTGTAATATGCTGGGGTCAGTAAAGTTGCTTGCGTAAATGCTTTCTTTTATGTTTCAGGCCTGTGGGCCACTTTGGTCCTACGAGTGTGGCAGCTCTTACTACAGCACAGGAATATGCTCCAGGGTCAATGCAAGCTTCAAGTTCTCTAGAACGATCGCGCCTGCCTTTCAGAGTAAGATTTAAAGTATCCTTTCTGTATTCCTCACAGCAGAGGATTATTTACTCATTTATGAGCATCTGTTTTCTCCATGTATGATCTCAGCTGCAAGTCTCATCTTTAAAATGTCTTTCAGGATGTGAGACCTATATGGACATAGTTATTGTTCTGGATGGCTCAAACTCCATCTACCCCTGGTATGAAGTGCAGGCTTTTCTCATCAACATCCTTCAGAAGTTTTATATTGGACCAGGTCAAATACAGGTGTGTAAGACAGGAAGTAATACTAAAAGAAGATAAGATATTGTATGTTAGTAATGCTCCTTGTTGGATACAGTCAAATATTGGATCTACTGGATTTATATGTGTTCTTTACTTCAGCTAATTCTGTTTTTAATTTAATTGTGCCTATATGTAGATTGGTAGTATTTAATCATTAATATTGCCAGCTGCAAAAAGACTGAACTCTTATTAATTATAATTAATCACTGTTGTTGTTTCTTGGGCTCAGGTTGGAGTCGTTCAGTATGGTGAGAAAGTCGTTCATGAATTCAAACTCAGCGACTACAAATCAGTTGAGGAAGTGGTGAAAAGAGCACGCAGCATTAACCAGCGGGGCGGTGAGGAGACCAACACAGCACTTGGCATCAACACAGCACGGTACAGTTTCTGCTTTTGTATAAATGCTCTACTTCACTGCTCCTCCATCCTGTAATTCATTTCACTGAACTAATCAAATATGTTCACACAGCTCACAAGCTTTCAAACAAGGAGGTCGACGCGGTGCCAAGAAGGTGATGATCGTGATAACTGACGGAGAGTCGCATGACAGTCCAGATCTCCAGCAAGCCATCGAGGACAGTGAGAAGGATGGAATCACACGTTATGCCATCGCTGTGAGTCTGCTAAACCTATTATTCACCTGGCTTAGATGGCTTACACTTTATTAGTTTTCACTTGGTTTTCTGATGTCAAATAAAATGTTCTTTGCAGTATTAAAAACACTGTAAACATTAATGTGATGACCTCACGGAGTTCAGTGAAAGTGAGTCTCTTAAAAACTGAGTTAAGAACAGAGCCAAACACACTCAGACCTCTCCAAGAGCTCCATCCATAATCTCAGTTGAAGAGCAGTTAAAGGTGCAAATGATATCCTCCAGACCAGATGGTTTTTGGTTTGTGCGTCTGCTGCTACAACTAATGGCAGACTTGTTTCCATCCAGTGGCTCAGCTGGGCAAAGACATCTGAACTGAAGCTCTAAAGTCGATGGTGAAAGTGCTGGCATTTGGTGTAAAAAGTAAAACAATTCTAAAACCTTCTGAGAGAGAGCTAATATTAACCTGTTATCGAGCTGTTAAGATGTGATTTATTCATTATTGGATGACACAAAAGAACTTCATGCAAAATATCACAGTTCATTGTTGTTGTCACAGGTCCTCGGCTATTACAACCGTAGAGGAATAAACCCTGAGGCCTTCCTCAATGAAATCAAGTACATCGCCAGCGACCCAGATGACAAACATTTCTTTAATGTGACAGATGAGTCAGCATTGAAGGACATTGTGGATGCTCTTGGAGAGCGCATCTTCAGCTTGGAAGGTAAGCAAAGATGAGCTTATCGATCAATGAGTTGTTTGACAGAAACCTTATTTACAACCGATATATTAATTTAAAAAGTTATCTATCAAGAAAAAATGACCCAAAAAAATGCTAGTTTCAGCTTCTCTTATGGGATTTCTTCTCTTTTCTGTCTTTGTAAACTGGATTCACTTGGGGTTTGGACTGCTTTGGGATATTTAATGCACGTCTTCTCATATTTTGTGACATTTTAGAGGCTAGATAATAATCAGATTAAATATGAACTGATTATGAAAGTTATTATGTGTTGAAGCCCTAGTGGTCACCCTAAAATTAAGCCTGTTGCAATTAGTGCCTAAGAATATCACTGACATCTCCTTAATATGAAACATACCCTCCATGGGATTTCAATGCCATTCTTCTTAGAATATAATTGTGGTAGGAAGATGAAGTTTCTCAGCTGCCGCAGTGGTTCAGAGCTCTTGAAGAATGATTTGTTTACACAGGAACCAGTAAGAATGGGACAGCGTTTGGCCTCCAGATGTCTCAGGCTGGATTTTCCGCACACAACGTTGAGGTGAGTCTTGACTTTTGCTACCACGTCATCTCATAGCGTCTGTAAAACACCACACATTGTCTCAATTTCTGGTGCATCATCGTCGCTTCCCACAACTTGCCATTTATCACTCTCCAGTCCCCCCTGAGATTCCTGTTGTGTGGCCCCAGAGGTTTAGGTAATCCTGATTTAGGAGCCCCTGACAGTAGAGACGGGTCTTTTTCCACTTCAACCGTGCACTAACGCGAAATGAGAAACCACTTGTTCCCCAGGGAAACATATTAGTGAGAACCTGGGACCAGGTTGAGACAGTCATCCTTCAGAATGGGTTTTTTTCTTTTTCATTTCCTAGAGATATTTGAATGTATCTCAGATCAGACAGATGCTGGTGTGCTGCAGGGCGACACAGCTGGAGGAGGAAGATAAAGCTCATCTCTTCTGTACTTCATACCAATTAATCTATTACCATTCCTCACTTTCTACCTCTTTCCAGTTGTCTGCTAATGCAACTCCTTTCATTTTCCAGTTCCAATTGACAGTGTGATTTATTGAGGGTGAAGCAAATATATCCTATTTATGATGAAAAATAAATAAAGCATAAAGCAGAATGTGCAACCGGGTGGTAGGACTGGTTGGAAATTCAGTCCCCAATGTCAGATTCCAGAGATGCTCGACAACATCAGCCTGAGCGTCAAGAGTAAGATAAGTTCTTGGAAAGAATGTCAGGGCCTTAAAGGAGAAAACAGTCCTAAAAGTCCAGATGGTTTTTCTGAATAAGATATGTGCCAGCTCTGAGGGCTGCTTATGTCATATACGACCCAGAGGTTTGATGCATCTGCATACGAAGCAGTTTTTGTGTATTTTCTTTTTGTGAATGAAATCTTAAAGTTCATTGTTTGCTAAATAAACCTTTTGCTTGTTTGCAAATTTGATTCCTGTATTGACCATAATGCAGAACATACATTAGTTGTTTTTGGAACTAGTATAAAGTGTACAAACCCTCTATACAATTCTTTATATTTATGTATAACCACAACTCTGGGCTCCTCTAGAAAAATACAAATTTGACATACTAACCAAAGCAAGGCACATGTCCATACATGCAGTGACTGCAGCAGAAATAGGTCACTGATTTAAAAGGCTGAACTGTTTTGAGTTTTCATTCATTTGCCATGGAGACCATTCTGACCAAAACATATAACCACACTGGCATAACGCTGCTGTGACGTAGTGCAAGCGTGGTGAGCACACAATTCCGTCTTTCAGGAAGGAAATCACAAGCCTTCGTGCTTTTACTTTAACGCTGGAAAATGTGTCGTTGGCATATTGTGCTTGGCAAGAAAAAAAAACTTAGCTCATTAAGCAGAAGAACCCTATAATTATATTGTCAGTGATAGAGAGTATGGTGAACCCTGGAATACAGAAAATCCTTCCTCTTGTTTCTTCTCGTGTCTGCAACAAATTGCACTGGCTGGTTTGTTTGCTTTGTTAGATATTGTTTAAAAATACAAAGGTTTTTTTTGTGGCTTGATTTTAGATGTTAAGGTAGATTTTTTGTCTGTGGTTTGTAATGTTTTTGACTGCACAAAGACTAAAACTGTGAGTATGTTTGTGAATGAAGTAGATATTATGTGCTGTGGTAGAGAAATCTCTTATTCTTCATGACCTTTTAAAGTACACCCTGACTCATAGTCATTACCAAATGCTGACCAATGTGGTTATTAAGACATCTTATACCGAATTTAAGGGATAAATCTGTCATTTGCTACGGATACCTCTTTACGCTTCAGAGGAAATGTAGAACCAAAGAGAAGAAGTGCAATTTTTCACAGTTTCCATGTGCGTCATGAGTATAATCATTTGGGCAATATCATCAGTGACTTGCCTGTAGCTAGCTATAGTTCATCAACCGTCAAAGACTCCAGGCTTTTCCCAAATGTGCATATACAACAATGACACAGACAATTGATGCGGTGGCCAGTAGTCAGCCTAGTTTACAAACACAGTAGCCTGCTTAGTAAATTGTAAGATTATTGTAAAAAGGCATTATCACAGGCTAAAGGGACAGAATGCTGTTGTACGAGTGGTACCACTTCCTCTTTGGTATCATTATAATTGATGCAAAGGCACACCATTGACTTGAAATATAAAAATGTACTACACCTCTTCTCACCTACAGGATGGGATTCTGGTGGGTGCTGTTGGGGCTTATGATTGGAACGGAGCAGTGCTGAAAGAAACACGTCAGGGGAAGGTGGTCCCTCCCAAGTCATCCTACACACAGGAGTTCCCTGAAGAGCTCAAAAATCATGGTGCCTATTTGGGTAAGTGACAACCAAAACAACTGAATAGGACAGTGTTGTTATTTTATCATTGAGTTACCCCTTGATGATTTGCACGCTAACTCGTCAGCCTTTAGTTTTGGTTTAAATCCTTCTTTGGAGGGATGGATGTATGGTTGCCCTCATAGCAGACCTGCGGTTTAGCACCAACTGCCTAAGCTGCAAACCAAACTCCATCTCTTAAGTGTACCCATTGCTCCGGTGCTTCCCATCATATCCGACCCCATCTCACTCCACCACCGCAGACCTCTGCTTTTACCATCAGTGGTTTGTGTTTGAGCATATCCACCAGGCTGCCAATGGAAGCCATTCTAGACTCAATAGTAATATGAGGTGGAAGCTTAATTTTGGACAGGCAGGGAGAAAGTCAAAGCTGGGAAAAAAGAGGTATGAAGATGAGAAAAGAAGGCGGAAAAGTACACAGGGAGTAAGTGGAATTTTCAGTGGGAAAAGACAAAACAGAAGAAAAAGAAATCTGATAACCAGAGTTGCCACTTCTGCGTAGCTGAATGCAGCTGACTGAGTTTTAACGCCTCAAATTGCAATATTTCACAGCAATCACTGCTATGAAATTCTACCTTAAAGGTCCCGAGAATGATTGTTTGAATTTGATCATTAGACAATCCATAGCCAAAAGAAGTAAGACATAGTATAAAGTAAATAAACACAAGTACTTACATCAGAAGCGATACGCTGCATGGGTTGATTTGTCAAAAGCTTAATCAAAGTGTATCTCAGAGGTTTGTGTTTTATGTAACCAGGTTACACTGTGACGTCTGTGGTGTCAGCCAAAAATGGACGTCTACTCGTAGCTGGAGCTCCACGATTTAACCACACGGGGAAAGTCATCATCTTCACTCTCAAGAACTCAGGCAACCTGACCATCCAGCACTCCCTCAAAGGCCAGCAGGTACTGTAGTGTCCAACACTTACCCTACTTATGATACGATGAAGGTTCGCCAGCTGTAAGCTTTGGAAGAATGCCACAGTCGATAAGGACGTGTTATGAAACATTGTTATAAAACACACATTTTTACTGCCTCTGGTACAGATTAGTTGGTTATCATAGTCTTATGTAGATTATTATGAAGTGATTTCAACATCCTACAAATTAACTTCATGCCATAAAACTTTTTTGACAAAAAAGAAAAAGCGAATGCTGGAGGAGTCTGAGTGATTTTAAGCCTATTAATAATATACTCATGCCATCTGCCACTGTCCATTGATACTCCCTCTGAGCAGCATCAAAAATTGATCTGTTTTAATTCTGTATGGCTTAAATGTATTTGTTAACATTTTAAAATTAAGTTATAGTGAAGACAGTTATAGTACGTTTGTAAGGAAAGAAAGAAAAACATTCAGTAATGCACCTTTTCATATCCTTAAATAATGTGCATAAACCCCTGGATTATAACTGAGTGTGATCAGAGTCAGACACTACTTTTTAGGAATACATCTCCTCTTTCTCTGTATTACTTTTAAGTATGTTAGTACTCAGGATATCAAATGTATTTAACTTTGGAAAGAATTACATTTATTTCAATTCATGAGCATATTAATTTAGACAAAAGGACCAGAGAAAAAATCATGACAGGGAAGTATTTTTCAACGGATAAGGCCACTAACCGTAACCGGCCACTTTGATTTTGAAATTTAAGCTCAATAAAAAGACTGAGCTCCACCACTGCAGTCCAAATGACATAAACATAACACACTGCACTGATGGTGTGAGTTGACATAGCAACAAATTTGCTTTATGTTCATCTGTGTTGACTATTTGATAGATTTGATTTGGTTAATTGGTGTTTTATAGTTTTAACATGTGAACATGTGGGTTTTAATACTGTGCAGCAGATCATCTGTTGGGTTTTAATCCCACAATCACATTTGTCACATCAAGTTGAAAAATGATGGCTGTGTGTCAATGTCCGCTACACTCATACCTGGCAGCTCTTCACAGGCTGCAAGTCTGAATTGATCCTGCAGCAGTTTACATTGTACCCTGTCAGCAACAGCTCATCCAGAGTAGCAGATGTTTTTTTGAAGAGAATGTTTTTTCTTTATGTAATAGCTCTTGAAATACAAGCTTTTTATAGGCAGATGTTTCTAATCTGTAAAACCCATAGATGATGTTCCATCCACTCCAGTGACTAATCCAGTTTATATCTGTAAAGATTTCACAGTTTCAGCATCAACAAAAACCACCAGGACTCTGGCCACTTGATGTGACTCAACACACGCTTCCATTTGTTTATAATATTCATCCTCTCCAGCTCTCTAGCAAATCATCAAAACCAATCAACATTCAAGAATATGTCACAGAAGAAAGTTGTCCTTTAAATTAATGAAATGCAAACTTACATACATGCATCAGTCTAACAACTTACTGAATTGTGTAAAGATAAGAGTGGCATGCATGTGTCTCTTTACAGATTGGTTCCTATTACGGCAGTGAGATTGCACCATTGGACATTGATGGGGATGGCATAACTGACAACCTTTTAGTGGCAGCCCCGATGTTCTTCAGTGGCGGCATGGAGAAGGGAAAAGTCTACATCTACAGAGTGACAGAGCTGGTAGGTAGAAACAAATACACAGAGGCTGGCCACATACAATCAACTCCGGACCAAGTTACCCCACCTCACAGAACTGGGTCAGCACCTGTTTAAACTCCAGAATCACACAGTAATTTCTCACACACCTCACCAGGAGTATCCGGTAACACACACCAAACCAGACTCTTTTGCATTCCAGCTCCACTTTTAACAGAATGCCATGCTGCAGGCAGACATTTGGAAAACCTTGCCATGCCAGTGTGCAGACTTTATTAGATGTATATAATGAACTCAACAGGAAAGTATTCGGGGCTTTTTAAAACCATTTCCAGCGAAGCGTTTGGAGGCGAGAACTTTCTTTAATAGAAGGAAATTTCCCGGTGTTCCAGGTCTGTCTTGCTCATTGAATGTCAATGAATGTCCTCTGTTGTTTTGAATCCATTGAACAGGCATAGACGAGGTATTTAAATATCTGGTGTGGCCCAAACCACATCACAGGTGGCAGGCCAAACCTAACAGCCAAAAACACAAACAGAAAGAAATCACTGTTAAAAAGGTCTGTCATCTTCAGGACAGAAATACCATATGTCCAGGGCAATCAATTATCACTGTGTTGTTGATATAGGTGCCGCTGCAGATGCTGCACAGTGATATTGGTCTGGAAATTTAAGGTTGGGATTCTTGGTCCAAGAATGTGTCCCTGTAATCACAGAGAACATTAACATTTCCGTTGGCAATGTGTATATATGGTGCTATCGATTTATATCTTATCAAAAAAGTTATTTTTTTCCTGCTACTTCATTTTCCCTCAGTAAATGATCCCCATGACATTTAGTACATTATGCATTTTAAAATGGCTATAATCAATTTTATTTCACAGTCAATACTTTTGCTGAGGAGATTATGCTTTCATTGTTATTAAGCAGCATTTCACAAAAAAACTACTGCACAGATTGCCACAACATTTTAAACCTATTGAATTTTGGTGCAGATCCAGGAAAGTTTTATCACTTAATCATTATGAGATTGGGCTTTTTTTTTCATAGATGTCTAAGGGAATAATTCAATGATCTTGATGAAGAAAAATCATTGATATCTCTGGGTGTGTGCAATAGTGGATTTAAATGGGATTTCATAAGAGGACTCAGCAGAGGTATACGCTACACTGAGGGCCACTCTAGTTCTTGTAGGTGGAAGGATTCGCTCGTAATGCCAAAGGATTGTCCCCCAAGCCTGCAGTTTCCCTCAGTTCTATGTCTTTAAGCCTATTCTTCTGTTTTTCTATTACACTTTGTTTTGCTTCACTGTCTCTACTTGTGTGGTTTCATTTTTCTGGCAGCTGTTTTCTTCTAAAATACTGAGTTGCTACTCAGCTGCTTTTGCATCAAGCACTCTGACTAAAACTTAAAGCAAAAACTCCAGGTTTAAATCTAAATAAAATCTGGCAGCTGGACAAAAATAAAACTCCATTTGAGTCTAACACGTGGAGAAGTTGCACTTTTAACTCACCCTCGGAGTCAGTGACGGGCCGGTCATGACCCCTCACGACCTCCCCACAAACCATATGTTTCAAATTGAAACAGTGCTGAATATATTTTTCCGCATTTCTCTTATCAATCTCCCCCTCTGGCACACATGCTCACATCAAGTAGCTGGGAAGTACAAGCTACCGTCCTAAATCAAATCTCTTCCCATTTGTTTAACTGAGAAAACAAGTGATCTCATGTTTTGTCTGCCGACTCTAAATTATATTACGAACTGGGGATGCCAAGTGGAGCAATAATATGCATGACTACTAATGGGCTCAAGTATTTGGCTCCGGTTTGTCAGCATGATTTTTTCTTTATTTCCAGTTGTGTTGTTGAAAGACAAGGATATTTTCCATGTGACTTAAGACTCACACACTAAGAGGAGAACTTCAGATAAATGTACTAAAGCGATATGGCATTCTTTAGTCCGTTTATGACCCTTAGGTAAAATTCCAAACTTCTGCGGTCCCAGATGTTTAAGATTTTTGAGTTCAAAAAGGCAGAATTAGAGGATTAAGTGGAAAACAAAGAAGCTGATCCAACATTTATCTTCCGCTTTACCAGAAGAAAGCTTTTTATAACTCTTGTTTGCTACTTTTTCCTGTGTAAATTACGAAACGATTAGTTGTTTAAAGATGGCTTTGAGATAACTGAAACAACAATCTTGCTGAGAGGACAAGAATGTCTTACAAAAAAATAATGGCATTTATCATTAAACAAATGGATCAGTCCTTTGACCCCTGTACCAGAGGACATGAATCTCTCCACTAACAGTATAAGTGCTATTTTTATCATGTCGTTTTGGCATATGCTTCAGTTTCCATTAAATCCTTTGTCCTGTTCAGTGCATATTTGTTGATGGATTCATGTCATACACACATGTGCATACTGTCATCAGGATGTTTGAATGCTGACTGTGTTTTTCCAGGCATTCTTTAACATTAGCCCATTAATGCAGAATTCAATAACTATCTTTCAAGGGCCAGCTGTTTCCAGATATTTATGAAATGGGATCCAAAGAGAAATCAAGTACATTCTCATGGCAGCAAGACGAGAATAATATGTCACACGTGTAACGTAGTATGTATTTATTAAGATATGCACAAAAACAAATTACGACACCAGCTTTAGTGACTTTACGTTTCCCTTCCTCCCTCAGAATCGGTTTATTCTTGAAGGGGCGTTGGAAATCCATAAAGACGGCCAGAACGCTCGCTTTGGTTCATCTCTCGCTCCCGTCCCTGATCTAAACGGTGATGGCTTCAACGACTTGGTGGTGGGAGCGCCACTGGAGGACGACCACAAAGGAGCCATTTATGTTTTCTTTTGCCAGCAAAACAGAATTCTACGCAAATACAAACAGGTAGGGAGTGTACCGAAAGTACAGTCGAAAGACACTGCAAATGTATCCGGACGTCTTTTGTCTCCTGACTACAATTACTGCAGATCACGCTCCAGTGTTTCATTTAGTTTACCACGTTATTATCAGTGTGGTTAATAATATGGAGTTGATTCATTCACACTGAGTGATTGATGAAGGGAGGAGGAGCAGGTAGACCAGCAGATGTGGAGATCAGGTGACTGAAAATGACAGGACACAGCACATAAACCGTAGAACGGGGGGAAAAGTTTTTTTCAAAATGAACTAATAGGACTTCTGAACTCTTTCTGACTCTTTCATAACAGGAAGTGGAGGCACTGAGAAACTAATAATCTAGTTAGAGAAATCCTGGATTCTTGATGAATTTGTCATGATTCTTAACCAAATCATTGTAATGAGTAGTGTCTATTTGTTATTGTGGCTTTACATTTGCAAACTCTTTTCCCCCCAAAACTTTAAAAACACAGTTTAATTGGTTACTTTAACAATGACTTAATCATGACATTGGAAACTGTGGTTGTGTGATTTCCTCTGCCTGTTCCTCAGAGGATCGCCGCAGTAGATTTGGCTCCCGGCCTGCAGTACTTTGGGCGCAGTATTCATGGCACAATGGACATGAACAATGACGGTTTAGTGGACCTGGCAGTAGGTTCCCTCGGTGCAGCTGTTCTCCTTTGGTTAGTATTTCATCCATTAAGAAAATACTGTCGTCAGCCAATAGCGTTTTATGTGCGTCTTGAGAATATCGTAGGTCACATGTAACACCTTTATGCCCTCACAGGTCACAGAGTGTTGTCCGGATATATGCCACAGTCAGGTTTGAGCCCAGTAAGGTCAACATCTTTGTGAAGGACTGTCAGAGAGGTGGAAAAGACGTGACCTGTATGTCAGCCATTGTGTGCTTCAACATCACTGCCAGGACAGCCATTCTGCCCACACAGGAAATTGGTAAGCCAGCAAAAATAATCCACTGTTGTTGAAGCACTGCAAAGTTTCCTAGTTCCTCTCCATGTCTTTGCCTGATGTTTGGCATCTTCCGAACTGTTAACAAATCATTAGTTTATATATTAGAAATAAAGAGCCTTTTATACATTTTACAGCCTAACAAATATATATAGATGAAGAGACACAATAAAGGAGCAAATGCAGTTTTTTTTTTCTGGAATGAAACATCTGGATACTGTCACACTTTAACAGACCAATTCACTGATACACTCAAGTAGAGAAATTCATATTTTGGATTTGTAACTCGCAATGTCCAATAAATCAGCTGTTACTGTTTGTACATTGGTATATGGATATGAAACATGGCTGGTTTCCAGTTAGAAAAGGCATTAGGCCCCTCTGAACGTATATTATCCTCCATGTCTTGGATCCATCAGACTTCTCAGCATGTGGGTTGCTTCGAAAGCTGAAAACTGCGGAAAGATATCTTGATCTCACTGCTGTTCCTCTGCCAAAGCTAAAGCTGCCGCCTCCAAAGCTGGTATATCTGAACCACGCTGGTGATGTTAAATGTTCCTTATATTGTGTCAACACTGGCTGGAATGCATCTACTTGTTCATCTTCTTTTTTGTTTGATTCAGCTCTAAAAAGCAAACTGTTGGTGTTAGTGACAGCTCACAGGCAATTCAGTTCAGCAGATGGGTGGCCCACCTGTAAATAAACGTCAGGTTTCTGTGCCCACAATTTGTTTTAAGAGATTTCATGTCAGGGTCCAGTTTCACGGTGTTTTGGGGGGAGGAAGCAGAGGTGCAGGGGGAGCGTGTTCTGAGTTAACCTCTTGACCCTCCAACATCTTCATCAAATCTATCAGTTATGTCAAAACAGAGCAGAAGAAGAACAGACAGAGTTATCTTTTCTTCCACGGTTACATACAGTGGAACAGGTTTATTTAATTTTCCTCTCCTTGTCTGGCTGGTAATTCATGGCAGATGTGCTGGTGTTTGTGAGTTCGCAGTGGTCTGCTGCATGAAATGGATTTTTTTCTGTCTCATTCATGTAAATCTTTTTTATGCAAATGTCTATTTACAACATCTGAGGGTGGCGTCTTCAAACAAAGAGACTCTACAAACTTCTTTTCAGATGTGCAGCGTGGGGATTTGAGGTGATTGACGGGTGCTGCTGTGAGGCCCCATCACTCTTGATATGGTGTCGTTTAAACGTGAATACATTAAAGTGTTTAGTTATTCTCAGTTTCTCTCAATAGAAAATATATATTTTTATATCTTTTGATATTTGTGATGTTTGAAAAGTGGAGAAAAACTAAATTTAGTATCTATAATCTTCTAATTATTCTCTATGTGAGCCCCAACACAACAAATACACAGATTTAGTCTCAGTGGAATTTTTTCAAGCCACATTGTTTTAAAAAGCTTCACATTTATTTACAACAAGCTGTAAATAAATGTGAAGCTTTTTAAACAACGTGGCTTGTGAATCCTGACGCCAGAGGGTTTAGATTCTTGTACGCGTTGATCACACGTTCATCATATATTCACTTTCTATGGCCTCTGCCATTTGTCAATTAATCTCCTCTACACGATAAGAACAGAAGCCCATACAACTTAGAAACACTTGAATAGAAAAGTATCTTTCAAGTGTAATCTATTCACTTTTCCTATGACCCACCAGGAATCAAATACAACGTCTCCATCGCGGAGAGACGTTTCAATCCCCGGGCCGTACTGGACAACCCGAACAAGCTGCAGCCTCAGAACCTGACGCTGCTTCCTGGAGAGGAGACCTGCGAACACATCTATTTCCACGTCATGGTGAGTTCTGTGATGACAGTTGCAAGAGCCTCATACGACCAGGGATTCCAAAGACATAATTTGCAGTGAGGGAACTGGATTAGTTCGTTTAACTTTGTTTGTAATTCATCCCAACAATGTTTTTCATTCACTAAGCGTTTTATTCCATTTTTGAATATGTGAGATGGAAGAAAGATTTACGTTTATTGCATCTATGATTCTGTGGAAACTTAAAGTATCACATGGAGGTTAAATGCTGTTTCAGATGTTTTTCTGTCAGAATCACTTGGTATTCATCATTTTGTGTTAAATTATTGATATTTTTAAACATTTAAATTCAGCAAACTTCCAGAAGTCTACATGAGTGAGATTATAATCGTAACCTTTGAGGGTTTCTTCATCTGGATTGAACCAATCACTAAAATAAATTGTTGGATGCCATAGATAAAGTGCCACGATAGAGTAAATCCTCTTCTTTAAACTTTTATATTAGGAGACCACAGATTATGCAAGACCCATAATTTTCGCTGTACAAGTGGGACTGCAAGATCCAGAGCAAGGACCAGTTCTAGATGAAAGCTGGCCAACTGTTGTGAGGACTGAGGTGAGTCAATCTGACAGTTAATCCTCATGCGGTTCTCACAAATACAAATAGAAAGGGAAGCATTGAATGTTACTCTGACTTAGCAAAGCTTGTCTCTTTGGCTAGCTGCCCTTCTGGAATGGGTGTGATGAGGATGACCGCTGCATACCGGACCTTGCACTGCAGAGTATGACTGACCTGATGACTCGAAGGTAGGTGACACTCACAACACAAAGCACAATCAGAGAAAGGCCCAGATTTACTGTATTTACACATCTACTATATGTAAAACATAGAATCATTCTTTGACTTGTTTCTTTTCTTATGATTTACTCTTATGTCCTTCTCCCTCCCTGGATCCCAGTCAGTTCTGTGCGCAGCCTGTACAGTCTCGTGGTGCTTTCTGCCGCCAGTTCAGTGAACGAGAGATGGAGGGATCTCAGCGTGTGCTGGAGGGAAACAGGAGAAGGATGGTGGTGGACCTCCGGCTGGAGAACAAAGGAGAGAACGCCTACAGCGCTCGCCTTAATATCTCCTACTCACACAATCTTCGCTTCTCCAGTCTGATAGTCAAGGTACCTTCTCATCGCCATAAACCAAGTGTCTTCATTTGTGAGATTCTAAGGCTGTTTTTCACAATTTCACCAAGTTGTTTGTATTTGGTTGTTTGTTGGGTTTGGTTTACAATTTCTTGCTTCAAACAAACCAAACCATGGTTCAGTTTTATTCAGACAAAGACCACCTCTACTGAGAACCAAACAAAGTATAGGGCCCTTAGATTTATAAACAATTCTAACCAGCTGATAATATTAGATGCGTGCTATAATTAAGTGACCAGTACTGTAATAAAAAATTTAAAAAACGTTCTTATTTTTGATGCAGGACAACTCTGACATCAAGATTGAGTGCTACATCGAGGACAAACTGAGGAATGAGAAGATCTGCAACGTCAGTGCTCCATTCATGAGGGCCAAGTCTCAGGTGAGCTAACCACATTTTATTATAAGAAATAAACTACAACACTCAACTCAACTGGGTGACATTGTTTATGCCATTATATAGTTAACTATGGAAAATTTACTTCATCTGACGTAAATTTTGTAAAAATGTAATGTAAAAATACTAAAACCAAATAGATTGGCAGGTTTTCAGGAGTCTTGAGTATTTTCCTACATTATATCTAACATTTTTATTTAACCTGACTTAGTGGAAAGCAGATCTAAAATGTTTCCAACCATGAAAAATTCATTCATTCTGGAGTTTTCAGACTGATTGCCACATGAGATAAAAAATCAGTTGAGAAGCTTTCACCTCTGACTAAAATAAAAATCTCAGATACGTATGTCTGCTCTGACAGAGGCTGCAAAAGACATAGATGTGGCCTGTATTAGGCCACACTGACCAAGTACACATGCTGAAGGCTTGAGTTGACAACGACAGACCACACTGGTTAATGTAAGAACCACAAACCAGCCAGAGGAAACCAGTTTAGTTCTGGTTTGTGAGATCCCTTCTTTCTCTAATCTGACATCTAAGTCTACAGTTCCAACACAAACACACATGCTCCTGTATTTAACTTTCAAACTACTAATAAGAAACTGTGATAACATCCGCGAATACTTGTGTAAAAATATTTCAGTGGCTTAACAGTAACACATTAAAGAAACAGACACATCCTTGATTTATCTGTGATTTCACCTTATTTATGGTTCGATGTGTAGAAGACGGTTCTCTCACTCTTTATGATGTTGAAACTTGATGCTTTGTGTTTCTTACCAGACCCGTTACATGCTCTTAAACCTGAACACATTAAATATCAAGTTACTCTGCGTCATACTGTAGTTCATGAGAGATTTTATATGCTAATACTATTTATAAATTTTGGGTAAAGCTTTATTTTATGGCTCCTGTAGTTTTCAGTTCGATTAGTTGGATTTTTTTCTTTCTCAGTTAGACATTGACATCAGATTAAGTTTCTTTTTGCAGTTGTTGTTATATTATTACCAAATTATGTCGTTTTTTTCTACATACAGATGAAATTGATTATTTGATATATTAATTAAAATAAATGCTTAGTGTGACATCATCATCATGCACCAATGATAAAGGATTGTAAGTGATCCACATAAAGTTGGTAGAGAGCCCTCTGTATCAGTATCTTATTTTCTAAAGCTTGACATATTTTAGTGCCTCCGTGATCCATCATCCAAAATTAGGGGTTTTAAACACGCTACCATTTGAGAATAATAAAGACTCTAACCAGCAACGTTAAAGAAGACTCTAGCAGTGTGGAGGGAGAGTGAATGAGCAGTGGTTTTTAAGTGTTATATACTGTTGAGTGATATTCTTCCACATTAAATGTGTTTACTGTTCTTTAAAGGCCATGGTTCGCAAATGCCATTGCTCAGGGTTTGGTGATGTGATATTTGACCATAAAGTATTTATGATCCCTTTTCTAAGCCACCTAGGTCATGTCCCTGATGACGACGACTGTGGGTTCGTATTTTATGTGTCCCTGGGGTCAAGATTGAACCTCTACAGTCCGCTCCAACCAAAAACTTACAGTCTGCGGTCTGGGACTAAAGTGTGAACAAGTCCTTTTGCCATCACACACGTAGTTTTCTGAAAGAGACTTTGTATGTTTTTTAACTATGCAAAGGTTATTCATTATCAGTGGAGCAGTTCCTTCTTCCTCTATTCGCTGTTATAATTAAAATGTCATGTTTGGTTATAATGACTTTATTTGATATGCAGATAGAGCTTGAAAGGTATAAACAAGAAGAAGAAACTTCTGTCTTAGTTAAAATATTTTACCACTTCACCCTGGTGCACCAGGTGAGATGGAGTCAGAGACAGTGAGATGTATTTCTTTCTCTCATCTGTTCCTGATTCTCACGTTCACATGCTGTTTCCAAGCTTTTCCACAGGCTTGTAATGTCAAAGATATTTATGAAACTCTGCACTTTCCAGTTTACGTTTACGCAACTGCCTCAAGTTTTATTTCCAAGAGGGTGATGTTTGAATTCACTGTGATGGGGATGACACTGGTCGTACATCACACTGCAGTTAAAAGCTATTAAACAGCGAGCAGATTACACATCGTCAGTCTTTTCCATTGATGCCTCGTCTTTCCGACTTTAAACTTTCTTACTATACAGATACAAAATCTGCTGACGAATATCGAAGGAATGAAGTAATGAAAGTGAATGAAGGAGTTCATGACCACGTCATTATCACAAACAATAGTTGTCTCCTTGGCAATGGAAATATCAGCACATTTCTCTGTAGCACTCTCCAGCTACCGAACCAAGAGGACTCTGGTCACCCCTCAAACTCCCTGAGTGATTCATACCCACTCATTCGGCCTGAACAGCATCCAGAGCCACAGAGCTGATCTGTTCTGGTCGAGGCCCTTTTAAAAATGTGGCACAGAGTTAAACACGGCTGATTGTACATCGGTGCCACTGCCAATCCAGCTCAAACCACTTCTTAGCAGAGGGAAAGTTAGGACCTGAGGACAAGCCTTTTTTTAAATAGCCAGTTTTCACTCATGTTTGACTTTTCCGGTTGAATTTGATTTACTGTAAACTTTAGTACAGCTGCAGCAAAATGAGGTTTTCTTGTTGGTGTTCTTGGTGTATACTACTTATTGCAATCAATCATTTGGTGAATGTGGCCCAGTGATGTGGGCAGGCAATGACAACCCAAAGGAGGGACAGGAGCTTCAGGCGCTGACGGAATTTCCATGTTAAACTATGCTGTCGCATAAAAAAATCCTCTGGCCACAGACAGTAATGTCTTCCAAACACATGTGTGTGTGTGTCTGCGCATTCTTATGTGGATGTGTGTTTTCATCTGCTTCTCTTCCATTTAACTATTTTGAAAATAGGTTGGACAAAAAGTTTTCTTCTCTTAGAACGTTGGTATTAAGAAAAGACTTGGGAACATTCTCCACAAACAGTAAAAGATTATGTGCAGTGTGTTCTATATCTGTGGTCTGTCAAGGAGAACTCTATATGGAGGAGGGACGCAACATTAAACATTGTTATGCAATCCCGCTATGGTCAGACTGAATCTGTCAGGATTTCATTACTGCACAGAAGACTGTAAACAATGCTCTGATTCTTTCTGCTGCCAATCAACCCTCCTTTCCTCTCCTCTCCCCGCCCTTCTCCTTCTTTCCTCCTCTCCTCTCCTCCTCTCTTCTCCTTCTCTCCTCCTCTCGTCTCTCCTCTACTCTCCTCTTTACAGACTTCTCCCTCTGTTGTTGTTCATCCATGGTTTTCCATTTTGTCTCTTCTGTTTTTGACCATCTCTTCTTTTTCTCTTTTCTCCTTCTCTGTATTCTATCCTCGATCTGACTTTCACTTCTACTTTGTGTGTGTGTGTGTGTGTGTTTGTTTGTTTATTTTTGTGTGTGTGTGTGTGTGTGTAGTCATGTCGCTGTGGGTTTATGCTATTGTCCCCAACCATGGGGGAAATTCCCTTGCTCTCTTTAAGCAGTTGGTGCAACTGTGCATCCGGCTGCCAGAGGTCAAAGCCTGAGACTTACAGGCTTTACCTCCTAATCCATAATGCAGGACTTACTGCTGCAGAGGGTAAATACTGTACTGCAGCACAAAGTCAGGGGAAGCTTTGACTTGTGCTTTTAGTGTTGTTATAAAATGTAATGATGATAAACGGGTAAACCGCGAAAGGAATACTGATTAAAAGATGAAATATTAGATTGTTTTAAGGCCATGTAATAAATGAGTGATTTATTCCTCTGAACTTTATTTTCTCCACCGTGTAGGTCTCGTTTCGCCTGGAGTTTGAGTTCAGTCGTACTGTCTTTCTGGAGCACGTCAGGGTCATCCTGGAGGCCAGCAGGTGTGAACATCAATTAAAATTCTTCCCTGTATTTTGAAATCTGGACACTTTTACATCGTCCCTCTTTGCATTTATTGTAACTGTCCTTAACTGACACAAACAAAATAACAACCACTCATTACTCCCACCGTACGTACCAAGTACTGTGCTCGAGATAAGCTAAAAAGCTGAAAACCCAAATGAGCTGCAGTGATAAATATTTCATCTGGTGTCCCGCTGTGACATCACTGCTCAAGTTGTATTATATTTTGTCTCCTTCTCTCGACAGCGACGGCGAGGAAATGAGCACAGCTGATAACTTTAATGACATCTATTACTCACTGAAATACGAGGGAGACCTTCTCTTCACGAGGTTTGTCAGTTATCTCAGACTCTTTCCAAACAAAGCATGGCGAGGTGATTGTGGAGGCAGTGAACGTAGAAGTAAGAAGAGTGATTAGATGTCTTCTGGAAAAAATATTTATTAATATATATATATATATATATATATATATATATATATATATAACATATATTAAATGCACATACTTAAGCGAAGTATTGGCAATTAAAAAAATAATGAAGCCTAGAACCAGGTATGGACATATGCGAAGAGGTATTAGGGCCATACTGAAGAAAAAAGAGAGTCATAATATTACCAAGATAAAGTGGTAGTCATATTATTACAAGGAAAATAAGTCTGATACTTTTGATAATGTGCTGATGTGTCAAACTATTAGGTACTTTGTCATTTGTTAAACAGTATAATTCAAGACGACAGGCTGATCTTCTGAGATGTTCCTCCTCTAAAATGACATCTATCCAAATATTATCACCTTATTCTCATAATATAATGGCCTTGATAATATTTTTCCCTTTTCCCCTGATACCCGTTGGAATGTGTGATTTGTCATCATGTATTTAGCTTCACATTATTTATTGCAATATACCTCAAACCCCAGATAAATTGAAGATTTTTTATTTACACATTACTTGTTCATGTTTATTCGTCGCCTCCAAAGGGATTCAAATCCAACCCGGTATGACATCAAATCAGAGCTGTCGCTGGAGGAGCCTGGAGTTATCGGTCCCCCTGTCAACTTCACTTTCCAGGTAAGAGCCAACAACATCGTCTCCCTGAGTTTAATTTACGCAACAGGGGAAAACACTGATGAGAAATAATTCACAGTTTCCGCTCTGTTGTCTCTCAGATCCAGAACCTTGGCTACTTTCCAGTAAAAGATCTACAGCTGAACATTGAGATCCCAGAAATGACAAAAAATGGGAACCAACTCCTGCAGATATCTGAATTCCAAATTGATCAGGTGAGTGTGGAGCCTCAGTGAGAATGTGTCACTGATGAAAGATTAATAGCACATTCTTCTTTTTGAACTCCCTGCTCAGTTTATTATACTCTCAGGAGCTTTGCAGCGACTGTTGGTCATAAGGTTAGCTAGACATGCTAATGTCGTGATGGAGGAGACTACACATGCTTTAATCTTTTCCTTAAACTTTTCCAGAGGGTAAAAAAACTAACTTTTTATGTTCATATTTACTGCAGCATCGTTCACTTCACCTCAACAAGTGAAAAAATCCAAAGCTTGACACCTCTGCGGTGCCTGGATAAGCTTGCTACGCTGTGATTGGACAATAGCCATTCGGAGTAGGGGTTTAGTCCGTTTATTTTTTAGCATCTACAATTATGGAGCAGTTGTCTCTTGTGGTCACAGTTGCTCAGTAAAAGTCGTATAAGGTTGTTATAAATAGTGTTGTGTTAGTGTAGAGTTTCTCCATTTGGCGGTGCTGTTTCAAAATAAAGTTTCTATTACGTCAATAGGGGGTTAAGGCAGCTTAGTGCTGTGATCACTATATTTGATTTACTGACTTTGCAGATTCTGTTAGCAACAAAAATCTAGTTACTCTACGTGTATTTGTGGCCCATTGTAGATTTGATCTCTTCAGACCCTGTTCATTAGGGATTGGCGCTCAGGTGGTTTTGTCTATTTTGTTAACGTTGTTGGGGGGGGGGGGACACGTTGACCCAGCCTTGCAGTTTCTATTTCATGCTCGTCTAGTGTTGGACAGCAGGAACAGAAAAAAATTAAATGACAGAAGCTTTACTGGGAATTCAGCTGTGTATTAAAATGCTGTTTTATTTGAGCAGAGAGAAGCAAACAAAGACTTAAACTAGGTGTAACACAACAATGATGCAATCACGTCATTAATATACTAATTAGCTTGTATCATCAGTGACATTTAGTGACCTTTCAAGCAGGTTTTAGCCACTTTCCATTTTAACATAGTTGACAGCTGTTTTCAACTAAGTCCTCAGTTTCTCACATTGATCTCATGAGGTTCAACCATACATACAACTTATAATATTATTTCAGCTGTATCCCAATTGAGGGGCTGAAGCGAGGTGAAGCGGTCTGGTCTACGGAGAATTTCCTCTTTACCGCTCCAGCTAGTCTCTTACCGCTGCATCATTGGGTTCCTCGAGCAGCTGCATTTACTGCAGCTCGGTCACCCACATAGCTAGTTTGTTAGCCTCATCACTGGCTCAATAGATTCTATGATCCCCATCAGATAGATTTTTTTTTTGCATCGGGAATTGAAGCAGGCACATTTGAAGGAGCTGTCTAAATGAGACAGCCGGTGTGACATGAGCGCTCTCCTAAGGATGCAGCCACTGAATTTAGACACAGCTTCTCTCTGCGGACACGAGACTGTAATATACTAACAGGTAATCTACGTTCATGTCACCCCCCCCAGAGAGATGGTACTCACTGTTTACCACCTCAGCATGTGGCACAGAGCAGAGCGTCGCCTGAGGACCTCACACGCTTCTCCCGCTTGGTAAAATACATACAAGTCAAATGAATTTCCAAAATAAGAGTTAATTTCCTCCATTGTCATTTTTGCTTGAGGCTAATGTCTGGTTTCTACACACAGAACCGATCCAACACCCTGATTCTGCCAATCCAATGCTCCGTCAATGTGGCCTCCCAAAGAGAAATTGCAGTTAGAATCACAGGAGCGCTACGAATAGATACCTTACACGCAGTGAGTATAAACCAAACGTGTAATGATCATGATTTCGCCCAGCTTAAAAACAACATACACATGCATGCAGTTTCTCCATTCCTCTTACTGTTACTCTGCTTTGATTCTGCTTGGTCGTCTACCAGCTGCGTCATCGTGTTTGTGAAGATTGACTGCTTGTTTTGATTTGTTCCTCAGCTGAAGTTTAAAATCCTCGAGCTGGTAACCAGTGCCTCAGTGGAGCTCCCCTCCTCCAGCCCCATGTTTCTACATGAAGAGAGGCCTGTCAGACATGTGAGTCAACAACGACTGATGTTGTAAACTGTCCCTGCCCTGAGACTGACCGGACTCAGACACCGAGTTCACAGACACATCCTAATGTATTCAGACATAGCCTCTCTTTGATTTTAATCCTGTCCATGTGTGAATAACGTGTTTTCAGCTCCAGGAGATGAGTCGTTAAAATGTATTGAAACAACTGAAAGAATCAAACATGTTTATTAAATGTAATGGAACATTTCATCAAAAACTAAACAAAGACATATTTTGCTGTTGGCCCACTTTCTAAAAGAGCATGAATGAGCCCTGCTTCAGTTGATGACTGAGGCAGTGTAGAGTCAGACAGTGAAGGTTGGTGTTGGAGCTCACTTGCTGTGTGGTGCTCAGGGACCGAAAGGACCAGCGGCACAACATGTCCAAGTCTGGACGTGTACACTGATGTTTGCTGCCATCTATTGGCCAGTACAAGCACTTATACATTTTCTCTTTACTGTTTGCATGAGGAAATGAAACCTGATTTATTTTAGCTGACTCAAGTGCTTTGTGCTTTATACTGAATTTTTTTTTCGGTGAATCTGATGAGTCATCCGTTAAACTGTACACGAAAGAAATGCCTGAACAAATATTTATAGCCTATAGTAAGTTACATTGGGTTCTGTTTGTATTTGAAAAATAAATGAAATTAAATCCTTTCTCATTTCGTGTGACAGATAATATTGGAGATCAGGAAGGAGGGCGATTACAGGATCCCCACCTGGATCATCGTTGGCAGCACGCTGGGAGGACTCCTGTTGTTAGCCCTGCTCAGTCTCGCTCTGTGGAAGGTAAGACATCACACTCATTATAAATAGGTGTGTTGTATTAAGATGTACAATATGTCTTTTTAATCCCTATTTATCATTTCATAAATAATGAAAAAGGTCATATTGTAATTTAAACAATTATATAAATTGTTCTATGTACTTTACTCGTGGTTGAACCTCAACTTAAGTCATTCAGTGTAGTCAGACTGCCCCCCCCCCCCCCCCCAGTAGAGAATGAAGTACCATCTGTCTGCAGTGCAAGTGATTCAAGTGATTCTATTAAGAGAGGTTTTTTTAATTAAATATTTAAAAATGTCAAACCTTTAAAAAAATGTTTTCCCTTATTACAGTGTGATTAAAGTCTAATGATGTTTGTGTTTGTTTTTGAGTCACGAGTCATTTTAAACTAAAAATAAATGTACCAGTTGTTTTTCTTGATTAATCAATTTAATATCTAACAAATGTCAGAAAAAAATGACAAATGTTTGTAAAGTAACCTTCAAATGTCGTCAACAGAACAAAATCAATAGACATCAAGTTAATTAATGTTGTTAACGAAGACCAAGAAAAACCAGCACATATTCACATTTGGAAGCAGAATACAGGCTTCACCTTAAAACATCTGCATGTTTGTCCTTGTGAGCATGTTAGCATGATGACAGCCACACAGCTGTTAGTATTTCTGCAGAGGAGTTTCAGTTTGGATTTGAAGCTTTCGTCATTTTAATTGTCACTGACATGAAGAAGAAACAGTCCCACCAGAGTTCAGTGGTTAACACACTGACACCGTGTTGGACACTAAAGCTCTAACTTTACTTCTTGGCTGATTTTACGCTTGTTTGAAACCTCCACTTAGCTCGGCTTCTTCCGGAGGCAGAAGAGAAGAGACGATGACGAGCAGGAGGTGAACGGGAAAGTGGCAGAGGAGCGGTAACGCAGGTTCAGGGCCCCCAGCAGACACCTTTTCCACAGGGGACCCAACACTCAGGGACCAACCCACCTCCCCCTGCTCCCCAACACCACCACCACAGTGGCACTGCATCGACAGCTCCGCATGATGATGATCGCTTTTTTCAGTGCACTGGATCTGTCCCACGCCACGACCCCTGACCCCCAAGAGTCAGCACTGTCACACTCACCTAGCGTTCCTGCACTGTTACGGCGTCAGGGCCTTCTTCCTTCATGTATTTACTGCCCTCGTGTCGTCCCTCCGCTCTCGTTTTCTCGGCTCGTGCTCGGCTTTGAAATGAAGAGAAGAGCAAACTTTGATTGATTTGTTCCAAGAATTTCAGGCCGCATGTTCCTCCCCCTGAGGCGAACGTCAGCCAATCACTCTCTTGTCTCTTCTGTGTATTTATTTAACTCTTATGGTAAATTTTGAAAAACATTAAAAACCTCAAGGGTGACTTCGCCACCCGAAAGCTACGGCAAGTGTAAAGTTACTATTCTGTATATTGAATTCGATGTTTAAAAGATTTTTATCTGCAACATGTTCAGTCGACTTGCATTATAATTTATAAAGAAACACAACTGAACACACGTCTCCACAACACGAGGAAGATTCATGACGTTTGACTTCGAAAGACTTTCTTGATCTTTCGCTGCAGAGACAAATCTTCCAAATACGTAACTTTCACTTCTTTACTTATTAATATTTTCATCTTGGAAAACAAGCAGGATGGTCTTTAAACATTTGATGCACTTTTACTTTGTACAAAATTAACTTGAACTTTGTAAATAGTCAAGTAGCTTTTTATACCCTTTCAGTATTATAGTACTTTTCAGTATTTTCATGGCATTTACAAGGCAAATTAAAAAAGTAAAAGTATGTCACTGAACCTGTCACAGTGTGAGACGGCTGCATGCCTTTCAACATGCACTGCATCAGAGCGAAGGGTGTGCATTGAATACTGCTGGCAAAACTTTAACAAAACTTTAAAGATGAAACTGTAACTAAATGATTCTGAAGATGAGTCGTATGAATGCACATAAGTCAGCACCATCCCAGTGTTACAGATGAATGTCAGTTTGTTCTGTTTTGATGAGGTGTACAGATGTAATACACCAACAAATAAAACATGTAAACATATGTCTACAAATGTCTTTTGAATGATTATCTGCAGAGATGCAACTTTAGAGAGAAGGCACGAGAAACAAAATCAGATAAATGCATTTGTTGTGTTTCAAACACAGGATTGTTAACCAGACTTTAGAAAGTTTCTCCAATGCTGCAGAGATATGAACGGTTTTCACAATTACTTTTGGATAAAGCCTCATTTATCAGCCGTATTGACTTGAAGGAAACAAAGAGGGGGAAGATATATTGGTAATTGATTTGTCCTCCCAGTGTTTTATCCTGTGCTGGTATTATCCATTTGTCCACACCACAAAAGATTCAGTCCCCTGATCCAGAATGGACGACAGCTGGCAACAATAAGGCCCATTACAATCGATTTTCCAACAACAAGACTTGCCCGACAGCGTACTTCCATTTTTTTTCACTTGCACCAACCATTAACGTTATCGATGTCATTTACACCGGATGTATAATAAACGTCTCCACCAAAATTCTTAATATTTGTCTTGGTTGATTTTCATATCTCGTATCAGAAAAGGTGTTTATCATTCTGTTTAGACCACTCAGGTGTTTGAATGTGTGTGTTCAGGGATGAATGGAGCTCAGTGTAGGAGGACAAGCACTGAAGGTTCCTGACAAGAACTTCAATCCACTCTCACCTCTGCTCTTATCTCTTTAAAAAACCTGCTCACTCTGCTGCACCTGAAACTGTGAGGACACTTGAAGACAGTAAACCCAGCGTCCTCTGGAGATGAGGTTTGGAATGAGTCGTTTTTGCTGTATTCCATCAGACGTTCCTAACAACAGCAGAGCGCCATGTCCTTAATTCAAAGTGTGAAGTTTAACCAAGTCAGTGTCTGTTCAATTAAACCGAAAGCTTTCAACACTTGGGTCATGTCCTGATTTATTTTATTTTTATTAGTCTGGCGCCAACCTTGATATAAATTATCTCAAGACCTCGAACCCTCAGTGATTATTTCCAGCTTCACAGAGACTCGGTTACCTTGGAGCACAAAAACCCCTGCTGGTCAGAGCCAATTCATATCCGCTGCTTTTGTTGCTGCAGTGGCGTCAATGAGAGCTGCAGAAACCTCGGCTGAAGGCAAAGAAGGTTTCAGCTCTCTGTGCTCCTCTCTTTTTTTTTTTTCAAACGAATAAATAAATAATGATGCTGTGTGGCCTCGGTTTGAAGTGTCATCTGCCACCGACAACAATGACAACATATTAATCCCTGAGGGGAAATTAGAGTCACAATGTCACTGCTGCAAATGTAATCTGATTCACTGATAGAATAAAATGTGTGCAGCAGACACACAAACAGAATTAAAGATAAACAATAAATACTGAACACAACAGTTGATATAATGTGATGTTAAATGGAAACATGCTGGAGAACATTGACGTGAATGAGACAAATATGAAAGACGATGGATTCAGTTTTGCTTTGTTCATTCATCAGTGTCACTTTTAACTGGATGATTGTAGCTCTACTCTAAATATCTATTATAGTATCAAAACATGGGACGTTAAAATGAATTTAAAATTAGTTTGAAAAATGTGTATTTAAAAACTAATACATTCAAAAACATTCAATGGCAGAAAGGTAAAGAATAAAAGAAAGTTAAGTTGATCAAATCAAATTTTATTTGTATAGCTCATATTCACAAATCACAATTTGTCTCATAGGGCTTTAACAAGGTGTGACATCCTCTGTTCTTAACCCTCAATACAGTAAACATGAATCATGATCATTTGTATCATTAAAAGGAAGTTAAGATAAAAATGAAATAAATACAAGCAATAAAAACAACAACTAAAACTTCCCTCTGTTGTCGTTTTGAGAAATCAAATGTATCATCAAATATCTCCAGTTAAAACTGACTTAAATAAGATGAAGACACAAATCTTGTCTCTTTATAATTTATATTCTCCACCACCATGACAACCAACTCTTTGACTTTTATTTAGACATTTGAAAAACAAGCTGATCACTTTATATATTTGACTGTTCATACAACCTGTATTCATCATATCTGATCTTTAATTCACCAGAAAGTAAATATGAAAGAAACTTGAGCTGTAGATTTAAATCGACAAAAACTCTTCTGAAACTTTTTGACTTTATCTCAAATGAGTTGAATGTATTCACTCTGGGACGTTCTGACTCAAGTTGATGGTTTGAATTGTGGAGTCTGGACCTGTTGTTTCAGTCGACTCATAAGAATATGATGATGTGAGCCTTTCACAGACATTTTGCTTTGATTTTAACAGAATAAACGATGCAGCCACATTGAAAAGGCTTCAAACTAAATGATATCTGCCAATTTGTTATCAGTATCTGACCTTTTTACTCCTTATCCACCTCAGGAATCCATCTTGGTCAAGCTGTAGTTAGGACACTTTGTTTGCACCCTCCCTGCAGCATCGTGGGCAGACAGTCTCTGGACAGGAGGACAGGGACAGATAGAGAGAGCCTCATTGAACCTGACGGACTGTCAGACCTGCTGCTCGGCTGCCTCTTGTTCACTCAGCCTGAAGGACGAGTGTCGTGGAGCAGGTTGGTGCAACAGCTGGAATCTATACAGCTGCTACTCACCTCTCTTCTGGGTCACCTCAGACACACCAGTGAAACCGAATCCTTCATTAACAGCTCAACAGGCTGCGTGTGTGAAATATTAAATGCGGTCAGTACATCCTCAATGTACCTGAAGTAGGGACGGAGCATTAGGAATTGCTTTTTTTTATGCTTGTAACAGAATATGGATCATATGGGCTCAATAAAGCGACTCTCTACTCGTGCTTTTAAAGATGCCTCAGAATTGAAAATGTTCTGTGAGGTTAAACAATGTGGTATCTGCAGTTTTAAATGAAAGTAGTGAAATCTAAACATGTGTCCTTCTCTGCAGGGGGAGAAAAATCAACCACTTATCCCCTCAGATGGAAAAAAGCCATTTATTTACAAAGATGCTTCACAGGGTGCAGGCACATGATTAGAAAACATCACAACATGATTCTGTTATAATCTCCTTGTCCGTTACATTTTACATGGCAGTCATTTGTTCATAAGATCCCTCCACGTCCCAGGGTCAGTTCCAGTCAGGAACATTTCTCCACATTTGTCCCTTCGTCTCTGTTCCGCCTTTGTGCTTGTCGAGCTTCACTGACGAGAAAAAACCAAAGTCATGTTACAGAGGAAAGAAATAAACTCTGTGCAGGTGCATTTTTAAACGATGAAGGAATTCATTGCAGGTCGGTTTATTCCATCTGCGGAATCAAGTCCGAGTTTTAGGATTCAGAGATGCCACAGATACAGTTCATCTTCCTCACATGATCTATATGAGGATGATGATGATGATGATGATGAGGACGATGATTATGATGATGATGATGAGGATGATGATGATGAAGTGTCAACATGGTGTAATGTAATGTGGGAACCTGCATAGCAAAGTAAAGTATCAGACTCCACGTGTTTTCCCTCAGACTGAGTTTATCTGGTGTGCGGGATCATTTTGGAGTTGGAGACTCCTTTCCGGTCAATGATGGACAGCGTGTACTCTCCGTTGTCCATAATCTGGAGAGGCACCACAGCCTGCGTCTCCCCCTGCGTAAAAGAGCGCGTCGCGCAGCCCCGGCTCGTGGACGGAGTGGGCACTCTCCAGAACAAACTGCTGAGCATCTTCCTGATCTCCGGCCTCATCAGACAGTAAAGCACCGGGTTCAAACAGCTGTTCGCGTGCGCCAGGCACACGGTGACCGGGAACACGTACGTGTGCACCATGTAGTACGTCTTATCCCAGTTGACCGCGTTGAACTTGACCAGGACGCCCCAGAAGGTGATGGCGTGGTTTGGCATCCAGCAGCAGAAGAAGGATAAAACCACTATAGCCACAGATTTGGTGACTCTGGACCTGCGCTTGGGGTTGCTGCTCCCCATGCTCCGCTGCCTCACGAAGCGCAGGAGCATCAGGTAGTTGACGCAGACGATGAGCATGGGGATGATGAAGGCGATCAGTATCTTCTGGATGTGGTAGAGGGCGAGCCAGTCGTGTCCTTCAGGGAACCGGAGGAGGCAGAGCTTCTCCCCGGCGACGACGGTCACTGCGGAGAAGATCGCTGTCGGAGCCGTGGCCACGGTCGCTGCCACCCACAGCACCGCGCACACCCACTTTACGCACCGCGACCTCCTGTAGGTTTTCTTCTTCAGGGCAGAGGCCACCGACCAGTAGCGGGTCACACTCATCGCGGTGAGGAAGAACACGCTCGCGTACATGTTCATCACGGTGATGGAGAGGATGATTTTGCACATGGCGTCTCCAAACGGCCAGCTGAAGTCCAGCGCGGTGTCCACGGCCCAGAAGGGCAGCGTGAGGACAAACTGGAAGTCCGTCACCGCCAGGTTGATGATGAACACGTTGATCTTCGACCTCTTCCGACCTTGGCGTAACCTCATGAGGAAAAAGACGAGCAGGTTCCCCACCAGACCCATCGCGCACACCACAGAGTACACCACGGAGATGAGTATCCTCAGGATGGGGCTCCCGTCCGCGCTCATGTCGATGTCTTCGAAACTAAATATCCCATCGGCTGGAGAACTCAGGTTCAGAGCTCCGCTGTAGTTCATTATTTCATCCATCGTCAAAGTTAGAGACCTGCACCCTCAGCAGAGTTTGTACTGTGCGCACAGACTAGAAGAATCAACCCAAACGCCCCATGCGTAAAGTGTCTCTGTCGCCATTCAGCGGAGCCACATCTTCATCACACCTCTCTGAATGACAGCTGACCTGGAGTCTGCTTTTATACAGGTGTGTGATTCCTCTGCTGTGCCGCGATTGGTCCAATGAGATGCGACAGAAGACGCAGGCATAGAGCTCAGACCATCCCGGTCCCAACAACAACACACACCAGACCCGGGATGGATGGGACGCACGTCGCTGCGCACAGTGGGGGTGTACCCGTGCGTAAAATGCGTCGCGAATGGATCAAAGTGTGTCAAAAAAACAACTTTTTATCAAGAGTAGCCAGATAAAATGCACGAATTAAGACATGAAGCGTTTATGATAAGATGAATAGAGGAGGAATTAAATGCTGAATTCAAGCAGAACAGAATAAAAACGAAGACACTTTAAAACCAAAACCAAAACAGTTGGAAGCTGTTTAAAAGTTTTTGTTTTGAACAATATTCTAGATCATTTCTGTTCGTGCACCTCATTGTCTGTTTTGCAGATAAATAAAGTTTAACCATCAGCACCATCAACCATATCAGTGTGTGTTTAATTTGACTGTATCATCGCTGCAGGATTATTACAACAAACCACATCATCTGAAACCTGAAGCTGCACAGGAGCTTTATCCCTGAACCTGCGGGTCCATGGTGCTGCCAGGCTCCCGCTAGAGGGCGCGCTAAGCCTGGGCAGATAAAGACCAACGATAAAGTGACATAACATTCTGGAGCTTAATGAACATTTGGATTTGGAACATAATTTATTCCAGCTGGTCCCATAGAGGAAAACACACTGTCATTGATTTTCTTGTAGAAATGAAATGAATATGATAAATAAGTTAATTTGTCTTCTGTGTTTACATGACTCCAGGCAGATGGAGTTTCCAAAGGTTTATGAAATCAGGAACTTCTTCAAACGTCCACAACAGTTTCATCAGGACTTTATGAACGTTTTTATCACACAGTTTCCACCACAGAGACAATTGATCTGATTCCTCTTCATGCACAAAGGGTTCATCCCTTTGTGCATGAAGAGGAATCAAAGATCTCATCGAGCCATGGCTAGAAATCACTTCTCCAGTGGATGAAACAGCAGGCCGCAGAAACTGGTCCTCATCTGACCCACTGAACCCGACTGACCCCTGATGAGGCTGAACCTTCCACTGGATCCGATTTCTTGGAGGAGCATTCCCCTTTAAGCCTGCAGCCCTCCGGAGAGATGGCCCATTGTCTTAAGTCCTCCCATCTGTGGGGGTGGCTCTGCACAAAGTTTGCAGAGGAAAAGTTTGTGAGCTGTCACTGGCTGTCGGGAGGAGACAGATGGAGAACAGAGGGCACAGCCACCCGTGAGCAGAGGTTCACACCGACTCGCAAACAAAAGAAGCGAGGACGCAACAAAGACGCACAGCGGAGGCGCGCGATGTCCGGGCCTGAGGTGGACAAGTTGGTCGGGTCTGTCAGAGTTTAAGGGTAACAAAGGAGAGAAGAAGAAGAAGGAGGAGGAGAAGAAAGAGGAGAAGGAGGAGAAGAAGGAGAAGTGCATCCAGCGCAGATGGAAGTGATTTGAGTTTTCCAGTCGACGCGGTGTGTGAGAGGCGTTAAATGTTTCTCCAGCGCAGGCCAGAGTCCTGACAACATGACCCGGTTGGAGTGCGGGCGTCACGCGTCGTTTGGACGAGCGGTGTCTCCCCTTCACTTCTTCATCGCACTTCTGACGCTGCTGCAAACCTGCAACACGCTGCGATCATCACAGGAAGCAGGTGAGTGAGCCAGAAAACCAACAAACCAGCCAACATTCAAACGTGTGATGGATGATAACACCAAGGTCTCCGCTTGTCCTTTGTGCACATTTGCTCCACAAGTGCATCTCATCGCAGCCCTGACCTGTGTTCACAGTCTCTGGGCCAGAGCAATTAAACCCAACATTCAGCTCAGTGTGGTCCTTCAGATGAATCACCGGAGGGTGAATCCCCATCCGCCCTCCCTGCAGTGCCCTTGAGCAAATCCCCCAGAGTCTCAGCTCTGTGCCTGACAGTGACCTCTGACCTCCCCCAGTGAAGGACAGGAAGCAGAATCATATCAGGACTGTAGAATGATTCATTATCATTCTTGCAATGGATCTGTGCTGTCCATCCTATGCTTTGCAATTTGTAGTAGTCGACATGCCCGGTGGATATCCTCGCATCAGAGAATTAATCCTCCTTTGTCTTGTGCACTGTCTCGTTTCCACCGCCAACACTTTCATCCTCTGGCTCTTCTTCGCAGTACGTGGTTTGGAAGTTAGAAGTCAGGGCCGTGCAGAGGAAACAGAAACAAGGAGTCGAGTAGAACTTAATTTGTCTCTTTTGTAAGTTGTGCAGCAGTTAAACACAAAATGATCAAAATTAAATAAGGCCATTCAATAAGATAAGAGGGGAAAACAACACATGCTGCACAAGCACTGATTTAATTAACAGGGCATGATGGTTGTATCGGTTCTTGGTTCTTCCTTGTGGGCAATATTAACAATCAGTAGGACACACACATCCGCCGAGGCCCAACAAATCCAGCTACACCAAACTGCACACACTCATAGATATCCGTTCCCTTAACATGCCTGATTAAAAAAGATCTGCCCCCACCAAGTTCGCTGGAATTGCTTCCAGTAGTTTTTTGCATTCTTTTTCCTAGGGGTGAAAACATGACCTCCTTCGTCAGAGGTAACAATGATAAGTTGGATTTTTAGGATCTTTTAAGGCGCCATAGGCCTCTTTACAAAGGTTGGAACGTAAAATACTGGAGAAAATAAAACTGGTGGGCAAAAACCTTTGTGAACAGGTGCTATGAGACAGTTCCAGTGGGTGGAGGCTGCAACACTGAATATGCCGCCACTGTGTCGTTCACAGGCTGGTGCAGGGCAGGTGGAGCACAGGACCCTATGTTCAGAGATGGAGGGGTTGTTCGTGTGTGAAAGTCTACGGATACCCTCGGGAGTTCATGTCTGAAACAGCAGAGTGATGTGTCATGATGTAGTTTGAGTGATTCAGTGAGGGATCTGAAGGAGAGGATGTAGGAGGCAGAATTCAAGGTCTGCAGCTCTGAAGCTCTATAGATGCCGGGGGTGGGGTTGGGTGCTGTCAGACAAAATGGATCCTTCTTTCTTTAACAACTGTTTGTGAAACAGCTCAGTGCCCCGTCTCATCCGTCATAAATTAGCTGAGAGAACAACAAAGAGCTGTCAGGCTCTGCAGACGTGAGTTGCTGGGGAGAGGCACCTTCCCGACCAAGTAAAGAAATCTCGGTGACAAACGTTGGTGCAGGAGCTTATTTTTTTCAAACTACTAAGAACAAGAAGAGAAATGGGACACATACGTCCTCTAATTCTCTCAGACAACTCCCCTGGCAGCAACATAAAGACGCCTGGCGATTCTGGGCTGTACATCAAATACCTCTTCCCAAGCCGAGCGACTTCTAGACGCAATCACAGGTGTGTTTTCCCACAGTGTCTTATTTTAGCAGTTATGATTGTTTCTGATCACCGTGGATAAATTGAAAGTCACATTCCTTTTCTTCTTCTCGTGGTAAACGATTGCTCGGAGACCCCCGGGGGAGCCGCTGCTAAACGAAAAAGACACAACCAAGTCCCTTGAATTCAAAATGAAATAGTTGTGTGTGTTTTGTTAATTAGGCAACGCTGAAGGCAACAACAGCAGATGGAGAAAACCAGTCATGTGTTATGAGTTTTCTCCTCCATGAAGAGATTCACCACACAAGGAGCGCAAGTTCATTCTTCTGCCAAGGTCAAATTAAAGTTTTAAATGTTTAGAAGGTTAAAAAAAATCTCCATCTGGATCCATGTTTCATTAAAATACATATAATGAAAAACAGTCGTGCTGATTGACTGATGATCTCTGGAGGAAGAACTATTCCAGGAAGATTCAGACTTTGTTAAAAGTGGAATTGTGTAAGATTTAAAGAAACTAGTGCAGTGGATGTTTGTTCCGGAGCTTCTTCAGATTTATTCCTCATTAGTGCGTCCTCCTCAAACAGATGTGCTCCGTACTGTCACCTGTTATTGTCTGTGTGCTGAACGTTGTGTGCAGAGCTTTTTATAAACAGGCAGAATGAGGTTAGAAAACTGAGTTCATCCCACCTGGTTTATCTGCAGTCAGGATTTTAAAGTCAGTGTTTTCATAAAATGAAAATGAACCATCTTCAGACATAAGACCCAAACCTTTCAAAATAAAAGCTATGTAATTCTGCTCAGTATATTGCGGCAACAAAACAAAGATTTTGCTTTTATTATAAACAAATTGAAAAAAAACAGGAAGAGATTCTTTGAGTGTTGTTGCCATGACGGAGATCAGCGCTGTTGAGTCAGTCCGATATGGTGAAATAAAAGAAATCTAAATATCAAAATGATCTGGTGGCCCTTTGCAGTTCATCCGAGGACGTAAAAGAAGACACGTTCAATTCAGTCCGCAGGTTGAAGGCACTCTGCCCCGCCCCCACTGACTGCCGCAGATGTCTATCAAATTCTTAAAATATTGAACACGCTGGAAGTCCAGATCACACCAAACTCTTTGCTGTAGCTTCGTCTCTATGTATGATTCCATCTGATCTTTATGTGCTGCAGTATTTCACACATCATCAGACTTGGGCTTGGCAATTAACTGAAAATGTATTGAAACCTCATCCTTGCACCGTGTGTCGTACCACACTGCCACTTGTCCTCCGTCCCTCCCCCCCTCTGACCTGTGCCCACTTTACACGTTAACAAACAACGCTCCTCAGAAGTTATCGGGACCTGTACAGTCCTTGAAGTTTACTTTGTGTTTGTTTGATTCACTGGATAATTTATGAGACACTTATTTAAACAGTCCAGCAACAAACATAAACAAGGTTAAAGTTTGAAATAATCGCGATACTGATTTGAGGTCAGATTGCACAGTCCCACATTCGACTGTAGCTGCTGTGATTGAACTGGAGCTCAAAGAATCAAAGAGAATAAGGGAATCCACTCGATTGACCTCGACAACGAACGTAGACGACAACAGAACCTGGGTCTTTTGTATCTCAGGTTGTCTGCATGCAGAAGCTGCTGTGTCTGGAAATTGTTATGCAACAAGTGTTTTATTTGTGCCACGAGTTACACAGAGTGAATGAGACCGCTCCTGTTGTTGTGACACCAGTAAATAAACGTATCTTTCTCCTGCTCATGCAGAGTGGCCACATTTGTTGATGCAGTTTAGTAAAACATCCCAAGTTTGTTCACTTGTTGTAGACAAATAATCTGTCTCCCTCTTCTCATCATTTGTTTGTTCTCGGCTCCGTTTGTTCTCAGTTTGGCGAAATCTGGTCAAATGTGTTTGATTCATTATCTAAAAAAATCCCATAATTATCCACAAACATCTTATTGCAGCTCGATATCGGGAGGAAAAGATTTCTGATATATCGATATGAGACTGGATATTTATTTAGTTACTTTTCTAAGTACCTATGAATAAAAAGAAAACTAAATTAAATATAAATATAATCACAGACTCTGATATATGTTTTGAAAAGGCTCATTTTGGTGGTTTAATGTGAAATACTTTGATTATTCAAGATGAATTTGAATGAAATGTTAAAAATTAAAATTATTTTCATGCCACTGTAGAGTCCTGACGTTTACTCCCTTCAGATATTCGTTTTTTAAGCGTCAGTGACAGTCGCTGGAGGCCACATGTTTCTGGGTTGTTAGTCCGTCTGTCCCAGTCTCGTGAACATTAACATCTCAGCCACGCCTACAGGGAAGGTCTTCGAATTTGGTACAAATGTTTGGTTGGACTCAAGTGATTCAAGTTTGGTGGTCGAAGGTCAATGGTCACTGTGACCTCACGCCACATGTTTTTTGCCTTGTGAACATGATTTGTCAGGAAGACCTCCAGGGAATCCTTTCAAATTTGGCACAAATGGCCACTTTGACTCACAGATTAACTGATTAGGTTTGGGTGGTAAAAGGTCAGAGGTCAAGGTCACAGCGACCCCACGAATGACAAAAAATGCATTTAAAACACTTCTAGTTTCATGTCTCATTCCGTCGTCACTTCATTTAAAAGTCTATTATGAAAGTGCACGCATTGATTATTCAGTGCGAGGGACTCAATTAAAAAGATACATAATCTTAAGGACCATTGAATTTCTGCTTGTGGAATAAAAACGTGCACCTTCAGTCATCTCATGTAAAGAGCAGAGAGGAGCAGAGAGGAGCAGGCTGCTGCTAATCCCTCGTCCTCTTTACCCTCATTCACAGAGGAGCAGTCTTTCTCACGCTGTTGCCTCAGCTACACACAGGAAATGAAGGAGTATTATTTTTATCAGAGCTTCACTGACTTTATCCAACCTGATGCACACAAGAGTAAAAACACGGTCTGCATCCTTCGCATCCGTGCTCAAACATAAAAATGACAGGTCACACGAACATATGGATTAGTTTAGAGCTTCTTCGTTTTGTTTACAGATTTACAGCCACTTAATTATATAATTACCCTCCTCTTTCCCATGATTTAATAACCTTCCTCCTTCTCTTCCCACCATGGCTCTGACTGACAGAGGGAATTCTGGGGGATCTGCCGCAGTATGAAGTGGTTCACCCCACCAGGGTGGATGCCAGAGGTCACTTCCTGTCCAACTTCCTGTCGCACCACGCTCGCAGAGTGCAGCGCCGGGAAGCCTCGGAGGGACCGGCTGACTTGGATCGAGTCTTCTACCAGTTGTGGCACGGCGGCCACAGTCTGAACTTTAACCTCAGCCTCAACCCGCACCTGCTGGCTCCAGGCTTCCTGACGGAGAGGAGGTACGGAGGCCTGGAGGGCGCCCAGATCCGTCCCCCTGGATCCACCCAGTGTTATTTCTTAGGAGAAGTGTGGGACGGGGCCACCGTCAAAGGGAACGCAGCCATTAGTACCTGCGATGGACTGGTGAGCGAACAAACTACTCTTGTTTATTACTTCACTCTCATATGTCGTATAGTTTTGTGTGTTTGTAAATTGTCTGCTAAGTGCTAACATCCAAAAATTCATGGGAGGAGGAGGAAGTTGTACGGCTCCTCTGTAAAGTATCAATGGATTTTCCACAAATTACCGGCGTCAAGTTATTCGACCTAACTAAAGTGCTTTACTCCGAGCAGAAGACAAACACAGTCCACTAATATTTCCCCTCGACGTCTCAAGTTTACAGGCAGTGCATCGTATATACAGTATATATATGTAATGAATACACACCCACTCACATCCCAAACCACCTTTAGGCTTTTCAGTAAATATATTCCTCACCTGTATTTCTCCATGAAAGTGTTGAAGCTTAGGAAGAAAGTGTCGCGCTCTGCAGCACAGTGAAGGATCGCAGCAGGATTCCAGCTGAAGGCTCAGTCTGCTGCGTACGATCTAAAGACTGTTTGTTCACTGTTCGTGGAAACGTGAAGGATCATCATGACCCATAGCTGTTGTTTGTTGTTTTTTAGAATTTGTTAAAAAGCAAGATTACACAATAACAAGTGAACGGATTTCCACAAAACGTAATGGAGGGATGTGATATCAGAGAGGAACCCATTACATGTTGGTGTTGATCAGGATATTATTTTTTTTTTACTCACTTCAACATTGCAACTCACGCGTTTTTCAATATTTTCTTTAATCATTCATGGCTCTTGATGGAAATGAAGTACAGCTGGAAAACTGCAAACAAAGTTGGAAGTAATTTTACTGAGCGGAAATTAAAGAGCTGAAGTTCAGGCCGGAGGCGTCATATTAATTAGCCAACATACGTGTCCTGGTGCCTTCATATGGCTGCAAGGATTTAATGACCTGAAGGTTAACGCATATTTAAAGCCGCAAAGGATTCCTCATTTACGTGTGTGTGTGTGTGTGTTTGTGTGATAATCGTTGGTGCAGATTGACTTTTAATGGTTTGACTGGGTGCGGGTATTAAATAACCTTTGACTTTTGTGTTATTACTGCCTGTTAGCGTCTGCATTCTATAACAACCAACGAGCCGATCTGAAAAAAGGCTTTATCCTAATGTGAAGAAGTTTAATTTCCCCTGGCGTCTTATTAGTGTCAAGTATGAAGAAAAAAGAATAAAAGTGAACAAAAACAATATCTCTCTAGTGAAACGTTTATGAACAGCTCAGTGTGTGGTTAATTTAGCTTTGAGCGTAGCATCAAGCAGAAATGTATTTATTTGTGAATATAATTAACATCAACGTGATTTTGCAAAGCGGCTGGTTTTCAAGTTACTGTCATCAAAAAAAACAACGATAGCAATAATTCCTGCAACAACAGCACCGCAGCACAGAAAACTCAACCTGTTCTCAGAGTGCTCTCCATTAGTAAGGTGAAACAACATCACACAGAGGTTCAAGCATTTCTGTATAAAATAAAAACTCTCTGTCGTTTCTTTTTGCCTCAACTGGACGAAATGTCCCTTTGAGACCGGCTTCCTGTTCGCACTCTGTACGCACGACCATGTTCACCTGCAAATTGAGAGTACGATCAAACATCACACTCGCACACTTCAAGTAAACAAACGTTGCCTTGAGCAAGTCTGAGGAGAAAGACATCGATTGAGTCTTAGATAAACTCCTCAAGGGCGACGCCTGCTCCGTCATTTGTAAAAACAACAGAGCCCTGATGTCATCAAGTCTGTGGATTCTTTATTGGGCACCTGAAGAAGTTTCCTGTGTGGGAACTTGACAAGCAGCATCATGCATATATGCACACAACATGAATTGATTTCGCAGTATGAGACCCTGGAAACTACGCTGTGTTGAGTTTGAGTCACAGTCGCATTTACACACACACATCTTGCGTAAACGAGAGGTAACTCCGGTGCATTGTGCAAGTTTCAGGGCTGCGTCCTTCAGCAGCACTGTTCTGTCGCATTGTTGCTCTTGCCAAGGAACTGCCAAGAAAACACTTCTCTTACCGTCACCTTCAACATCAATCCTGGATTCATGTGTAAGCACAGTATGTACTTCATTGTTCCCACGAGTTCACAACTGTATCTTCTTCCATGCCCACTTATCTGCTCATGTTTTCCGGGCTTTTGTTTTTCACCAACAGAAATATAAATGAGTGAATGTTTTCTGCAAACCTTTTCTGAGAAGCAGTCCAACACATCATGTCTTGCAAGCTCTCACATTTATTTGAATAGTAACTGAACATCATCTGCAGCTTCGTGATTCACTGGACTAATTGGCCTCGTACTGAGTGTGTACACTGAAAGTTTTCTTTTATACATTGTAACAGAACAAAATCCGTCTGAACTGCTCTAACAAACATGTCGAATGAATTTACTCTCTTTCCGTCTTTCTTTCTTTCTCTCTTTCTCAGACCCTATTTTTTATTTTGAAGTATTTCAGACCCTGCTTTGTTTATGTTCTGCTTTAATTCTTTCACAGCTGCCATGGAACACTGCTGCTGCGTTTGTTGGCTCATTACAGCCTCCTATTGATTTGTGGAACAGTTTGAAACCTGTGCTGTGGTCGCCAATAGTTCTGGTGGAGCGCAGTGTTCAGGTTATCAGCACCACCAGACATGAATCCTATTTGGTCCAGTTTTGCATATCAGTGGTAGTTCATCAAATCCAAAAGAATAATTTGTTAAAAATTAGATTTATCAATACTCAGATGCTGCTGTTATAAACTGAGAGTGGAAGCATCTGCTCCGTGCGTCAGCAGCCGCGGTGTCACTTCAGAGTAACGGAGTCAGATCATGTCACAAGAGTTTGACTGACACTGAGGAGGACATGGTGTCAAAGGGCAGTAAACACATCCTGGATGTTTTGAGGGGTCCACTGGTAACTAACAAACGGATCAATGTGTTGGAGAGAGAGAGCGAGTTAGCGCCACTGCTCTACATTAAAGCAACTGTGCAAAACTCTTATGTCACAGTTAGACTTGGAGATCTTTCATGTTTTGGATATTTAGGATCATTGGGAAAATGTGTTGGGACAATTTCTGAACATGAAGTTGCAGCTACAGTCTTTGTAATTTACAAACACCTTCAAATACACTACAACGCTGCCGTCAGGGAAATCTGAGGCTAAAGATCGACGTGCTCTGCAGATAATGAGCTGGCACACGTCTTCTCTGGTCAAATGTGCAGTGTGCTCTGTAACAACTGTGTTGATGACTTCAGTTTCATTTCCGTGCATCTCTAGTGGGGGCTTCGGTGTAGACTCCAGAACATAAGTGCTACGCTTCACTCACTTTGACACACACAAGCGAAGTTAAAAGACATTTGATTGTTAATCACTTGCAGACCTTCACTCTCTGAAGTCTACAGCTCACTCAGACACATGGCGTCCACATTGTTGCAGCTCTGCCTGTCTGCGACTGTGCAGCAGCCAAATTTTCTCCTTACTTGTTTTTGGGTCTGTTGGCTTCAGTCTGGCTCACAGCAAGTGAAACACATGATCAGCTGGATTGAAGTCATGTGACTGACGTAGCCGGTTATGACCCAGTTCTTCTGTTTGGGCCTAAAATAATCATCGGTCACTTTACATTGTAGATCGTCATTATAGATATTAATGTTTGAGAGGCTGCAGCTTGTGGCGCTGTTGAACTGAACTGCACCATGATGCTGCCTCTCATTGACATGAGCAGGGTGATTCAAAACCACTGCTACTAAAACCTTGTCCGTCCATCGATTGTAAGCTACAGCCCCCGTTTGTTCTCTTTGTCTCTCCCAGCTGGAGCCCGCGTGAGAAAGAGGAGGATTTCCTAAAGAGATGATTACAAAAAGACTTAACTGACTAAATGTGATTTCAGTTGGACCGTGACGTTGAGAAGTGCGCACTTTATCCCCAGAGCCATTCTTCTCCTCCAAATGTGGAATTCCCATTCCTAAAAATATAAGCCTTGAAGAGAAACCCTGTTAAAGCAACAGTATGCAACATTTACTGAGCTACAGCGCCCCCTGCAGCCACACTTAGGTGATTAATTCTGTCAGGGTCCATGTTTGAGCAAATAAGTGGTTTTCATTTAGAAAAAAAAACTGGTTATCACCCATGATCCTCAGCTTACAGGAGATCGTAACCACTCACCACAGAGAGCAAGAACAGACGTTCAGCATGAGTGGGAATGAAAGAGGAGAAAATTCTCCATGTTCACAGTCAGTGAACCATCAAACAAATTTTAAAACTTTCATTTCTAAGGTGAAAATGTTGCACAGTGTTGCTTTAAATTTAAATGTGGAACCACATCAACAGGTTTCTATTGATTGATATTCTACTGAAGCTGTATGTAAATGAACTCCGTGCACTGCTCTTTTTCTGTCTGACTCACACAGAGTATCCTCCTCTTCATAGCAGACAACTTCCCATCTATTGTTTGTGCGTGATGGTTTGTTTGTGTGTGTACATGTCTGCAAATGTCCCTTGAAATTTGTCTCACAGTGGAAAAAGAAAAGCAAACACAGTCTGACTTGACGTCTGGTGCACGACAGAGCGTCATTGTTTCACCTCAGTAAAGACGAACTCCACTAATTGAGTTTTCCAATAACTGTTTTTACCCCTAATTGGTTTTTCCCTGTAATCTTCAATCACTTTTTCAATATTAAATGTTTCTTATCAGTTTGCTCTCATGCAGGGCTCTTTTAACGTTCAGCAGAAAATAACTGCTTCAATTAATCAGCGAAAATTATACGGTATTCAAGAATCTGCAATTAGTGCGGTCATTACATTTCAAGAGTCCCCAACATTAGTGAAAATCATTTTGTAAAACTACATTCCAGCATCCAGGGAAATATTATCATGTCGATCAGCTTACAACATAAACAATACTCTTCACTGAGCCACAGACGGGATTTTACTTGAGATGTGTGAGTGCATCAGATGGTTTTGTCTTGCAAATGTCAGGTTCACGCCAACAATAACACACAATTCCGTTAATGATGCACTGGATTAAAGAGGGAGAGTGTGTCTGATATTCAATGAAATGTCAAAGATGTCCAGGAAGAGAACAAGCAAAGGTTCAGACATTATTATGTTAAGATTCACTGTGCTATATATTCAAATATGAGATGTATCAACGTCTGTGTGTCATCAACAACCCAGTGTCAAATCAAATAGAACATAATATTATTACAATATTCATTATCAGTTTTCACATGAGCAAGAGGGATTAAAATAAATAATAAACTTATTTTCTAATGTCAAGTTAAAAAAAAAAAAAAAAGCAAAGCAAAATTTCAACGCAGGTTAAAAACTGAACAACTTTAACTCCGGCCTCTCTCTCTTCCTTTCTGTTCCTTTATATCTCGGCCCAACTTTTTCTTGTTCAGTAAGAGAAGAGAGTTGTTTGCTGCTTTTAATTATCGTCACAGTCTCTGAACATATGAGACACACTGGTTTTGAACCTCCCGAAGAATAAAGAGTCCAGTCTTGATTAAAAAACTTTCTTTGAGCTGTGTACACTTCTCTTGTTATGGCGCGACTTGTGAAATTACTTCTCTGACTTTTCTCTGACTCACCTCTCACCGTCTTTTCTTTTTTGCTGCAGTTTTTGGGCTGTTGCTTGAATATAAACAGTAATTTCTGCATGTGTGCTCACAAATATGTATATGAATATTTCCATCAGACTTTTTTCCTGCAAGAGGTGCAACGCCTCAGGTTAGAAATACAGTCCCGTAAGAACCAGCTAAGATAAATCCTGCAGATGGTGAGAATGCTGCCAAGACACCCTGACATTTTACAGAAATCCACAGCACACAGAAACAAACAGAGTTCAAGAATGTTGTTTACAGAGCAGATGGGCTCATAATGGAAGCTAATATCAACAACGCAGTCTAAAAACTGTTAATGCTCTACATTATATACTATACAGCAGCATAAGTGCTCCAGTGCAGTGATTTTAATAAGAGTTAATGTTTTGTTTGCATTGTCCGTGTGTATTCAGGCTGAAAGGATGAATCATCTCAAGTACAAACTAACGTTCATTAAGCTGCTGACACACGTGTTGTTGTGCAGACACGTGTGAAATCATGCATCTCCCAGAGCTGCTACACGTAATCCAATTTCATTTCATCTGAGTCTGTCCGTCTCAGTCCAGGCAGGTCTGATGATTTGTCTCACAGAGTCACGGTGGGTTTTGGGACAAATTTCAACAATTCATGACGGCTGCAAATACACGAGTCTGGACATAAAAATTCAGCGTGTCAATTACAAAGACAAGTAAGGAAAAGACAAAAGATGCCTTTGTAAAGTGTTGGGTCTTCAGTGCACGAGGTCGTCCACTGTGCAAATATCTGAAAGTCAATCTGACGGATGAACACCATTTTTTTTTTTTTAAAAAGACATTGTTATGGAAATGTGCATATTCTCTGTATTCTGCTGAGGTACTTACTGATCCTATTCAGAGTGAGGAGTAAGAATGTGCCCCAGCACTTCAGTGTCCAAGGACATCAGGCCTGAGGGACACCAGACATGTCTCAAGGTGAACACTTCATGTACCTTAGCATCAGAGAATGTGACCTCAAGTATAAAACACATTTCTGGAGCTCATTGTCACGTTGTGTATTGGAATGTGTTCTGGGGCCGTCTGCAGGAGCTGAATCAGACCTTCGAGTGCTCAGACCAAAATCTGCGTTTTGAATGTAGTCCGGTTGAGGTTTGGTGAGTTCAAGGTTTTCATGTCTGAACTGACTGGATTTAGGTGGTCAAAGTTTAAGGGGTGGGGGTGGGTGGCGCCGTGAGGGAGAGAAAGCTGAGCTGAGGGTTATGAAGTAGTTGAGAATTAAACATAGGATGAGTGGAGGTCTCTACTACAATTTGGTTTTGGTACCGTGCCAGTGTGGTTTAGGGTTCAGTGATTTATGTGACATGTGATCTTTCCGCTGTCTCAGTTGGGCTCTGAATGTCGACAGCAAACATACGACTTCAGAAAGTTTATTCTGTGTCACTGAAAGTGAGCTGAGCCTCCACATTTTCTCTTAAGGACTAACCAGAGCTGCTCTTAAGAGATGTGTCACTCCAGGATGAAAGAAAAAAATCGAAAAATGCATTTTAATTATTGAGCTTTTTCTTTTTTAAATAGTTAAATATTTCAAAAACTTCTTCTGAGATTTTCCTAATCACACAAGTTGATGAAATATTCAGATTCTGACTTGCCACCTTTCTTTTCTTCAGACAGGACTGTTCAAGTTGTCTGATGAGGAGTTTTTCATTCAGCCTCTGGAGAAGATGAGCGAACAGACGACGGCGCCGCAGGCCCATGCCATCTACAAACGCCATGCCCCCCCTCCCTCCTTGAGTCCACTCATACAGACGATCTCAGGGAATCAAACACTCAACGGTACCTGCGGACTCAAAAGTAAGTCACTCATCTCTACAGATCATGACTCACGATGCCCCGAGTGAGGAAAGACCAGAGTGAAGATGATGACTGATTAAAAATGTCTTGTCCCATGAGTCGCTCTCCAGCTAAAGTGCAGAGGTCAGAAGAATAAAAACATTGAGTTTTAATAGCTCATAAATATGATACTTAAAATTCTGAGACGGCTTAATTGACCATAAAAGAAATATGATTATCCTGGAGAAATCAAGGAGGAGATGTACTTTTATATCGGCAATAACTCATTTGGAACTTGCACATCTTATACCTCATGAGTCAGTCTGGATAGATGGATAGATAGATAGATAGATAGATAGATAGATAGATAGATAGATAGATAGATAGGGCTCATGCAGAGGGGGCTTGATCCTATAGAAAAAGGAATAGACTGTATGTGGAAAGTTAAAAATCATCACTGGTTTGTCTTCTGAGGTTTAAATATCTATTTCTTTCTGCCGTCTCCAGATTCTCATCAAAGTTTTGAAGACGTGGAGAGACAGCGGGAGCGGTGGGAACGCCGGCAGCAGAGAAGAAGGAGAATCCGTCATCGCTCAGTCAGCAAAGAGAGGTGGGTGGAAACGCTGGTGGTTGCTGACCCCAAAATGGTGGAGTATCATGGGAGCAAAGCTGTGGAAAGTTACGTCCTCGCCATCATGAACATTGTAAGTATGTCTAGTTTATACAGTATGTGAATGTGCGCGTGTCTTCACACCAAATATACATTTCTAGCCAAGCTAAGCTAACTGTTCCCATGTAGCTTAACATTAATGAATGGATCTTCTCATGCAACTCAGTCGTCAGGTGGAAAAGTTTTCCATCACAGTTGCTCTCATGTGTCGTCCTTCATCGCTCATAAACATCAAACAAAGCAAATGAAGAAGACGTCTTCATCACATACGTCCATCATCCATCCATCTTTTCATCCATCTGTTCATCCACCCATCCATCTTTCCATCCATCTGTTCATCCATCCGTTCATCTTTTCATCCATCCATCCATCTGTTCATCCATCATCCATCCATCTTTTCATCCATCTGTTCATCCATCCATCCATCCATCTGTTCATCCATCCATCCATCTTTCCATCCATCCATCTGTTCATCCATCCATCCATCTGTTTATCCATCTCTTCATCCATCTTCCCATCTATCTTTTCATCCATCTGTTCATCCATCTTTTCATCCATCCATCCATCTGTCTATACATCCATCCATGGGGGGTGTTGGAGACAATATCACGTATGATGCATTAAAAAAAAAAAAAAAGATAGAAGACTGAGAAACACTTCCAGCAGTTTGACCGTGTCTGTTTTAATGTTTTAAAGTATTTATAGCTGCATTACTTCTACAATAATAACGTTAGTGATGTTTTGAGTGCTGAGTCACAGCACGTCTGATCATCTGCCCAGATGTTTGGATGATAACCACAGACACTGTTGTGGTTGTTACGACTGGATCCTGGTTCAGTTTTTCCTTCTCCGTGTTACCAGCTGCAGGATTAAAGTATGACTCTCAAACCTTTTTAGAATGAATGTTATTACAACCGTTCCACTAGGGGTCAAGTAGACAAGTAGACTTTTCTATTATTGATTAACACATGAAGGGGTTTTTCCAAAATACAGTCATGTGCTCCGACCGCAGCTACTGGACGGAATATCAGAGGACAGAATATCAGGAAAGGGAATTCACTGACGGAGGATGAACTGACTTCACAGAAAATAATACACAGAGGAAGCAGCCATTATTTCCCACATCCTCTCCTGATTCTTTTTCGGAGTCCTTTTCGCTCCAGCTTTCAACTCCCAAACAATTCAGCTTTGTGAAAACAGCCTCGAGGGGAAACCACCTCTCACACGTGTCCCAACAATAAGTAACTGCATCACCTTCCTCAGCTGCCAGCTGCGCCATTGTTCTGTTACAGACGCTTTTTTAAAGTTGTCGACTTACAAAAGCTTTTATATATTTTATATATATTCTCTGTCACCTGATGCAGCCTGACTTATGATTCACATGTAACAACCAGGGGAGTCAACCCCAGCAGAGAGAAAGTGGAAACCGTTTCACAAAAATAGCTCCTGACTTCCTTTCACATGGTGATCTAATGGTAGATGATTGTGTTTCCTCTGCGATATTTATTATTATCACTGTGTGTTCACAAACAAGCTGACTACTGAGGCCATGCAGCAATAATAGATGCAAGGGGAATTAAATAAGCACAATTAAAACCTCAGGCTTTGGTACAATTGTACAGTGTGTGTGGTGAAACTAACGTGGGTCGCAGTAGAATAAATACCTTCGCCAAGGCCACACAATCATACATGTCGGTATAGAAACTTATTGTAGAAACATAAAAAGTAAAAACTCATCCAGGTTCTTGTGAAATTCATGAAAACCTTCAGCAATGTTACATAAACATATAAACGTATGAGTCCCGGTGGAAAGAATAACGTCGCTGAAGGTAACAGCAGCACATTGTTCTAAAAAAGAATAAATCAGGGGCTTTAAATAGCTGCAGCTCCGTCTTATTCACAAGATAATAAAAGAGAAAAATGGAAAACTAGATACGCTTTTTTTAAAAAAGCCGCAAAGTTGATTCTGTTTGGTGCTGCGATGAGACACGACGGCTTTAAACAGAGTTTTTAAAGAATTAAGTTAGAACTCGTACAAAAGGTTTAGGATCTGACGACAATAAAAATCTGGCCAATATAATATGAGTGTTGCTATTAGCACTGATTGAATGAGCTGCATTGGTTGTGTAGTTTTTTAAATGGAGTTGCATTCAGTTGTACACATGAGAGGTGACAAAAGAAAACAAAAACCCTGCAGACGTCGTCTCTTCTGCAGGTCAACGTCTGTGTGAGGTTCTCGTCATATTGTTGTTTTTGAGTGTGGATACTGAAGCTTGTACAGTCCTCCTCCTTCGTGCAGCTTTACATTTGTAATACTCATACACATTGTCAGTCATCCATTACATCCACTCTGCAGATTTTGCTCCAGCTTCACCCTTGTCTATTATTTCAGCTTTGTTTTCAGTGACTGTGTGAACGACACTAAACAGATCACAGGCTCAGTGCTGCCAGTCTGAGCTGAACTATGTTCTGCAAATAAATAATAATCCAACACACTTCCTCTGTGCTCTGAAACCACATGTTTTTATATATCAATTAATCCATCAGACGTCATTTGTACGGCACAACGTTCTTTACAGAATAAAGCATGTACAGAGGAAAACAATGTTAACAGAGACTGAGGAAATGCAATCGTAAATCTCATCAATTTGAAATAAGGAAAAGGCAGGTAAACAAGAAAAGATTAAAATGATGGAGATGAAATAACAAAATGCTGCAACAGGAGTAAATAAAACCAGATATTAAAGTTAAAACAATTCTGACAAAGTAAATCATTCCTACATAACACATTCTTAAAAAGGTGCAGACCACGGACACAATGACTGAATTTTCATTATTTGAATCCCACTAAACGCAGATCCACACTCTGGCAACATACGCAGCGTGGGCGCTCTCTCTTTTTAGAAGTGTCTGTTGAAAACAATGCTCGTGTTTCACATCCATCTCATTAGCGTGAGTTCCTTTCTCCTGTGACCTTTGTTTCACAGCTCTCACTTCTCATCTCTCAACGTGTTAAACCTTGATCCTTTTCCTGTTCTCTACTAATCAGCCCCACGCTGCTTCCTGCCCTTTATGAAGCTGATCTCTCAATCATCCCACGCCTCCTTCATTCAAGAAGTCACTGTCCAGGCTTTAAAGAGACTGTATTTAAATGCACTTTTTAATACATTTGTGTGGTATACTACAAAAAAAAAGTTTAAAAGTCTCGACACTTTTCTGCCTTGTGGAATCAACAGCTCTAAAAGCTTTGATGTTAAGTGATTCCACTGATAAAATGCTGGAAGCACGATATCAAACCTCTGAGGTTGTTTGCAGTTCACGTCGCCCAGAAATGATTTTCTCTGAACAACTCGGGTCATCTCGAAAGTTGCTTGATGCATAAATGGAATCAAAGTATCCGGACAAAAGGAAAATGTTTTATTCTCTGTTTAGTTTTGAATGAACTTTTAAATGTTGTGTTTAAATGTATTCATTGGCGTTGAAATGGAAATCCAGAGGTGAGATGTCACACGAGGGAATAATGACTCTGTTATGCAATATATTCTTTTCAAGTGATTTTTCTACACAAAGAAGTTTCCTCTTTTTAAATAAAAAAAGTAAATTCACAGATAACTCATGGCAGCTGTGGCCTATAATATGAAACACATTACACACATATATATATATATATATATATATATATATATTATCTATACATCATATTCTTTCCTATCAGTATAATTATTGATTATTGATGTACTCAGTGTCATGATCAGTAGGAAGCATGTATCTGTGTAAAATGCATAACGACATTTTCTCTTCTTCCAGGTGGCGGGCCTGTACAGAGATGCCAGTATCGGAAACGCAGTCAACATTGCGGTTGTTCGCCTCATTCTTCTGGAGGAGGATGAGGTAAAAACATATTTGTGGATATTTATTAAACTGTGGTTGATTTTAAATGATAAAAAACAGACATCAAGGTTCATCTTTTGAATGGATACAGAACAGATTGTGTATGTGTGTATCGTGCACTGATAATCAGACGACATTCAAACCACATTCAATTCACTAGATCTGGTTCTTTATTCGGATATGCACCAAATTGCACACACTCATAAAAATCAGATTATTAATAATTTCCTGACAAATCAACAAAATGTTGAAAGATCTCGCTTCATTAACGAAAGTAATAAAAATAAAAAAAACTCCAGATGCAGATCTGCACCAAAATTGAATGGGTTCTTCACCGACTCATATCAAATCCTTCCTCCAAGTTTCATGGTCATTGGTCCAATAAACAAAACAAAACCTCTTCAGCTGATTTGATTAACATGTTATTCATCTGAATTAAATTAATACAAATCAGCATAAAAGCAAAGATAGAAACTGAAACGCACACGTGGAGAAAGAAATCCTGGAACACCAAAGTTCATTTACAGCAATTAACTGCAGAAAACAACACAGTCTTGCATGATGTCATCACCCGACTCTATCACCCACGCAAAAGGTTGAAAGCAGCGATGGTGCAATTAAAGCCAAAGGCTATTTCTGTCGTATCGACCTGATGTTTTAATCTCTGCTGTCCTCCAGCTACAGATAAAGATCATTTTTGACGTATGAACTGTATGTTTTCTTTCCTCCCTGTCATCCCTGTGGACAACAGGACGAGTTAAAGATCACACACCACGCCGACAACAGCCTGAACAGCTTCTGCAAGTGGCAGAAGAAACTCAACATGAAAGACGAACACCCGCTGCACCACGATGTGGCCGTTCTGATCACCAGGTAATAAGCAAACATTCAAGGAGATCGGTCCCGAAAGACGCAGCGTGACTCATTCACAGTTTCCAGCCGTTCATTTTTAAACTTTTTATGACGCAAACCATGACATTTCAAGTGAAGACAAAAGGACACAGATCTTTTATTTGTCTCAGAGCACCCCGGCAGAGTACCACCGCTAACCTCGACACAAAGACTGAGGATATGATTTTCAGAGAAATAATTATTTCTGATAATCTAATAAAAGGTTTTTTTTAGTTGTTTTATATTGTTGTCAGTTTGATGCAAGATTCCGCAAAAACAATGAAACAGATTTCCATGAAACTCGGTATAAGAGTGTGGTGGAGGTCAGGGACTGGTCCATTAAAGTTTGGTGATGATCCGGATCAGGTGGCGGATTCAGGAGGTTATAAAATCAGGCATATTTAGGGAACTGATATCTATGAGTGTGAGCTGCCTGATTGAATTGAAGGTGGACTGCTGAGCCTTGGTGGAGGTATGGACTCTACTGAATGCTCTAGTTTCATCTGCTTTAGTTTGAATAGGAGATGTGTTATAAATATTCCTTATAGCTTTAAAAATATTCTTATATGCAACATTTAGGTCCCACTCTGTTCTGGATCCCACTCAAATATTCTTTTGACTTTTAAATGATTGCTCTCTCTTTCATGGCCTGCCAGCATGCACCTTTCTCTGATCATCACAGGGCTCCAGCCCCAGATCTCCTGTTATTACCAGAGCTGGAGTATATCTGCGAAATCTCAGGAAATATCAAGTGAACCTCTTAAATACAGCTTCACTTCTGCAAACCCCTCAGCTGCGTCTTAAGAGCTGGACTAACACAGACCTAATGGATCATACGTACACGTGTTGCCTTCATCAAGGAGGTTATGTTTTTGTCTGTGATGGTTTTTGTTTGTTAGTCGTTAATTTTGCTCAACATGACCCAACGAAGAGCCCATTAAATGCTGGTGAGTGTGTGATTTGCTGCACATCCAAATAAAAATCTGGATTTAGTGAATTAATAAAATAATAAGAACATAAAAGTGGTTTCATAAGGGGACTGTTAAACCCTTGGCAGACCAATTATAAAAAATACGCATCATTCACATTATTAGGTCAAGATTTATCACCTTTTGAGTTTGGGCCGATTGATGTTTTGTTCATCTCAAATTCAAATCAGTGAACTTTATACCCTCATAGGAAGTATAAATGTAGGTCACCCATATTTTAACAGTGCTCAGGGCTCCCAAGAGGAATTTCAGCTGTGTCTCAGTCGCCCGTCTCACGAGTGTCTGACGGGACGGATTCAGGTCTATTTTAACCAATCCAGCTGTCCACGCAGAACATGTAAATACTCACCCTTTAGTCATGCCACGCGTCCTGTGAACTCGGCCCAACGTGTATTTTTACCTCTTTATTTCAAGTCGATGTTTTAACTTTCGTGTTTGCAACTCAATACTGTTCCTGAAGCTGCTCATGCTTCACCTTCTGTGCAGACGTGATGTCAGAGCCCAACGTATGCATGTAGTTACAGGCTTTAGAAATGGAAGTTACTTGAAGTGTAAAAATACACTCCGAGTGAAGTTTACATGCTCAAATCAGGAGTGAAAAGTGAGCCGCTGCGTGTCCCATGTAGAGTCAGATTGTTTAAAATAGAAATGTTTCTGTTCCTCCAGCTGTGTGTCGACTGAAGAGTATCAGGGTCGGGCACAAGAGGAAAAAATGAAAGAAGGACGAGTGCATTTCAAGGATGAAGTTCAAATGTTGAAAAATAAAGTCAAACAAAATCAGAGAGGATTTTCTTTTTTTGCATTTTGAGGATGAAGTTGAAATGTGTGAGCTGCCGATGTTTCCAAGCTTGTCTGGTTTCTATCTCAGATCAGATGCAGTTGTCAGCACAGTATTAGTACCTGATGCTGATCACCACACTGTGTTTCTGTGCTAAAAGAGAAATATTTCATCTGCACACTCTGTTCACCAACATTAGTCGTGACCTCCGTCGCAGAGGTCATGTATTTCGCCTGTGTTTATTTGTTTGTTTATTTAAAGAACACAACGCGTTAACACAAATTCAAAGTTCATTGGTGCAGTTTGTTAATAGCTGACAGTTAGGATATATTTCTCTCATCTGTCTTTTGGACTCACCTCAGATAATCCTCCATCTCTGTCCTCCTCTTCCTCCCTGACGGATACTTTATCTGCCGCTTAAAGACACTTCATTACTTTAGTGGCATACTCTTTCGTATTATTCTTCCTTTTCTTGTCTCTCTCTGGCTCTTGACTTTGAATGATGAACTTTATGTAAGATAACAAGGACACGCTAAACATAGTAAAATGTTGTTGTGATAACTTTCTGTGAAAGTAAAGGAGCTTTGGACCCTAATCAAAGATTAATTAACGTGATATAATGATTTCTCTTGTATGTACCTACACTATAGACATCTGTCACAGCATTAAAACCAGTTAGTGGTTTTTGGCGTATTTACATATAGATATCAATAAATTGAAGACTTTAAGTTCTGCAGAAACAAAATGAAATGATTAGATTGCTTCATGTTGTCATTAGAGTGTTGATGCAGTAGGTTTCACATAATACATTTGTATTACCTTAATGATAACTTCGGAAGGGTTAGGGATTGTTTTGCCCCATCCAACACTGACAGACAGATCCAGCTGTTCACCATTAATATATCTCACATCTGTGCTGCTGTTAATTCATATTTATAGATTCATCTGTTTGTGGCCATAGAGAGTAAATCAGTTCACAGTCAGTGCTTTCATTTTCTGTATATAAGGGGAATGTATTCGATTTATAACAAACATGACTGTGACTTGTCTTGCACACAGTTTGCAGCAGATGCAGTGTTTTTTAAAGTCGCCCTTCTCTACCTTGTTTTTTACCTCCCACTATTTTTTATCTGTCCTTCGTCACCTCGTTTCTTTTCTTACTAATCTTTTATGTTTTGTCTTTTCATGTCGTCGTGTTTCAACTGAAATCTGACCAACGCTCCACCTTCACTTTTCAAAGGAAGGACATCTGCGCTGCCATCAACATGCCCTGTGAGACTCTGGGTCTGTCCCACGTGGCCGGGATGTGTCAGTCGCATCGCAGCTGCAGCATTAGCGAGGACACGGGGCTCCCGCTCGCCTTCACTGTCGCGCACGAGCTGGGACACAAGTAAGGTTAACCACACATACCAACACAAACACACACATATCAGGATACAGGTTCAAATAATCAGCAGAGAAAACTAGGTGATTAAAAACTCAACTTGTGCCCCATGGCTACTACATGATATCATGCAAAAAGCCTGAGGCTAACGCTACATATCCAAGAAAGCTTCATCATCATCATCAGTTAATGATTACTGAAGTCGACATAGATGTAACGCTGATCCTGAACTGCACCAGAGCCATTTTCTCTTGAGTGAAAACTAATTTGATGATACAAATGTAAAATTCCAGTGTTCTTTCAGTCTATCATATTTTGTTTGGCCTCAAGTTTTACAAACAATAGATTCAACTTCCATCGTTCATATCTTCAGACAGAATGTTTCACTTTAATCATAAAAGGAAAATGCTTTTAGGATGAGAGATTGAGTTCTTGGCAAACACACTGCTTAGGTTGCTGGAATTAAAATGATCCCAATCCAATAAAAAAGGACAGAGCCGCCATCGCTACTCATTCAGTGACGAAATCCCTTTAACTGATGTAGTATGAAATATCTCTTGGCCTGCGTTATACCAGGTTAACACTATTACTACTGTTAAAACTTGTAATAGTACTCTGCATTTTCTGTTTTTATGTCTCTGAAGCCCTTTGTGAGCCCCCTTTTTTGTGTAATATGTATGAAGTTTGTTTTTATTATAATCATGCCAATATTACATAAGAAGAGATATACACGGTTTTATATGTTACACCTTTGTTCTTACCTCCTGGTTTTGGAAAGGCTAATAAAAAATAAAAAAAAGCTTCATGCTCAATAAATCACTTTGAAAACTGCTTCAGCGTTACGACAAAGCTTGAGAGGGCGGTTGTGCCAAATTGCAGTTGCTAAGCAATGATTGAAACTGGTCTGGCAGACTCGGGTTGAATGAAAGTGAGTCACTGGTTTATGCTGTACTTCATCATTATGTTAAAGTTGATGGGTATAATCCAGTTCCTACCAGATCAGCTATTTTGTTCTTCTCCATCATTAAGTAATCACTTTATATTGGTGTCGTTCCATTCATCCAGTCTACCTTCTGTAACCTGTGGGTGTATAAATTCATTGCAGACAAAGAGGGAGAAAACATTTTCTGCTGCTGTAAAGCCCTAAAAATTATATGTTTAAACTTTTCTCTCCATCACTTTGGTTTATTATAACTTGGAACGGTTTTCTTCCTTGTCCATCACATTAAATTGCATTGAAGTACTTTAACTGAAAAAAGGCGGAAGCATATTCTCCTGGTTATAAATCAGCCGTCTGTTTCTCATCAATACAGTTTATTTTTTATCACAATGCTTTCAGCCTCTTTATTACTTGAGAAACACATCAATCAAACAAAAGCTAATCTGTTGGAGACCTGCCCTAACAAATTATATTGTCAATTACCTGTGAATATGAGGATGTAATTACATGACATTGGGAACGTTGTTTGGCCTATTTGATTTAAAAGCACATGATTTATCATGGTAAAGATCCAGTTCCTCATGCGTTAAACCAAACCAGAAATAACCCTTAATTAATGCTCCATAGAGCCATTGAGCTATTTGTAATGTTTATATGGAAGCAGAGGATTGGAGGAGATGGAGGTGGTTTCCTTTTAATCCATATTATGGAAAGCACCATGTGTGAGTGTTAATGCGATTATTGAACTGAAGAGAAGTTCAGCAATAACCATGTCTTATCTGAGAGAGTTAAACACATGGTGTTGATAGACGGTAACATTTTGACACGTTCATTTGTGCTGCAATACAAACAGATTGAAAAAATAATAACCCACGTTGTTTAATGCTGCAAACAAGACATTAGGTTAATTGAAATCATAGATTTATAAAACCATTTCTTTCACAGTCCAACAAATAAGCTGCCAATAGGTTTTTCTTAGCTCGCTGCATCTATAGACCTGATTTTGAAATTATTTATCCGTAGCTTTCTCACAGTTTTGCAGTCCCAGAGCTGAACATCTTGCAAACAAGGCACACTCTATTTTTAATTAAATTAAATTCCAAACACTGTAACAGCTAAACATTGTCTCTTTTAACCCATCAGTCTGTTTATATCTCCATATATCTTATCTGATAGCTTCATTGTATTTGTTCATCTTGATTGTTGAGGTGCAGATGAGCCCATAAGGTTCTTTTACAAGTGGTATTGTAAAGGTTTTGACAGAACCTTATTGTCCACCATGTGTTTGCATGGTCGACTGCAGATCCTGGGTAAATAGTCAGGGTGGTCCTTTTATGTTGAATGCATGAACAAGTCCCGGACTGACAGGAGTCCATTGTGCATGCACGGAGCATTTCCTCCTTGTGACTGACTGAAGTTACAACGTTCAAAATTCAGCAGTGGTGCAGGCAGGGAAAAAAGATTCTTAATTTGAGTCCTTCTCACTTTGATTCTTGTTTCATCAACTACTTAGATCTTTGGTTTATTCTCATGATTAAAAGAGGAGAAACATGATTTTGTGTTTTTTCCCTTTGATACCCTGAGGAGTTTATAAGTACTCTCAGCAGGTAAAACTGTGTTATTCAGTGTGTCGGACAGAAGTTGGAAGGTTAGCAACTCTTTTTTTTTTTTTTTTTTTTAACTACAAATGCTGAAGAATGCACCAGATGTTCCTCTTAATTCTCGCTGCCCCTGTCTCAGTTTCTATAAAGCCACAACAACATTTGAAGGAGCAGATGTTACAGGTGTTGTTGTGTGCACACCTTCCGCTGCAATGACTCATTAATGCTGCATCGACACCAAAATAAATAATTGTGATAAGTTGGCGTCTGTGCTTGTGGAGTTACAGGCAAGACGCGTGGATTTGTCTGATGTGTGTGTTCAATGTTGTGCCCACTCACTTTAACTGCCCTCTCCGTGGGGTTTGTGCTTTTATGTCACAGCTTTGGGATTCAGCATGATGGCAACGGTAATGACTGTGAACCCATTGGAAAACGACCTTTCGTCATGTCTCCACAGCTCTTGTATGGCACCTCCCTGCCCAGGTGGTCACGCTGCAGTCGCCAGTACATCACCCGCTTCCTAGAGTGAGTGTCAAACATGCTGCTACACTGCTACCTGACGTGTGACTCTGAGTGTGTTTCAAGTTGAAGGTTTTATGTGCACAGATCCTTTTGAATCATTCAAAGGCACCCTGCACCCATATTATACATTGTGTATGTTCTGTATGAGTTTACCTGAAAAAATACATTATTCAACATGGTAGCACAGATCTGTCATCTTAGATCACATCTGACGTTCTCAGCATAATAACTCTCCAAATGCACAGGATGGATGTGGGGATATGCTCAGAATATGTTCCAAAACTTGGATTGATGTATCCCTAGTCTCTAGGGATCATCCACAGTCCAACATTTCTCCTGATACAGATTCTCATCATGAGTATAAGCTGCCTCGTGCGTGCTCTACCCAGACGCCAACATCTGAACCGGAACATTTCCTGCTGCTTTCTTTATATGTGAAATGCAAACTCCAGAAAAACAATCCCTGCTCTCTGTGTTTTCCTTTTTCTTTCTTCATAAATCTTCAGGAAACTTTTGGCAGTTGGAAGGTTTGTTGGTTTTTAAGGAGTTTGGACGGTCTAATTATTTACCTGCTGAGACTACAGACAGACATGAGTATGAGTATGAGTGTGTGTGTTTGTGTGTGTGTGTGTGTGTGTGTGTGTTTGTACACACACACAGTCTGCAGCTACTGTGAATCTCTGTGTCTAAAACATTTCACCATAATTGCCCCAGTTTCTCAGCTCGGAGCATCTGGAATTCATTTAGTGGGTGTTCAGCTCGACATCATTGTAGCTTCTTGACTCAACAAGAGAAAAAAGGGCTGGGGGGGGGGCGGTATTTACACTCGTGGGAGTTTGCAACACAGAGGCCACTGGTTTGTGTGTTTGTGTTTGTCTCTGCACTGGTAATTATAAGAGAGATGCCTCAGTGCTTAGAGGCATCATTTGCCAGTGATTTGTAGATTTATCAAAAGGAATTGCTCCGACAATATTACGTTGGACTCACTGATTAGATTTTTGTGTGGGGTTTTTTCTGGTGAACTGAAATGTTTTTGGAGAGTTGAGTCATGGCTGACGATGGGGCAGGGAGGAGACAGACAGATTAAGAGGGGGGCAAGGAAAACAAAGTGGAATGACAGAAGATGACGAGCCTGAGGTGTAGGCAAACACAGGGGTGAGCTCAGTTCAGGGGAGCAGGAGGTACTGAAGGCTGAGCTTCTCTTAAGCTTTAGTAACATGTTGATAATAGTCTAAAGGAAACTGGAGTCTAGATTATATGTGTACGTATTGTCTGTACCTGTACTGTGATTATTGTAAGCAGCTTTATGTGACAGCATTGGAGTCCAAGACAAATTTCCTTCCAAGGACAATAAAGTGTATCTTATCTTATCTTAGATTCAGGGTCTTTATACTGTTGATCTGTGGATGGGGTTTAGGTGCACTGGTGGAGGGGCAGCAGGAGACAATCATCAGATCGAGATGTTGTGAGAATTCAGATTTGTGTATCTATGAAATCATGCTGAGATAAATCAAATGTTGAACACAGTGAAAAATACCAATGGTAATACTGTGGCCAACAGGTATTTTTATTACGGTCACACATAAAAAGAGGTGCACTACACCCACTGTTCAGCATGAATTAGGTTAAATAAAAAATAAATGGACACACGCGAACAGGAATCATTTCATTCTCTCATAAATTAACCTTCTCTCTAGAGCCGTGCAGCGAGCAGCTTAAAATGATTATGATTGTTTCCTATATGAATACAAAGTCCTCAACCTCATGTTGAGGTAACAGGCTGTCACAGTCAGAGCCTGTGTTGAATCCCTGCTGGGCACAATTTGTTTGTTGGGGGTTTTAAAGTGAACGTCAATAACGATTAGATGGATTGCTATTAAATTTGGTAATTTAAAAACTCATGCTCCAGACAGATAATTAGATTTTTTTTTATCTGCCTCTACCATCGTGTCCTCATTGTATTTTCACCTGCGTTCATTTGTCTGTGAGTCTGTCGGTTACATAACACGCTGGACTTGGTGCATATGCAGGAATTCATTTTCACTTTCTTTACATTGTGTGTGAGGCAGTTTTTCCAGCATTTATTGATTTCTCAAAGTAATTTATGGATCTTGATGAAAAATTCAATCATGTTTAGGATTTCTACAAGTGTGTCCAATTTGGTGCAGATCCAATTGAAAATCTAGATTGAGTGAATTTAAATGAGGTTTCATAAGGGGACTGATGGGGCCTGACAGAGGTATGTGCTCACTAAGTGCCATTAGTCCCTTGGTAGATCTGTTATTGAAAGTCAATAACCAATAATCAATAATCGTCAGACTGCGTTTTCCACTGATCTGTGGCTGACACACAGACGGGTGATTGCACAAAAGCCCAGCGTCAAAATAGAGGATCTGATTGGCTGAGGGTGTGAAAACAAAGGACCAAACCAGTTGAGTTTTATAACTCTAGACTGTAAATAATCCAGAATTCTCAAAGCTCAGTAAGTTGTATTTCTTCAGTATATGACTATGATGTTAATGCATCGTCTTTTTGTCCAGAGTTTTGTGAGCATGTTGAAGTACGTCCTCAGAGTCACCACAGTAACTGAACACCAGTGTAGCTGTAGACCCTCAGTCTTGTTTCCTGGTGCTGGAATGAGTTTAGTGCTGTTAATGGGTTTTCACAGACATAATTAACATCTGCTCATCTCCGACAGAACTCAGATTCCAAAGACAACAATTGAATTAACTGTGAGCCAGAATAATTTTTCAAATCTTCTTGTATATTCTGGCAAAAGGGGAAGATACATTATCTAAATTAATACTGGACCTACCCAATTAAGTAGCTGAGGTAAGAGAAACATAATGAAAAAACGATGCCGTCTCCCCACCCTCCCCCTCCACAGCTAGCTGGTCCCTGGTTTTACATTCTTTCCCTGTATCCCATCTTCAAACCTCAGCCTCCCACTAAAATGTGCATTGATCAGTTTCTTCACATGCGACCAAACAACTCATATTTGTCTTCTCATCTCATTCCTCTAAATGCCAGCGTTTGCCCCCATTTTCTCTGTTTTATGTCGTGTTATGTGTTACCGAAGAACAAGGCCTCCATTGTGCGTGGGTTCATTTGTGCCGCCGGCCTCTGCTGCTCGCGCTGCTTCAGATGTTTGGTCTGTAGGTGTCATTTTATGTGGAATGTAGAGCTGTTTAGATATTATCACTGAGCCAGTCTTTAATCACCAGAAGAGAATTCCCAGAAGGCCATAGAGGAAAAACCAGAGATTTCACACATAATAAAGCATAAAATTGCAGTGCTAAAGAAAGAATATATAGATCATTTTAGATATATGGATTCAGCAAAGAGTTAATTCCTCAGCATGAACACTTCCAGGAAGGCTAGCTTTGACAAAGACTGCAGTAAAACCTAATTTGCCCTCTGATTTGCTTTTCAGTCCGGGGCCACTCATGGAGAACATTTTAATTGCTGCTGTTCGGTCGTCATTGTGAGGTTGACTTACATTGATGATTTGTTGTTAAACGTGAAACAATCAGCCTTCCTATATTTTTAAATTTGACATATCTATTTATTCCTATTTTTAATCTTCAAACATTTTTTATATTTTGCAGAAATTGAGAAAATGTGGAGATCAAAATAAAAGAAATAATGGCATTAAATAGAAAAAATGAAAAATGATTTAACATAGAACATTTCATAACATAAAGGACAAGATGGTGAATAACCCTGGAACGTTTGAGGGTCCAGAATGACTTTGATGATGAATTGTAAACCGCCAGCAGTTGTTATAGACATATCATCAGTCAAGAACTATCGGGTGTTTCAGGCTTCTAATCACAAAACACCTTCTTCTAAGGCAGACACACCACCGGCTGGTCAGACCTGGTTGTGAGTCCCTAACATCTTGAGTCTCAGGTCTTGTTCTGCAGTCGGTGATGATTCTGTCTCAGTTTGTCGCAGATTCCAAAGCTGTTTGAGCAACTTGATGGTGGATGTTGCAATAAAACCGCGCTGCAGCCAACCTCCACCGGCTGTCCAGCACGTTGTTCTGCCTCAGACACCATATCTACACACCATTCAACAGTAGGGTGTTCGACCGGAGTACCAGGTCTGGTCTTAGGGGGGTGCTGATAAGTCCTGATGGGACCGTGAGCTGCTGGCCTACATCCACCAGCATTTCCCAGTGTCAGGCTCACCCCAGCTGGCCACTCCTGGTCAGTGGAAGAGGTCCTCTGTTTCCCTGTTCCCCCTCTCGGACATGAATAATTGATACTGTACGTGTTCTAAAAATATAATTAGAATTTTATATTAGCGATGGAAATGACTATGTAATGTGAAAGGAATTGCTTCTGGAGACAAACCAATGACTATAGAATGTGTCTTCCTTTTCCCCCAACTGTTTAAAATATTCCAGATTCAGATGCCGCCATCTTGTGCTGGCGATGTAATTTGGGGCCAGTGTCTGTGCAGTAGGAATCTTAAGGCCAATTCCACATTTGTGTCAGAGCTATGCCATATATCCGTATCACACTGCAGTTGCAACAGCACAATGGTAGTGGTGGTAGAGTTTCTATGCTGCTGTTGCGTGTCCTCTGGTTTCTGGTCTGCTTATTTACAAACTCTCTGGCGAGTGTTACTAAGCGGATCGTGTTGGAGTTGGAACTGACAGATGTACTTGTCCTTGTATGTTCCTTCAGCTCAATTCGAAAATGGCGTCGAGTCTGTCGGACATAGTGGACCAATCACAGCTATTGCGGTCTGCGTCGCCTCAATGCGTAGTTACATTTCTACGCATAGACTACGGCTTAGCTGCGACGCAGCAGCATGAATTGGGCTTCAGAGGGGAGCCACAGTATTGAGGTCCTGCCGGCCCATTGTGAGTCAACCTCGGCCATCGATCATGATGTTTTTAAATCTTTTGAAACGCCTCGTCATTAGTCTGGCTTCCACACTTGACATCCCTCTGTAATGTTCAGACACTGAATCAGTTCAGGACTTTTAGTTAAGTGCATTTGTTACTAGTTAAGTTAAGTTTTTGTTGACCCTCATGTTATTCCTCAAAAACATTTTCTGATCTCAATGCCACTCTGAGTGAGAGCAAAGTGTCTTGAATGTAAAATGAAAGCATGAACGCTGAACTCACTCTCTATCAGTTCATTATTTCTGAAGATTATTTCTTTCATCAACATGGATTATTCTTGTGCGACTGTCAAGGCAATTTGAAAACCCACTTATCCTTGTCATTATATTACACACCACAGCCATTAAGTCTGTTAATACAACCAACATGTGAAACCAGCAATTAATTTTCCTCTAGAATACCATCATGATTAAATGTATTGGTGAGACGGCACTCGCTCTTTGTGGGAGAGGACAGACTCATGAGAAATATTCATACGAGCCATTACACAGAAGATATTAGAAATGTTTGTGTGAATGGCAAAATGTACCGTAAAGACTTTTGAGGGGACGAGAAAAGCGCTAAATTAATGCAAGCCATTTACATACTCTCTGTCAAACAAACATTACGGAGGTTCAGTGTTTCTTTGATTGTCGGTTGAAGACATCTAATTTCTGCTATTCATTCCAAGCAAATCCCCACTCCCCTCTGCCTGAAGCTTCAAGTGCACTACATATGGATGTAGATAATTCCTGGAAAAGACCTGCCCATCTGATTGTGTCAGGAGTAATGAATGACGTCTTATATGGAAGAAATGATCTCCATCAGAAGAAGAGTAGATCTCCTCATTTTAATGCTACTCTATCTCTCTCCCTGTGTGCATATATGACCAAGAGAGCTTTATAAAACTGTCCTCCTCCTCCTCACAGTCGTGGCTGGGGCTGGTGCCTCGACGATGCTCCGGTGAAGGACAAACTGACTGTGAACTCGGTGCTTCCTGGAGAACTGTACAGCGCCGCTCATCAGTGCCGGCTGCAGTATGGATCTGGGTCCCTGCTCTGTGATGACATGGACGTAAGAACATACTCACTACACATTAAAATAAATGAAAAGAACTCCATGCATGATTATATTGACCCCACATGTCTCCTGTTCTTCTCCTCTCTGTACTCTGCAGTTGGGATTGGGTGTTTTGTTTTATTATACTTTTTTCTCTCTCTCACTGAAAACACACACACACACACACACACACACACACACACACACACACTAACCCTCACACATCCTTGAGACGAGCTTTTTCTCATAAAACTCTCATGATGAACCTCTTACAATGCAGTAAAAGGATGAATATATATAAACATGTATCTTATAAGAACTGACAAACAGGAGCCTGAGGAAGACTCAATGAGACATAATTAGTTATCGAGTCAAAAACATCGTCAGTATCCTGAAGGACACAAGTCTTCATTTCCAGCTCTGTCCCCTGAATTCACTGCAGTGTTTGTCAATTCACTATTGATTCTTTACGCGTGGCCTCTGTCCACAACATGCTCCACATTAAATAGATTATCTAATATGCTCTGTGACTGAGGGAGTCTTTTTTATTTTGAATGGAGAACTGAGCAGATTATGAGTTAGAACGGTGTCAGGGGACCTTGTGCACAGCTTCTTCAACCCCTGACACTTCAATGAGCAGACATCAGTTAGATTATTAACAACACACCTGCTGAGCAGGTGTCACTTAGGTTCAACTGCTTGTTGCTCCATAAAAATGTCTACATTTAACAGACCCTCGTCTTATAATGGTTTTATCCAGTGTAGATCTGACCTCAGTCCTCTTAAGCTTTTCTGCCATGAGCCATTTATGAGAACATTAATTCAGATGAGACTTTAACAGCTCAGTCACCAGTGAGACTAGTTATATGAACCACAGAGGAGAAGCAGCGCTGTGTTTAGAGAGAACACGGTCACTGTGTGTTGGGCCACATTCAGACTGTAATAAGACTGTGAAACTTCTTCTAGTCCAAAACTGAACAGAGACATTTTCTTGAAATTTTCAGGAGGGGCTTTGTGTTAAGTCTGCATCGGTAGCTTCAGATATTTTCTGGAGCATTTCTTGCCAGACCCAGAGTTTAATGTCTGACAATGTCAATTTGATAATCCAGCAATTAGAATGTCTGTTTTTATTTTATACCTTCACTTGTACTTGTTCTCTGTAGGAAGGGGGCTGGATTGTGGTCTTAGATACCAGAACAGTCTAAAAACACGTTTCAGCTAGAATTTGACAGATTACATGAGAGTGAAAATGAATTGAACGCCCACACACAAGTGACAGGCCAGCTGTCAGAGCGGCAGATACACAGCTTCTTTTAATCCTGTGTCTTTGTTAATTCATTTATTTCTTATTATTTACCAAATATATATTTTTTCAAATATCAGTCTTTTCTCTTCCTGCAAATTATTAACTGTTTGATGACTCTTCCCACACTCGGAGGCATTCACTAATTTTGTGTAAAATGAAAATCCAATGTCATCTTTGGATCTCGGCTCGAACGTGCATGATCGTAGTCTTCCTCCGTCTCGTCCCCGCCTGACTCATCGTTTAAATCTGTCGGCTGAAGTGCACGGTGGTGTAGTACATCCACATTCGAGAGCAAGTGATCCTCACAGTTGTCTCAGTTGAGCTGCTGTAGTCGCTGTCAAATCTGGTGCTGAGGAGCTTTAGAGCTTCAGAGCCACCGGCTACTCGACTTTGAATACAGGGATAACGGCTTGTTCTCAGATGCTCCCTCTGGGGAGACGTTTAAAGTACAGCACAAAAAAAAGTTGTCGAGACAAAAAGCATCTGGTTTGGAATATTAACAAGCAAATTATTATATTGAAGCTCACAGTCGATGAATCTCGAGGACTTCACTTGTCTGAAGTACTGAATTGATTTGCGTAAAGGTCCCCACCCCCACACACACACACAGGATTTGAAAGGGATTGACTCCATCTTTTCTGGGCATTTTGAGTAAATACATCCTGCATTTGATCCTCTAGTCAGTTAATCCTGGCTCGGAGCTGATATAAATAATTTATATACAGTCACAACATCAAACCATAGCAGCAGGATTGGATGGACAGAGACCACACACGTACTCGTTTCCAGCAGCAAAGTAATTTCTCAAAGTAACAACAAAGTGTCTCTACGAATACAATTCGTTCTGTGCAGGTTTTACAAATATCCACAGGAAAGAAAAACAAATAAGGTGCTCATAGTTTTATAAAAACCACCAGACGGCTGTTCAGACGCACACATTCTCACCGACATGGTTTTTCTTAAAGCACAGGTATAAACTGCCTCAGGTCTAAAGTTCCCTGGGGACTTTTCTTGTAAATAAACATTGATGTTCACATTCAGTGTTGCTCATATGGTGGAGCCACGAATACATTTCTCTCTCTGCTTGCAGCCTTTTCCCTTTATGAAACCAAGGGCGGTTATTGTCATTTGATAGAAATGTTCCTCTTTTACCTTCATGTTTCCTGCACTCCACAAAAATCTCATTTGCCGAATGCTGGTCACAGTAACGGGGCCAAATTAAATGGATGAAAAGCTTTGTGTTTAAAGCACAAAAGCAGAATGCAGGGATTTGAATTGACAGTGGTAATGCTGGTGATTTTATCCATTAGAACAGTCAGCAGCCCACTCACCTACTTAAGGTATTTGCTGTCCAAAATGAACTTTTTCTGTCGCAGCTTAATGGACTTGGTTTGAATGCTGTTTTAATTGTATTAGTGTTTCACCCTAGAACTTGTGCATAATGTTATATCTTCACAAAGAAATCGTGCAGAGCCACTTAAAAAAGAAACCTTTAAAGCTTCAAAAGCATCAGTTCTGCCTCATTTATTTTATTGGGAGTTTAACCTTTTCAAGTTGGCTACATACTTGAATATCCACCTTGACAGATGTACGACGTTCACAGTGGCTTTGCCGTATTAAGCCGTCTGAAGAGTGTCGAGGACTAAAGTTTGACAGAACTACAGAGACAAAGTCTGAGGTTCTTCTCGCTGTTTTGTGATCTTGGCCAAAGGGATTATAGAAATTGGTCAGAACAGGTAGTTCTGGGATTTGGGGGGGATTTTCAATCGATTTGTTTATTATCTCAGAAAGTTCAGACTCAGTTTAAAAATTCTTGTGCTATGTGACAATCAGGCACTTCCACCTTTCCATTTCTTTTGTAAATGTATCTCTGCAGTGACAAATCGTTCTAAATGTCTTTTTTAATATTTCTTACATTTTTTTTATTGTTAGCATTCACATTTTTTAATCGGAAAAGTAGCTAAATTACAATGTTGAAATCATTTACATCTGTTGTGTGACGGTTTTGACGAAAAATGAAAAATGTCCCTCACACATTCACAAATGTCACACAACAGCATGAAGAATGGGCCCAGACGATTGCACCAGTCAGACATTTGACCTTTTGGTGTTATCAGTTTTGAAACACTGATTTTTTTTTACCATTGTAGGAAATAATTGGTCTTTTGATTCTTTATTGTTGCAAATCCAGGTAAGTCTGTTGTCTGCTGAAGTTCATTTTACTTTTACTGCAGCTCCCTGCAGGAGCTCTGTGCTTCTCAAATGAAGACAACACAACAACAACAGACAGAAACAACTCGAGACCTATTTCTACGATCTTGCTTTTAATTAATGTTAATTAATCTTTTTTTAACACCATTGTCTTTATTATTATGATTTTTTTAAACTTATTTTTATACCTTTCGGTAGTTTTATGTTTTTTTCTCAATGTGCCGCACATTTCTTTATGCTGTGCATAGGATGTGTTGTGGTTTCTCAGGTGCACTGAGCTGCCTATAAGGATAAAACCTGTATTCAGTTTGTGCTCTGCTGTGTGGATTTGTTGTCACGTTTTCAAGTTATATATATAAACTGTAAATTGAGAGGACACAGAGATGAGAAGTGATCAGGAAGGTCATACGTTTATTATTTAACATAAACAATAGACCATAAATTTAAAGGATTAGTTTAGAGTTTAGGGAAATGTGCTCTTTCTTGTTGCCAGCTAAAGTAGGAGACTGATGGTGGAGGCAGCCACAGTGCGGTAGTTCTAGTTTCTGAAAATGTTGACCGGCTGCTTTACAGAACATATTTTGATTTTAAGGTTTTTTTTTTAACTCCACTTTTACAAACAGAAATGTCTTTTGAAATGGTCACTGCTGTGGAGCTGTAGAGGACGACAATGACAATGAATGAAAAATGAGAAGTCAGTAAAACTAAAGGTCATGATCTCCAGTGGAAATACATAACCAAGAAAAATTGGTTTTATAAATCCACATGTGCTGGACAAAACCTGAGTTTATAGATAGAAGGGGCATTGAACACTGTCATACAATATCTCTGCTTGTGTCACTCAGCAGACCATGTGAAAATAAATGAGCAGTGAATAACAACACTTCTGAAAGGCTAACAGGTTGGTGTGGAGCGTGACGTAAATCTCTTTTGCTTTCCTCAGAACGTCTGCAGCACTCTGTGGTGCACGGTGGGAACGACCTGCCACTCAAAGCTGGACGGGGCTGCGGACGGGACGAGCTGCGGCGATGGCAAGGTATGTTTCATATCATGGCTGTGAGAGAGGAGACGCAGGCTTTGCAGGGAGAATGCTGATTTTTAGTAGTACTATCATTATCCTGCAGCAGCAGGAACATACTGTTCAGTTTCTGCTCGAGATCCCATAATTTATCCATCCAGTAACCATTACCCTAGCGAAGGGGGTTCTGGGGTCAATCCCAGGTTACCATTGGGCAGTAGGTGTGTTCCACCCTCTACAGGTGAACAGCATATCACAGGGTCAAAGACAAACAACCATTTACATTCACACCTACAGGCAATTTAGTTGCAGCATGTGTTTGGACTGTGGGAGGAAGCTGCAGTGGAGAAAAAACACCAAGAACATGCAAACTCCCAACAGATTTGAACCCAGAACCTCCTGCTGTGAGGTGACGCTGCTAACCTCCCCATTGACCACTTTGCCAGCCATTCCTGTATTATTATAATGAATTATACAGGAAAATGATGATGCCTGGCGTGAAAGCTTTTTGACTCATGGCAGAATGAACCGAGGGAAACAAAACACCATCGCACTAAATTAATCTCAGTTGGTTCAATGTTCTTTTTTCGTTGTCAATCAGTCATCAGGTAAATCATCCGATTTATTTTTTTATTCTTGGAAGCAAATTGTTTTGCACTGGTTGTAAATTCACCACATCCCGACTCCTCTCATGATTCATTTAGTAAATTAATTTAGACCTATAACAAACGTTGACATTTGTTTAATTGTTTGTTGATTAATAGTTTGATTAAACCCTGTTTCCCCTGAAAGTTAATAACTGTTTGATTAATAGAGGACGACTGCTAAGACGAATGAGCTGCAGGAAACCGAAGAATTAAAATTGACTAAAAGTAAAATAACAGAGTCAAATAATGAAATGGATCCAAATTGTGTTTCCAATGAGTGCTGGCCTCAAAGTAGCTAAAGAGAGAGTCGTGTAAAAATCAAGAACAAGTTTTGATGTGTTTTTTCTATCAGTGGTGTTTCAGTGGGGAGTGTGTACCATTTGGATTCCACCCTGAGAGCGTGAACGGGGGCTGGGCGTCCTGGAGCGAGTGGTCGGCCTGTTCGAGGACGTGTGGTGCTGGTGTCCGGAGCGCTCAAAGAGACTGTGACAACCCAGTGTAAGTTTGTCAGTAACTACTAATGCTGACAGGTGTTTTGCTGTTGACTGATGCACTGTTAATCACAGGTCAACTCACCCTCCACCAGTCTGCTGGTGGGAGACAGAGGAAGCTGTAATGTAATCTACAGTTCAAACCAGACAGAGATCACAGTATCAGTGTGTGAGCAGAGCACGTGTTTCAACGGCCTTTTTGTTTATATGATTTCAGTTTTCTTAGTTTAGCCAGAAGCTTCCTGCCTTGTTTTTATTTAAAAAGTATTAAAGTATCAAGGAGTGCAGATATTCTATTGAATGATTTTAATTTTTCTCAAATATTGATATCTGCATTGACCTTTACAGTCCAGTATCAGTCCAGCTCTAACACTGATTTTTATACACTTATCTCTACACTAACTTTTAAATTTGGTCTTTTTTGTGTGATATGAAATAATTTTCTTACTTATTTATTCAAGCACTGAAATAACGTGTCTGACTGTCTCACAGTCCCAAGTACAGAGGGAAGTATTGTCTGGGAGAACGCCGACGTTACAAGGTGTGTAACATCTCACCGTGTCCTCACGACCTGCCCACGTTCAGGAGCGTCCAGTGTGGTCACTTTAACAGCATGCCCTACAAGGGCAAGTTCTACAAGTGGGAATCAGTCATCAACAGAGGTGAGCAGGATAAACCTCTGCGGCAGTATTTAGACCTCGGGCATGAAGGGATGAAGGGATTGGAGCTTCGCCCCCAAGTAATCATACCATCACCCCAATGTTATTGTAGCTACTTCGCCGTCCAGCTAATTGATATTATCTGGCAAGTTAAATATATGAACTTTGGTCATTCTTGTGCAGCATATTTTTTCATCCATATCACATTTTCATCTCTTTATTTAATTTTTTTTGTAAGTCAACCCTTGTGAGCTGCACTGCCGTCCGCTCAATGAACACTTCTCTGAAAAGATGCGGGACGCCGTCACCGATGGAACGCCGTGCTACGAAGGCAACAAGAGCCGAGACATGTGCATCAATGGCATCTGTAAGGTACTGTGACTATTCCACGTGCATCCGATAAATAATGTCTTGTTGTTCTCTGTACATTTATTTCATCATTTTTTTGCCATGAACATCGTGAAACCCTTTCTAACCTTGTTATATGGGTTCTATGCAAATACAGTCATTATTATCCCCCAACAACATCACTTGATTATTCAATCTATGTATCCTGTTCATTGCCGTGGAGATTTGTTTGTCATGCAGTTTGTTTAGTTGACCCTCGGCGTGTTTTTTCCACAGGCGAGTGCTATACATCTGACATTCTGTATGAAAATGAGCCTGTTGATAGAAAACCGTCGAGGCTGTTATCGCTGGCGATAACAAGCTGCTCTTGTCTATCACCCTGGGGCAAAATGCCAGTAACCGATACAGACACTGTTTGGATAGTGAGTGGACAGTAATCTCAGACCTTGGGCTCTGAGTTTCTGACATTTTCTGACCTTTTTTTGTCAAGCACCTGCATTTTTTCCACCTTACCTGTTTCATTTATGTTTAGGAGACTCGATGTAACAGCAAAGGCCTTATTAGTGTTTTGTTTTCGTTGACCATTAAAAAATACACATCTGTAATCCAAGAGATTCACCTCAAATATGAATAATACATTTAGGGCATAGACTGTATACGAGGATGGACGTCGCAAAATTGACCCCTGGTGGCTGGCTACAGTATAGGTCATAAACTCTACCTCCTCCTTGCTAGTGGATGAGACATTAGAATGGGTTTTATATATCATATATATGCTATATACTTATATTTCTCCATTGTAGTGTTGCTATTAGTATGCAAGTAAAAGACTCAGTACATCCTCCGCAGCTTGTCTTGTAAAGTGTGCCTCCCTGCACCAGGTGGAAGGAGCCAGCCCACAGCATGGGGGTGGGGTTATAGTGATGAAGCAGCGCAGAAGAATAGCAAGAGATTTTCACTTGTATTATCCGGCTGAGGAGGTCAAAGGTACAAGAGGCATGTTGAGGCAGTGCTCTGCGCTGCTTTTTTTCTTTCACACATTGACATAAGCATGAAGGGAATCGTCTCACACCTGCAGACTGGTGGAGGGTGAGTTGACCTGTGATTAACAGTGCATCATTCAAAAGCAAGACACCTGTCAGCATTAGTAGTTACTGACAAACTTACACTGGGTTGTCACAGTCTCTTTGAGCACTCCGGACACCAGCTCCACACGTCCTCGAACAGGCCGACCACTCGCTCCAGGACGCCCAGCCCCCGTTCACGCTCTCAGGGTGGAATCCAAATGGAACACACTCCCCACTGAAACACCACTGATAGAAAAAACACATCAAAACTCTTGATTTTACACGACATCTGGTATCTGCTTCTGTATTTTCTGTGTCATCATCACTGTAAGGTTTATTGTGAATGTTGCATTGTGGGATTGACATTGCTGTTTGTGTGTCACAGAAGCTAGGCTGCGACTATGTGATTGACTCCAGCGCTGTAGAGGATCGCTGTGGGGTTTGCCATGGTAACGGCTCGACCTGTACTACTGTGAAGAAGACGTTTGAGGAGAGTGAAGGACTTGGTATGTTTCTCATGTGTTTGGTTTAGGTTTCATACAGAAGACGTTGATATGTTACAGCAAGAAAAGCACATGTGTCAATAATAAAACGACTAATGGTGCAACACTATCTTTACTTATACTAATACTATCTATTCACGATACATGAGGATATCTTGTGTTTCAGTTTCACTTACATTAAATGTAATGTCCTTCAGGCTATGTTGATATCGGACTGATCCCAGAGGGAGCCTGGGACATCCGGATTGAGGAGGTGGCTGAGGCTGGGAATTTCTTGGCACTACGGAGCGACAACCCAAACAAGTATTTTCTGAACGGCGGCTGGACGATCCAGTGGAATGGCGAGTACAAGGCAGCGGGGACGGTATTCACCTATGTGAGGACGGGACACCTGGAGAACCTGACGTCTCCCGGGCCCACCACGGAACCACTGTGGATTCAGGCAGGCTGAATAGCTTCACCTAATGTTTCCGGTGTATTTTGTCCCTTTGTGTCAAAACATCACAATCGCCCCCTGGTGGCTGGCTGCTAGATCATAAACCCACCTGCTCCAAGTTAATAGGAAAGATTAGGAAAGAAAAAAAAATTCTATGTACACGATATATCTTATATATATAAAACGTCTCCCCAAGAATCCCATGAGTCTGAATTGTGTTTATATTTCCCAGACAAAGCGGTTTCATAAAGGCTCAGTGTGTAGAGTTTAGTGACATCTCGTGGTGAAGCTGCATGTTGCAGCTGAATACCCTTCACCTCACCCTCCCCTTCCCCTCACCCTCCCCTTCCCAACATGAAACAGAACCTGCTGAGGCTTCAGTCTTTATAAAAACTCAAAAAGTGTTTAGTTTGTCCAGTCTGGGCTACTGTAGAAAGAACATGGCTGCCTCCATAGAGAGGACCTGCTCCCGAAGTAAATAAAAAGTATTGAAATGAAAAAAAAAAAAAAAAGTGTACAATTTAGACAAAACACACTGGTGAAAATATCACTAGGATTACTTTATATTCAATTACTACCAATAGATCCCTTTAACCAAATCCTACACACTGAACCTTTGAGGTGGAAATATAAAAAGGAAATATGCAAAGTATATTGTTAATTTGTGATTTAGTTCCTGAGGATAGTTTATCGGATAGTTTTGTTTGTATTTTGCAGAATTTGTGAGATTTATTTTTTTTTTTTGTGCTACAGCTTCTCTTTCAGGAGACCAATCCAGGAGTGCGGTACGAGTACACAATCAGTCAGAATTTCTCACAGGACAACAACACACCAGTTTTCTTCTGGAAATATGGTTCATGGGCTGAGTGCAGTGTCACCTGTGGAGCAGGTGAGACAAATAACCGACCTCAGGTTCTGCCATAAATAGTCATCAATAGACTCATCTCCTCAGTCTGTTCAGTTCCTGTCTGCATCAACATTTCTGACAACTAGAACAACTACCTTTCTTTCCCGTGCTTTGGTCCATTGGCCTCATTTAACCCAGAGAGTTCTCCGACTCCTTTTGCTTCTCCTGTTGCCAAACCCACTTATCATTTTTAGAAAAGTACAGAAGCACTAAGCCGTCCTTCTTGACTCCAGCTCTTCGAGTCGATCGCCTCAATCAACCCACGGAGCCCTTAGTTGGTGAGGGGCCAGCCTGCGCTGTATCTCATTTCTTCCTCAGGGATAATTGGTTTTGTGCACATTACCCTGTTCCCTTTCAATCAGCACAGTCTGCACAACAAACACATCGTACCCAGACAAAAGACGCCCATGCAGAAAGTTTTGTATGATGTGATTTTGAAACAGCGGCTCCAGTAATAACTTCTGCATCACCTGCCTGACTCAGACAGTCTCGAGTCCTGGGCCAATATATCTGGGCAGTGAAACTTTTATGGACATGTACAGTGAAACCCAGCCAGATATTTTCGAAAGCAGTGGCCCGTGTAATGATTTAGAAAATATAGTGAAAGCACCTCTGAGCAGAAAAAAGATTTGAAGCAGCATAAATATAAATATAAATATATATATATATATACAAATATATACGATATCAATCTATACCACTTTACTATATGTAATATCTATATATCTATCTATATATCTGTATACAGAAATAGAGACGTATGAATCTTTATGAAGCTGTTTAATGAGTCATCACTCGTTCAGCTGTCCTTCGCTGTGCAGTTTTATTCTGGTAGTGTTGACCTGTGTGATGGACATTGAATTTCAATCAGAGGCTTTACAGCGTGACTGAAAGGAACAAAGACACTGTTGGTTTGTCCAGATGGACGAATGTAGGATTTGAAAGCTTGTCCTATTGGGACTGAAAAGTAAATGTATCATAGGTTTTCAAAGACCATCAACTGGCTTGACTGTTGGAAGTGTTTGATTATGTCTCTTTAATAGAAAATCTCTATTTGAGCCAGTTTACTGCTGAACAGGCCTGAAATAATTATACTGATTATTTCATTAGCATCATACTGCTGGGCGTCACTTCATTTCTATGTTATTGATGCCAAACAGTTTTTACGATACAGTTGGTGTGAGTCAGTCTCAGTAGGATTTTGTTAAACATGTTTAATTTGTTCAGACAGTGAGGACCAGGGAAATTATATTGAACTAAGAGTCTGACGAAATCTCAGTGGTGCTTTTCCTGCCATAATTTCCTCTCTTTTATTCATGGGAAATAGGGGATGATAGAAACCATATAAAAAATCCCTTCTTTAAATCTCCCCTAACTATTTGAACTGCAGGAGTTAAAATCATTGTACATCACACTTCCTATCAAACACCCAGTCCAGCGGCTGATGCCAATGTGAAGAATCTTAAGGTATCGAAAATCTATCTGTTGAAAGCTTTTTATATTAACTGTGGTTTTTAATCTGAAATCTTTAAAATGTTGTTTGTGCGATTGGTTTTCCTTGGGCTGGGGAAAAAAACAGTATCAAGCTAGTGTGGGAAAATCCGTGTGGGTTTACACACATTCTTTAAAGTTCTATCTGGTCTTTGGGGTCCAGAGTTGGATGCAGGTTTGGAGATGAAACGTATCTCTGTAAAAGCCACTAGAAGAGCAGCTGTTGTTTTCATCGCAGCGTTGCAGAGTCTTTTCTAATAAGGGATCAATACAGCATCAGCACCGGCTGAGTGAGATGCGAAAAGTGTGCCTTAAATACAGTAAAAGATATTGTATGAACAGAGAAGTGCTTTTTGAGCAATAAACCTAAATCTCAGACATTAGCCCTGGACTTGTTACGAATATGAACCCAGAGGTCCTTCAGTAAACACTATATATAGATTTCTCCTTTAAATAATCCACTTTTACTCCACCTCCTCTCATAAAGCACAGAGACAAAGCTCAACCACCTTCAAAATGCATTGGATCACACTATCTGCAGCGCAAGATGTCAGAGCACGATCTGTTCACTTAGAGTGGAAAGAAGGCCATTTAATCAAGGTGGATTTCAGTGTTTCCCACATGATCATTCTCATCCCACCTCCATCTGGCGTTCAGTCCAACCGTAGCTGTCCTGTCATTCAAGACGTGTTTTTGAAGATGGAAGTAAGCCATCAGAAATGCATTGTGGCCCTCAACGGGCTCCTGATCAGGTGGCACGCAGAAGTGAGAGGTGTCTCATGCTCATGGGTGGAAATCCCCTCAGGAAGACGAGAGTAGTGATGGACAGAGATAAATCTATCACAGCCTCAGGAATCAAATCGTTTTATGTGTTGCTTTGTGTAATTCTGACGGAAATAGAGCTCAGTATTTCTGATAGAGATTGGCCAATATATATACAGTATATTAAAAAATTGCGATATTTATATATGTCTTTATCAAACCCTCAAGACAAATATGTACTTGAGAATTGAAATTTTACCATTTAACCATAAGCTTTATTTAAAATAAATAACCAAATACAACCTAATATATAAATCTTGAACTAGTTTAGTTTTTTTACATGAAGTATGAACATAGATTTTCTCACTGAGGCAGGAAGAAAAACACATTTGTTTTCATTTATATAATTCTGTGTTAGTTGTGTTACTGTCAAATATATATTTCCTCATTATGGTGAGAGGTATTAATTAGAGAGAGTATTATTGTTTTTAATTATGTCTAAGAGCCATAAGCCATATTTTATATTTATTTCTGATGATGTATTCCGGTTTAATGAAGTAGAAATGTGTTGCTGTGTCTTCAGTCATGTTATTTCTCCTTGATTCTTAATCACACACCAGTGGTGTCTCTTCAGGTTTTTCATTTTTCTTTCCTCTCCTCCCTCTGGTGTTTCAGGTGTTCAGAGGCAGATTGTTCACTGTGTGGAAAAGACAACAGGGATCGTGGAGGAGCAGTTCTGTGACCCCTCAACCCGACCCGACGATAATAGAACCAGCTGTAACAAGGACCCGTGTCCAGCCACGTGAGTTCATGTGATTAAGCAGATGACTCACACGCTTGTTTTTGAAATAAAAGGAGCAAACACTAATTATCCAAGACACCAAACCCAACTGCAGAGGGTGTAACATGTGATTGTACAGCAGAAAAACATGCTGTTTTAATTATAAATCAGTTTTATTTACCAGACTTGTCCAGTGTTTTAAGGAGGGCTGTTACCTTGATCTTCGGTTCAGTCTAAATTCCTCACATAATTAATAATGGGCCTCCATGTGCTGTTTAGTCTTTCAATATGTTAATAGTTATCTTTTCGAATCAAGGGCTCGATAATATTCTTCCATCGAGCTGTGCTTTAAATTTTCTGGCCAAAAGCAGAGGTCTGTAAATGTTTGTTTATCAATTTGTGATTATAGGTTTGACCTCTTTAATCTCTCTGCATTTCCAAAAGCAACAAAAACAGATGTTTGCCTGCATTCTGTGCATCTGCAGTTTTTTTGTGTCGTGTTATCCACTATTTCGTTCTTCTGGACTTGTTTACACCTTTTCAACCTGACAGTTTGTTTTGAAAGATCCGTACTCACAGAGAAATCTTGGTTATTTTAAAAGGGTGTGAAGAGATTTCTCAGACGGGACAGGTGTAAAGTGTCACAGCTGGCGTGTTGCTGCACTGACATCAAAGCATCGACGCTCTTAAGATTATTCCACTCCCACACTTTTCTCCGCACCAAAGTGCAGCAGCAGCTTGTTAACGTGCGGTCGTAACGGCTCCGTTTCCTCTCAGACACGTCCAGATAAATGTGTCAGCATCAGGCCCGTCGCTGCAGATGAGAAGTGAAAGAACAGTCTGTGTCTTTTAATCTTTTTTTTTTATGTAAGATATATATTTATATTATAATTTTCATAAGTGGTAATCAATTAAACCCACAAGGAAATCCAGTTTCTTATGAAGAAGCACAAATTGCCCTGTGCCTGTCATCAGTGAACAGCTGGAGTTATATTGTGTTTTTGATTTGAAGTGTTTTATTCCCACTGTTAGAAATCAGCAGATTAATGCTGGTAATTAATTATGTGTAATTGTTTTGGGGCTGGTGTGAGTACATGTCCCGTGTGGTGGTGATGAAGGACAACAACTGTGGATAATAAGCTGCTAGGCAGCTGTAAAATGACCTCACCACATGAAGTTTCACGCTCCACTACCAAATATGATTTCTGGTCATTTTATGAAAAAACCCTCAGTCACGCTGAGTTTTGAAATTAAAATATCACCAACATATTCAGCCTCAAACATCTCAGTCTGTTCCTCTTTCTGTCTCTGTTGCCCTTGAGTGAGCATCCTAACAATGGTTGTTCATTTGTGTTACAACAACTTGTCACAACAACTGTGCAGCCGAAAATGTGCGTCATGTTTTGTTTTCCTTGAAAAATCAGGCTCCTGCCTTTCTTTACCACCTTTTTACCCCCCGTTAGTCTGATCTCTGCAGGGCTCTATGCCAACTGTTCCAAAACCACAACTTGCTACTAAACAGCTTTTTCCTTTTGGACCCCTGGGCTCTGGGACTCCCTGCCTGGAAATCAATCTCAGGCAGACACACTTTTGAAATGTCTACTCAATACTCACTTTTATTGTTTGGTGTGTTCCATTTGTTTAAACTTATTTTTGTTTTTGATTTTATAAAAAAAAAGGTAGGATTATTAGTATTATTGGGACACAATATTGAAATTGCTATAGATTGCTATCACATATATCCATCTATAGCTGTAGAAGAATAGACGAATGACATATTGGGCCAAAAACCGTAATTATCTCTAATGAGGGACTCTGCAATTAGGTGCAACTTGATTAAATGTAAGAACCTTGGCAGAGGTTTGCTCTCTGCTGAGTGCCATTACAACAGTAAACTGGACATGTTTGTGTGTCTGTGTGTAGATGGTGGGTCGGGGAATGGCAGAAGTGCTCGGCCAGCTGTGGGAGCTCGGGCCTGGCTAAAAGGACCGTGCTCTGCATCCAGGCAGTGAGTGTGGAGGAGCAGAAAGCCCTGCAGCCCAGCGAATGTGAGCACATGTCCAAGCCTGAGTCTCTATCCTCATGCAACACAGACATCCCCTGCCCTGCAGACTGGACCGCTGGCAGCTGGTCAAAGGTGAGCCTGAGTCTGTGAAGGTCTGGTTTGTCAGCAGCTGTGTTGTTTCATTAAAGAGGAAAAGGTTTCATATTCTACTTGTATTTCTTCTTTTGTCAACGTATCCAAATAAGTTTCTACAACTCTTTGAAAGTAAAAAATGCTAGAAATGTAACTATGACTCACAGACACAAACTGTTCTTGTTGTTCTGCAGCTCACTTCTGTCCTTTAGGAATGTCAACAGGGTAACGGTAACAATCCTGACCCTGAGACCTTTGGCAGCACCTCTCTACACTGATATGTTTTAATATATGTAGTATTTCAATTGAAAACGTAAGAAGAAAGTTGCATTACTTTTTAGTTTTAAATGCAATTTCATGATGGATGTATTGAACAATATTGAGTGAAAAAGTACTGATATTGCGAGAATACAGAAAATGAGCATTTAGGACATTACCAGTTGGGAGAATCGCTGGAGTTCTACTCCCTCTGGACGTAAAATCTTGATGAGCAGTCTCATTTCTTGAGAAACTATGAAATCTATTTTAGTAGCACGCAGATGTAGTGTCGCAGTTTACTAGAAAACATTTTCTCCTTCTCAAAAAAGACAATTTCCTCCAAGTCAATGATGTTCTTCCCTTGGAAAAGACTTAGTTTCTCTCACAATCTTCTTATGTGGTGCTGATGAGTCAAAAGATTAAGTATTACATTATTCTTGAAACCTGTAATTAAGAATAACTTAATATACTTCACATTCCTCCTCTCTTCATAGGCATCAGACGGATCTTGTAGCCTAAAATTCTGAATACATTCTTATAATATTAGGACTTAATTCTGGAAATCTCAATTTTTTTCCCCAGTTTGTGTATGTTTTTAAACCAAACTGTAAACTTCTCATCCTGGAGAAACACCAATCGTGCTCCGGACGTAATCAGCATTGTTCCCTCTCCTCTTTCCTGCAGTGTTCACTTACTTGTGGAGGAGGACTTCGTCGCCGTAATGTAACCTGCTCTAGAAACACAGGCGTTGACTGCGACCCCCAACAGAAACCTCTGGCCGTCAGCTCCTGTTACACTCAGGACTGTCCGCAGGTTGTGGAAAACTTCGGAGGTAACGATTGGTCTGGGAGCGGCTGGCCGAGCAAAGAGGTGCTGAATGAAATCAACTCCATACCTGAAGTTAAACCTCCCTCTAAATACAGCACCACCAGAAGCCAACCAAGAACTCACAATGACCTCAGTAACACTGTGGAGGGAGATTTCCACTACCACAACAACATTGAAAATATTAATCACAACACTGTCCAAGTTGATGATTTTTACTACGACTATAACTTCATCAACTTCCATGAAGACTTGTCGGACGACTTTGAGGGCGATGGGAACGATTCGGAGGACAGTCACAGGTTAGATCCCCCAGAGGAGGACACGTCAACCCGCAGCACGAATGAAAACGCCCACATGGGAAGCACAAGAGCCCCCACGGCTGCTTCAGATATTTTTACAATTTCAAAGGCCACTGCCCACACAATGAACACTGAAAAGCCACAGAGCACAAATCTGGACAATGTGAAGGACGGCGGAAACTCAGGAGCAAAGGAGTCTGCACCAACGAATTCTGAAAATGTGGACGACTTTCTCTCAGAGGATTATTTCCTGCCTGTGTCTGCCACTCGCTCTCCGCCATTGTCTACAACTCAGCATTCACAAGCGATAAATGAGAGACAGGACAATGTGTGGTGGCCTGAAAACATGAGCACAACGCCGAGTCTGGAATCCACCACAGAGGAGCCGACACAGGATGTGACACGGAGACAATACGTGGAGGAGAATGACAATAATTATGACTATTTCACAGAGGAAGAAACTCACACTGAGGATGAAACTGTGACTCCAAAACACCCTGCTCCTACTCCCAGATACCAAACAGTTATCAGCACTATTGTTGCTTCAACAGTGATCGAACAGGAGGAGGAGAAAGATGATTATTATGATAATGAATACAGTTACAATGAAGAGAGAACACCAGGTCCAGATATCTCTGCAGACCCAGATGATGAAGAGAATCCAGAACCTTTAGGTTCTCCCTCACCAGAAACTATAATTCATGTAAAGACACAAGTCCAGCTGGAGGAGCGTGCTTCAGAAATACCTCAAACAACCAGTCGACCAACAATCATTTCTTTAACATCGGAGGATCTGCACTTGGGTCGGACTGATTTTAATGCGGTATTTTCCACTAGTGAGGGAGAGTCATGGGGTTCTGACCTTGACCTCAGCACAACCTGGAGTCCTGCCTCTCAGAGATCCACCGCTCTCCCCTCTCCCATTCTGCACATCTCAGGAAGCCGAGAGGCCTCCGATGACTCCACATCATTAACTGGTACAGACATCATACCTCCCACAAACCTGGAGGGAGCCACTCGACCTTCTCCAGCTGGGTTCCTTCCAGCTGCGATAAAACAGATACCTACACAAACTGCTTTCACTGAGACAACTGGAACAGACTCCACATCCCAGTCTCCACCGTTTGATTTGGCTGATTTTGACTACAACGAAATACTCGTTCCCCCGATGGCGAGGAGCAGCGGTGACAGCGACCCTGGTCCTTCTCATCACTTCCCGACAGCCTCCGCAACGACCCCTGAATTCAGCACAAAACAAGTGGAATCAACTCATCCACCTCCGCTGAGGCCACGTCTCCCAGTTCCAACATCTGACCAAACTTCAGCTGCCACGCCACCCACCACCGCTGCCCACTGGGTCGCCGCCAACTGGAGTGCCGTGAGTTAATCTGCACATCCGCTGTGTTCCACTGTTGATATCACATCTGCTTTTTGTTATTCAGGCACAGCCTCCAGTTTTGGTTCATGCACACATTCATCTGAAATCTCTATAGAACACAATCTGGTATCATGTCAGTGTATGCGATGATTCTCTCGACTCTCACCCCTGCTGTGTTGGATATAGGAATTTTCAGAATTTGCATTTATTTGCATTTCGTCTGAAAGCCAGACCCCCCACACACACACACACACACACACACACACACAACACAATCTCAGGATTCCACACGATTAGCATTGTTGTCACTGAGGCTCATTGTGCATCATGAAGTTTAAGTGGTGTTAAAGTTCTTCTGGTAATGCAGTGCTCCACCAGCTGTGGTCTTGGTGCGATCTGGAGGAGTTTGGCATGCAGCACTGGCTCCGACTCCGACTGTGATCCAGCCAAGAGGCCCGCACCGGCCCAGAGGTGTTACCTCCGCCCCTGCTCCATGTGGAAAGTTGGGGAATGGAGTAAGGTGAGACTACTACCAAGATGTTTTTTATGACATGAGTGTTGTTTTACCTTTTTTTTTTTGGGAAAATTGATACCCCCAAAAAATAGCTGGATTGTTAAAATCCTATTTCTGTTTAATACGCACAGTGCTAACTCTGCTTTAAAATCCCTCTCCATACATACAGATTTACTTTCAATACATTTTCATTGTATTTTGTTTAATTTTAAAATAACGAGCAGATAGATGAGATGTGCTGCACAAGTGAGGCAATCAGAGAGAGAGAAGCACTTGTAGTATAGAGTGAGTGATTTATTATTAATGGGTATAAGTCTTTGAAGACATCTGGACGTCTTTTAAATCAGTTTTCACAGAACAATGTCATTATTCTTTAATGTGTCCTTTTTATTTTCAATAATTAATTCCAGCCACTGTTTCTTTTTGTTTTTAATCTGTTGTTGTGTTGAAGTACATTTATTTTGTGCACTATTGTGTTTTTTGTCCCCTCTTGTATTTAGATTAGAATTTTTTTTTTTTACTCCATTGCTGCCCACATTTTATTTAAAACATTTTTTAAATACAGTGAGATCCAAGAATAGGTGTGATTCACAGAGACATTTTCATAGCGCATAATGGAATGAGCAGGGATTAAAGACCTATGCATAGAAACATGCTTCCTCAAAAAAGGTTAAGTACACTGCTATTTTTCAAAAAGGGCTGAAGCTGCACTGACAAGATACTTGCGTGAACAGCTTGAACTGGGCTCCCCGACAGAAGAGATCGTGTGTCTCAGTTGGACTTTCCCGGTTAAGTATAGGATAAGTAAATAATAATTTCAAGAAGACTTCAGTCAGTCAGGTCAGAAGTCATCCAGGTGTAGTAAGTCAAAGGTCCTGAAAGTGCTGTTTAGCCTTGAAGACATATTTGCTGCTCATCCATCACATGAAGCTGTCCTCAGTTCTCCAGCGTCTATGACTCACTTCTGGACAATTATAAGCTCAAGTACCCAAAAAATCTATGAGCAACAGTCATCTGTGTATTTTCCCAGTGCTCCAAGAACTGTGAAGGTGGCGTTAAATCCCGAGAGGTCCAGTGTTTTGACATGAGGGATCAGAGACCCCTCCGACCTTTCCACTGCCGGGCAATGTCCTCCAGGCCTCAAACCCAAATACCCTGTGACTTTCAGCCATGTCTCGACTGGTACTCCTCCTCCTGGGGTCAGGTGAGTAGCAGCTGTAGCAGCAATAACAATATTGATTGAGTTGACTGGAGTGATGCTGATAATTACCACTTATAGAAACCTTGAGCAACCCACCCAGTCAATATTGTACTGTGTGTGTGTGTGTGTGTGTGTGTGTGTGTGTGTGTGTGTGTGTGTGTGTGTGTGTGTGTGTGTGTGTGTGTGTGTGTGTGTGTGTTCAGTGCTCTGAGGTGTGTGGAGGAGGCGAGCAGCAGCGTATAGTCACATGTCCAGAGGAGGATCGATGTGAGAGGGAGCTTCAACCCAGCAACATCCAACCATGTAACAGCCAGCCTTGTGCTCAGTGGCTCACTGGATCATGGGGACAGGTACACTACGCATGCACACACACATCTACATTGTGTGTGTGGAGGGGAGTCTGAATAGACTCAGTCTGGAGTTTTAAAGCAAAATCCTCTCAAGCTGAGTGTCTGTCTCACCTTCATTCTACCGCTAGAATAAACACAGACCCTTCTGAATAATCAAATATCCTTTTTTTCCATCAAGTAGTGGAGGCAGGATTTTTAATGTGATTCACTGTGGTTAAAGCAACATTATACAAGTATTTTAAATTAAAATAGTAACTTCAGTGACATGGAATATGGAGAATTGTGCCACTGTTGCTCAGTAGTTTCACAAGCTGCTTTCAACGTGCACTGAAGTCCAGATATTTTCCTGATATTTCCTGGAGTGAGAATGTTAATGTCCAAATCAGTTGCCCCAGATTGTTTCCACATTTTAATCTTTTCCTGCCAGCTCCCTTTTAAAATATCCAGACAATGTTTGAAAGAGCCCATGTGAGACGGCAGGAGAGAGATTCACAGTGAGTCAGACACAAAACTGGAGGAAAAAGAAGAGAGACAAGAGCCAACACCAGTGTCGCTGTGCAGTAGACAAAAACATGTGATGTCTTCAGAGGAATTTATGAAAAACTCCAGAAAATGTCCAGAGTCCATGTCTGAAAACATCTTTGTTGTTTCTTTAATACACAATCAAACAGCTGCAGGCAGATGTTTTCGCTATAATCGAACTGGGAATCACAAAGTGTGAGTTTCAGTTGTGTCCACAAAGGCAGGTGTTTTAATTCTTTAATTCTTTTTAATCCTTTAAATACATCAGCAGTGGAAAACACCATGAGAGTTTAAGATATTTGATCTTTAATTAAGCTTAAACGTGTCCACTGCTGCATTTATATTAGTTCTATCAGTGAATACACGCAATCACAAGCTCCGCGCAAACAACTGCTCCTGGAAGCAGCTGCTGTCAATCAACCTTTATTCATATTGCACCTTTTAAACTAATCAGTTGCAGTTCAAAAGTGAAAAAGTTGATAAAACAAGACAGAATAATAAGAATGGAATTATAAAATACCACCAGAAATATTTGTATAAATGAATATATTTACAAACACTATATGGATCCAGACTGAGTTTAAACACATCTTTCTATCCAGCTCCTCTCAGCTCCTCTGGGAGGCTGCTCCATCACCTCGGAGCCTAATGGCTGAATGCTTTTGTTCTGCTTTGGGGAACAGCTAAAAGAGAAGAACCTGAGGATTCTTACTAGTAGCTGAACCTGCACATTCACATCTGCTAAGACTCAACAATTTTAAACATGATTGTTTAGTTCTCCCAGTAGAGATTTAAATTTACCTGAATTCTTTCTTTGTCAGAGAAGAGTTAAGAGAAAGTGGAAAACAAATCCTGCCACTGCCTCCTAATCTGCATCAAAATTTAACAGGTTCTCCACAGGATTCACCCTTTCATCGAGTTTGCTGGAAGTGGGATCAGTTAGTTTTTGCATAATCCTGCAGCTAAATGAGTCAACAAACAAACAGAAGAAGGTGAAAACATAATCTCCTTGGCGGAGGTAATAACTGGAACGGAGAAAACCAGGGTCTGATAACACTGATAATGTTGCAGATGTGATTAATCCACAAAATAAATAAAGTTTTTTGACAATGTTAAACTCAGACGACATGTTTTCCTTTCTCCTCAGTGTTCGGCCTCTTGTGGCGGCGGAGTTCAGCATCGACTCATCAAATGTGTCGACACTAAGGCTGAGACAGAAGAAGAAGTGGATCAAGCTCGGTGCGACCACGAGCCGCAGCCTGAGATCATCCAGAAGTGCAGTTTACAGGAGTGCGAGAGCGCCCCCTCTGGTGAGTAACCCAGCCTGTAAACAAACTAATGCATGTTTATTTGGTGAGTAATATAAGATTATTAAGGGTTATTCAGATAATCCTTTTGTCTTGGATGTGTAGAACTATTGAATCGGGTAACATGATTGCAGAGAGCACAGTGAGGCTCCAGCTGGTGGTTCGGTGAAAAGATTAAATAGAAAACAATGATAAATGCTCTTCACATCCCTGATGAGAAACTGGAGGATTTATATTTTTCTGCTGTCACCAACACATTCTCCTGCCCAACAACAATGTGCAATATCCAGACTGACAAAAGAGCAATAATTATATTTTATATTATAAGTAATAACACATATTTTATTGCATTATTTTAAAACATCCGATGGTCCCAGCCATCCAAATCTGGGAGATTCTCAGATATATATTAGATATATATCAACAGCAGCATTGCTATCACTGGGGATCCACCAGCTCTTCCTCGAATGATGCAACATGGAAAGGCTGACAACTGCATCCTGAAAGGTTTTCTTTGTCAAGCGGGCACAAGAGAAGGACTTCTGCAATCAAAGAAACCATTCACACTCGTAAATTATGGGCCATCTGCTGCTCTGGATGGAATTAGTTTCTGTCACACAGTATCCGAAAAACTCAGCCGCGGCAGAGCTGAAGTTTATATCTGGCTTTGATATGCGGGTCTCTTTGAGGATGATAATAGGCCTCCATTTTTGTAGTAGTGGTGGATGTTCGCTCCAGAGGATGAGGAGTGGGTTACAGCGGCCGCCCCCTCCCTTCATCACCCTCATAGTACAAGACACATCATCGTAATCTCCGAATATATACATCACTGTTGCAGCTCCTCTTATATTTGTGTCGTCTGCAGCTAGACAAATATGATTTTAACTTTTTCTCTCAATTGTCTGATGTAAGCCACAGCAGTTCAGTGGCATTTCTGTTTGATATATATCGGATATGAAATCGCAGTGTTCCTCAGAGCGCAGCCTGTTACTGTCTGAGCGCCGGCTTGGCTGACATTTTGAAGGCACACAAGGTCTTTAAGTCTTATCGTGAATATTTGAAGCGCATGATAATATGACAGCCAACAGCAGGCCATGCTAGCGCTGTGTGTGACCCAGTAGCTCAGCAAAGCTTCAACGAGGCAATCAGGTGCTCGCATAATTTTTTTTCTCCTCCCGGTCGTTGAACCAGACAAGTTTTCGGTCAGAACCTGCACAAACTGCTGCACGTGTAGTCGGCCTTAAAAGAGGGGAAACTCCAGCAACACTTAATGAGCCGACCACTCCTTTCAACTTGCGATCCTCAAGTCATCCAAAGACAGGTGCATCTCGGAAGGAGGTGAAGTCGTGACAAAAGTCCCTGCTCATGTCTTCACATTATCATAATTCACATGTGAAACATTGCAACAGTGAAACAGTGCACTCGCGTGTGCCATTTTGAGTTTGACTCAAATCTTGTCGGTTATTAAGATAAAAGAAAACAGCAGATTGAATCCAGAATAAATTGTCACAATCAAAAATTGAAATCTCCCTGGAATTGACTGAAAATACATTTCAGATATTCTGTTATCAGGGCTTGTGGTACACAGGAGTCGTATAATAAGTTTGCTCGGCAGGGAATGAGCTGCTTTCTCATACGGAAAAATATCCCTTCTTCACAAAATCTGTAGCTAAAGCAGCAGAACATTAAAACATAACAAAGCCCCAAATGTGATAACTTCCACATTAACCATCTGTTGCAATAGAAGTGTTCATGGTTCATCGTACTTTTCTGAACATGTGACTCAGTTATTTATCTTTAAGTTACTTGAGGTCAGTGAATTGCATTGATGGCTCTAATCAAACACCTTTTGTGTGAGTCTCAATCATCGCAGCAGTTTGATTAAATCAACTCTGAGGAGGTAACTCATTGAGTGTGAAATGCTTCACAAACATGACGATTATTGTCCTGAGGGAAGTGAGTTCATGGTGAAAAATAACTTACTGAAATAATCATTACTATCAGTAGAGAACAGCTTTCATGAGCATAAAAATACAGAAGATGCATAATCACAGCTACATTAATATACGATATCAAAACACGGTTCTTTAAAACAAAAATTCACTAAAATGTCAAAAAAAAAGACGTATATTATTTATTTTATTGACTTGTGTCCTTACATCTTCCAAAATGTTTCGAACAATGATCAAATCCTCAACTTTAGCCGACGTAATGGGACATTTCATTTTCTTTACCTGTGGCTTTGTTCATCTCTGCTACAACCTCCGATGCCAATAACAAATGGCGAAGGAGAAACTCCGGTCGGCTATTTATTCCTTAAACTGTTTGTATCGATCACTTGTGAAGGATCAGGATCAGTAACATGAATAAAACATGTTTTGAGCCTGAGGTAGAGGTAGAGTTTCTTCAGTGGGAGTGAAAACTATGATTCGCATGATCCCAAGCTGCTTCGCTGTGTTTTGGATTGAGAGACCCCTCACGACGTTTTCAAATTACAAAAGTGAGATCTTACTGTGAAACATAATCTAATGAATTATTGATATTTTCTGCAATGTTCAGGAAACTTTGGGATGTTTTTCTTCCCCAAGTGAAAATTCCTGAAAGTAAAATCTGATCTTACACCAAGTGTTTTCTTTGAATTCAAATGAGTACCTGTTTCCTCTTGTCCTGCATTCCTGTCAAATCCCCTGAGCATCACTCCACATCGCTGCTTATGGACAGATATTAATTCAGAGATATCCGGATGCTGCATTGATCCATGAGAGCAAATCTAAATGTAATAGGACACAGATTGAAATCCTCTCTCCAGACTTAATGGAGACTAGACGTGATGGAAATGTAAAGTGAAGAAGCAGGAGGTAATTCCATCCATTGCACAGAGAATGTTCTTACGTGTGGGCGTGTGCAATAAAAGGTTGTCAACTGCACTTTTTAGAGTTTTCTTAGTAACTGATCATAAATGTCAGTAATCAGAGTGGACAATGGTCAGGAAGGAAGGTTTGTCAGATCCGACTCAGGCAGCATTTCATCTGACATTTGATAAAGGTCACGAGTCAACATAACATGCCCCACTGTGAAATATTGACCAAAACAATACTCCAGTCTGATCCGTATTCGAGTCTGTGCCGAACTGATCCAAGCAGCTTCAGAATCAGAGAGCGTTATTGTCATTGCACAAAATAATACCACGAGATTTACTTTGACAAAACATACACACATTCCTGCACACACCTCTTTCGACATTGATAAATATTAAAATGAGAAAATGAGAAACCAGCATAATTAGGGCATCATAATAGGCACTGTAAAATATATTTTATAATATTGCACATGAGCAAAGCCAGTACTCAAACAAATATTATTGACTTGATATATTTCAATTAAACATTTAACTGTTTTACATGAGTTCAATGTTAAGAGTCACTAATGAAGTGTTTTCCATCATGTGGAGTTAGTGTGAATAAATCAATCATCACAATATTAATTATAAGTTTAACATTATTTCATTAAATCATTCTCAAGTTATTTGATTTATTCACACTAACTCAACATGATTCAAATCACTGTTTTAGGCATAATTCTTTGTTTTACTTTTTCGACACAGACGATGGCACAAACTATGACTTTTAATTCAGACTGTGAAACGGGATGTGTGAGACCAGGTGTGAGTGAACCCAGGACAGATTTTTCCTTTTTAAATTGCAACAACAAATCTCGGCCCCAATCATTAGTATCCCGCCATGAAGCGGAGGCTGGTTTCTCAGCAGCAGCTGGATTAGTTGAAGCAAGTCCATCCTGCACAAGGACAGGTCATGTGTTTCTGAAGAATGAGATGGGAAAAAAACAATGACGTATTTGACATTAATGACCTTTGACACGTCTTCTTTAACCTCAGCTGCAGCGAGGGCGCTGAAGTCCCTGATCCTGAACTCTGTCCCCTGAAGAAACTCTTACGTCTTCAAATCGACTGCCTGCGCTTCTTCTATATATGAGCACATATGTCGAGATCATTTTGTTGTTGTCTTGTTAGATTAAATTTCTTTGGCTCGATGGTGAACTCATTTGAGACCCACCACCGGCTATAGAGTAAACCAGGAAGCTTTGCCAATCCAAACACAGTTCTGCAGGAAAAACACAGAGACCTGATGTGGTATCTATTTCATTTTGACATTAACATGCAGTCGTTAACTGTGATTTGCTTTTCCCACAAACACACGTGTTGGGAACAAATCAAAATAACGTTCGCGAATCCTGGATCAAAGATGGAACTCGTACCTCCACCAAGGTCCAACAGTCCCCTTAAATTCAATCAAGCTGCAACACCACATTACACACACTCATGGGTATTTTTGCTTTCACAAAAATTCGATGATGAACATGGATTCTGTAGTTTATGTGTGACAGGCAGACAAACTTCAGACGGTATTAATGATTGCCAGCATTTATTAAGTGCCCAGCGTTTGAAGATTGGACGATTGATCTGATTCTCATGTCCTTGGGTCGACCCTCTGATGAATCCCACATCAGTGGGATCCAAGCGGACCCTCACATACCTGCACCAGCCGAAGGCAGAGGGGAGACCGATGGTTGTTTAAACAAAGCGTGACCTGCGTTTAGCGTCAGGGTTTCAGAGACCGTCAGAAGCTAATGAGCTACATTGTGTTGGTTTAATGAATAAATAATAAAGTCATTATAAAGAGGTGATGTAGTCATTATGCTTTTGGTTTGGTTTCATAACACCACTCAAAAGTTATTGAAAATCTCATTAAAGATTATTCACCACTGGATTTGTTTGGGTTTATTGAGAAAAAAGCAGAGTTCATGATTATAATAATAATAATAATACCCTGGCAGGTTAATTTTTCTAGTTACCTCCGCAAAGGTGCTTGTGTTTCCATTTGTGTTCATGCAAAAACTACTCAACTGATTAGCATGATATTTTCTGGAGGCTTGAAATCATTTATTTCTCTCCTGACATAGTACTTGTTGTCGTCTTGTGTCGTATGAAAGACGCTGGTGTGTTCCAGAGTTTCTTTCACAATGATCTACAACCTGTTTCAGTGTTTCTTTTCCACAGGGAACAACAAAGTGACGCATTTTTTCCACCTTAGAAAATAAGCTAATTTAGATCCATTTAAATCCTGACAGGAATAAATATCCTGGCAACAATAGTGTCTAGTAACAGCTGAAGAAAGGTTGAGGTTACCTGAGCTCACCATGTCTCAGTGAAGGGTGAAATATGTTTCTGTAATTTAAAACCACCAGAGGATTTTGGAGGCATGAGCCAAAGGTCTAAGCTTTTCTCCAGCAGTCCTCTAAAATATCTTTATTTCATTGGATCAGACTGAAGTGACAGAAATATTAAACTTCCTTCAGAGATCCCAGCAGGACTCTATTTTCAATATTGGTATTATAATGCATCAAGTGAGTCGTGCAAGGTGATAAAACTACATGGAAATATTACATAATTCTGCAGCTTTATTGAGCTTTACAGAGATTTAGCTTGTTGTTCATCTGTCCAGCCCACAACTCTACTGCTCTCAGAGTATTTAAGTCTCTTACAAGCAGCTGTATTCGTGTAAAAGACTCTAAAATACCAGTCGGACCCCATGTACTCAGCCGGCGACACAGATAGAGAGCAGCTGGTGAACACCGTGTAGCGGCTACACATTCAAATATTTCCCCCTGGAGTTGGTCAACAGAACTGAAGGAGAGTAAATGTTCGGACTGTTTCTCAATTTTTGCAACAAAAGATTTGCAGATGGAAGTCAAACAAAAGATTTGCAGATGGAAGTCAAACAAAAGATTGGCAGATGGAAGTCCATTATCACCTCATGGAGGTTATGTTTACACCCCTATAGTAATTAGCTTGATTAGATTTAAGGTTTTGCGAAGGTATTCGCTCGAAGTGACTTCCAGTTAGGTTTTTTTTTCAATTCAATTTTATTTGTATAGCGCCAAATCATAATATACATTATCTCAAGGCACTAGAAGGTCAATACCTTGTTTGATTGTTTGTGGGACTACGCAATTTACTGAACAGATTTTGTTGGTTCTCGTGGACGAATGGGGTATGGGCCGAAAGAAACCTCATTAACCTTTAGAGCAGACTAGAAAAAGAAGAATCTAATATCTATGAACAGGGGAAATTTGCTGCAGACCTGGATATTAATCCAATACCTGATCTCAATACTAAATGCAATATGGTGATGAAGAGGTGTTGGTTGATGGAGCTCGTGCTCTCAGAGTCGCCTCTAGTGATTTACAGTTAATGGTTTTCATCTGCATTTGTTTGTCTGACTGTCTGCATGAATTCCTTATCAAAAAATAATTATTAAAAATGTTGAAAAACGCCTGCAACTCACAATTTTCAAGAATGTGTGGATCTGCCCCCTGATCCAGATCCACACCAAAACGTAATGGGTTCTCTTCTGGCCAAAACCACATCCCCTTCTGCCAAGAAAAAATAGAGATCCATTTTTGTGTATTTTTTGTGTAATCTTGCATACAAACAAATAAACAAACCAACAAAAACTTCCTTGGAGGATCGATTTTTGAGCAAATATGAATATAATATTTTCTCTGTTTGAAACATGGTGGTGATAGGGTTTTGGTGGAGGTATGCAGTCTCTGAGCACCCTGTAGTTTTAAAATATTGATCATACAGAGATATGTAGGTCATATGGGCTTGTGCAATATTTAATTGTGCTCATTTCAATCCCTTATGGTCCTTCATCAGCCTTTCACTCTTGAAATGTTCCTCACTGAGCTATTGTCTTCCCTGGCCTGTCCATTTATAATGCTTCACTTAACTTTCTGTGAACTTTGTATTAGTAACCAATGCACAGCCACATCCACTGATACCAGGGATCCATAAGGTGAAGAGGGGCTGGAAAACCATAATTGGATTTTTTGTTGTTGTTGTTACCTAACCCAATATTCCTGGGTATTATTATATTCCATATAACTCCACATCTCCTGTGTCCTTTTGTCCCTTTCTGCTGTTCAGTCAGGGGTACGCTGCTTAGTCAAAGATAACAACTGGGGGTGAGATGAGATGCACAAAGGAAATATTGTGTATTGAGCAGAAGCAGTGACGCCTCTTTCGCACGTGTCAACACCTATTGTACAATCTTTTTTTTCTGCTTCACTTCAGACTGCAGAGGCGTTACTGCCGATTGTGTGCAATTCCATAACAAGAACGTTGAGCTGAGCACAGAATGTACTGTGACCTTTTAGGTCTACTTTATAAACAATTACACTGTAGATGATCATAATGTCACAGTGTGAAGACCTTGTTTAAGCTCTCAGAGAACTTTGAGAATTAAAATGTTTCTCTCCTGAAATAATATTCTCATATCTGTCCCTGTTGCTGAAAACCACAGAACACAGCAGTTTGCAGTAGATTTATAACTATAATACTTTGATTGCCTGTAAAAGCCATCAGCGCTTTTCTTCCTCCTCTCAGAAACATCCACATTATTCCCCTCAACTGAAATTGCAGCAGGAAAGTGTGGGTTGTGTTTTCTTTTCTTTTTTTCCAATTGTACAAATCTGTTTTTCTTTCAGGTGCGTTGGCCTCTGACACAGTTTTATAAGTAGTCTTCTTTTCCTCACATTCATTGTTGTACCAACATCTGCAGGAGAAGAGAATATTTTTGATTGTCATCTCACTTCGGTCAAAAATCCCCAAAACTCAAGAACCGAACAGAAGTTAAAGCAACACTGAGTAACGTTACATGAGCATCAGCGCCCCCTGTAGCCACACATGGTTATTTAATACTGTTGGTATTCTTATCGAAGCGATAAAGTGGTTTTAATGTGAAAATTATATCTGTAATGTGAAAATTCTATTCTATGTGTTGACTGTGTAGTCCCACTCAAAGAACCGAAACACACACTGAATGGTGAATATTACCCATGATCCCCGGCTTCCTGCCCGGACCCGGTGCACTGAACTGTTTCCATGTGTCTGTTTTTATTTGGATCCTCTCGTGTTGTCAGTAATTTAAAAAGACTGCACGAAATAAAAACGGATAAGATGAAACAGATGTGACAACATGATTTGGCTTCAATCACTGATATAACAACATGTCTATGATTCATTCTGTCATCAGCCTGTGTCGACTGAGTATGATCAGAAAAAAGTCGGTTTCACCTCTTCAGGTAACATCTCTCTCTCTCTCCCTCTCTCTGTCGCCCACACAGGAGCGGTTTGTCTTCGGGACCGGCTGACGTTCCGTTTCTGCCACACTCTCCGTGTGCTCGGCCGCTGCCATCTGGCCAACGTACGAGCTCAGTGCTGCAAAACCTGCAGCCAGCGTTCCCGGCCCGCTGGCACGTCTCGCCGCTGAGGTGCAACAACAAAGCAATCACTCACACGCCAACAAGGACACTGACTGCACCACTGAGTGATGAAATGTACTGAAAATCGACAATCTGAGCCTCTGCCTCATCACCACTACAGACGAATCATGAATGAGTCATATTCCAAAACTTATATTATTATATGAGGCTGTAAGAAATTGGAAATATAACAAACCGTGTCCTTTTCTCCTAGTTAAACAATGAGAATGTAAACATCTGTTTGCACTTTTATATATTATTATTATTATTATTCCGTCTGAACAGATTTTATGAATCAATATGTCCTTGTAACAGATGTGGTGCTCCCATGAGTGTAGTCAGTGTAGTAATGATGTAGTAATACATCATTACATGTGTAGATAAACCACTTATTAACCGTTGGTACAATGCTTTCATGTTAATGACGGCAGCAGAGAGTGTACAGATTGAATCAGGTATAAAGTTCCGTGTGGTTTTACGTTAAATGTGGTACAAGTTAAATAAGTGGTGCAGAAATTCCTCACGTGACGTTAATAAACAACTGGCCGCTCGCTAAGCCCTGCCCCCTTAGATACAGTTGCTATGTGCCTGTTAGGCTTCACGATCAGCAAAAACAGCGGTTGATCGAACTTTGCGGTGATTTTTGAAACAACGTGAAACTAGCACTCAGCACACGTCTCAGCCGAGACCGTGCATTCAATCAAGCTGCAACACATTTCACACACTCATTGATTTTATAAATGTTTTAAGATCCATGAATTATTATTCAAAAACACTGAAACATTGAGAAAAAAAATTGTGTTTGACTCAAACACTATGAGGCAATGTTACAGAAGGTGAGACACACCAAAATTTTACTTTCTTGGCTCCTGTCGCTTCCTTCCACCATGTTTTGTGGAAATCTGATTCTGTGTTTTTTGCGTAATCCTGCTGACAAACAAACTAGAATGTCAGTCATTAGTCAGAGTTCACTAACAAACAAACCAACCAACCAATATACAATCAGACAATCAATCATCCTTGGATAACTATTCAAACCGATGGTGATAACATAAACGCGGTGTTGGGCGGGTTTTAGCGAACGGTTACACTTTACACTTTAATTTAAAAGTCATTAAGTAAAATGTGAAAAGTGGACGTGCAGGATATTCTTGGTGCTCGAGGCCACGCAGGCTCCAGACGCTTCAGGTCGGGTATTGGCAGGGCCAGTGCCTCATCTACTTGAATATTGGGTCATTTGATGTCAATATGTGTTTATTAACCACTCGATTTGAAATGAAGGCAAATTCAGCATTTCAGAATAAATGTTTTTGTGTGAAAGTGGAACACGTCACATTCGGTTGAATAAGGATTTCTTGCCGTTATGTTTTTGACACTTGACGTCTTCGTCTTATGTGCTTCTTCCTACATTCATAAAAAAAAAAAGTGTGTGTGTGTGTGTGCGTGTGCGTGTGCGCGCGCTGGTGACGATGACAAACCTCTGGAGTTATTTTCTGTATCTGTTGAAGGCAGTAAACTGAATTCAGACGTAACGAAACCTCTTTGTTGACTGATGTACAAACTGTCCTCAGGCAACAATCAACACAGGAACCAAAGTGTCTCTACATCTCACAGTTAAAAGTCATACTTTATAAGGGATTATTACTTGATACTGTGTAGTTCTAACGTGTATTAAAAGTAAAATATAAATATCTTGTCTACATATATAATGCATACGTGTAAATGGATATAACTTGGAAGAAAAATTTGTGTTTTCTTATATATATTTGTTTTAAATTGTAGATTTAAATTGTAGATTGAATCATGTTCACATGCTTCCTTCACTTGTTATCTCAGAATTACATCCAGGATTCAGGTAGTGATGACGTGTGTGTCTCTGGTTACTGTTGCCAGGCTCCTAAATAAGGTGTGTGGAGTCAATTACAGGAGAGTTATTTCAAATGAAGAGTTAAAATGTGTTTTTCCAACGTGAGCTTCTTGAGATCATCTCTCAGTTTCAGTCACTGATTATTGATTGATAACTGTCACTGGCAGATTTGAATAGTAATAAGTTGATCATAATGTTTTTGGTGTTTCCAGTTGAGGCCGTTGCTTTTCTTTAATTTCTTTCTACTTGGTTTTAAGATTCATTCACATTAAGTTCCCTTTGCAAACCATATTCTAAAAGTCAAATGTGACGATTTCATTCATTATCCAGCAGCAGGTCGTAGCCTAGTAAATATTTTCCATGATCCCAAAGATGAGTATTGTCTGTTCAGAGAGTTAAAGGGGGAAAGTAGGATGACACCAGCAGTCACATCCGGTATGTTCAGTGTGTCTATGCTGCACATAGTAGAGCGGAGTTTGTGGAAATGATGGATATATACTTTGGTTTTGTCATGAGCAAACATTTCATCATTGCAGGGAAAAAGCAGAAACTAGATGAATCATTTTTGCGGCTTTTGAACCTTATGACTGAATCGGGGCGTAATGCTGAGTGCTGAGATCACACAGGTTTCATGACCTGCTCAGGGAGTATCTGTGTTTCTAGAATCAGTAATAATATAGTTATTAGTGTTTGAACACATCATGGAATCACTCGGTCAACTACAAGCTTTAATGAGATAACACAACTCTTACAAGTTTTGGAGCAACTGTTATTTGTTTATTAATCAATAAAATGTAGTTACATATAGATATTTATATTCTGTATTAAATACGATTAAATAACACTTGTGAAAACATACATTTATAGTCTTGGTCCTTAAGAATACATTAATTAAGTCTTTAAACACATGTTTGTGACAAAAACTACATCATGACACTAAAGGTAGCACACACAAGTGTTTTCAAGTAAATATACAAAGCATCAAACTAGATTAAATTCAAATCATTGAGTTTAGTCGGACTGTCAGACTTGATAAAGGGCCAACTGAGAACGTAATGGTTTCAAAACTTGATTCCATCAAAGATTAAGAGTTCAGATCATGTTTTCCTCAGGATGCAGAACAACGGCAGTGCTTCACGAAGAGATGAGTCATCGAGGAAACCGATGGAAAATGGTTACAGGAAGGAGATTCTGCATTTAATTAAATAATCAGTGAATATTCATGAGGCAAAAAAACATAATGAAGATTATTGTCAGGCTCAAATCTGCTGTTCTGAACACGGAGATTGAATCCGGTGTGTCGTCTTTCCCTCTGTCAGCGTGTGAACTCAGTTTCCCATCATGCCTTGTGTTTTTCTTTGGAGAAATCAATAATCAACAGGAGGCAGCGTCACCATCTTGGTGAACTCTTCATAATTCACTGTCCCGTTCGACTGGACGTTTGCTTCTTTGAAGAGCTCGTCCACTAAACACAGGAAACACACAAAAACACCGAAAGCTGTGAAAGGAGAAAACAGCTCGAAAACTCCAGTAACAGTCCAGAAAATGTTCCCCAAGATAAGATTAAGATGAGATGAGATAAGATTTTATTGATAATTTACTTCTTAAAGCAGCAGAAGACAAAAGATTAAGTGGTAAGAAATACAAAATACAAACATTATATATACCTTTCATTACAGACTGATGCAAGGTAAAACCTGAGTTTTATAGTTTTATCAAAATCGTTATTTTGAGGTGTTTGAAACAGGGATGGAATATTGAGGTTTATTTATATTTGTACCTCATGATATATCTTCTGCACTCTGTTTATTTGAGGTCTATAATTGTCCAGTTACTTTGGAGATAGTTAGGGTTATTTATGATTTCAAATAAAAGAATAATCAGTGTACTTTAAATAAAACTGAGGCTCAAAGTTGACCAACGGGTAAAGAGAAAAATTTAGAAATGCATTTCCTTTTTAGAAATTCTTCAAATCTCTTGTGAAAATCCACCTTTACTCATGTGGATGAATTATCTAACGCTTGAAATGTTATAACTAAAGTTTCAGGTTCACAGAAGTGGTGGAACATATGTATGAATGTGGAAAGACTCCGAAATGAAATGATGTAACAGCTCTTTTGAGCAAATGAAACGCAGCGACTTCACAAATCAACACTGAGCAACAGAACAGAGTTAATTTCAGTTTCTTCACACAGCGATCTACAAATCGAGCCAATGAAGATCTCCTGAATATTCAGATTTACTACGACAACGACGGAGCTCATCCTCAGCTGCTTACAGTTAATACAGTTTGTACAGTTGAGAGCTGCTGTCTGCTTTCTCAGTGACATCAATATCTGCGTCAATACTCAACGTGATGGACAAGTCTCCGCTGGGAAGCAGCCGAGCTTGGTTTGAATTTAAACTGCTTGATGTGCACAGTGAAAGGCAGCAGCGCTCTGGAGTTAAATCTTTATGTCGCTTTGAGCCCAGAAACCGTATGAATAACTGAGTTTAAGGGCTTTGAAACACAAAAGGCTTCAAAATCAATCCCACAGATTTAACTGTTGATGAGCGTCTCCGCAGGAAACGCTGCGACAAAACTGTCAAGACGACTGTTGTCATCACTTCAGGGCTGTCAGCAGAAGACATGATCTACTGTCTCCTTCAATCACTGTCATAGTAAAAAACCTGTTGGTGGAAATCATAGACTCTATTTAAAGACCGATGACATAACGGCCTCGGTGAAGTCGAGGTGTCTCGTTCACTCCCCCGGTGGCTCGCTGCAGTGTCGGTCAGAAACCCCACCTCCTCCATGTTAGCATATGGGATATGGACAAACCCCCAAAGTTGAGGCTTAAAGGAATAGTTAAAAATTGTGTGTGTGTGTGTGTGTGTGTATATTTATATCAGATCAGATTTCTGAATAACAGGAGAGGAGCTGTTGTAAGCAGGCAGGTGTCAGGACAGCAAAGGAATATGGAAAGACTGGTAAATCAATGGAGATACTGAGGCAGACCCTCACTGGACTGCCTTCTTAAATATCATGAATATTCAGCCAGACCTTCACATCAATATTTTGTGAACAGTGAAGGTCTCATACAACTTTTAAACTCTGGGTCAGCGCTTCACTGTTACAGTTTCATCTGAAATCCAATCTCATAAATTAACTGTCCAATCATGGAGAGACGGCGATGTAACTCTGAGCCCTGCATCCATGTGCTCACTGTGGATTATATAAGAATATATAAAAGCCCTTTTATCGATTGAACTGTATGTTTTTGCTGTAGCTCAGCGTCAACACAGCAACTCATTCGCTGTTCAATGGAAAAACACATTGTGCAGATTTTCCACTTTGCCTCTCTCCTCAGATTCAGCTGTGACTTTACCTTCTTTGTCCGTGAGTTTCTCCCCCAGCTTGGTGAGCTTGGCCCGCAGCTCAGACGCCTGGATGTATCCTTTCTTCTGCTTGTCTGTCATCCTCAAGGCCTCCAGGATTTCTGACTTGGGGTCTTCCTGTTGTATCTGCCTGTGCATCATTGTCAGGAAGGAAGAGAAGTCCAGCTCACCGGACTTTTCTAAAACAGGGATCAAACACAAAGTGTGGGCCGGTGCCAAGTTGAAAAAATAATTGTGAAGAAACGATGCGCGAGTTGACAAGAATGGCATTAATGCAGCACTTAAACCGAATGAGGCTCAGTGGAGCTCATGCCTCCGACAAAACCCAACAATCCTCTTAAATTCAAACAAGCTGCAACAGATTTGATTAAATATGACAGAATCCCTGGGAAATTGGAAAAACGCACTATTTTCGTAATGTTAAAGAAAAAGTCAGAAATGTAACAAAGGGGCAATTTTGGCTCATACCACACGTAATTAAAGTCACAGTGAGGAACTCAACTTGTGCAGTAAAACCGAGTACAAGGTCAACGTGAGGATAGAAAGACTGGAATTATGTCATTAATAATGTTGATCTTAAGGTTTCTCCCTTTCCCCATTTAAGAGATGGTATATTTCATATACATTTTAAGGGTTTGAGGTTAGAGCCTGTCAAACTGTATGTTGCATAGCACTCTGTGAGGGATCCATCCCCCAGGACAGACAGAGGTGCAGTAGATGTAACTGAACACATCACCAAAATATCAGTATTTACAACATTGATTATATTATATAAGCAACTTACTTGATCATTATTTTTCAGTCTCACAACCTTGACAAACAAACTGGATTCATGTTGTGTTGTGTTGTACTTTACCAATTTTGTGAACTTGCAGGTGCCTTTCGATTTCACTGAACGTGGGACTTGTGCCGAGGCAGCGCATAACTGTGATGAGATCTTTGGCATCGATCTTGCCCTTATGCTTCTTATCGTACAAGGAGAAGCACTCCTTGAATTCTGGGAAATAACGAAGATATTGACATTTTCTAGTGAGTTCATCCGTCATAAAATCACAAGTGAACGTAGAAATCCAGTGGTTTTACTTCACAGGAACAGAACAAGATCAGACTTTGATCCTAATGAGTCCCCAAAAGCGTTCTTTTTCTTTTTTTTTTTAAGTTATTAAAATATAAATGCAGTGTACATATGAAAAGGGTAGATTAACAAATTGTACAATTTCAACATTCAATCATTAACAGATGTGTGGCGGTGCTGTGGAATACTCTTACCATTGATTTGTACTGGTGTGAAGAACTTAGCCTGCAAAGTATTGCATCATATGTACAAATGAAATATCAGTTACATAAGAAAACACATGAAATAAAAAGTATCTCAGTGGAGGGAAAGTCTCGCTCTCACCATTTCTGCGGTTTCTCGGTGTCTTTTCAGGAAGCAGAGAGTTGACCGGCGCCTCCGTCACCTGTTCCTCCGCCTCTGTTTAAAGTCCACCACCTGAAAGCCTCCACGTAATTTAATATGCGTTGCTGTGGAAACGCTGATACCAGATCCTCAGGGCTGCATTGTCCTTTCCCTTTTAACCCCTCCAATAAAACCCGCCAATTATTCATCAGTGACACTATAGAGTCACATAATAAAAGGAAGCAGCTTATAGCCACATACAGTGAATACATTTTAAATACGTTTACCAGTATGATTAAGGACTATTGATATGAAGCACATTCACACATGACGAACAAGTAGAATTTCAGTCAACATATTTAATCATGACAGAACTGTACTGGTGGTTTTGCAAAATGTATTGTTCATTTGTTTGACATTTTTAAGAAGTATTTTAAAATGTTTTAAAAATGTACAAAAGGTATAAAAGGTCACATCTGTTAATACTGCTCCGTCTTTCTACTCACGTTCTAAAGTTGGCAACTGACCAAAGACTCGGCTCCTATTTACTTTCATGATTAAACGTAAACTGACAAAACATCCTGAGATTCCCACACAACCAAATATAAGAAAGCACAAATTCTTGATTCATTGTATATATACACAGAAATATTCGGGACATTTGAGGAACAAGCCCTGACAGTAAAAACCTCAGTACACGTTCTTTACAGATCTTTATCAGACCTGATATAAACCCCTGATGTCGATTAGACAAAATACTGCTGGAAGTTGGAGAATATTGACAACTGTTCGATTCCCAACTGAACAGCTCAATTTAGCGTTTAGCTTTGAGCATGTTAGCATCCCAACCCTGGTTTTACACCTTAAATTAAAACTTACATTCCCATCGGGGCTAATTGCAAACACCTCATGTGATGGGTAGTGCTGATGCATGACATGTATCATAGTCCAAGCAGGTTTAGCAGAAGTGATTGCAGAAGCAAAATGAGACCAATTTTTCCCCAAACATCATCACAGTCTCAACTTGTTAAAGTCTGTGTATCACTGGAGGTCCTGCTGCCTTCAGGAGGGAATATGTCTCCTCACACGTTGGTGCACATCATTAATCCTCGTGAGTCGAGTGCAGCCACTTTCTCTGGAGAACGAAAAAGACATGCATCAGTCAAGTCAAACGCACAAACGCAGCTTGTGATGTCGAAGCATTCAGGAATAGTTTTCTATCACACAAACGGTAGCACAGACCTCGGGTGCAGGTCATTGGTTATTCTTGATGTGTAAGGTGTAGTAGGACCAGGGTTCTGGCACGTAAAGGAGTCCGGGATATTTCTTGCGTAGCACCGGGTCACTCCAAAGGTAGAACACCCACAGCCCCACCAGGATGAGGGCAACAGTGAAACTACAGAGCAGGAACTGGCCATTGCTGTCTGGGCTGAGGCCTTTACGCCACTGATGTATCACCACGGTAACCATGGCAAGGAAGGTCAGGAGGAAAACTTCAGCGATTTGTCCTTCAGTCACCAAGTACCTTGAGGAGGAGAAACCAAGGGGAAGTCAGAGAGAAACTGTTACTGTCAATCTTTTATTTCTTATTTTAATATTCTCTATGTAATTGTCTTGTGTTGCTTTTTAGAATTTGTTGCGATGCCTTTTTACATTTTACTTAAAGAACTTTGAAATTGCCTTGTTGTTGAAATATAGTCTACAAATACACTTATCTCGCCTTTCACTAACCCTAAAGAACAAGTACAAGAACAAAATCTCAAGGTTTCAAATTTATAAGGACATTTTGTTAGGTTCATACTCTGACTCTGATCTCCTCAATTTGAATTCCTCTACACGGTGAGGATGGAAATATCAGGGTTTGTTATTTTCTCCCTACAATAAAAGTAAGCTGAATCTATTTAAAAAATATATATAAAACACAATTTCCGCAAACATTACAACTGTCCTGAAAGACATGATGGCTTCAATTGGTTTTGCCAAACTTTGACTTTTGTCATTACAGTCATTCAGAGGGACTGTAATGACAAAAGTCTGAGAGGGGACAAGTGACAAAAAACACAATTACAATATTTATCATGTAATACTAAATTTGAATGTTAATGTATTTGACTGAAAACTTGTCATGTTTTTTTCAGTAATTTTATATTTCAGCCACTTCAATCTGTAATGTGAGAGAGAACATTATTAACCTTTAGCATTTATATAGTAATTCACACGTTAATCTCTTTAATCATGGAAGCAGTACTTTTCACATACTTCTATTTATTTCATTACCTCTGCCAAGGAGGTCATGTTTAATTGCTGTTTGTCTTTTGAGATTTCTAAGTGAAGTCAATTTTACTGCACAAGTTGAATTTAATGTCATTCTTTTGTGAAGATCAAAATTAACCTTCAGACACTGAAATTAGTTTAGGGTGACACTTATTATTTTATAAAGGAGGTTGTGTTTTCACCTTTTGTTGGTCGGTTGGTTGGTTTATCAGCAGAATTATGCAAAACCTCCTGAATAGATTTCCACAAAGTTGTTGGAAGGATAGGACATAAAAATCTGGTGCGGGTGCAGGTGCTTTCTTTAACATTGTGGCCGTTTTTTTTTATTTCTGAGGTAATAATTCACAGATCTTTCTAAAAGAAGAATCTAATATTTAAAGGACTGATATCTATGCGTGTGTGTGATCTAGTGTAGCATGACTAAATTTAAAGAGACTGATGGGCCTTGGTGGAGGTACGTGATCTACTGAGAGCCATTCAAGTTAACATCCTCTTATATACACTGTATTATGTACGTTTAATGTGAACTGACCAAGGTCCATCATCAGATCTCTGTTCTTGTGCGTTTTCCGAAGATGTGAAAAAGTGACTGACCAATAGTAGAGAGCGCTGGGTCCCAGCAACAGCCAACCAGACACAGGAACCTTTTTCTTTTCTTCTGTCGCTGTGAAGCATCCGGTGAAGTAGATGAACAGAATGATGAAGAAAGGAACATACCTAAAGTAAAATAAGAGGAAGAGTTAGTGTACAGACTGTACATCTGACTGTGGACACTGTATCTTTAAAAAAGGATGATGAAAGTATTGCTTAAGAAATACAGTATGTGATTATCGGCATTATACTTTAAAAAAGCATCTTCTCCACTCTCCACTTTAAAACCCAGATGAACCTGACTGAGCCAAAAACATTTCACTAAATCTCAAATTCCCTTTCGCACTGAAGAGTTGGTCTTTATTCAAAGAATGAATTAATGATAAGTACTGCATTCTACGGTTACTTTTCTTTACATGGGACATTTTCATATATTTATTCAAATATGTCACCTTCAGCTCTGAGAATTTTTTCTCTATTTTTTGACATTTCATAGAAAAATAAAAAATAAAATAAAATAACAGTGACTACCTAGAATGACCGGGAGCACAGAGACAGAGAGACACAGAAACTACTGAAATCCTCTCTCCTCTCACACATTTCAGCATGAGAGATGAGTTCCAGACTGAAAGGTGACTCACCCACTGCTCGGCCGAGACCTGATACACTGAGTATTATTGCTTTAATACCAGTATCCTTTAGAACTGGACCAATCTTTGGCTGATATGAGATTATCAGATATATAAATGTCAACAATAGGTTTCTGTAACTTACAGGTTATGGATTTTTGGGGGCTGACAAACATCCCACATCAGCATCACAGACGTGGATGTGTTCCAGCATATTGAAAACGGAAATTCTGCCAGTGCAACAATGAAATCCTAATGCCAGAGTGTTAACAGACAATTGAGCCACTTTGCTGCCAAAATCTAAGAGTTTATGCAAATAAAATGGAAGCGATGGATCTTATCCTCTTATGATAAAGCTCCTTTCCATACAATACAGATTTTAGTTGTTTCCAAACAAACTGTTATCAGACAGTTTCTCTGGTCTCCCTCTTATCTCCTGCATGTTGTAGGATTAAATTTTCCCAATTACTATACATCAGTTTGCTCATTCGTTGGCTCCAGCCCCCCCACGACCCTCAGAGGGTAAGCGTTATAGATAATGAATGGATGGAGTTTGCTCAATCTAAAATCTGTTTGATACTTTAAGATATAAAAGGAGCCACTGATAACTACCTGCTGTGTTGATGGAGTCCGCTGCGTTAAAATTATCTGCATCTACACTTCACACACGCTTTAATTGGATTCTTCCCTTTGTGTGTTTTCAAATCACTTGACGTGGATTACTCTCAGAATGAAAATGAATGAACAAAATGACACAAACCACTCTGTCCTGTATCCTGCTGCATTCCAGCCACTTCCCCAGCACTTTATCTAGTTATTTATTTTCAAGACACAAATACCTGTTAAGCACGTACCACATGAAGTGTCCTAGCTTTTCATCAAAAAAATACAGCAGCTCAAAGGAGTCAATCTGTGAAGAGAGGAACAAAAGCCTTGTGTTATTACTAGAAACCCTCGGCTGCATTAGCGCCAAGAACCGAGCACTGTGGCTCTGGCTACCTTAGGAAACAGTGCCATCTACTGTTGCAAATACCAGTTTAACTACAAAAAGAGCAGAAATCCCATCCAGAGACAAAACAATTCATAATTAGATGAAGATGAAATGAAGAGACATAACAAATGCAGACATTTCCATTCATCCAGGGAGAAAGACCTGAATAATTATTACACGTTTTAGTACATCTCAGCTGCTTGTTCCTTTATTTTGATGTTTAAATTCCATTTATTGCAGTAAATATGAACACGTTTGATCATTTCTGGCCAATCTTTTAGTTTTTGTGTATGTAAACAGTGATTCAATTACTTGAATCCAATAGAGCTGCACACTGACAGATATCAATCTCCTCAATGTGCTTGTTTTTTTTCAAGATATATGAGACAGTCCCTGAGGAATTGGTGAAAATGTGGTAAAAAGATAAATAATTGCTGGATCTGCCACAAAATGTAATGGTGAAGGAAATAAACCTTTGACACTCACACCAAATCAAACGTCAACATGAAACATGATTTAACTCAAGTGTATAAACTGTACTGGTCCTGTGTTTATCACATGAGTCTAAAGTATCTTCATGACAACAAATGCTGTGACAGCGATGAGGGCGCAGAAACAAAAATGATTTCACTGCTTCACCGCCTCATAAATTCAGCTTGAACGTGTGTGACAAGATAAACAGTTTGTCTGTTTGTGACATAGGTTTTTTTTTAAGTCAGTGAAAGACGAGCAACACAAAGAGCTTTTTTGTGTGTGACAATTTAAAAGGTAATTGCTGCGGTCTAGACTTTTCACACGGTAGATGCTAGTTTCGCTCATCAGACCGTGATGACAGCAGAGAAAACATCTTTTACAAAATGTTGACAACCTTCTGTGTGTTCCCAGTGTATTCCCACCTTACCAGTGAAGCGGGTTGAAGGTCTTTGATGATGGGGTTCTCTCTGACGGACAGGTGGAGCTGGTAGCCGCTGAGAATGAGTCGGTGGCTGATGGAGTCTCCCACCAGGTGGATGCTGGCTCCCATGACAAAAGTAATTATGCAGAGGTAGACTACTGAGCGAGGTAGTGCACGGGGGCCGCGCTCAATCAGCTGAATAGAGCAGAAACACACAAACTCTATTATCAGTCGACTAGTGTATTAATAACAAGGCCAATTACCTTGTTTTTGTCATACACCGAAAATAAATGAGACAAGGTTCACATCATTTCTGTATTTCCACCTAGACATGTAAAACTATTTTAGAAAATAATCTCCCTTTATACCCTTTTAATCTTTCTATGCCTTTAAGAGTGATTGTTTAAACATTAAATAGCTCTGAATCTTTTGGTGTTGGCCTTGGGTTTACCCATGAAGATCCCATTTGTTGTTAAAAGGACAAACCAATATGAATAGTGGAGAGCTGTCTGCGGGATAAAAGAGGGAGAATCGACCAGTGCTTTCGCACAAACACTGGAAAAAGCCAATACAACAATTTGCAAAGAAAGAAACTACTGTTGTACTGAGCAACAGACATCGATCAAGTCAGCCACGGACAACAATAGCCAAAAAACAAGTCAGTGACATCACGACTAACATCCACAGGGCAGGGGAAAGGTATCACAAAACTTTGACAGCAGGAATATAGAGGCCACACCAGAAGATTGACAGCTGTAAGAACCTAAACGCCACATTTCAATTGGGAATGACGTAGAGAGATGAGCAACTAGAGTTCTGGAACTGAGTGTGATGGACTGATGACACTCACTTCTACAAAAGAGATGGAAAAGTTGAAGAATGGAAGAAGAAATGATCTGCTCATGAAACATTTTGTTTTTGCGTACCTTGAGCAGTAGGAATGGTGTGATGACATTGTAGGCCATGTGGAAGTAGTCTCCAACACTGAGGTTGTTCAGAGGAAACCATTCCAGAGGAACGATGATCTTATGAGAAAAGAAACTACTGCTGTTCACACATTTTATATTTGTTGGCACTATTTAAAACATGAGGTATAGATTAAATCAAATGTGCAGAGTCTCCTCACCACGACAATGGGCCTTGCAAAGTCCAGTATCCAGTTCTCCAGAGTCAGAATAAACCACAGGTCCGAGTGGAAGTGCTTCGTCTTCTTCTTCTTCGGTGGCGTATTGTCCTTCACAACACTAGGATTGCTGTTAACAGGCATTTACAGTGACTGTGAGTCATCATGATAAAGCAACATTATAAAGGCTAAAGGCAGCACAGACATTTACTACAGACAAAAACATTATCTATGGTGTTTACTGCTGCAGTCAACTCTTGAAACCATAGACAGTGTATAAAGATGGACGACAGGACAGCTCCCCCAAAAATGAAGCTGGGTCATAAACCCTGCCTCCTCCGTGTTAGTGGATGGGACATGGACAAAGTTAAATACAGTTTCTCAAAGATAGTTTCTGTCATTTTCGGTAGTTCTCACAGATGTTTGTTCAACTGTTCATTTTTACAGTAAATTTAGTTTTAAATACTTATTGACAGCTGAGACTGGCTCGAGATTGGTCGAGAGCGTGTGTGTATAGGCAGGTCTTCGCTACCGTGGCTCCATCCCCCAATCGCTACTGCGCAGACTTCAAACGTGCACAATGGCAGTGTTGGTATCCGTGGTGTTTTGGCCTCATCTTGCATCGTCTATCTTTTATATACAATCACATTGTTGACTTTGATGCTTTTTTGACCGACAGTTATTGCAAAGGATGAGAGGGGGATGATTTCAAATTGTAGTAAAAATACCATGTGGTAAAAATACTGCCACTTTAACACCTGTGAGCTATTGAATTTAAAATCCCCGTCAGCAGCGGTGGACTTGCTGAACAAATCAAGTCGTTTTGTGCAGATTTGCAATTTTTGATTGAACGCTGAACACAGTCAATAAGAGGATGAGTGCAGCTGAATACACTGAGTACCTCAGCTCGGTCGGGGAAAAGCAAAAGAAGCTGCTTCTGAATACAGACAAGCAATCACGCCGTTGACCTCCTGACCCAAACCCTCTCTCGCCATTCAGACATCCACACGAGTCCACGCATATAAGGATGGACACGTGTGTCATGAAATAGCAAATGAATCCTGCCACAAAAAGGTTCTGAGAAACTCAAGTGCGTGACCTCACAGATCAGGGCTGGTCCGCCACCTGCAGCTGTTGCTATGGTGACTGACATGGATTGAACTCCACTGCAATTACAGTTCAACCGACAGTAGCTGCATCACAAATTATTTCCTTTTCACTAAAAGCGTCCACTGCATTTACCCTATGCCAGTTTATTTGAAACTCTGAACTCTGGATGTGTGAATATATCCCTTCTACGCAGCCCGAACAAATTCTACATTCGTATGAAAAAATGTGTGTCTTTAGCATACACACTACTTTCAGCTAACGACCATCCCACAATGCAATTTGTCACATTTTATGGTTGATTGACTCGACTTCTGTATATAGGAATCAATGAGTGTGTTTTTCAAATAGCCTCCGATCTGTCAGATCTATGTATGGTGACAAACCTCGCTGGTGCCACTTTCTGACGTAGTAAAAGATTTTCTAAAACAATCTGAACTGTAGTTACATGTTAATAAAAAGATGAAAAATTAACCTATTTGATTTCCAATTGTTCAGTCGTTCAATGCTTTAATTCCAGTAGAATTGTTTGTTTGTTCTATGCTTAATTTCCAGAGTGCAATGATACGTCACCGACATCTAAATTGGCATCTTGTGTATATGATAGTAAATTGAATTAATTTGTGATTTGGAAAATTGTCTCAATGAACCGAGCTGCTTGAAATTCAGCTTCCTTCTGTATTATATTGATTAATCTGACCACATTGACCTGTCACCCTGCAGCATGAGTCAGCCTGAAGACAAGGAGCAGGTAAAACTCACCACAAATCACATCTCGTCTATCTGCCTCATGCAACACTGTGATCAACAGAAGGTTGAACAGCTTTAATACTATAAAAACACACAGACGGCCCCTTATTCACCACAAAACACCACAATAGTGTAAATGTAAATAATACTAATACACAACGTTAACGTCAGACCACGGGACGTCTGACGACAGAGCAGCTTCCATCTTTTTTATCCTCAGGGTCATTCAAACATCTTCAGCAGCTGATCGGCGTTAATTCACCGGGACTCTCACTGACCTCGGTGGTTTCTTGTGAAAATTGTTTCCTCGTCTTTTCAGCGCAGAGCTCATGTTGTGGATTGTCTCTTCACTGAGTTTAAATAAAGGTTCAAGCAGCTCCTGTAGTTTTATCGATCTCCTTCTTCTGTCTACTTCCTACTTCCGTGTTTCCGTGTTTCTGTGTCTCCGCCCCCACCTTCCAGTCCACCAATCAAACGTCAGCAATAGCGTCTGCAGGCAGAAAGTTAAACCCTCAGTAATAGTTTAATAAAGTTTATAAACTGTATGCTCACACAAAATATAGAAAAACAAATATGGCATCAATATATTAATGGTACAACAAAGCATACACATATTGCAACAGGGAACAATAACATTCTATTGTATTATAAAATACTGATCACTTATAAACAGCAATATTATAACTGAAATGTGTTTCATGACAAAAGATGATTAAATGAAATAGACAACTAAATCACAATAACCAATCACTATAGGTCAAGTGCAACTCTAAAATTGTTTTTGTGCTTGTGTTCCCTTGTCATTACTATTTAAATACATTTAAGATTACTTTAAATTTTAGGTCTAATTCAGGGGATGATTTATGGATTTTATTCTTATAGGAAAATAAACCTTCTTTTATTTTAATATCTTGCTTTAACTTGTTTACATTTGTTATTGTGCTGCATGAGTATGTGCTGTTTTAAACTGCCACATAAATAAAGATCATTATAATTATTTGAATTTAGAGAATTGTTTGCATTAACAGCAGGAATAGAAGAATCCAGGCCAAGCCATTTCAAAAATAATGTTACTTTATTCACCAGCAGATGGCGCCTTTTTTTATTTTTTGTATTAGTATTATGTAATGAAAGATTGCAGCTCAGTCTCAGAGATGCTGTCCAACTTTTCCAGCTTCTCTGTGTAATTAATTTAAACTACATTTTAAATATAAGTAATAAAGAAATATGCAGTAGATAAGTAAATTGGATTTTTCAAAAAGAAATGATATTGTGCTTTATACTTTATGGGCTATATACAAAACACAATGGAGGTTTAGAGGGTTTTTTGTCACTTATATCTGTTTTCATTTGTTTATTCATTTTATTGTCATGTCATGCACACATAGGGCCCAACCTTCATGGGTTCACAAGACACCAAATGGTCCAGTTCCACTTGTCAAACTTGTATATGTATAGTACTTCAATACAAAATTACAAATGCTTATACAACTTAAATATAATATTCTGCCCATCTCTCCAAAGCTTGGCAAACAAAACCAGCTCATAACAAAGTTCCCTTTCTGACGCACAGCTCAAGTTTTTCATAATCATGTTCGAGCCAAAAGAAATTAACATAAATAGAGGACAATCCAGTAAAAGTACATATGTCCCCGCAGACAGGACAAAGAGAGACGGAAAAAAACAGAAAGGGACATAAAATTCATAAAAAGTATCTGTAGCCAATATACATGGAGAGAGAGGGAGAAACTTTTTTTTTTATCAGGTTCATGGTCGATGAAACAGAATGTTTCATAATGTTGTCAGTCACTGAGACAACAAATCTGCTGCCGCACACACACACACACACAGAAACACACACACACAGAAACACACACACACACACAGAAACACACTCTGGGTGCAGTGAGGGTCTGTGTGCTCTCCTCTCAGTCCTCGCTCGGCTCATCATGGAGTTACTACACTTTGCTCTCGTCGTTGCAGTCACCGCCTGCTCAGTGAGAGGTAAAGCGCCACACACACACACACACACACTTTCATTTTCACACTCTCTCAACCCGCAGGATCTTTATCAGAGGATGATGCGTTTTCTTTTCTTGTGGATTTTGCATTTTTCTGTGTTTAATTACCTCCTGGATCGATATGCAACCCCCCCACCACCCCTATACACACGCAGAGACAAAGACACAGACACACACACACACTGCCTGCTGAGTTTTTGGGAACAATGTTGTTGTTTGATTCTAAGTTTTAACATTTAGGAGAAATATGAACCAACACAAAGTAAAACAATGTGCTATCTATCTATCTATCTATCTATCTATCTATCTATCTATCTATCTATCTATCTATCTATCTAGTCATATGTAAAGGTTCTGTGCTTCTAAGAATTTGCAGCAGCCTAATATGTGCAGTCGGAAAGAGAAGGAAGTGTATATTTTAGCAGGATAATGTTGTTCTCAGCTCAGGTTTCATTGCACATTCTAACATGCTTTTTAAAGTTCTCAGAGTCAGTGTGTTTGACTGGAACATGTGTCAACACATCTTTCTGTCTGACTTACTTCCCCCTGCTGCTTCCTTTCTTCCTTTCCTTTCTAAATGAATGAAAACCATGGAAATTCTAAAAACTCTTATCTTTAAATAGTGATCAGCTCTGAAAACCCTCCAGATGTGCTGCATGTGTCTCATCAGTTTTACTCATATCCGCTCTGAATTTTAGATGTTTTGATTGATTAATTATTGTAATGGAAGCCACTCAGGCTCTTCAGGCTGCACTTACTCACTGGCTCTTTTTAATTTAGGTTTCCCTGAGAGTAGAATACAGAGAAGCAGATGGAGAGAAGTCATGTACTTAAAGCCATTGTCCATCTTTCTGACATTATTAGTGCTGTTAAATTTGATTAAGACGTAGAAAGGCTTTGCTTCTCTCATTTCTGGCTCCCAGCGACTTCAGGGATGTTCCTCGTGTGGTTTTTGATGGACACTAAATTAACTGAGATCTATTACAGAAGCATCTTGGGACACTTCCACACATTTTTGTCATCTCGCTGATGCTCAGACTGAAATTTGATTATGGTCGGGATGGGAGGGGGTGGGGCCACGTGGGATTCGGACATGGACAAAGATGTGCTTTCAGCTCATCTTTCAGTCTGTCGTTCATGTAAGAAGCGGATGTAACAGAGAACAGAGGGACGGGGCGATGCCCACAGACAAGCCTGTCATAGGTGGTTTAGGATAATTGGACCGTGGCCATCATTGAAGTGAACAGATGCTGCCAAAAGGTGCTCGATAATTCAAGAGGGGAGACAAGAGGGTGTTAAAATGAAGGTCAGGTCTGATTAGAGATTGTCGAGGAATCCAGTCCAGCTATTGTATTTGGATGATTGCCTTATGTGCAGGATACGGTTTATCAACCATTTGTTAGAATATGCCATAATTTAAGTTAAGAAATATATATATGTATATATAGGTTATTAGGTAACATCTCTGCAGATGGTCACAATTATGGCATTTCTGAGACTTCCCTTCCACAGCTGAAACAAGTTCAGCACTGTAGAGTAAATATTGTCCCAGTGTGTTTATCTGGAAACACACAGAGAAGTTGAGCTGTTGAGCAGATCCATTTAACCAGTTAGCTGGATAGTTTTTATGTTGGTTCCCTTGCACACAGGGGAAATCTGTTCAGTTGCAGGTTTAGGGGGATTGCTTTCCCTGGCCTGCTAAAAACATGAATGGAGGGTGGACGTGTGTCTGCGGAGCATTTGTTTTGGTCTGAGATGCTGCAAGTGTATTTTGTAATGTTAAAATTCATCCATCCATCCATCATCTATACCGCTTAAGCTTTTGAGGGTCTCTCTGGGAGCTGGAGCCAATCCCAGCTGACATCGGATGAGAGTCAGGGTACAACACATACACATAGCAAAATTGTTTTGGCACATTTCCAGCCCATTAACTGAATGGGGTGATGCACTCCTGCTTGCATGGAAACACAAGTTAGCCACAGCAATACTGCATCAACCAGAAGTGCCAAAGATGGCCCCAATTAGTTTTGTGCAATTTGGGCCAAATTCACCATTTACCACATTGGCCACTTTAGATTCACATCCAGAATACACCTCGCATAGAACACCTCGTGTTTGCCAAAAAAAGCCCACACAGTTTTGGGATATTTTGTCCACATTTGCTATTGTATATATATATATATATATATATATATAGTTTATTTTTTGTGTTTTTTTGATTTATTATCTAAAAAACATCTGTGATCTACAGTGTCAGTCATTCTCATTCTTTCCTGAAGTAATGATGAAAAGAAATTCACTGTCTCCGTCGTCTGTAGTTTCTCATCAAGGTCCAAGCCAGCGGAGACTGCTCAACGATCTGATGAACTCATACCTGCCATTGGAGCGACCAGTCCAAAATGATACTCAAACTCTCACCGTCAGCCTCGGCCTCAGCCTCATGCAGATCATGGATGTGGTGTGTAAATAATAGCTCCTCATACGTGTAATCAGTTATCATTGTTTGATATTATCAGTATCTCCTTCCTTCTCAACTGAAACTAAACTCTGTCATTTTTTAGTCAAGCCTTTTTCTAACCGATCCAGGTTTTGCATCTTATATGGATATAAAAATTTGGGATAATTCATGTGTTTGAATTCAAAGTGTAATTAATGGAAAAAGCTTTAGCACAGCTGATGAATAAAACTTGAGACATAGATGAAGCTTCTTGTTATAGAAACTCCCGGAGCATCATCATTTATTCAGTTTGTTTGACTTAGTGTTACAGTTTTGACTATGTAGCAGCCATTGTTTGTCATTACCATTATCCTGAGAGGTGAAGCTAGAGTGGTTATTTATTATTTTTGAGTAGAATGATTCATGAATTTTTAAATGAAATGAAATATAAATATATTAAACATAATAATATTAATATGTTTCTTCTAACAGGATGAGAAGAACCAGGTTTTAACCACCAACATTTGGCTGCAACTGGTAAGACTTTTCCCTGTACTTTGTTATCAAGTCACAGAAAAGCTGATTTGCAAAATGCTCAGCCACACTCTTTTATTTATATCACATTACTTTCCCCTCCATCGTGCAAGGCAATACATTTTGTTCATTTTTCAATTAAAGCCTCTCCTGATTGAATTGTATCCATCTCCTAATATAATACATTGGAATGTTTTGTAATGGTCATAAAACTTGTTTATCACATCAGCTGGTTTTCCTTTTCATCTTCCAAAGGGGCAGTAGGCTCCTTTCTCCTCCACATAGTGAGATGAACACAAATGTTTTATCGCAGCCTGTCTGTTGTGTGACACTAGTTCCATGCCGCTGCACTGTCAGCAAGCTGCATCAAGGCCGTTTGGTCCGTTTTAAATCACAGTGTGGAATCACAGCCGCAAAATTGAATCCAGCGTCTGTCAGCGTCTTGTGTTGATTCCAAGGAAGAAAGTTTTAAAAGATGCTTTCACCTCTGAAGGACACTCTGAGGGACACCTCTTTAAGATTACACACTCAATCATGCATGCTAGAACCAAGCTCTTAGTTCAAGACACACTATACATGAAGGATATGGGACAAGCCATTTTGTCCGGGTCTTCTTGTGGCCGTGCAAAATGTGTTTAAAAAAGTGTTTACTTGCAAAATCCAATATTCCTTGGAACAATAAATTATATTCCTCCTTAATTGCAGATTGTTAGTCGCGTGATGTTACTAACAGCAGCCGTCACCTAGTTACTGTATCTACTAATTCAATAATCAGCTTCACACATGGGGTGGGTATTGATAATGACCCACAGAAGTGCATTGTCAAATTTCATGCGATCTGGACAAGTGATATGTTATAAAGCATACAAAGCAAATTCAGTTTAATTTTTTGAAAAACACTGACTCTAAAATCTCTGTTGAAGATAAACCAGGTAGGATGAACGATAAATACTTTCAGTATATTGTAGAAGTGTTTGAGGAGGACTCACTGACGACATGGTGTAATTCTGAAGTAGCTCCAGAGCATCAACACAGGACAAGAGAACAGCCCATTCCAAAAAGCCAGAACAGACACTGCAATAGTTCAACCAATTACAGCAACTGTCACTGCTATAAAAACACACCGTTGTTGATTTCCAGCTCGAGACACCGAGCTGTGAACAGGTCTGAGGGATGTGTTAAAGAATCGTATGTGTCTGTAACCCACAGTTCTGGAACGATATTTACCTCCAGTGGAATCCAGAGGAGTATCCAGGGGTGACCCATTTGAGATTTCCGGAAAATCTCATTTGGAAGCCAGACATTCTGCTCTATAACAGGTAGGCACTGTACTGTGGGCTGCAGCCAGCAGATAAGCCGGGTGCTGCACTGTAATTGGATATGCATTGTGTCGGACTCAGCACGATATGATTCTGTTGATGAATCCCAGCTGCTGCTACAGCCAAAGTTTATTAATATTGAATTGTATCACACTGAATATCAATGGTTCTCGAGATATTCAACCCGCGGACAGAGATTTCTAGAACTAATAGATAGAATTTACTGAATTACCTACAACAAAATTAGAGAACTTTTTCTAGATTATATTTTCATCACAGCCTATTGCTGACCACAGGAGTTGAGGCTCTGGTGTCATTTTTGTGAATGAAATTGGTTTCACAAATGAGACAAGAGAAGACAAGATAAAACTTTATTGATCTGGAAGAAAATTCTTGTGCCAGATTTTACTCCAAAGTCTCAATAGAAAACATGGAGGGGATTTTAATGGGCGTTGATTTAAGTAACGATGATCAAATCTCTGGATCCAATCAGAACCTAAACGAGGACAGGCAGAAAGAAAGAGGAGGAGAACCAGGATGTAACAGAACAACTGTCCACACTGTCCATATCTCTCACAGGTTCTGTTCTCCTCCTTTAAGCAGTAAATCATTTAGACAAATGAATAACTGTATAAGACAGATGGAAGAAAGAGCATTTAACCATGTGTCCCTCATGGTAAATGCTAAAGAGATAACCATTAATCAATCTGCAAATTAAAGACTTGAACAAATCACCCCCCATCAGCTAATGAGGGGAAAGGCATTGTACTGCATTTGTCTCTGCCCCTTGGTTTGAAACTCTTTGAATCAGTTGCCGCTGCAAGTTAAGTTTATTTTTTCCTTTGTCAAGCAACTCCAGCTCACCCCTGCCTCAACCTCTGGGGAGTTCCTTCAGAAGGAGTTGGTGGCAGGAGAGAACGGGGGTAACCACTGAGTAACCGGTCTCCAGGGAAACGTTTCATCCTCTGTGTCTCCTCGCATGCTCTGAACCTGCTGCAATAAATTACAGTTAGAGAAATATTTTTCCTCGTGGCTGTGTGTTGCAGCTCTTCTCAAAAAAAGTTTGTATCTGTGTATGAATTTATTATGGTGTTTTCCACCAAAGCTGAACTTGGGTTGAAAAATAACCCAGCAGACAATGATGGAGTTCTTTGTTGCCCACAGTGCAGACGAGAGGTTCGATGCTACGTTCCACACCAACATTTTGGTAAACTCCTCGGGCGGCTGTTCCTTCATACCTCCAGGTAAGAATCACAATCTCACTCAGCAATACACAAAGACCAGATTGGAAATGTCCACAGAACACGTAAACAAATGGACAGGATGTCTCCTCCACTGAGTGAAACTACAAGAGGGTAATAAATACCTTTGCATGCGTAGTGGGAAGGGGCTGAGAGTTATAAGAACACTGATTCCACTATGCTCTTTGCTCATTTGTGCATGTCATTCAGGTGATGTGTACTGATGAGTCCATCTGCAGATGCTGAATTAAACTTTCAGAAAGAAGTGTTTGACTTTGTGCTTGTTTCACAGAAATTGCCACCACAATCATTGCTTCATTCCTCAGGTATCTTTACTGATGGAAATAATTTAGACAGAAGCTGAACAACTGATATAAATTACTAGAAAACAGCATCTAAATAAAAAATTAAACATGCAATTTCAAAACAGGCTACACAACTAAATCTTTATTTTATTTCCAGAACATTAAAGAAAATATGGAAAGATGATATATGATGAGAAGTAAAACATGGGTTCCCAAACTTTCCTGCCCCCCGGCCCCCAAAGTAACCGTGCTGCACACATGTGACCAGCATTACTCAGAGGGATATTTCTCTGAGGTATAGTTCACAAAAACAGAAAATCCCCTTTGTGCACATGTTGCAATGTTTCCTGTGTTGCTGTAAACTGACATTGCTGCAACTGAAGCTGTCACTAATCTGTCTTCATCACATGTGCAGTCACATGGAGACAAAGAAAACCAGAGAGCTGCTGATTATTTGCATGGTAATATTTCAAATGTTACTAGTGTCAGACTGGTTTCTCTTTGTCTTGAGTGAATAAACTTACATAAAACCACTTCAGGGCTGTGGGTGAAGAAAGAGCACTGACACTGCTCGTTCTTTCTCACTTTCCAGCATCAGAACGTAGGACAACTGACCACTGACCAAAATGCAGGAAAACTGAATACTTAAAAAATTAAACTCATCTTACACAAGTATTGTTGAAGCTTTTAACAATTATGGCTAACATATCATATTCATTTAATTTAAAGGAAATCAACTTTTGACTCTCCTCCCCCTCCGGGGTTGACGAGGTGTCAGATGGGGACTCTGGCTGGAATTAAATGGGATGATTTTAAATGTACTTTCAATTCCCTGTGTCCCTCTAAGAAAAAACGCTGAAACCAAAGGGGAGAATTGTTATCTTGGGTTGTTTTGTATTTTATGGCTGCATCCCATTTTTTTTTTGCATCCAACAGGATACCATTAGTTGTCCACATGGATTCCAAATAAAATGTACATGTGTTTTTAACATCAGCACAGAAAACACAATAAACACAAAGTGAGAGCACTTCCCAGTGGGGAGTCTGAGACTTTCGGCCTCCACTGTAGAGTGCTAATGGATAAAACAGGTGATGGAGAACGGATCTGAAATCTCAGTGTGAGTCCAAAGTTAACAGATGTTGTTACACAAGAAAATACATCAGTATATTCTTTTGCAGGATTTAAAATTAACTGTTGTTGCTGTAATAAATGTCATTGACCTGCCATTGGAAAATTAATAAAACAGACATAAATCTGTCGTATTGTTAAAAGAAATAAAAACTTTTTCAAACAATGCCTATTAAACTATATAGTTGAGGATATCTGGGATCTGTTGGCAGGAATTGATTATACATTTTGTAGTGTTCTAATTGCTACTCTGGAAAACTGTTTTGGAAAATAACTGTCCCACGCTGTGTCATAGTTGTTGTTTGTATGATTGAAAATCCAAGTCGATGATTTTTAGTCGATGCATTCAAGAAGGAACTATCACCAAGAACTGTGCAGAGTCTATACAGCTTTTTGAAAGTGAGAGTTGACTCACTGGAGACATGTGAACATCTGGAAAGCATTAAGACTCTCAACAGAAAGATAATTTTAACTGCTGTGACCTTTCAGAGGCTTGGCATCGTCTTTCACAGGAAATAACATGCCAGTCATGTTATGTGTTGTTTTAGAAAAACCTCCAGCTGTAGAACATGCGAAACATAACTGAGAAGAGAGTTTAGAATAGTCTACAGCAAAAAGTATATATGTTTACCTGAATTATAGCAATCTAACCTGACCACACACAGAGAAACTCGTCCCATCCATGAACAACTTAAACTGACAGAAACCATCTTCAGGAAAATGTATTTGTTCTATCCACTAACATCGAGGAGGTGGGTTTTATTACCTCTACTGCAGTCTATAGCTGCAGTCTATAGCTTAGAGTTTCCAGGTGAATGACCCACGTCATAGTGTTTCTGAGGAAAATCCCAAAAGGTTAACACAACATTCACCTGATAGCAACTTGAAATGGCCCCGAAAATCAACACGTCATATTTCCTTTGTTTCATCAGCTGTTTCCTGTCTCTATTGGAAGCTAAGCTAATCTGTGTTTTGATTTATTTTGTCTTGTCAAACAACACTGCTGGCATACTTCCATGCCTCCTCCTTGTGTCCTTGACTCTTGAACAATACATCCACTAACGGGCAACACAGATAAGAGAGTTTCTGACAACTACAAACATGGCGACGCATGTATCGCTAAGGAAAGAGGCAAAAGCGCCCACTTAGTTAACGTGAGTTGTATCTAAAGTTGCGCATAAATTAACCATAACCCTCGAGTAGAAAGCCAACAAGTGTATTTCAGTAAAATGTTGAACTGTTGACCTGTGTTTTCAAATGGTCTGGCTCCAGTTTAACAGTAATTTAAGGTCAAATGTTCCGAACACACGGATCCATCACCATCACTGAGGCTTTGAGCAGTGAAGCTCTTTTCCTGATCAAACCCCCTCTGACACACGTCTGCCAGATTTCTGCGGTCGTGACTGATGGATGACACTCTCCGAAACCATCGGTTCTTTTGTATGTACCCAGTGCACACATCCAGTGCACGGGAACACAATGACACAGAGGGCTCTACTGCCAGAGCTGGTGATTGCTGCTGTGCCTGGCAGGCTCCTATCCTCCTGTTTTTCCCTGACCACGCAAAAGCGTCAGTGTGCCACACCTCAGCATCTTAATCAATACCAGCGTAAATAGCTCCATCACTGAATATCTTCTGCATCGATCAGCTCTGCTGGGAGCAAATTGCCTTGAAACTTTGTCCCAAACGAGCCCTTCGCTAAATGCCACATTGGCTCAAAATGGCAATTTGCCACTGGCACTGTATTAAATGAGTAAAACTAATATGCCGATATGACCTCCCCCCTTACATTTGTCTTTTTCATTGAGGTTCATTGCTGTAAATTGGAGTCATTCTATTTGCCTGCTCTCCATCTCCATTCCTCCCTGCTGAGGTTTATAATCTCTGCGGCACTGAGACAGAGCAGAAACCTTGTTTACTGCCAAGGTCTCATATCTTTCTGAAGTACAAAGGCAAATTGGTTTGGCGTCAGCCTCTGCTGAAGGATTACTGGCCACTTTCATATAATTGTCATATTGGATTTTTCTTCTTTCTCTCGTTAGGATGGATGAAGCTTGAACTCCCAAATCTTCTCTAAGTAATACCTCTCTCAAGCAACCGCCTGGTTTACCACTGTGTATTTGTAGACACTCTATCACAGCTTGAGAATATAATTACATCCACGTGTCCCTCTCTTCAGTAGCCTCATGAAGCACAGTGCACGTCAAAGCCTGATCTTGTCACATTTCAAACACACAACAGGGATCTTCAAGAGCACCTGCAACATCGACGTGCGCTGGTTTCCTTTTGACGTGCAGAAATGTGAACTGAAGTTTGGCTCCTGGACGTACGGCGGCTGGTCTCTGGACTTGAAGATGGTGGAGCCAGATATCACCGGCTACATCGCCAACGGAGAGTGGGATCTTGTTGGTAAGAGGGGCCGGTGGCCTGTAAAGTGCAGAGAATAGTTTTTACTCCAGTTCCGCTGTAGCAGATTGTGTTTTTTGTTTGACCTCACAGAGATTACAGGACAGAAGAACGAACGCTCCTACGAATGCTGTCCGGAGCCGTACCCCGATGTCACCTTCACCCTGGTGATGCGGAGACGGACCCTCTACTACGGCCTCAATCTGCTCATCCCGTGCGTCCTGATCTCCACTCTGGCTCTGCTCGTCTTCCTCCTGCCTGCTGACTCTGGAGAGAAGATCTCACTGGGTCAGAGGAATACGCTCTCAGAGAAACACACACACTCTTTTATTTTTGGCAACATTACTGAAATACTGACAATGTCATTAGTTGCAGCACAGAAATCTCAAATATTTATTCCCAGATGGTTTTTGAAAAATCAATTAAATCAACTTTTTCTTTAATTTAAATAAAAACTACAGTGCATGTGTCAGATTGGTAATTTTTTAATATAGTTCAATTGTAAGCTATAGTATTAAATACATGTGGTTTTGCATTGGGTTGCCTTAAATTTTAAAGTTGGTTTATATCTTTGCTACAATATCTGTGTAAAATTGAAACCAAAATACCAATATTACTAATAAAACAAAATTCAGAGGACCCTTGTCAGGTACTTTTGACCAATGCCCCATGAATGAGCTTGTTTTTCGTGTGATCTGCCTCTTGAGCTGGATCTGCAACAAACCCCAGTGAATACAAGTGGCACAGGTTGTGATTCACCCGAGTACTTGAATTGATTTGACAAGAGCGGAAATGAGAATCTCTTAAAGCCACCTTAAAAACAATAATAACTTAATTTCAAAGTGTTGACACCATAGACAGTTGGACGACGCATCCCATTGATACAGGCGCTTGACTAATCACATTGTCATTCACTCTTCAGGAATATTCTGCCAGTGCGTCTTTACAGAGCAGCCAAATAACCCTGGTTTCTTTTCATCGCTGTACTTCTAAATGTAGATAAACAAAGCTCTAGATAGATTTTTACGGAAACTTTAATTATTTCAAAAGACAAATGAAGTAGATTCTTTCTCTTTGCTCTTCTCCGTGTACCGTGGCCGCACAGATGATTTCTACTGTAAAATGAGTTTGGCAGACGGCCTCTGTGCACCTCACTGACCTAAAATGCACTTCTCAGTCAATATGTCATGCTGCCCTGCTCTGGTAGGTGGAAGAGTGTTCAGTTGAAGCGAGTAATTCAGGTCTCAGGACAGATGTTGGCTCTTCTTCCTTTGTTGAAATATATTTACTTCCCTCTGTTCTCTCAGTCATTTCCCAAATATTTTATAATACTGTAACTGTGACCATTGAAATTTCATAATCTTCTCTTAAAATCTTCCACTTTACTTGAGCATAACATTGGTTCCCTGCTGAGGTGACTGTGATCTATATGTCGTAACTGTGTCCCAGTCCAGTCATTAGAAAAATGACTGCTGCTCAACGACAACAGTTGAAATGAATGAGATCGTAATCGGGCCACGTCTTTCTCAATCTAAGTGGTAAGCTCTTCACAGATGACTTGAAAGTTTACTGCACAAATTGTAGAGGCTTTATGTCGACTGTGAATCTGTTGGTATCAGTGGTGTCGGTGTGTGTTTGTGTGTGAACACTGTGTGTGGGGATGGAAGAGGAAGTGTGTTGATTTATGCATCGTGTCCCTTCTGCAAATCATTAGAGCCCAGAGCAGCAGCTGGACTCCTCCATTAAACACTGCGCCAGAGCCAGATGTGTTCAACCCAGCCACTCGTTGTTGACATTATTTCAGGACGGTGAACCCTCGTTGAGAAATGATTTGTAAAACGCACAAATGGATCAACACTAACAGATTTACTTTGTGTGTAAAGCTTCAGTCTAGTCTCTGCACTTTGAATTCATATGTTAAGCATGTCTACCTTCATCAGAGAAAACTGAGAAAGAAATTGAAATAACATACAATTTACTGCACGTCAATACAAAAATGTATTCACCCTTATCAAGTGTAATTTAGGTGTTTCTGTCCATTGTCTATTTATAATAAGTGTTGCAAAAGTTGTTAGTAACTATTTCATAGAAGTTCAGTGAAATGTTTAAGTGATCCATTTTCATGATGCAGGCATCCCTCGTAGTAATTTGCAAATATTCACATGCTCATACACGTGTGTATGAAGCTGCAGAAGCAATCATCATAAATGGCCTTTAAGTGCATGTGCCTCTTAATCTTGCTGAGAAGTTTAGTGGTTAATGGAAGAGGAAGAGGCAGAGGCTTTACGATGTCAACTCATTAGTTAAAACTCTTCACCTGATCCGCCCTCAGTGATTTCTCACACGTTTTTTAAAGACCCCTCTTTCTCCGGTGTGGTGATGTGACATGTGATCAGCTTTAACAGCTTCTGGTTTTGGGGATTTTTTCCTTCACACTTTGTTCCGGTGGAGAATCCCAGTGTGAGAGAGAAGCGTAACATCTGAAACAAGGCGGAATTAACATGAGAAGTATCACAAATGCCTTGAATAAATTGGACTTAATGCAAAATACGAACGTAATGGGAACAACAGATACAACAACAAACAACAAAAGAACTGGGTCTGAAAACGAAAATAATTTACATAACAGAAAACTCAAAAAATAAATAACCCACTTTACTGTTTGTGTATTTATTTGTGTTTTTCAAAGAATGAAAAAGAATCTCTTACTTCTAACATTCAACTTCTGCGGGTCCAAAAAAAATCATAATTCTTTGACTTGAACACTTTTAATCGCAGCTCATATCACACAAAGTGAAGCCAAATCACCTTTATCGCCCCCTGGTGTCTGACTACAGTATAGGTCATAAACCCTGTATAGAATAAAATGGTGACTGGTGGGTAAAGTTGCGCTGAAGCACTAAGCCAGATGTGCTTCTCCTCCCCAGGCATCACAGTGCTGCTCTCCCTGACTGTCTTCATGCTGCTGGTTGCAGAGATTATGCCTGCCACTTCCGACTCAGTGCCTTTAATAGGTAAGTCAGGCTTAAGTTGCTATGGGTGTCATCTGCATCGGTGGGAGGACACGGGTGAGAAATCACCAGGAGTTCTCATATCACAATGTTACTAAGTTTAAGCAGCTTTGCACTACTTAGGTTTTTTTATTCAGCGATCAGAGTCACCATAATTCAAATGGTTGCATTTCTCTGACAAACATAAAGGGAGTCGTCCGTTTGAGGCCAGAAGATAGTTTTACTCCCTCGGGCTGTGAGCTTTGCTTTTTCCTTTTCATCCGCTTGTTTACTCAACATGAGTTTTACAGCATGATGCAAATGTTGCATCGCTTGTCCCCTGTTTCTTCTGCACGCAGCTCAGTACTTTGCCACGACCATGGTCATCGTCGGCGTTTCAGTCATTGCTACAGTTCTGGTTTTACAGTATCATCACCATGACCCCAACGGAGGCAAGATGCCGAAATGGGTGAGTTTTCGTGTCATGTTACACCCTCATACTGTGACCCCATTAACAGCACTTTAGTAGTGCATTATCACTATTATGATAAATCCAGAACATTTGCTTTTGATTATGATGCTTTTGACATTGTTATAGTAAATACACTAAACTGAACCTTTCCTCTTGCTCCTACCGTTTCCAAAATGCTCTTCAGGCAAAGCATTACATTTTGACGTATACGAGCACAAACATCAACCTGCTCTGTTTCTATGAGTTTCATGGTTTTATTGCTGTTCTTTCACAATTAAATCAAATGTCATTGATCTTATCAGAGTTTTTGATAAGAAGGATTATGCTGCGGTCACCCACTCAACTCGACTTATCTCCCACAGCCGGTGTTTATTAATAATCCACAAAATCCAGGTAAACACACGTTCCTTTAAAACTATTCATTTTAATTGATAAACTGAACTGAAATATCAATCAAATCATGTTTGATTGAAAACATGCTGACAGGTCTTGAGGATGACATCAGAAACAGATATTTTCTGTGGGTCATGTCCACGGACGCCTCCATGTTTTTTACAGCTGATTCTTGCTAAAGAAATTTGACGACTGGCTTCATCCTCAGTCTTCAATTTAAATCATTGAATTCTGTTGTTTGACCCCAAAGACCCGTGTGATCCTGCTGAACTGGTGCGCCTGGTTCCTGCGCATGAAGCGTCCTGGTGAGGATCGAGTCCACTCAGCCTGTCACGACAAGGCCCAGCGGAGCAGCCTGAGCAGCATGGAGCTCACTGCGAGCACCCCGGCCTCCCACTCCACCAACGGCAAAACCCTTTATGTTGGCGCCACCTCGCCGGACTCCGTCGCCCTGTGTGGACGCCTGCCTGGACGCACGGGTGAGGAAGAGATTCTCCTCCCCAAAGCTCAGGGCTCCTTGGTGGGCGGCGTGGAACCAGAGCTGGCCAAGATCCTGGAGGAGGTGCGTTACATTGCCAAGCGCTTTCACGACCAAGACGAGAATGAGTCGGTGTGCAGCGAGTGGAAATTTGCCGCGGCTGTGATTGACAGGCTTTGTCTCATGACTTTCTCAATCTTCACAATCCTCTGCACCATCGGAATCCTCATGTCAGCGCCCAACTTTGTCGAGGCCATCTCTAAAGACTTTTTCAATTAAGGGCCTCATCTGAAAACACAGTTAATGCCTGATTGGAAGTAAACATTTAAACCAACCACAATTGGCACAGACGATCAATTTGGAAACTCATGGGGCAGATATTTGGATTCAGTCACGTTGTACACGACCAAACATTTAACCAAATTAATGACTTGGTGAAAATGAGTTGCTTTTGCCTTTTATATAACAATATACACTTAAATATACAAGTTAACATTGACTGAAAAACAATTACACTGCAGATCATAGTGTGAGTGATGTAATTTGATGGCTGACAGAGAGTTGTGGTTTGTAATGTGTTGTTGTATTCATTACAATGTGTCTAATAAAATATATTCATGGAATGAAACATAACAGCTACAATATCTAGTATTGAAAGAAATCACTTGTATCTCATGAATACTCTAATATATCTCAAAAATCTTTTGTGATGTTGTCACTTTTCTATAAAGACAAATTATTATTGATTATGGCGATAAGCATAACCCCAAACCTTGATTTAACCATCTTCTTCTTCCAGACCTGTCTTACTTTTTGTGACAATTAAAGAATGTATCTCTAAAATAATGGTTTAATGTCAACTCATTTCAATTTATTTCGCTCTCCTGTGATGTTAAACAAATAAATGTATCTTCTTCATTTTAATGGGACAGCATTTTAAGTGTTTTCTTCTGTTCGATTTCCCGTGTCGGAAATAAAAACTCTTTTTCGAGGCTGCCACTTGGGACTGAAGTTTATTTCTTTAAAAATGGGATCTGTATTTCATTCTTTTACAAAACTGCCATCTGGTGACTGAATTTAGCACAAACATCCAATTACACCTGATCAGTAATCGTTTGTCGATCCTTGGACTATCTGACACTGTGATTTTATTCAAAATAAAACACCTGTTTTATAACACATAGATCTGGAACTTTCAAAATGAGAGGCAAAAAACAGCATGGAGAAAAATGACTGGCAAAATTTATCTAAGCTAAGAATAAGCAGACAGATTCAACATGGGAACACAGATCCAATGAGTCACTGTTATAAAAAATATAATTTCTTTTGCTGTGGTGCAGTAATAATAGTCAGAAAATAGACACTGGTAAAAGCAATAAATAAGGTGACAAGCAATATAAGAGCATGGAAGTATAACATTGATAATCTAATATAATTAAATTGAAACAGAATATATATACTGTGGAATCCATTGCACATTAGCAATTGAAATCCACAGATAGTAGTGAGAATTAAATGGATAATAAATATTGTAAAAATTATATCAAAGACAGAAAGTCTCCAATCTCAGTGATCCCGCCTTTCTGCCTTTAAATACGGAGGAGTAGAAGTCACGATGGCGCCTCCCTGTGGAGAGATGGCCGCACAGCAGCTGGTCCAGTAGCAGCTGATCTCAGACTCTTCTCTCCTGTGAACATCCGGTGAGTCCAGCAGTCTCTTGACTTCTTGTTCTTCCAGACATTTGTTTGACAAGATGTTTCACTGGTGGAGGAAAAGCTTGTCTTTGTGTTTGTTTGGTTTTGTATCTTAAAGAGGGTTCACTCTGCTCAAAGTCTGTGAAATACAGAGTGTACAGACAGAAATTTTGGTTCATTCAACATAAAAGAGTTTATTTGTGGTTGAAGTTGATTCAACGTTAAAGAAAAGTTTCTACAGCATCTTTACATGTTGTAAAAGAGTCACTGAATCAAGGGTCAAGTTTTTACATTGAAGTAACATGTAATAGATATTATCTGAGGAGGCCGACAGCCTGCTGAGGATTTTAAACTCATTGAGGATTTTAAACTCCATGAGAGATGAACAACCATTGTTGAAGAAGGGGATTATTGTATTTTACATAAAGCATTATTTCACTGTGATGCAACTTCTCTGGATTTAGACAATGAAGATAAATTTTTATTAAACCAGGAAGTAAACCAGGATCCCAGTTCCGTTCAAACTGTGAAATGTTCCTATCAGCTCTCAGCAGTCTTTAGAAAAAGAAGCTACGTTTTAATCCTTCAAGTGAGGAAGCACAAACTGGCAGATCAGCATTCTCAACTTCTTTCTTGACTTCACTCAGATGTTCAACCTAAAGGTGAGTTTTAAATCCTTTTTTTGAATTTTATTTTTAAAATTTGAGTTGTTTTGATTCCAAACACATCAAATTAAGTTCAATAAAATTGTGTAATATACAAGTAATTAATTTTTAATGAAATCGTGAGTAATTAATGTTCCATAAGCAAAGTGTTGTTCAGATTTCACTGAACTCACTGTTTGATTTTTTTAATATTTCATCTTGCCGTATATTTGATATTCTAAGGCACATTTAATTATGTCGTATGTTACTGTCGGTGGCAATTTTTGGTTTTCAAAAACACTTTTTAAAAATTATTTCCATTTGAGATTATGAAATGTGTTAAGTAGTGCATTCAAAGTGATTGATTCTGAAATGATTGATGTAATGATTCAATATCTTTTTTTCTAAATAAAGAACATGACAGCTTGTCTCCCTGTTCTCATTCTGTATGCGACTCCAGAGCTGCACAATCCAGATCTTCTACTCGGCTACAATTTATTACACATTATCATCATTGTCACTTTTTACGCATTGATGCTGCTGTCAAATGATGTTATATATGTTTTAAATATATAAATGTCCAGTGCTTAAGTACAACAGTTATCTCTCCCTGTCCAATGCCACCAAGAGTTCATTGAAGTAACGTATGTGATGTTGTGGTGCTATAAATATAAAATGCAATTAAATGGAGTGTGTTATTACAACAACAACAACAACAGCAACAACAACAACAACCACAACAACAACAACAACAACAACAACAACACCAACACCAATGGAGCGTGGTCGCACTGTGGCCGGCCTGCGGTCCTCCCGCTGACAGGTGGCGCTGGTGAGCGTGTTACTTCAGTTTCCGGTATGTGTGAGGAAGCATCAAACTGAAAGTGCAGCATCGCTGAGTCTGCGGCTGACGTGAGAAGAGTTTCCTTCTTTAATCTGAGCTAACGACTCGTTTTTTAATTATTAACATCAGCGTTGTTTGATTTTACTTCCCGTTGCGTCGCACCGTCACTTTGCGGTGTTCTAGTCAAAAGGGGGCGGGGGGAGGCTTTCATCCTGGAACTAGCTTGGTAGCATGCTAGCCGGTTAGCAAACTGAGATATTGCAGATTCATTCTGTTTAGCATCAGTTAGCTAGCTGCTGTACACAGTGGTACAGAGGGAAGACCACAGATACCGAGTCCAGAGAATAGTAAATTCACGGTTTGGTCTTTTATTTAACATCCACAAAGAAGAAGTGTGTTTCCCAGTCTTTGAATCTGTCCTGTGATCCAGCTCCAGTCTGTCTTATAGTTCTTCTGATGCTCATCAGCACTTCACCGTATCTGTGTCTGTTTCTTTGCCCTTTTACTGTTTACCTTTTTCCATAGACTTCATTTCTAACATTATACATCTAATTCTCTATCCACGCTTGTGTTACCTTTCTTTGCAGTGATGGTAAAGCACTTGTTGTTTTGTAATGTGCTTGATATATAGATCTAACTTGACTCATGTGTTCAATCTGAACAGTCTGTTCCAGATGCAACAAGTCGATTGTTGTGTTCTCTCGATATGATCTTGCTTTTGTAACAGAGCTGAACGTTGGCTTCAAACAGTGTTAGGACCTCAGCTTCAATGTGCAACAACAGCAAGTGTTTAGTTTTCTGCTGCCTGCACCAGTTTATAACAGCATTTGTTTGTATAATTTGCAGGAAAGTCCCAGTGACGTGCAAAAATGGTAAGTAGCCTTTAAACTCTGCAGGATTTAGTTCTTCATTTGTCTTGTGTGGGATTTCTTTTTTAAGCTGACTTGTTATTTCTTTTATTGTTTAGTCTCGCAGATATGATTCTCGGACAACGATATTTTCTCCTGAAGGCAAGTGGTTTTGTTTTGTTGTAGTGTTCATCACATTTCTTCACAAATCACTGTAGTTAATAATAAGTGATATCAGATCTTGTCTAGAATTTACAGTTTGCATGTTTTGTGGATTGAATGCTGCTTTCCTGCAACTTTTGTGGATGTGGAAGGATGGATCCAACCAAAGGGTCTTTGAACTTTAACCCAGTTTCACTAGTTTGAAGTTCCACTTAGGTGGTTCACTTTCTAACATTTATCCACATCTCATAGTGAATTGTTTTATTCATTCTGTCAAAACTATTTTATGTGTGTTTCATATTATCAAGTCTTAAAGTTTTTAGATTAGAGAGAAAAGTCAATTGAAACCTTATGACTACATTTTTCAGGCCGCCTGTATCAGGTGGAGTACGCCATGGAAGCCATCGGCCATGCTGGCACATGTCTGGGGATTCTAGCAAACGACGGAGTGCTCTTAGCAGCAGAGAGACGCAACATCCACAAACTGCTCGATGAGGTTTTCTTCTCCGAGAAGATCTACAAGCTCAATGAGTGAGTGAGCTGAACTGCAGACTTCAAGTTGAAGAAGCACTTCTGTTATTCTAACATTCTATTGATCCTGTGTGCTTGTGTCTTTCAGAGACATGGCATGCAGTGTTGCCGGGATCACATCAGATGCCAATGTACTGACAAATGAACTGCGGCTAATTGCACAGAGGTAAGCTTCAAGAGGAAAACCTGGCAATTTTAGGTCTGTCCAATATACCTCTTAATGTATCAGGTCTAATTCCAAGAATAACATTTCCTTAGAGGATGCAAATAAAATCGCGAGAAACTTTCTTGCCATGTATCACATTCACCGCCAACTGTTGACCAGCTCTAATTTCTCTCCAGGTATTTATTGCAGTACCAGGAGCCAATTCCCTGTGAGCAGTTGGTGACAGCTCTGTGTGACATCAAGCAAGCCTACACACAATTTGGAGGTAAAATGCACGGACATTGTTTAGTCTCATTTATCGTTTTTATTCCTTAATGTTGCTAAAGCGCTCTGTAACATCTGTGTGGTTTGTCTTTTAAAGGAAAGAGGCCGTTTGGTGTTTCTCTGCTGTACATGGGTTGGGACAAACACTACGGTTTCCAGCTGTACCAGAGTGACCCCAGCGGCAACTACGGAGGCTGGAAGGCAACGTGCATCGGCAACAACAGCGCTGTAAGTCCGAAATGTCTTGGGTGATGAGAATCAGTAAGATGATGTCAACAGATAACACTAGACAGTTGCACACAGAGTATGAACAATGTTTTAATTATAGTAGTTATGAATGTAAATTGCTTTCATAAGATAAAGTGTCATATGACTGTTGCAGTTTTGGCTTCACTGTATTTGACCTAGTAACCCAAAAATAAGGCATTAATAATAAAACAAATTAATTTATTTTGGGGAATACATTTGTTGAACCAATAAGTTGCATTAAGCTTCAGTTACTCTTCCTCTGTATCCTCGGGATGACTTCATGTATTGACTTGTTTGCCTCAGGCTGCTGTGTCCATGCTGAAGCAGGACTACAAAGAGGGAGAGATGACTCTGTCCTCTGCTTTAGCTTTGGCCGTCAAAGTCCTCAACAAAACGATGGATGTCAGCAAACTCTCGGCAGAAAAAGGTGAGAACCACATAGTACTCACTTAGTTTAGATTGTACATTTTGATTCACATGAAATGACAGTATTATATAATATATACCTATAACTAGGGTCTAAACTAACAGATAACAAATTCAAAAAAACAACTTATATCAGATAAACAGGGAGGCTTTTTGCTGAAATAAGTAATTAAATCAAAATCATCAGGCTGTATCTCTGGTATTAGAAGATGTTTTAAGTACCTAAAAATGAAAAACAACACTCCAATAACTACAACAACCGTGTATCACATTTACTACCTCAGTGGAGATCGCCACCCTGACGCGAGAAGACGGGAAAACAAATATCAAGGTTCTTAAACAGAAAGAAGTCGAGGAGCTCATCAAGCGACACGAGGCTGAAGAGGCAAAGGCTGAGAAAGACAAAAAGGACAAAGAGCAGAAGGAGAAGGACAAATGAGCAAAAAACATTCTCCCCCTCATGTCATCATATTCTGTATGTTTTGTCTTTTACATTAAAAGTTTGGAAACTGATGGACGTGTTGTTTGTGTCAACATTTATTTTTATTTACACATCTCAAACAAACATGTTATCATATTTATATTTACTACAGAGTGATGGGGGAGTATTTTGCCACATGATGGCGCTGTCAGTTCTGAGAACTGTAAACTCTAAAAGACCATGGTCAGTTTTTCTAACTGCATTAGATAAATCTTACACTCACCTCCAGCTTTGCAGGAATTGTTTATCATAGTGAACTTTCAAATAAATCCAAATTTTACAAAGAACCTAAATTAATTTTCAAAGCCGAGCAAGTCATCATCACTATATTACTACATCAAAGTTTTACTGGTTCTGTGTTGTGGCTAGAGGAGACTTGTCTTTATTGGTCATTGCACAGTCACATCTTCATAGTGCAAAAACAAAAAAAAACAACAAACTCAGACACAGCGGTTTGCAGGTAATTTGCTTAGACAATTATGTTCTACTTGTTTTAAAGAAATGGTCTGTGTGGCTATAGTACAATGAATTGGACCAATTCCAGGTATTTCTCTTAAACCAGGATATTGTTTGGACCATGTTGGACAGATTTCAGTTTGATGGAATTTGGATAAAAGCTGTTCATTAGATTGGAAGAACAAGTCTTAATGGACCTTTAACACTCCCAGCAGAGATACATTATTTGTTCTCCAGATGCAGTAAGACAAGACTTGTACAGCTAAATATTAAAAACATTAAAAAATATATATATTAAAGAGCCACAATCAGAGAAGTAGAGCAGGCTGTTCATTTAGTTTAGGAGTAAATATTTTCCAGAATACTTGTGATCAGTTAAAACCAGTTTATTTCATGTCTTGGCTTCAAATAAACAGCTTCTTCTTTTTATGTGCCCCCCCCCCCCCCCCCTTTAAGTGTTATTTGTTCTTCGTACCACTTGAGGGTGACAGAGCTCACTGATGAAATGTCATGAGACTAATATCCTTTTATTATACTGTAGGTGACAGAATCTATAATAAAGGTAATCCATCTCAAAATGGTGAATAAATCAATAACCCTTATAAAAAGTAATTTATAGGTTGATATTTGTTTTTAACATTGCTTTTATATTTTCAAACCGCCGGCAGTGGTGCAGATTGTGATCTAAATGTCATTTTTTGAGTCATAGAGCAGGTGGTGAATGTAGCAGTAATGGCCGTCTGTTCTATCAATAACGAGCCCTCAGTTACTCACCGTGTAGGTGGTCATGTCGTAACTTAAACCAGCTGTTTAATGTTGTGTAGCACATGTGCTCCGATGACAAGGCCACCACAAGATTTGTGTCCGGCTTCTTTCTTCATGTGTTTTTGCTGAGACACGCTCCCGAACTATTCGCTTGTGTCATCTTTGCTAAATAACTTGTCCGAGTGGATGATACATTTTATGCTGATAAAACTACCGCAGAGGATACAGATTGGTAAAGTGTCAAGTACTTTCAGAAAACACAATTTCATAAATACCGAGCCCAACATTCCCCCAGTGTAACCACAACAGTCTAAAAGTAACCACTGTGCCTGAAAAGCAACTCTGGGGGAGTAATATCCCTTTGTTGGGTGAAATCTTATCCTCTTTAAGGCCACAAACAGTCAAATATTGCATGTTGAAACCAACCACTAAATGAATCTCTCTGTTAACCCACTATTTGTGTCGTGTGTTGTGTGTGTGTGATGTGTCAACCCCCCCTCAGTTTGTTAATGCCCCACACATTCCCAGAAACAATGCTGTGGATGTGACCTCAATGTCCTCGGCGGCGGCTGCAGCTCTGCATAAACGAGCTCTTTCCTGGGTATCACTGTTTTTCATATTTTCACATTCTGTACGCGCTATTTGTGAAGTCAAAGCTTCTGATTTATTAATCACCTGTTAATGGAACATTTCTGTCTTCAAAGTGGCCTCTCACCTGAAAACAATGATTCTCCTGTGCTCACTACACATGTAAATACACATTCACAAAAAGTACAGAGTAGTGGTCAAGTTAACACAATATTATAATAAGTTTGCTTTTATATAAACTAACAATTAAGAAAATAAACATAAAGACAGAACATATTTAACTAACTTAAATCCTCCTATTAACAATTATAAGATATGCAGAGGCCAAATCTGTATTACAAAGTTAGTGACCCACTATAATGCACTTTTATTCCGTGTTCAATAATGAGCAGTCTATGTACTTGCCAAATGTCTTGAAGGTTTTTGCTCTTTTTCCTTTGTAAAGTGTCTGAGTCAAGTAAAGCTTTTATCAAATCGCATTAATTATTATTGTTATTAACAACTTTAACTCCTGTGGACATCAAGTAGACGCTGGTGTATAAACACAATCAACGACAATATCGTAAAACACTGATATAAAAACACCTAACTTCTTTCTAGGAGAAGTTACTTCCTGTATATTGATGCTAAACAAAGGGTGTTTCAAGTGTTATTTCCGCAGCAATCTTCCATTGGCCCACTGTGTGGCTGACATTTTCCCATTAAAGACTGAGACATACGAGTCGTTTCTCAGATGAAGACTTGGCTCGAACACTTATTTCATTTGACTTCTATGCTTAGGTGAGGATCTTACATGGACTTAAACTGTAAATCAGCAGCTCTAATTCATTTAGAGAGCAGCCGCAGTGAGGTCATCGTGTTCACATGAGCTCTCACAGCGCTGAGTGGGAGGATCTTGGCATCGGAATGACTCGAGCTGCTCGCAGGCCTCTCCTCGCGAGGCCAAGCCAGAAACAGAGAAACACAGAGATGCCCGGTCCGCAGACATCCCTTATTTCCGGGTTAGGGACTGTGATAGAATTTAATTTCTGCGTCCAAAACGTCACCGTGACGCTCTGTGCTTTTGAACACAACACTTCCCCATGAGGGACTTTTAGCCAGCTCACTTATCATGTTGCCTCAGACCAATGCGTATGTTGGGATGACTCTGTGCTAGAGGCCCAGCAGCGTCCGCTGTGATGAAACAGACAGGGAGAGCAGGGCAATCTGTTGCAGTGTAAACAAAGTCCCAGAAAAGCACTGGAATGTCTCTGCAGTGGGAGCTGGAGTACGAGGTCAACCGGAGGCCAAGGCAGGTGGTATACATCAGAATCAAGGCTGACATCTCAGCATTAACTTATCCAAACAAGAGGCAGGCGGTATGTTATCCAGCTTGCGCTGGAGGAGGAGCAGGAGGAGCATGAGGCGGAGATAGGGAAGGATAGAAGACAAGGAAAAAAAAGAGAAAAGGGGGAGTTCGAGCAGCTGAAGCAGACAGAAAATGAGGGGGAGTGTTTCTTCCGTGCACTTATCTGCCCCATCTCAGTCCCAGAGGGGAAGAACAGCAGTTTGCATATGAGGCTAAACATGACATGAGACTCGTTGCCATTTCAGACGATCTCGATCCCGTCTCTGATCCTGACGTTGCCACGTTTCACCACCAAGGTTAATCTCACTCTTTGTGTTCAAGAGCTCAGTGTGTTTATTCACTGTGTATTTCCTGTTGTCACGATTATGCAATATGGGTCAGGGTGTCTCTTTGCAGCCATTTTCCCCCTTTACCACCTCATGCACATCCCCCTTCTTCCTCCCTAACATCCCCTCAGTCAGACACAGACCAAATATGAGAGAACATGGTAATATGGTGTCTTTGTATTCTAATGCTCCTCTCAGTTTCAAGTGCACGATAGATTTTATTTGCATCTGCATCAAATTGCAGACGCTCATATCAGTCCCCCAATCATGTCTTTTTTTCACAAAGATTCATGAACTATTCTCTGTGAAGAAAATGATAAAAATCCTTGATTTGCACCAAAACTAGATGGGTACTATCCTGATCGTACTACGTCCTTCCACCAAGTTTCACAAATATCCGCTCAGTAGATTTTTTCAATACTGCTCACCATCAGTCAGATAAAGTAAAAATATAACGTCCTTACTGGTGTTTGTTTTGGTAAAGTGGACAGTTTTGCAGGAGCACTGAAGCAGAGCAGCACCACAGGTGGAATTGTTGATGCCTCAGAAAGAAACTTCAGATGTAACCTGGAGGATGAACCGACGGCTTCTTGTCTTCATTGCTGCTGAAATTCACCCCAATATCCCCACAGTGCTTCAGCTCTACCTCCACCAAGAAAGTTATATTTCATTTCTGTTGCTCAGTCAGCAGGATTACACAAAAACTACCAAACCCATTTTCATGGAATTCTGTGGAGGGGTGTGGCCTGACCCGAAGAAGAACCCATTACATTTAGGAGTGGATCTTGATAAACGGGAGGATTTTTTTCCCCTGCTTTCTTTAACCTGGCGAGATCTGACATTAGCCTTGGCTGTTGATACCACTCCTGGGCCCGTAACATCTGGATCAGATGAGTGAATATGAGTTTCCGTCTGTAAAAGACTCACCTGCTGCATCAGTAGTTCACTGTTCAATACACCGTCTCTGACATAGGACAATAACTATCCTGGTACTCTGAGCGACCAACTGCTTGTGGATAAAAGCCATAATAACAGACCTGTGGTTATGCTGGATTGTTGATATTATTAAGTTGCACATGTGGTGCCAAGTGTAATTTTCATTTATGAACTTTAAACTGCACCTTAGGTCACTAAAACTCTGAATCGCTCTTACAAAAAGTGCAACACCTGCGATCCGCACATTTCAACAGAGGGAGCGACTGTCCTGATTCAGCATCAGCTCTCCCTCTGACTGCACCACTCACCGTCAAGCTCCCATTTAAAGCCAAGGCCACTCACTGGTGTGTGAAATCCTGACCTTACTGGGAATCAGGAATTAAATCATCTTCTCAACCATGAGAGTAATTTTGTGAGCAGCCTGCAAATCCCTGAGATTACAGACTCACTGCTTCACCGCCACATCAAGACAGTTCTCCATAAATGGAGCCAGAGTGGCCGTAAACAATAATTACAAGCCATGCTGCTGATATGACCTATTATGGAGAAGTATAAGAAGCTGCAGTGGCTGCTGGCACACAGCAGCAGGGTTTGTGGTCCAGTATATTGGTATTGTTATGTTCTCTTGGGCTGAAACTTGCACCAGCCTTGGTGTGAAAAACCCTGTAACTCCGTCAGTTTCCTGTTTAAACCTCAATTATAAAGATTCAACCCTCTGCTGGTTTGAAGGAAGTTTTTAAACCTCTCAAAACTTTTAGTGACACAATTGATCAAACCTGAAGTAAAACATGTCGTCAAACATATCAAGCTGATATGCATTTATATATATTTGTATCTAATCTACTTAATCCTGCAGCAATGATATCACCACAAACCTCACAGAGGCAGTGATGTGCTTATTATTTTATGTGTGGACAGACTGTTCTCATTACTTTCCCTCGTTGTTTTCACTCCAGTTATAATTTTCTTGCTGATTTGTTTCTGCCTGCGTCAGGACCCTGCTTACCTAACACAGTGGTGGGGATAAACTCTCCTCTGTGGAGAGGAGGAAAAAAGCAGACGTGGAAAGTTCAGTCAGGCTCTTTTACTCCCTCTCAAAAACTCATTCACACCTGGAGAAAGGGTCAAAACAAATGTAATACATCATAAATTAAATTTTGCTTCTGTTATTCGCTCCCCTATCTGTGTGCAGACCACAATATCTACGATCAGATGTTTAAATACCTCATTAAGGTTTCTGATCAACGCTTCATGATAACACAGGTTCTCTGTCATCATATTAAGAAATGCATTGACATTCAAGTGACAGTCTGAATGTGGATTCAAAGTTTTGTTGCTCTTGTCTTCTACTATTGATCAGATTATCGAGGTGAGCGGTAAATGTTAGAGGCAACTGCCCAGGAGTCCAGAAAAACCCTTTTGAGAAGCTTGTGGTTTTAGTGACATTTTTGCATGTAGTACATTTCACTCTGAGATGACCAACAAGAATGTTTCATGAATTAGCGCCCTGATGGCTGCAGGCGTTACAGTAACATAAAATTAAGTTATTACAGCTAATTGATCCATTTTGACAATTGACAAAAAAATTGCCCAAGGACCCTCGGGAGGTGAATTTGCTGCTGAGGTAACAGAAGTGACAGTGGCTGAATGCGAAGTTATAAAAGACACATCTGCACACAGGGGATCAGAACCCTGATTTTTCATCTTCACACTAAATCTCCAGTATGAGACTTATAACTTATAACAGTGAAGACACACCTCCACTCAGAAGAAAGTGATTCCTTCTCCCTGCTTGCCTCAGTAGGATCTTAACGCCACGTTATCCGCTGCCGTGATTGGTTTAATTATGTAAAAGCGTTCGCCGTGAAAAAAACATAGCTCACATGCTACAGGATGTAGACTGTTGCACGCTGAACCGGAGCTACAGCGTTCACTCGTGTGCAGAGACTGAATCAGATCGGTTAAGAGCAACAACAGCAGCACCTTGATCGGCATTAAATCTTTTCTGTTGCTACAGGAAACGGGCCAAGCGTGATGTAAAACTGTGCTTCTTTCCACTGTGGGTTCTTCCACATCATCAGTTCAACACTGTGAAAGATGGAAAACAACAGGTTTAATGTCTCCAATGCAAGATAAATATTCCAGAAAAGATCCAATATATTACCATACGCAACATAATTTAGTTAAATGCTTTATGGAGTTTATCTGATTGTATTTAGTAGAATCTATTAACTAAATATATCGTTTTTAGCATTTTTAGTTCATCTGAATTAGTTTCTTCTGCATGGTTGGTATTTTGCAGTTGAGTCTTGACATCTGCCTGTAAAATAATCATATATTTGATGTCTAAGTGTAAGTTTCTCTGTGTAAGTTTGTTCTGATGGGCTGAGGCCACATTGTTTTTTTCTTTCTTCAGCAGTTCAGTCTTCTTCATGCTGATGTCAGACGAGTGACACTTTTTTCCGAGGTGCTGCCACCAGCTGAGTGAGATCACATACATTTAAAAAGTATAATGTTGTCTGATTTAACAAAGGAGCAACCAGACTTCTCACTAGCTAAAGTGGATTTTTGTATTTTGCATTTACTATAGAAACAGCTGAAGCCAGAACAATGAAACAACAAATGCACAGGTTTTAAGAATGATGAAACATTATTACTATTGCATGTAAAGTTTGACAAAGCAAGAGTTTGCAGATAAACATATTGTCTTTATCCATTCATCCATTATCTACACTGATTTTCCAGTGAGGGGTCACCAATGTATCATAGGGCTGAAGTATAGAGATAAACAAATCCCATTCACATATACGGCCAATTAAGAGTTTACAATTAACCTAACCTAACACAGAAAAGCTCCCGTCAATACATACTGTATAAGATGAATGAATGAATATTTAATTAAAATGCCACTCAGTAGAATGTTCCAAAAGTCTTAAATAAATCAAGCTGCACGAAATTTCACCTAAATATGCTAATCATCAATTATCATCATAAATTATTTCCCTGGCAAATCAGTAAAATGTTAAAAAATGCAATGTTAAAGTAAGAGATTTGAAAAAGTCCTGGATCTGCCCCCTGGTCCACATTTAATGGGCTCTTCCTTGACTCTGTACCAAGTTTCAAGAAAATCCATCTTGTAGATTTTGCGTAGTCTTGTTTACAAAGAAACAAACAAGGACAGGGTTGAAAACATAATCTCATGGTCAGAGGTAATGAGTTGCTTTTATTTAAGTTTTCCTTCATTAAGACGAAAGGTTTTAATAAGAGTTAAACAAGCATGTGCTTTATTATTCAGAAAGTCTGTGATCCCCATCAAGTATCTGGCACCTACACGGATTAAACCACGGACACGTCAGCACGCACACTGTGACACATGTCTTTTCTTTCATACAGCCGAGTCAGATCTTCTCAGCAGGTGTTCGTCTCTTGAATGTCTTTCTTCTCTCCGTGACCTCCATCACCTTGACCTGCCCGACTGCAGCTGGCCACACCGGCTGCACCAGTTAACTTCAATGGGCCTTTTGTTTCCCTTTATCAACTCCACTGAAACAATCCTCCGATTTATTAAATACGTTGCGCATACTTCCATCCACGCATACACACACGTGTTCACACACATCACTTCACATTAGACTTCCAGAGACTTCTTAGGAATGATGTTTTGTCTCAACTGTAGAATTAATTTTAAACGTAGAAAATGACGGCGAGGAGAAACATGCAGAGCGTTTGTTGCTCATCAAGATTTATGTCTTGTATGCGTGACGGCAGTTCACCCGACACGTCACTGACTTCATAGAAGTTGCAGAGAAAAAGTTGCAGAAGTTTTTGGCCCACGCCTACGTCCATTGTCTCAACTGGAACATCTTCCATTGCCCCCTTTAGATAAACCCCCTCCCCAGAAACTTCATCTGGTACATTTTTGATCAGAGACGAGCCCAGAAAACAGCGGGCGGCATCTAAATTATGCAGCCGTCCACATCCTCTTAGGGGCAAAAGTAGAGTTGGGTTGAGTTGTCAAAGGGAACAAGCCATGACAGGCCTGTGCGTGGGGGGGAGTGGTGAGCATGCATTATGAATGGTGCTAAGTACGCCTCAGATGGAGGAGCTGAGTGGAGGCGATGGAGGGCGATGGGATGGTGCCAACTCATAGGCTGCCCGTGGGTAAAGCACTTCACTTTACCCCCCAAAAAAACATTTGTTCTCCTTCAGTTCCTCCATTACAGCTCACGTCTTTTCAACACAGCTCATAGCATGAATCTAAAATGTCCACCTGAAGCACAGAGCCGCCGCTTTCCCAAATAAAATCCATGCACTCGCTTGGCAACGAAAAGAGAGCAGGGGACAACCGATAGATGGAAATAGACTGCACTCAGGAGTCAGGTGGATTTCAAACAGTTCAGATGTGCTCTTTAAATAACTTCCTACTTTTCTTGTGCAACAATTAAGTCAATCTTCTTCTTTTTGTTAAAATGCTTGAGACGATCCTATCTGTGTATTTTAGGCATTTAGTCCTTGAAACTCATCAAGAGCGACTGACTAACAAAGTCAAACTAAAGCGCATTCAGCATAAAGTGGCTTTTTTCCATCATTAAGAAGAAATTCAGACTGAAAAGTCCTCCAGCGTATTTCAGTGTCTTGGCTTCTGCAGGAAGTTTGACTTAGAGACTTTAGAGATTACAAGATTGGATAAATATCAACAAATAGCTGAAGGCCGAAATAATATATTTGAAAAGTTCATGTAATGTAGTCTGTTTCTTTTTTAAACATTCTGCAGGTTTATTTCATTTATCAACTTATTCACACATTTCTTTCTGTTTCTTAGTCTTGATAAACACTCTCCTCCAGACTATCCACTGTGTCTGGTAGACGATGAATGTTTATTTCCCTTGTAGGTTCAGTTGTGTTGATTTCTATTGAAATACACAAAGAGTATTACAATAAAAATGTATATTTATGTCACATGTTCAGGGAATAAGATGCATGAAGTTGAAAAATAGAGACAAAACAAACACAAGCGTGTTGCAAATTGATTCTATCCGGTGTGGTACAATCGAGCTTTACTGATATGCTATCAATTACTTTTCAAAATGGCGACCACCGAGGTCCGCTTCCTGTACAAAATGTCCCATGATCCTCCAGCCCTGGTTATGCAGCCAGACTGGGAAATCCCACTGGACCCCTGTGCCGCTCAGCTGAATCTCCTAACCAGGTTTAATATTTGATGAAATTAGTTCTGCTCACTGCTCCTGTGCTCTTACTGCTGCTGAATGCCTCCCAGCCTCAAACGCCAACCTGAATTCTCCTCTCCAGTTAATGGTCGGAGCGTTTCACTCGTAATAAGTGATGATTTAAAGCTATTTGCAAAGAAAATTCTACTTTAAGAAAGTACTGATTTTTGCAGGGGCCTGTGAATTGGAAGCAGTTATTGTGAATCATATTTTAATATCCATCTTGTTCAAGAGGAAACTGAACAGGTGAAAATATACTGAATGAGAGAAAGTATTTTGTGAAATCCTAAATGTCTGTGTTCAGTTATGTCTGAGCAGACTCTCGCCTGCCAGAGGAGCTAAACTCTGCAGGAAGGTGCCTGACTATCCAAACATGTTAAAGGGTTAGTTAGGATACTTTTGGCAGCTCATCTTGCAGAAATAAACATCACATAGTTTTAAAGCACAACACACGGCTCTAAAATAAGATTTAACCAGAACAAAGTACAGAATCTTTAGTGGAGTGCTTGATCTTCCTCTCAAACATCTTTGTGTGACTTCACTTTTAAACAAATCCAAATAGTTTCAGTCAATCTGTGCCCACAGCCTCTGGTATAAACTTCTTAAGTGTCTCGCAGATTCAAATAATATAATTTTTTAAGTTCTCGACATCAACAAAACATAAACCCGCAACTATATATTAAGCAAAAACAAGCAGTCGCACATTTAATCCACACATGCAGCCAACAAGCTCAACCTCTGTATCTTCATATGTGATCAACATAAATAGAATAGGTGAAGTCTAAATAAACATACGTGTACATCATATATGAAAATAATAAGCCGTGTCATGCCAGTCACCCTACATCTGATCCAGCAGAAGTTTGATCACAACATCTTCCTTCACAAAAACCTTCATACAAAACAAAATAAAAATAAAATCAAGAATCTCCAATTTAATTAAAATGTATAAGCTATTTGTGATGCACTCTATATTTGTAATAATAATAATAGTGAGTCAACTTTTAGCTTTTCTTTGTTGAATTCATTCATTCATTAGTTTTTATTTAATCCAAACATTTACCGAACAGTGTGGTGCACATGAGCAATATTTTAAATTAGACCATTTCATAACCACCCTGCTGCCTGTGGAAAGAGAATAATCCAACTCCATGGATATCTCACAGTGTTATGTTGAAATATACAAATTGACAGTTTGCATATCGATGGCAGATTGTTATCTCACACTCACAATCATCTTACTCTCCATTACCTTTTATATCCTGTTCAGTGAGAAACAAAACAATCAAAAACAGCTCATTTTGAGCCAACTCTTCATTTTCACGGGGCTTCTCAAAGTTTTCTAACTGGACTGACTTAAATTTGATTTAAGTATTTTTAAAAAAGGTGAAATATAAGTGAAAGGTTCTGGGCTCAATATCCCTTAAACGCAGGAAGGAACGACAATCAGCAGTAAAACTGTGAGGAAGAGCAAAGAGGTTTTAGTTCAGTGACCCCACTGTTTTAAAACCAGGAATAAGTCAGTGTTCATGTGTTTGTCACTAGGTTGTAATAAATTGCAGATGTCACACTCTGAACTCAAGTTTCAGGATGAGCAAAGCTGCGTAAAAGGCCGGTGTTTATTTGGAACAGATTGATTTAGTGTCTCTGAGTGGGACCGAACTACATCCTGCTGCTATTAGCTGCCTTGTTATTGTCCATTAGATGAGAGCCATGCATCGGATCTGTGGAGCAGAGAGGGAACAGGAGAATGTGCGTTGAACATGTGTTTGGATTCGAGTCCAGTGATTGATGGTCAGCTGTGAGCTTCACCTACCATCGCTACCAGAGAGAGATCGCACTGCACCGAAGACTGAGCTGCAGGAGACGTGGTCAGAGTTAAGAGAGAGATTCAAAGAATATATCAAATATCTATCCATCTATCCATCTATCCCTCTATCCCTCTCTCTATCTATCTATCTATCTATCCCTCTATCCCTCCCTTATTGCTTTCTCTCTCTATCTCTCTGTCTATCTATCTATCTATCTATCTATCTATCTATCTATCTATCTATCTATCTATCTATCTATCCCTCTATCCCTCTATCCCTCTATCCCTCTCTCTATTGCTTTCTCTCTCTCTCTCTCTCTATCTATCCATCCTATCTATCTATCTGTCTATCCATTTATCTATCTATCTATCCATCTATCCATCTATCTATCTATCTATCTATCCATCTATCCATCTATCCATCTATCCATCGATCTATCTATCCCTCTATCTATCTATCTATCCCTCTATCTATCTATCTATCTATCTATCTATCTATCTATCTATCCATCTATCCATCTATCCATCGATCTATCTATCCCTCTATCTATCTATCTATCCCTCTATCTATCTATCTATCTATCTATCTATCTATCTATCTATCTATCTATCTATCTATCTATCTATCTATCTTCCTACCTACCATCAGAATTATTGCTAAAACAAAGAGTTCATCAGAAACAGTAGGTTGTGTTTAATCTGCAGTAATGTTCCACAGAGCTTCAGGTTAATAATACTTTCGATTTTCTCTGTTGTCACCAAACATTTTGTGTTTATATGATTTTAATAAGAACAACGTATTTCAACTCCTCAGACATTTTGAGCTGCTGCAGCGGGCCGCGCTGCATTTCTCACGTTTCTCACACTTTTAGATGCAAACATCACATCACAGGTTAGAGTCCACAATGATTTGCTGAAACTTTAATGTCCTCTCCGTTGGTGCCTCATCCCTCACGACACAGAAATAGCACGCTGACGCTCTCAGAGAGCACTGGTGGCAGACAGAAGCATGTTCGCCTGTCAGCACAGTTCTTCGAAAGCCTCTATTAGTCAGCCCATAAAAAAACCCGATAGAATTATCTCAAGAATGATGTGTTTGTTGTGAGTTATGTACCATCGACCTTTGGCATTGTTTAGTGATTTTGCAGGCTGCTATGGATCTCTTAATCGAAACAATCCCAAAAGACCTAGTTTGATAACGTTATGAAGCAGCGAGGTATCATGGGAATGGTCTCATCACCTGATGCAACCTGAAGTTTTAGCCAAGACAAGCAAAGCCACAAGTTAAACAGATATGATGCATGAGATGTTCTGTTACCATGAATCAAATTGGGGATTTCTCTGGATTTGAACATTGTTTGAAACATTCTTGATGATGTAAGTTGTTTTTAATGAGGAATTGTTTCGTTGCCTATTACATCTTTAGCTCAGTTGTGTTTTGAAGTTTCCTTGTTTGGCTTTTCATCACCGTGATGCATTTGCAGAAACATGTTTATTTTAGGTAAGAAGAGAATAGAAAAGAATGTTCACCAAAGACAAACAGCGGCACCTCATTCCAGTGGCTCAAGTCTTCAGCGTGACACACACATCATCATCATATAAACATAATAAACACACAGCTGCCTCAAATAAACACACACTGTTCTAATCTAATAAGTGGAAGTAACCGTGGTTCATTTAAAGAATTCCCTGATGAGGAATTATATCCAGCAGCAATAACGACCGTTTCTGTTGAGCTGAATCCAAATCATGTAAATACCAGTTACCTTTATCAGGCGTGTGAGGATGTGGAATTCCACATGTGAAAATTGAGCTTCCCTGTATTTCATTAGGCCTCAGACACTTGTGACGAAGTCCTCGGTGTTTATGTGTGGGCAGTAGGTAGTTTACATTCCACGGACCCTGCCCAGCATTACCACGTCTCAGAGTTGTGTTACCGTATAAATGTGCCGGAGGAGATTGTCCTCGCTGTCTGGCTGCAGATGGAGGGCGTTGCAGACACCGGAGGGTCCGATAGTTATCTGAAGGCGTTTCTGTCTTTGAAATCCCTGCAGTGGTTGAATATCTATGATCTTCTGCAAACTATTTCATAATAGATTGATCTATTACAGCTTCGAGGAAACGCAACAGTGCATTCTGATAACAGCAAGAGAAATCAGACGGTTTCTTTACAGTCCCTAACTACTTTATTTAATCTCTGCAGGGATTTCAGTTTTATCGGCTGCATCTGCTTAATTTACAGATCAGGAAACTCGGTGGTTCAGTTAAACATGTCTTTCCTCTGTCTGCTGACATCTGTCTTCTCATCTCCACCGAGGAGATTTGTTTATCCGTTTGTAAGTTAGCAGAATATCTCAAAAACTCGTTTACAGATTTCAGTAAGAGTTCGGCAGCGGGCCAAGAATGTTTTTGGTGCAGAGCCAAGACTTTTTTTAAGAAGGTTACATAACGGGATAAATTTGTGAAGCCCTGTAACAGAGGCTTTACCCCACCTCTGTCAATGTCATGTGACCCCCTGCATGTGTAATTAGCAACAGAATCTAAAATAACTCATTTAGAGGATTAATCGACCCTTGCTGAATACTTACAGTTCCTTTAGTCCCTCTAGTGGTGGGAAAGCTTTTGAGAAATATATAAATCTGTCGTTGAATCTGCTGAAGTTTAAAAATAATTGTTTGTATGGGAATCAACAGCCATTCATCAGTTCTCCAGTAGTTCTGTGCAGCCGCGGGCAGATGCAGTGAGCAAGCTTGATTTTATAAAAGTGTTAATTTGACTAAATCTGGTAAAAAAAAGTAACGTGCAAATCAATGTTTTCAAATCTTTTCGACAAGATGCAACATGTACGTAACAGGCGTTTACATGTGTTGGTGCAGTTTTTCATACACAAAGTCAGGCTACGTGTTTCTTAATGCAAAGCTAACTTAGCCACGTCCTTGCTCCAGCTCAATACTTTCTTCAGGGTTTGATTTAGTGTAACCATAAAGATGGACAACATGACAATTCCTCAAAAGTGAAGCCAAATCATCTGGATTGCCCCCTGGTGGCAGATCGCAGTATAGGTTATTAACCGTCACTTTCAGTTAACATTTGTTGCCTTTGTTTTTACGTTTATGCATTTGTTTGTGTGTTATCGCCCCCTGTTGACCATGTAAGCCCTTGGCAGCAATGTCCACTGCATCACACGCCTGCTTGAGTGAGACAGACAAAACGGAGATCCACTTACAAACCATAATATATGACTGTACTAGAACTGAGATGAACTCATCAACCTTTTCATCTGACTCTCAGAAATAAAGCAACATCTACACATCTCAGAAAAGTTGCTGTTAGAGCCCATCATCGCCAGAAGACCAAAAAAATGTACATAGAACAAGTTATTCAGATCTTTGACTTCAGTAAAAGTTGTAGTACCAGAATGTAGAAATAAATCTGTACATTAAATGAGTACATATTACACAATGTTGTCACATTTACAACCTTCATGTACGTTTTCGACTGTAAATATGTTTCTGCTCTTTATAGAAAAAAAACATGATTTTCCAAATTGGATTTTATATTTTTGGTGTATTTTGGGGTCAATATGTTGATATGTCAAGGTAAGAAAATAAATAATTGTCTGGTCATACAACATAATTGCATGTTAAACATATTTAATGTGGTATACAGTATATAAGGACAACTTTAAAAACACCCTGAACTCCCAAGGGGTTAAACTCAATCTTCTGCATATTTATCTCTTTCCATCTCCTTGCATGACAAACCACCACCCCCCTCTCTTAATCCTCCTCTTTTCCATTCTCTTTTGCATCTTCTTTCCCTTTTTTTCCTGCTTTCTTTTTCCCACCCACTTCACGTCCCCCTGAGGAGCTGGCAGCAGACGTCCAGATCCCGCCGGCCGCTGCTCGCTGGGAATCTGCTGCCCTTTGGTTTAAATAGCACAACCCTCCGTGTCCTATATCCCATACACAAACAGGAAGTGAGGACCTTATTGCTGAGGGAGGATGTTGTGAAAGTATTTATTTTAATTTAATTATGTGTCATACAGCACTGAAATATCACTATAAATCAGCTGGTTTCTTAGGTTCATTTATTTCCTCACAAATATCTTTAAATAATCACTTTTAATTCTGATGTTTTTCCCATGTTAAAACGATCTCAGTGGAGTTTTTCTTTTATCTCCCAGTTTCACTTCATGAGAAAATGAGTGTTTAAACGGCCCCAGTGGGTCTTTTCTCCAGCATTTCCTCTTGTGAGGAATGCTCAGAGTGGGAGTATTTCTGTGCGATAGGAAAGACTTTGATATTAACTCTCCTCCAGCAAATTTGAAGGTTAAGAATAAGATCATCTCTGTCCTGTCTTTCCTCCAAGACCCCAAAATATATGTGTGATAAAGACAAAGACACAGACAGGCTGTCAGGGAGGGAAAAAGAAACAGATTTGTTATTTCTGAGCTGCAAACAATATGCAACACACAATCTCACAGTAGTCCCCCAATCTGGCAAATCTCTCGGAACATTTTTCAGCTTGTAGTTTTGTTTTCTGCGTCGTATGAAACAATAAACACAGTCGCTGCTGGCACTGACTTTGTTGTCATTGGAGAAAACATAACAGCCCTGAGATCGAGGAGCGGCGGAGGCAATGAACTGGGGTTATTTTGTCCGACCAATGTGAGGAGGCCCCTGAAGTTCTGATGTGGCTGACATTAATATTTAACGCTGATGTTTATGTCGTCAGTGTCACGGAGGAACCTGGTGAACGGGCCTCTGCAGGAAAGCTGTGAAGTGTTTCTGTCGTGATACTGTCAGCACCACGATCAGTCATGAACATCTGGACCACGAGGGGACAGAGGAAGACAATGGTGGCTCTGCAGAGGTTATGACTTTTAGTTCAGCTGATCACGGGGTGGATGATTAAGGTTTCTTTGAGATCTAACATTAAGAGGAATTGGTGATACACAAGCTGTGTCTTGTCATGTTCCTCAGCTTCTCTATTTGATTGATTTACACACATTTTGACTTGTGATCGCACGAAAAGCATTTGACACATACGAGTAATGTGCATTTTAATTTATCTCGTTTTATTTTATTGTTAATGACACAAAATCTTTGTACATACTGTTGTTATTATTTTTATGTAGAGGCCTGTTTTGTCAATGTACGACATTTAGTAATGTCCAGTACCCCCACCACCAAACTAAAACCTCTGCGCACGCCAGATACAGTTTTCTCAAAATTGGTTTTCCGGTCGTTTGTATCACACTGGTGTATTTCCAAGTGTTGATGTTTTGTTGATAAGTTTGGTTTTAAGTAGTTAATTAAAGCTATGAAAGAGGCTGAGACGTCTTGATTGACAGCTGAGACTTACTCGTGATTGATTGAGCGTGTGTGAAGGTGGGACTTAGCTGCCATGGCCCCACACCACGATCATTACTGCACAGATGACAGCGTTCTTATCGGGGATGGTCTGGCTTCATTTCTGGATGGTGGGAGGAAGTTGATGTTTACAGTCAATGGTAGAGACCAAAACAGAGATAAAAAGGAAAGTGAATATTGGACTTCTGTTATATCCAGTGGATACAAACACCTCTCTGAATAAATTATACTATCACACAATGTTTTCTTCCTGAATACGCAGCTCTTTACTATGCTGTGTCCACGACTTAATTACATTGCAACAAAGCAGATTAATAATTGTAGCTTTAAGATTAACTTCTCCTCAGGAAATGCACGTTTCAAACAAAAAAAAAAAAAAAAAACTTGTTTACTTCCTCCATTTTCTCAATGTCATCTATTTCAATTCCCTCTTAGAAACTGTGAAAAGACCTGATGCAAGATGGCAGCTGTAAAACTGGAGGGCAGCTGTTACATGAAATGAAAGTGAAGCATTAAAGTGTTATTTGTTGTCTGCTGGAATTTAACATTTAAATACACTTTCTTCTGAAAAATCTAGATAATAAAGCTGGTATGCTTGATGCATGTATGAGCGGTGCCGTATATAAGGGTTGATTGATTTCAAGCAATCGTGGTAACTTCTCCACCCCCTCTCTGTCCTCTCTGCCTCTCGCAGCTGATATGTCCAACAAGTGTCAGCTAAAGGACAACAGATAGAATAAAAGGATAAGTGGTGCTATCACTTCCTAAAAGGGTAATAAAGATATTGCTCGTTTAAATTCTTTCAATAAAAATCCTCAGTTGAAGTAATCCACATTTATACGGCTCATGTCATCCTGAAGGCGCGGCCACATGCATGCCTTTGATTGGCTTTAATGTATTCATGAAGGGGGCTATTTATTGGACAAAGTATTCACGAAACGTCATGAACGGCGTCCCGCGCCTCCATTGCTCGGTGTGTGGGTGAAAAAGCTTCAAAGTTTCCCTGGACCTCCAAATGGATGTTTGGCTGTACCACAGAGGACACGGAGAACACAAGCTAAGTGCTTTAGCAGCGGGTGACGCTAATGCAGCAGGACAGGCTCAGCGTGGCGTGAAGTCGAAGAGTGCTGTGTGAGGTGACTTATGGGACAATGGGGCCGCTTTTCGCAAATAAAACATGAGGCTTATCCAGAGCCTCTGAACTATTCAGTCTCGGTTTCTGTCAGGTGTTGGTGGGGAGAAACAGAAAGAGAGAGGGGGGGGGGGGGTTGATTTAATGCTCCTGAGCTGTTTGGATTATCTGCTGGATACAATGACGGGTAATTCAGTGAAAATCATACATTTGCAGAATCCTATTAACTCATTGACATCCACTTTCCACTTTAGTTTCCTCTTGAGTGGGTCCAATGTTGTTAAAAGCATCATATTCAACACTATCTGACATTTTCATTCACTGCATTTATAAATTCTTTTTTTTTTACAGCTGAACCATCTAATCAAATGGAAATACCTGATATATCTTGTGCATCACTTTACACACACTTCCACCTAAATGTATTCTAATCTTTATAAATCACAAACCATCGAGACAGGAGGGTTATTAAAAGCTTTCTGGTCACAGGAATCACAAAATAAGTTGTCTGATAAAATAGAGAGATCAATCTAAGAGGTCACAAGCTCATTATCAGGGCAAAAATAAGAGGAAACAACACAAGACAGTGTGATCTTTTAATTTCTTTAATTTCTGTTAATATTAGGTCATGAGACAAAGAAGCCTGTCCTTCATGCAGTTTTATGTGACAGATTCTTACAATCTGTCATGTGGGACCAGCTGTGATGTAAAAGAAGAAGACAAGTCCTCCAGCAGGTCCATGAAAAACATGTCCTCCAGCTTCTTCACTTAATGAGAAACAATTTGAACAATCACAGTTTTTGAATGAAGCTTTATCGTCTAAATAATCAATGATCATACGATAAAAGTTTCAACCCTCAATTATGTAAACCCTCTATATATATACACAGAAGGAAGAGGTCTGTGAATATAGCTCCGAACACATTACTTTAAATCCCACTGTATGAATAATAGTTTGCACAGCACATCTACACAATCTATCTTTGGTAAAGATGGTGGTTGCCTCTTTGGACATAAAAGGTTCAGAGCTGTAGTGACTCATCTCTCTTTTTAACCCCTTGTGTCCCAGTCGTCTACGCTCTGCAAACACTGATTGTGTGAAGGAGATTTGGACATTTATCGAAAGTTGCATTAAAGAGTTGCAGGAGGAGGACAAGACAAAAGAAAATAAAACAAAAGGATCAATAAACATGTTTCCAGCTGACGGTTATGGTGATTGAACAATTTGTCTCGTCGGTCAGTAATAAGAGATCGGAACGCAACAAACAGGGTTTGACAAGGTGGATGGGAACATAATCCTGAGAAGAATCTTATTTTCTGACATCACTGTACTGCAGCTATTGGAAGTGTATGGTTTTATTAATTAACCAAACTCATAGCGATGAACTGTTTGCAATATGCATTACGAAATGTAAACATCCTCATACGTGAGGGAGCAAGAAAAGAACAAACTCCAAATGAATCATTTGTGCAACAGAAATTTGGATGAAATTATAAAATCGCATTATCACAAATCCTCTCGTAGACAGTAAAGATAATAACGAATTCATGTTCAACTCAGCAAATCTGAGTCTACTGTGTGCATAAGTGTGTCTTCTTGAAGTAAAGTTTAAACAGAGAGATTAGATTTGATATTTGATGTAATTAGTCCTGAATGCGTGGACGAGGTGCATGAAGATGGCGGCCTCCTGCGCATTAAAACCCTCATGACACAGACTGTCAGAGCTGCACATACACTGAATGAATTAATGATCACTCAGCAGCACAGTCAATATTTCATAGGCAGCCACTGTTACTAAAATGACAAACAGAGCGTAATATAGGCTGTGTCAGTTTTAACATTTTCAAAGTAAAGTGCAACAGTGATGCTGACTGAAGTCGTTGTGGGACCAGTTTTACTGTGTTCTGGTTTATTCTCATAAAACATAATGTACGTCTGCACCTTACTATAAAATTCTGCTGTATTGTTCCCAAAGGAGAAATGGAAACATAATAAAATGCTTGAAACGTATGATAGGAAACATGTCAGACACGTGATAAAACCCTCCACACGCTCACATAAAACACCAAGTGATTCACATCCTGCTTTCCTTGTCCAATTTAGATATCAAAGTCTTCATTTCAGCCTCAGAACATATTGTACACTTAATTCAAATCTGCCAAAACCACAAGAAGATCAGCAGGAAGGCTGACAGCTTTCTCCACGCTTCAACAGACAGCTGTACCTGGTTCTTAATTCAAATTCTAAATCATTTACAATTACATATAATTCCAAATTTTGTTAAAATCCACATTGCAACTGACAATTATCAATTAATCTGCTGATGGTTGATAAGTTAGTGAGAAATTTCCATTACAAGGTCCTGAATTCTGAGGTGACATCTTAAATTGTTTCATTTTCTCCAAAATACAAAGATATTTAGTTCACAATGATATGAAACAGAGAAAACCAGCAAATAAATACATTAGAGAAAGTGATGCCGGTGAATATTTGATATTTATGATGGAATATTTGGTCAAAATAGATGCTGGTTGATCCATTATCAAGTAATTGATTAAATCTGTAATGAGTGAAGAATCTGAAATCTTCTTAAACACACAATCACATAATCTGCATGGTATGAAATTACAATTGATCTGCTGTGTATGTTTTAGTAAATTCATTTCTTGATCTATAAAATGTCCGGAAAATAGTGAGACATTTCTATCACAAGGTTTTTCTTCTGAGGTGACATCTTAAAACATTTCATTTTATTCAACCAACAGACCAAAATACAACGATATGTAGTTCACAATGATACAAGACAGAGAAAAACAGGAAACGTGCATTTGAGAAGCTGAAACAGTGAAAATTGTTTTTAATAATGTTGTTTCATGTATTATTGATCCAGGATTCAATTCAGTGTCGATGTTTTATCTCTCATTTCATGCACAAATTCTAAAATCATGTCATCGCAGTCGTTTGAGGTTTGAAATTAGAATTTCAAGCTGGTAAAACAATAAAACAAACGCCCTAATCTCTATTTGTGTTTGCTTGCTCCTCTGATCCACTGACTGTTTCCCTCTTTGTTTCTGCGTTCATCACTTGGGTTCACTATGTACAGAAACATGGTGGAGCTTCACTATTTTTAGATCAAATCACCGAGAAGTTAGAGTGAGACTACGTCCGTCCTCTCGCCCCCCCCCCCCTCCTCGCTCAGCCTGCCTGATTGTGTTCCTATACAAAGTCAGGAAACTGTCTGGCCTTTGAGAGCTGCCTTGTTGTGAGGAAACACACTGCATGCTGGGCTCCCGTCCAGGGCCAGGCTTCAACACACGAGACAAGAGGCCGTTACCCCACCCACGTCACTCTTGCGTCAACCTGGATCCAACTCATTCAAACACCCACAGGCCATTATTATCATTATTATCATCATTATTATTATTATCAGGATTATTATGATTTGGCGCTGAGCTTTTCTTTTTTTCTAATCAGTGAATATCATTTTGTATTCTGATATTCTATTGAATAATTTAGCATGGATGTAAGTTGTTTTAATTTAACTATATATACACACATTCAGCTATATTCTCTATTATTTAAAAAAATCGTAAAACAGCAACATTTCTCACCATCATCTGCAAAGTAACTTCAGCTGTAGTGGAGTATAAAATGCAATATTTCTTTAAGAAGCGATAAATACCATTAAATTGAAATACTCAAATATTGTCCTTGAGTACAGTATGTACCTATAGATCTACTCTACACTTACTGAGGATTTAAATATCACAGAAATGGTAATCAAATATTATAGGGTGAAAATTATATCAATATGTCTCTTATTAATATATATTATATTTCTTTCCCTAATCTAATTTTATTGGATGCAAAAGAGGCTCCCACTAACATAATATAATCACAAAAGAAAAAGTAAATGACATAGAGTATAAGATTAAACAACAAATGAACCCATATTGAGCATTTCAATCATAGATATAGTGACTATATATATGAATAGGTGTCTCTTCTCTTTCTCTCCCCTTTGTATTCTAGTTTAAGACTTTAAGAATAAACAACAACAAATGAACACATGAAGTCAAATATTAAGCATTTAGGTGTCACAGAACTATTCGTATTAATAGTGTAGATCAAATATTACAGATAAAAAAACACGTTGATTGTATGTCATGATGCATATGGAGCTCTTTATTTTTGGATTTCTTTGCACTTATTTGCAACATAAAATAAAATCGCTAACATCATGCAGGGTTCGGGGTCCCATCGAAGCGGTGATGTGGCTGCGGAGGGGCCGGGTCTCCTGACAACAGCTGAGGCGGATCTGCCGCCTGATTACTGCTCACAGCAAACTCCAACATAATTGATGACCTAATTGAAAAGCATGGGGGAGGAAGAGGAGGGAGGAATGGGAAGATGAGGGAGGAGAGAGAGAGAGAGAGAGAGACTCTCCCTCCAATGAGAAAAGTTTACTTGTTCTCGGAGGCGCACAGTCCCACAGCTGAGGGCATTGATGTGAGCGCAGAGGCTTCCAGGTTTTTACGCGCACTTCTTTCCCCCCCATCTCTCACCCTCACACACGGAGCACACATCCACCTTCTTCACCTTTAGTTTAGCAACGAAAACAACCGTCTTTTGTCTTTTTTTTTCTCTTTCGTTCCTTCTCCTCCCTTTTACGTGAATGATTCTCTCTCGCAATACTACGACCTCCACGACTCGAGTATCCTCGGACACCTCCGGGTGCGCACGACCTCACCTCGGCACCTCTTCTCTCCTCAAGCTCAGACGCCACCAAGACTTTCACTGCGGCCTCGGACGCACTTTGGGGAAATATCACTCGACGAGGAAAAACGTGATACTTTGTGCAGCAGCAGCAGCAGCAGCGGCTGAAACGGCTGAAGTGAGCGACAACATGAGTCTGAAAGCGGACGCAGAGCCCAACAACAACGTCTCCATCGAGGAGGAGGTGAGTCTCCAACTTTATTTGTTTCAGATGTCTTTGAGCTTAATTGTTAACTGACAATCTGTTGAAGTTGTGTCCCTGCGTCACGTTTTGTTTGGGTGAACTTCCACCAGCTGAGGTTTTTTTTTTTTCGCTCTGAAGCTGTTTAAAAAGAAACAAGGAGGTCAGAGATTAAAAAGGGAAACGTGGTTATTCTGAAAAGTGAAGTTAAACACGTGGTAACTTAATCTGACTTTATTTTTTTCATCATGCTTCAATCCTTGAATTGATTTCCCCAGGTGCGCATCATTGGCTCCAACAAACAGCCACAATATAAATCAATTAAAATATCAACCTTTTTCTCTCTTTCCTGTTTCATTGTAGATTCAGACAGTTGTTTCCCGTGGTTTTGATTTGATCATTACTTCTAACAAAGGTCAAGAGGCTTTATAGTCATAAAATAAAAGACTAATTGATTAGAAAATACAATTAATTTAAATTAAACGTGTTAAATTAATAAAAAATCTGCCTTATAAGAGGCCAAAAAAAACTCAAACACCCATAGCTTCTAATCATTTCCAGATATCCATAGTTTTTTAATTTATATATATATATATACATTTATTTTTTCAATTCGTCCTGTCTTCCCAAGCAGCCATACTTTGTTTCCCTTGGTTTCTATACCAAACAAAGTCAGATGCGTCACAGAAGCGCTGCAGGTTGATCTCCTCCTTATTTTAAAGAGGCTCTAAATCATCACAAAACTGAAACCCCACGATAAATCAGAATTGTTAACGCATCCTATTTTGACATCTGTGGATCCAAATCAGATGAGAAAATCAGAATATTCATAAAAATCCAGTTAAAAAAAAAACTCAACTTGATTAATTGAATTAACTCCTCATTTCAGTTGAGTGTGGCCATGCAGCCTCATGTCCTCTTTAATGACTCCTTATGGAGAGAAGCTGAGGGGAGGTCTGGGCCTTTTGTTGGTCCTCGTTTGTTCCCATGATCTTACAACAAAGCCCTGTGTGGCCACTTGACTTTTCTTGGTCTAATTTGCTGCTTCCGTCTTTTTTCTTCTTCTTCCTCTTTGCTTAGATAAATAAAATCAAGCAAATAGATGAGAGATTAATGTAAAATAAAAATAAAAACACCCCTAAGAATTACAGCTTCAGGTCCGTCAAGATGCAGCAACTGGTCAAATGTCAATCATAGTTTGAGGAATGGTTTTAACTGATTAATTCAGATTTTATTAAAGATACCTCAGTGCCTGGGCTCAGCTTGGGGTTAACACACTCACCGGCCTCGAGCTGCTCAATCAATGAGGAGCAGGAGGACAGATTAAAACATCTCCATCCACTTTGGCGTCCCGCTGCGTCGACCTCCACTTGCTGTATGTGCGGACTTGTGCAGGGCCGAGACTTGCTGCTGGGCTGCACCTGAAAAATGCTGGAGGCTGGCAGGGTTGGGGCCGCAGGTCAGAGGAAGGAAATGGTGTCACGCTGTGCACTGTTGTCCAGTGCTGTTCCTCTGGCAGCCCCATTGTACTGAGGGCCTCCCCACCGGCTGGGAACTAATGGGCCTCGCACCGCTCTTGTTCAATTCCCCCGGCCACACTGCGCCATACACGGCATCGGTTTTCGAGGTCTAGTCGGGGCCAGTCCAGGGATCCTTGAAGGGGCTCCAGGGGTCCACAAGACCATCTAATCTTCACGGTTTTCACTCGTAACATGTTGGATCAAAATGTGCTGTTTTTGCTGTCTTTTAATCCCAGGTTTCACTTCACTCAGCTCTTCAAATAACACATCAAACTCAAAGAGGATTATTCTTGGATTATTCTTATCTGCCTGGGTTTTGACGCCCTATTTTAATGTGGATCTTAACAACAGGGGTCTTGAGATGGTTAAAAGGGCAGTAAATCAGATAATTTAGGATGAAAAACTCAGGCGTCACTGGATCATTTTACCTCTGTCTGGCCTGTGTTGAATAAAAGTCTTCAAGGGAATAATCCCTCTATAGTTCAGCCTGTAAACATGTGAAAACTGAAGTAGCTTCATGTTTAAAGGGTCAGAATCTGAAATGGCTTCAACCAGTTTCTTGAAGGATCAGGTCTCCAGCAGCGTTGCTGCATTTCGGTTTCTGGCCTTCTTCAGCCTGGAGAAAGAGTTTGGCAACACCTTACCAACAGGAAACTGGACTCATGACCTTTGTAGCTCAATTCATAATTTTCTTTTTATGACCCTTCTCATTTTCCAGGACTTGACATCATGTATGTACACCACACATACAGAATACACGTGTGTAGGAATGACAGATTGCGACCATACCCAATCTTGTGTCGTTGTTTTTTTTCATATCCCACCATGCAGCTGTTTGTAGAGTCACTTGTCGAATGGTGAATTGCAGTTTTTCTTTTTTGTTTGCAGGTACGAACCCTGTTTGTGAGTGGCCTACCGGTCGATATCAAACCGCGGGAACTGTACCTTCTCTTCAGACCTTTTAAGGTGAGTTACAACATGACAGTCTAAGGAAAGAGCTGTACAGATGTTGTACAGATTGTAGAGACTAAAGCCGTGTGGGGCATATTTTGTGGTTCGTGGTTTAAAATGAAATGGACTTGATTTCTCTCCCGTCTTAAAACTAAAGCAAATGTAGCTGGTGTTTGCCAGGTGCTGGGAAGGAGTCATGGAAAGAGTTTTTAAAAGGATTATCTGCACATAGAGGAAGACCTTTTAACATTTTCTTTAAAAAAACAAAAAACAACCAGGAAGCAAAAGTAATCCAGTTTTCAGCAGGACCTTTTTCAAACCAGCAGCTTTTTCTTTTGGGAGTTGAAATTGAACAAACCCCTCGTTATTGAAAGTCCACATATTTGCATATATGGAAATTAGGCCACATCATTGTTCATCCATTGGTCTTTTCTTTTTTTTTTTTTTTTTTGACTGGACTCCAGTTCCATAAACACCCCTCCCACCCGTGTCCTAACTAACCAAATTGGAAGTGGTATCCCGCGCACATGGATGATCTTGTGGAATGTGTAAATGAGTAGCCCTCGCGATTGGCCAACCAACCCTCTCCGTGACCCAGCTCGCCCACCGTGTAGGGACATTTTTATTTCCCCTCGTAACATTCAGACATTGTGAAACCACTTGAAATGTTTTGTTTTCTCAAGTTGATGAACACAGCTTTTCTGTTTGCTACTCTCTGTTTGTGCAGTCGGCAAACAACGCACAGTGTGAGCGAATGGCTTTAAATCAGATTCATTCCAAATTAAAACCCCTCATCCTAACAAGACTGTTTTTATAATCTTTTTAAACTCTTGCTCTTTTCTTCTCTGAATTACTGAGTCTGTTTTGGATTTTTGCTCAGGCTCAGGATTTATCACAGCCAGTGAAAGTTGTTTTAATTTTCCATGGCTGTAAATCAGGATCAGGCTTGATCCCATCTATCAATGCTCTGGTCCGGCCAAATTCCCCCTCGTTTCTCAGGAATCAGTTCGCTCTTTAACCAACACTTGTGCTTTTTTCACTTTATTATGAACCAGAGGCTTAATCTAAGCTTTAACCCTCACGTATCTTGATAACCTGCATTTATGTTCATGTTTCGCTCTATTTAATCTAAACTATTTCACCAAAGTGTAAGTGCATCACTGCCACAGAGGGATCTGTGATCTCCCGCTGTCGAAGTGAAAATGAAGGTGCACACAAGCAGATTTCTCTTCATATGGCAGGAGGCGTTCATGTGTGACTTCCTGCTTGTGACTGTGTGGATAATTGGCTATCTTTCTTCCCCACAGGGTTATGAAGGTTCACTGATTAAGTTAACTTCAAAACAGGTAAGATTCCTTCCATGAGTGGAAGGAGCTGCTTTAATGCTACACTAAAAAAAATACTAAACAAGCTGTCAGGCACTGTGATTCTCATGTCAACATGTTGGACTAACACTCAACAGGGATGAATCGTTCCCATTAATTATCAGATGTTAGACATTTTCCCAGAATGCATGTTTTTCCTTGCAGCTGGATCCGTTGTCTCAGTTTGTTTCTTCCCTTTTCTCTTCCAGCCTGTCGGGTTTGTAACCTTTGACAGTAGGTCTGGAGCTGAAGCTGCGAAAAATGCGCTAAATGTAAGCATCGCCTCGTTTTCACTAATATTTCCCCTTTTGTCTGTTGCCATTTGAGTCCCCCTGTGTTAAATCCTCTTTAAATATTGCTCTGTATTTCTTAGATTTGTTCTAACCTTTGCTTAAAGGAATGATTGGGAGTTTTAAAAAAAGTTCTTTCTTTCCCACAAAGCCAACCCATTTTGTCTTTTATAATTCAATGGCAGGGCCATTTTTGGAAAGAGGCCAGAATCCCGTAGCCTTACGGTAGTTTACTTTGACCTTGATACACATCCTTGTTAGTCTGGTATAGCTTTCACTGCTTTTACTGTAATACTCATTCTCTAGCCACATGTGTAGTGTTATTTGGACACGTCCTCAGTAGTGTAACCTCTTATTTTGTCACCCAGTAGCCCACATTGGCAGTATCTAACACTTCTCTCTCATAGGCCTTCCTTATCAGCATTACCTCTTAGACACACCAGCAGACACACACACGCACACACACACACACACACACACACACACACACACACACACACACACACACACCAAAATACTACTCACCTGCATGTGGGCACAACGCTTAGGGCACAAGAACACAAGCAGGGTTAAACCACCTGAAAGAAACTACACCAAGTCTCACCATCAGCCCTTTTCCTCGTCTCCTTCTCCTTGTGTGACGGGGGGGGGGGCGACTCGTCCTGTCGCCTCTGCTCTTGATGTCGTCACAAGGAGAAGGAGATGTTGTCATGTTGAAATATATCAGCGTATCCTTCAGTCTGTCCTCCTTCTTTTCTTGAAGACAGGAGAGGGTGTATTTTAACATCTCAGGGGAGAACAGAACTGTGTTTAGCTGGCGGGAAGCTTGAAGGATACATCCTGAGTATTAAAACATGGCTTCAGGAAAGGTGGCCATGAGAGACTACTGAGCTACAGCCCCTCAGACTCAGCCCACCTCCCTTACGATACTATCTCCCCCTCCTCCCCTCCTCCGTCTCTCCCTCAGGGTATCCGTTTTGACCCCGAAAGTCCCCAGACCCTGCGCTTAGAGTTTGCTAAAGCCAACACGAAGATGGCAAAGAGTAAGCTGATGGCCACACCGAACCCCACAAATATCCACCCTGCTCTAGGAGCACACTTCATTGCACGGGACCCATGTAAGTTGTACGGCTGCACCACTCTAGGCTCTCTCATCCACTTTCACCTTGACTCGATTGCCCTTGTTACCATTTTTTTTCTTGTGGTAGGATGCTGTGGTATTAAAGACAAATGGGCAGGGGGTTAAAAACAGTGTCTAACAAATGAAAGACTAACTCACCTCCACATGCATGTGTCATCTCGACTCTTGCGACAGCCGCTTTGCTTCTGTCCAGCTGGATAACTGCACTCTCACATGGTTTAGCCGGCAGTTGCGTCTCTGCTCTCTTTGCCTAAACACCGGCTTCACACATTAGATGCGGACAGGTGGTCGACGACGACCGTGTTGCGCCTCATTCAGACCAGATTTCGCCTGATGAAATGTGTGGCTAAAATCCGAAGGGGATAGGAAACGGTTTGTGTATGGTTGTAAACGTGAACTACGAGAGTTTGCAGGATACAAACTGTAAATTATGCAGCATTTTATCAAATGTCATCAAACACCATCTCCATCCTTGCTCTCACTGCAGCATCATCCTCTTCTGCTTTTATGTTACCATTCAGTAATTGAAAGGAATAATTTTATATTTCCACATTGAGAGGTCAGTTGCGCCGGCAATCAAACTGAACATTGGAGGCCGATCACTTTGCGACCGAGGGCTGATGTGTCCTCGCCAAATAGAAACTAGAACGACACTCATTGGGGTGTGTACCTCCACCACAGGCCCCTTTTGAAACCACATATAAAATCCAGATTCAGATTTCTTTTATTTGGATTTACATCACACTCATAAATATAATTTCTATTTTTAATTTCATGGAAATCAATTGTAATGTTTGGGTAATCCTGCTTAAGACTAACAAAAGCACACAAATGAAAACCAGCACCTTGGTGGAGGGACTGAATTATTCTCGGTGCTCGATGAAGGGACCTGGACAACTTCAAGTTTTTGATTTCATCTCTAATCCGACAGTTTACTTTTTTTTTTTTTTTACTTCTGGAAATAAAAGGTAGTGCAGGTAGTGAAGTCTGGTCTGACTGTGTCACTAGGGATGTCAAGCTTTCATTCTTGTAGTGACAGTGCAAACTATTTTGACAAGATTAATCACCGGTCGGGAGTAAACCTAGAAACATAATGACACAAAGCAACAAGTGAACGTCTTTTTAAAAATAGCATGTATTGATCATATATTTCATTTTAAAATGTTGTACATGATGCAAGCCTGTATGTTCCAGGGTAGGTTAGTCAGCATTTTGTATCCTCCTGCCTTCTACTTCCCCAGATGATCTGACAGGGGCAGCACTGATCCCAGCATCGCCGGATGCCTGGACTCCTTACCCCCTGTACACCACGGAGCTGACCCCAGGCCTCCCTCACGCAGCCTTCACTTACCCGGCGGCCGCTGCCGCTGCTGCAGCCCTCCACGCCCAGGTGAGGGACCAACCGGTGTGTCTCTCTCTTATCTTCTATTGTTTCCCATATCCCGTAGTGCGCATTCAGCTTTACAAAGAAACAAAATGCGTGCGGAAGGGCTCGGCTCAATTTGTCCAGAGCTACAAAGAAAGTTAAAGTGTAACCTTAAAACTTAATCCAATAGATAATTAATTAAAATTTTGAATTGAATAACCGACTGCACTGTTAAAGGTCCAGTGTGTAAGATTTAGGTGAAATGGATCTTTTGGCAGATAATTCATGTAGAATAATCCTCATGTTTTTCATTTCATCTAAATTGTATGAATTGTAGTTTTCTTTACCCCCGAAAAGGCCCTTTATATTTAAATACTTTATATTCAAATACTTTATATTTACAATCGAGGGGACCCTCTTTCAGACGCCGCCATGTTTTTTTACATTAGTCCAGAGTGGACGAACTACATTGCAAATTTTAAACACTACACACGTTCCACCACGCTAGTAACAGTTTAACTGCTAATGCTAAATACAAGGGAGTGAGCAGGACCTTCGGTGACAATAGCGATGGAAAATATTTCTCATGTTGGGTCATTTGAAGTTCAACGTGAGCTAACTTCCTCCTGCAATGTGAGAGCCCAGGGGAGCAATACTCTGAAGTAGGCAGCTATGTCGGGCACAAGAGGCGGAGGAATTCAAGGCATTTGCTCGGAGGAACTGTCAAACCCGATGGCGTTCTCTAAAGGTGCCAACTTACTGTCCACGCTGCTGTTGGAACATAAGCTGAACGTGTAGCTGCACAAAGGGAGGGGAGGGGGCTTTTTAATCGCAATCTGATGAAAGATCCCTAAAACGCCCTGACTTCTCTTCCATTGCCTCTCGGCCTCGTTAGTCTGACTGTATGACAGCAGCGATGCATTAAGAGTCTCTAAACAACTGTTCCCTCCTGAGTGTATTAAGCCGTTTGGCCGCGCAGTTGTGGCCTCTGTCCTGTTCCATTAGGTGAATGAAAATGAGAGGCCTCATTCTGCCACAAGCCTCAGTCACAGGTATGGAAAGGTGACCGGCTCTTACCCAGTGGAAATGTTAAACACAAGGAGAGCTGAAACTCTCCACATTTCCGTGCCTGTTAATTACTGGAGGACTATTGTCCTCAACGAGCTGCTACGTGACCCACATTCCCATGGCTTCAGTGACCAGGGCTTAAAGGGGCCGTCTTCCTGAACCTGCTCATCAAAGCACGTTAATGGATGAAAATCTGCAGAGTGTTGGTGCGCCGGAGCCTGGTGTCAGTCTGGTGAACTTGACTTTGTTTGTGTTTCTTCAGATGCGCTGGTACCCTACTCCCTCCGAGACTTCCCAGCCTGGATGGAAATCCCGGCAGTTTTGTTAGATATTTAGTGAGTAACCTTTGGTTCATCTCCATCCTCCAAACTGAAGAATGACACCAACACAATGTTTAACAGAAAGCTGCAAAATTTGGTGACGCAAATGAAAATAACTTATGTGGTGTGGATGCTATTTTTTGCTTTCTTATTGTAAAACTGTTCACACAAAACAATGCATTAGTGTCTTTTACTTTCCTATTCCCAACCTGTCTCACTCAGCCCTAAACCCATTTGTTACATTAACTATCATAAATATAATAATTTTAATGCAAAATGCATCGAAGGAGTAAATTGTGAATTTGTTGGGACTGTTTTCAACTCATATTTTTAGCAGGACGGTGTACGTGAGGTTAACTCAAAATAAACCACTGTCCAAGTTTATGGTAATGAAGGAACATGTCCCTCAACGCAACAGTGTGGCTCATTAAGTTTCTTTATATTTGGACATCCATGGCACTCTACTGCCCAGAGGAATCATCTGTCACACTTTAAATACATTAGTAGATCAATGCATTATTATTTTAGGTATTTATAGCAGTAAATGTACAACAAATAAAGCAAACAGATACAATCAGTCCACGTGGAAATAGTGGATAAAAAAAACAACAAAAAATTTGCACTTTGAATAAGAACCAGTTTGACTTTGTGCTGAGTGCCACAGATGGGGGAAGGGAAATCAGAAAGCAATGAGACTAAAGTGTTGTTGACTGTCAGTCTTTTCACAATTGTTGACAAAAAGTAAAAATGCAGAATAATAGCTTTTTTTTTTTTACATACTTGGATTTACTAGTTTTCTTTGGACTAACTCTCATTTTCCATTTTCTTCAGGCTGCTGGAAACCACACCTTTGTCCAGCTGAAGTGAGGTTTGCCAAGCTCTTCATTAATTTAATCAGGTTTATTTAATGGACAAATGTGCATTATTATAAACAAACAGTATTTATATTTCCTCCCGATTGTCCCTGGGGGGAGTTTGAGTTGAAATCATCTTGCTGTCGACAATCTGAGCTTATCCTTGGCAACTATTGCGGTACCATCGTAGCACTTCAAAAAAAAATAAGGAAAAAAAAAAAAAAAACCTCATGCAGATCCTAGTTAAACTCGATGGATCATATTTGCTGAGGAAAATTGTCGCTTTGAAGTTACCGTTATTAAGCTAGTCTTTCCACGGGTTACCGCTGCTCCTGGGAGGTTTAGAAGCGTTAAGAGTCATTGCATGTTAAAGTCTTTTTTGGCATGAATTTAGAACGCAGAGTTCTGTGTATCCTAATTTTCTTAGTGTTTGTGTTGCCTCTTTACCTTTGCCTAGACAGCGAAATGTTTTGTTTTCCTGTAGAACCTTGGTCTTACCTCTGTGAATGTTAGGCTGTTGTGTAAATGGCTTATCTCGCATGGACCTTGTGAATGCATCCCTATGTTCCATGACAATCCCAGTCCTTTATGATCATATCAATGTCTGTCATTATTTGAGCAAAAGAAAGTACAAGTATTTTTGGACTTTTTTGCGTAATGTATATTTATGCATTTTTGTGCAACTAAATAATGAACCTGTATAAGTTGGATGTTTAGTCGTCTTTTTGGTGTTATTTTTCTGATCCTATAATCCTGTTGAAGTAGTTTTAAAGAGGAAAAAAGTGCAATTTGTTTAAAGGGGAAGTGGGTATCTGTCAAAAAAAATGGAGTATTCTGAACGTGGCTTGAGCCATTCTGCTAAAATGAGATTGCTGTGAGACGATCTTTCAGAATGTGAAACTGGACTACAAACGTAAAGGGTTGCTTTTTTGCAGGGGCCATTTTGAAATGGGAAGCAGGATTAGAGTAATGGAGGACTTTAGTTTGTGGTTTAGAACATGTTTGTCTTTGTATCTGCTGTGCATAAGATGTAAAAAATATTCCCATCTTATGAATAAAACAAGTGAATGCATTTCTCTGTTGAGCATCTGTCATTTATCGCTGCCGCGGAACAACGGGCCAATCAAACGCCCGGACACTGACCGCTAACTCTTGAGAATTGAACTGTGCGGATGTTGACATCAATAATTCACGCTAACTTCTCATTTGTAAGCATCGGTGCATTAATGTCTCTCTGCGTCACGTATGGAGCTGACCCCCACACTCTGCCCCCGTAAGCTGGTGAGATGCTCTGCTCAGTCGACCGTGACTGCTCCTCCAGGGACTCTTAAGTGAGTCCTCTCAATACGACCACCTGCCTAATTGTATTGTGGTAACTGCTGGTGGTTTAACTGTAAACATTCGTCCATCTTGTGCCAACTAAGTTATGGTTCATCTGTGATTAGTGCTGTGGTGACGGCTTCATCTGTGTGGAACATACTGAAATCAATTAGGATCCACTGAGCATTAGCCTTGAGGTTAAAAATGTAAATCTCACACTATTTTTGGATTTCTGTATTTCAACTTTTTTCATACATTTTAAAATTAAAGAATTGTGCAGAAAATAAGTTGTCGGCTTATTTGATAAGGTTTAAGTAATTTTTTCTTAAAGTGTCTAAAAATAATGATTTGCTCCCTTTGTGCATTTGGGTTTTAAAAGATCAGATCAACATGAAACTTAAAGACACCACAATTTTTGATTTTTTTTTTTATATGGTCCTAAAATATATTGATATTGTGAAGTATATTATACTTGTTTTACATACTGTGAGACATATCCCATAATACTAAAAACCAAAAAACCCAGACGCGTATAATTCATAGTAGCTTTGCATAAGACCTTAAACTGCTTTCCTAGATTATCATCAAGTCCAATAAACAATTGATAATTTATATGTAAAAAGGGTTAAAACCCAAATGAGGAACAGATTGTTCAGAAGAAAATATTTCTCAACCCATTGCCGTTTGCCCTTCATGAAAAATGGGTCATCTGACATCACTTTCGCACATAATATTTGGATTGACATGAAATCAATAGAGTGTGAGGTTGGGGATGCGATGACTTGGAAGATGGAACGTTTCCTTTTCTCTGCTGTTTTCACATGCAGAAACAAACCAGGGTCCAGCATAAACCTCAACATATCCCTTCTACTGTGAATATTACTTTGAGGTGCGCGGTATGAAAACAAACAAATATACTTATATATTTATCGCAGAGAAGATGACAGAAGACAGCTGTTTTATGAGGAATATGTTGGCATCTCTGTTTTTTCTGTCGTTAATGTGAGAAAAACAGATGAATCCTTCTGTTTTCACAAACACGAGAGCTCTGGATTTATAGGAGTGTATCAGCTTCATGCCATTGTTACAAGTCCTGATTATTTCCAACAATGAGACGTCTTCCTGTGGTCAGCAGTCAAACAACAGGAAGGTCAATGAAGGAGGCCTGGATATTTTTCATTGGAGGTCTTTGTCGTCCTCCACTGGCCGAACAGCCTCATGTTCAGCAGGCATGAAGCAGCGAGGCAAACAAAGCTGACCCCTTGTGGACATTTACAGATATAAATGTGTTTCCTTCCACACAAACATCAGGGTTTATCAATCAAACTTAGAAAGTGACATCTGAGAAGGTTCTAACTGTCAGAATGTGTGTGAAATAATCACTGGGAATGATAAAAATGCCAAATTAACAATAGTCCAATATATTTGTACTGTATGAATATATACATATATAAATACGCCATTTAGGCGATGAAATAACAAGATATCAACTAAATTGTGCTGCTGTTCTGCTGGGGGCAGATGGTGGAGTTGTTTGGACAGTGATCATCGAGGATATATCTTTAACCAGAAGTTTCATTTATGGTTTTTATGGTTTTTTTAAATTTTCATGTAAAAGTGAGATGTTTAGTACATAATATAATTGTGAGTTTTGACTATTTTTGTATTTAAATCGAGCTGTTTTAAAATATAAAGAATATTATAAATGTTATATGTTTTGTGCTTGTATTCTTTTATTGTTTGTCTTGATTATATTAATTACCCAGCTGCTTTGTTTCTCTGTGTATTAGTAAATTGTCATCTTAGCCACTAAACCACAGCTCTCACCTCTGATTACACTTTCTTATTAAGTATCTTATATTTTATCTTATCTTGTCTTATGTCTAATTGTCTTTTAAACTGAAAACAAAACCATATTCCTTTAGATATTTTCATTACATTTCTTGTTTGTGTGTCGAGTAGTTATCACATATAAGCATCAAGCAAAGGAGCCAGACCTCTGGATCACAATTTATGTTTTTGATTATATGTTGTGATTATAATCTGAATAATATATTATTAATACTATATATATATTAATACAATAATTGCCTCTGATTTTTGGTAGTATAAAGTAGCAGAAAATTACAAGCACCACATTAATATTATTTTAGTGTGAATCACTTTATAACTTGACAGAAGCAGCATATAAATAAAGTCGGTGTATAATTACTGATGAAAACATTCAGGATATTATTCAAAGTGAAAGAGTAAGTGGAGTAACTAAGTATAAAAGTAGTTAATATTATTTCTTTCTTATCTCATTTCTTTTTAAATGTGAATCACTTTGTAACTTTGGTGAGAGTGTAAATAAAGTTATATGAATCCAGGACTTTATTCTAAGTCTTGTCTCTAAATTTTTACCTGAGTAACTAAATATAAAGTAAAGTAGTTCATATTCTTTTAATCGTATTTCTTTCTTGCTGTTGCACTTTGTAACTGTGGTGGGAGTATAAATAAAGTTATATGAATCCAGGACTTTATTCTAAGTCTTGTCTCTAAATTTTTACTTGAGTAACTTAATATAAAGTAAAGTAGTTCATATTCTTTTAATTGTATTTCTTTCTTGCTGTTGTACTTTGTAACTGTGGTGGGAGTATAAATAAAGTGAGATGAATCCAGGACTTTATTCTAAATTGCTTTTTTCAACCTCTGGTCACGTGAGCCTGACTTTGCTTGGCGGCCCTTTGATGTGGAGCACGTGAGCAGACGGAGGCCGCGAGGCTCAGCCATTCGCTGCGCACACGTTCATTAGATGGAGGCCAATCAGCGGATGTGATAAACATGAGCCCGAGCCGCAGCCTCTCGTCCACATCGTGACACTTCTCACCGGCTCTCAGTCCACAACATGGCGTTTTCCCTGGTGAGTCCACGGCTGTTCCAACAAACGAGTCAATTCAGGTGTTTCTGGAGCCGAACCACGTTCACATTTGACCTTTAGTTCCCCGAACACAGCGTCTGTCACGTAGCCGAGTCAGAACCACCTTCCCTGTGCGCTGCACGTGTCCTTGGAGAGGGGTTCACTTGTTTCGGGCTAACTTCTTGCTTTCTTCTCCTCCCGCCCGCAGAGGAACGACCCCCGCAGGCCGGAAAGCCCGGACCCGGAGTGCCCGGCCCTGTCCACCTGCAGCAACGCAGACATCTTCCGCCGGATGAACACCATGCTGGGCAACGCTCTGGATTTCACCGGTGTGTGCACCACACCCAGCAGCGCCAAGGGAAAGCCAGACCTGCTGTGTGGTAAAGTGCCACTTCGTGTTCACACGGGCGCAGGTGGACTCGGTCAGGACAGGGAGGCGTAATTCAGACCTCCACTGGAAACCTGCGTGTTTGTGGCTGCTAGCTTAACTGTGGCGCAGCTACCTCAAAATTAATCCATATCACCTCCAGCAGGTCTACAATACAATACACCATCACTGTGTGTGTGCAGAGCTTTTCATAAGTAGGCCTTGGTTCAGAGGTTAAGAAAACCTGTGTTCATCCGACCTGGTTTATCTTCACTGAACACAATTAGCTTAATTACCGCAGGTGGCCTATACTCATGTTCAAATGATTTACTTCACTGCTGTTGTGTTTTCAGAGCAATCGACTCAATCTTCGAGTGCTACGGAGCGCTGGTTCCTGTTTATTCAAATTGGATTAATTTAGAGTTTATCGCAAATTGAAATCGCACAAAAATTCACAACCGCACTTCCCTTAGGAATACACAGGCCAAGTGTGAAGCCGATTAGATGAACGGTTCTCGATATGTGATAGAAAAAAAACAAAACAATCCTGGATCCGTCCCAATCCAATGGCTTCTCTCTCGGCCTGTGTGTTTTGTACTTTTTGCGTAATCCTACTGACAAACAGCCAATCGACAGGGGTGAATACTTAACCACCTGAGAAAGTACACAACTGAGATAACACTAAAACTCTAAGGTGCTTCAGAAGGAAGTGGGAGATCAATAACAGATTGGTACACAGAGGACTAAAGACATTACATCTAATGGGTAAACATCCCACCTAGTCTGTGTGGTCATCGTCAAACAGATGAGTCACTGCTTTGTGTGTCGTCAGTGTCAAAATTTAGCTTCACCAAAGAGGAAGCAGGAAGACTTCAGCATTAAACCTGTACATGGAGTTGTAATTGGTTTTTCTTCGGAGAAATTGGATCAGTAGGTTTTAAGAAAATTAACTCGTTCCCTCTCGAGCACAGTAGATGGTGGTGATGCACCTGAACTTAAAAATAAAGTGGTAAAATGTCCCAGCTTAATAACTTTGAAAAACACGCTCAAGTTTAATTTGGATTTGAATCTAAATCTTCTTAGTGTCCTTGCGTCTTAAAATTTCCACAATCGACTCGGATGTCTCTGTAACTTAATAATTGTTAATTTACAGAAAAATAGCCTGTATATTTTGATATGAGATAAGTTTTAGTGATATTTCAAAGAAACAAAGAAATATTATTTTAATTCTTGCCTTTGGTTTAATTTGAAGTTTTCTAGACATCAATATTTGGTAAATTAAGATGGATTGACATTTAATTTTCCGTGGTCAAACTAAATAAGACATTTTGAGACTCCACCTTTCTTAATTTTTATTTCTGCACATTTAGACCAGAAAATCATAAGAAGGTCCCAGAAGAAGAGTTCTTCTTACCAGGGTGGATTTCTTTTTAGTTGAGAAGTTTCATCCCCAACAAAGAAAGAGCCCTTTTCTTTTCTCGGGCAGAATTGCCATCTGTTAAAGCTCCTTCACGTTGTCACAATGATTCCAGTGCCAGCAGCTGATTCATGGTGCATCGCCTTCTGCAGCATTGCAGCAATTCTTCGTCTTTTTTTACCCCGGGAGTGAGATTTGCCAAGATTAAAGCTCAGCAGCCTGCCTGCGTCCTTTCCCTGAATATTCAATTTGCTTAGGGCACAATTAATTTGGGATGGTGTGTGGGGTTATATTATAATGCTCTGCTTACTCGTACATGAGCAGCAGAACAACACAAATCTTATGCAACTTTTAAGGGACACCAAACTAAATTGGGTCTTGAGCTGAACTTTCTGCTGTGGCCTCTCTGCCTCGTCCACCCCTGCCTGGTGTTTGCTGAATCAGTGCTGTTGCTGGAAGCGTTCCAGGCCTGGAGAGGGCAGGGAGGAGCTGGCGGTGCAAATCTCTCCGTCCTCAACATCTGATCAGTCAGCTGCTTGTGTCACAGTGAGGCTCCGCATGCCTGATTCCTCTGTGTCTGTGCTGGGGGGAAAATACATCACAGGAATTCACCAACAGTGATTTTAAAATTAAATTATCCGAGCATCCTCAATTCTGAAGCACTTTTATTTCAAGTCTGCTGAGTCATTGCTCACATCTCCCATGCTGCCTCCCACCCTGCCGCTGTAGCTCTGCCCCTCACCTCCCTCCCTACCTCTCTCAGCTCGCTCAGGAAACAAGGCGAGACACAGAGTAAGCAGCGGCGGCAGCAGCAGCGGTGGCTGCCTTCCCACCGACTCAGAGACGTGCCGTGCCTACCAGAGAGGGGAGTACTTCTATCAACAAGCCAATAGCTCTGACAGGAATTTTTCATTACACAGTTGTTAGGCAAGGAAGCCGGGAGGTGGGGGAAAGCTGATGTCATTAGCAGGGGTGTGCGAGTGCATCAGCAGCCATGTCACATGCTGCTAGGTGGGTCAGTGATGCGGACGGAGATGCATGGCAGTTGCACCGGGCACAGAAGCAGCAGGTTAGCTCCCCCGTCAGCCAGGGTAGGGGGAGATGTGGTGATGAAAGTTTATTTTTAAACTGTTTTGTGTAACAAGCCTCTCCCTGCTGTTTTCCATGTAGCACAGACTGAAACAGTTCTTTTCTAACACTTCCTCTTTCCTCTCTCTTGTTGCTGCATCTCTGAACTGGATCTCAGACCAAAAGGAGTCGGAGCTGGCTGCATTGGGCAGCAGGAGGATGCTCTTCCCCAACTGTGGTTGTGTGCCTGGTTCCCAGGAGATGCCGTCATCCAGGGGCTCACCGGGTGTCACAGACCTGGGCCTGGGCCTCCAGTCTCTCCGTCTGTCCGGCTGGGACAGACCCTGGAGCAGCCAGGAGACAGACTCACACGCCTCCCCTTCCCAGGTTCAGACTAGCTCACCCTCCAGTAAGTACCAGGCCTTTGTTCACCTGAATGTATTTTGGATTCAGATTAAAACCTGCGACTTAGTCTTCAGTGTTTTTATCAGATTGTGTCCCAGAGTCAGGTTGGTAGAGTTTGTTTTTCGCTCTCGTGACTCCATTGATTTGAACATGACGGTGGGAAATGCAACATCTGTGGTTGTGCCTTGCTTTGTGTAGCTCTTGTTTGCATAGAAAAATGTAGTGGTTAACAGCGGTGTGTCTGTGTGGGAACAGGCTGTAGCGTCGCTAGGGAGGATGATGTGGCAGTTTTGCTTTGCTGCATCTCCAGTAATCCGGCACACACACAAACACAGTGAGGCTACTTTTCTTTCCCCTAAACCTGAATCAGCCTCTGCTTCTTCTAAAAAAAAAATTTAACTATATAGCTATTGATGAAGATGTTAATGTTTCTTTTTAATGCCAAGTTTGTAGGTTTGGTTAGAAAAATGGTAAACATACACATACTGGAATAATATGAGAACTAACATGCCGATATATGTGCTGTCCATAGTTTTAAGATGAGTTTTAATGTCTTAACAACTATGTCCCTTTAGTCCTGACCCATTTGCAGAGCCATAGTTTTATCGCTGCATGTCCAAACTGACCCGGCATAACTTCATTTAGAGCTTTCTAAACTGGGCCCGCAACAAACTAGGACAGAGCTTTGAATGCAGCCTACAGCTGAATAATCCCTCCGAGCCTCATGTTCACCGCTACAGGCCACGCAGTACATATCTGTCACAGTTGCCTAGCTGTCTCACTCGGTTACCAAGAAGGAAGATGCTGGTTGATACTCAGCGGTCTCTGGGCTATGTTTTGGGAAAGGTGTATGATGAATTGGTCTCCAGTATTGTTCCTTATATCGAAAGTGAATATGCTTCAACTCTCTGGTTGCCGTTGTTGGTCAGCTGGCACATAAAGTCTTGTACACGAGCTCAAGTTTCTTTATTCATCCAGTTTCCCTTTGAGGGCAAAGAGAAGTATGATTTTTCAGACACTTGTATTTGCAGCGCAGCTTGCCTCCTCGCCAATCGATAAAACTCTGCAGACTCAGCACACATCGCATTTTCTTCAGTACTTCAGTAAATGTATCTTTGACGGAATAAACTTTTGCTTTCTTTTCTACATCATCCTGAGGGATCTGATCTCAAGTGGTCTGGGATCATTTCAGGTCTGAACACACACAGGTGGTCACAGTCTTTGCTGTGTGACTGCTAATGTGTCTTGGACCACATGATGTACCGCCTTACTCGGCTGATGTCCTCAGACCCACTAGTTTCACATTAATCAAACATATTTTTTACCCTTTACTGTCTATACATTGATTTGTTTGATCTCTGCCACAATATCAACTCTGACAACATATATTTTACCAAAATGTCTCTGTGTCTCCTTCTGTCTGTCTCTCTGTGTCTTTGTCTCCTGTCTGTCGCTGTCTTTGTCTCTTTCTGTCTGTCTCTCTCTTCTTCTCCATCTCTCTTTCTGTGTCTGTCTCTCTCTTCTTCTCCATCTCTCTTTCTGTGTCTGTCTCTCTCTTCTCCATCTGTCTCTGTGACATTGAACGCATCTGTGAACTCACACTGATTGAAAATAACATAATTAGGTGTTGGCCAACGCAAATGATGAACATGTTTATTTTGCGAGCAAGGAAATGAGATCTGATCCCAAGTCGCCACAAGAGATGCAATCAGGACACATTTTAATACCGGATATAAACAAGCAAACTTAAAGCTGTCCACATGTGATAAGATCTGTCATTCACATTGTAAGTGGTGTAACTGTCCTGTTTGCACAGTGCTAGGTATTCTGAACAGTCCCTTCAGTAGCATCCTCGGGAAGCCCCCAGGCTACCTGCCCCCCGAGTCCATGAGCATGACTGCTGACTTCCTGGAAAAGTTTCCCAGCATGGCTCGCATGGCAAACCGACTGGACTCCACCTCCTTTCTGGACTCTCGCTCCAGCAGTCCTGAAGACTCGGAGACCAGTGGATTCAGCTCTGGCTCAGACCACCTCTGTGACATGCTGGTAAGAAACGCCACATTTATTCAGCAACTCCTGTTTGATGTGTTAGATTGTTTTTGTTCATGCAGGTGGAGAATTTATCTCAAAGAAACACTTCACTAATCCAGTATTCAGGCTAATTGTCAGACATTGTCATTGTCAGACTTGTCCACCATTTTGGATTGACGGCCAAACATTTCACCTCGGTTCTTGATTTATTTTCAAAGTTGGCTCTCCCCCTTAACAGTCACTTGTCTGGACGTTTCTTTCTCTACAGTCGACTCTGCGGATTTCCCCTCCCCTGCCTTATCTTGCATCAAGCATGCAGAAGGATCTCCTGCGACTGGGCTCTCGTCTGGACCCTCAGGACTCCAGCTCTCCCCTGACCCCAACCTCCAGTGCCAGCCCCTCCTCCTCAGCCATTTCCCGCCGCTGGCGCACTGGATCACCGTGGCCTGGCGCTGATGTGCTTGACCAGTCGGATGATGCATTCAGCATTGAGAGGGAGGCCCGCTTGCACAGGCAGGCTGCAGGTGAATCAAAATACCAATTCATCACTGCACCTACCCTTTGCTTTCTTGTAGCTCAGTTTCAAGTTTAAGTTGTCTCAACTCAGGGGCATCATTTGGAAGATGTGGTCTACCAGGCCCACGAAGGCCACCTCTTGTGTAGACTGCATAGGCAGAACCAAAATTACAGTCCTGCATTGGACGTCTCGTTGCTTCGTAACCTTTTGGAAAAATGTTTTGGTTTCTAAAGCGCAATGAATCCTGGGATAAGTTTGAGTGGGAAGGATCCACCTGTTGGAGCCTTTGCTTCTCATGGATGGAAGGACCATGTCGTCACAACGCTGTGACGCAGTCGATCTCTATATGCAGCTCCTGAATTGAGACACAGCTTCATATGGTGACCCTTTGGCTTAACCTTTTCTTTTTTTTTTTTTTTCTTCAGCTGTGAATGAGGCCACATTCACCTGGAGTGGTCAGCTGCCTCCCAGGAACAACAAGGATCCCATGTATTCCTGCAAGGTGTTTCTTGGTGGCGTGCCCTGGGACGTCACAGAAGGTAAGTGCTGCTGTCAACATGCTATTTGCTTAATTACACAGTGCCAGTCCAGTTGGTTTGAGAAGCTTTTATTGATGCTATTAGCCTGAATTTGACAGTGCAGTGAGTTGGCAGCCCCATTCTCTTCTCTCCCCTTTTTTTCCACCCTCCCCTCCTCTCTCGCCCATTTTTCTCCACTCAGCCCAACCAGTCTAGGCACATGTCCGCCTACATGGTCCGGTTCTAGACCTGTCTTCCTGTTAAAGAGTTTTTCTCTCAGTTGTTTAAGTGCTTGCTCATTGCGGGAACTGTTGGGTTTCTCCAACGTTTTTAGATCTGGACATTATTTAAAATGCTGAGGAGTTCGTATTAACTTGAATTTATTGAGCTTAATTCCATATTTCTTACCTGATATGTTGCCGGCAGGAATGGTTAATACTTCAGGATGCTCCCTCACCTTTGAGTTTAACGTTACCAATTCGAATATTTCTATGAGTTCAGTCTAAATAGATTTAAATTATTTTAATGTTTCAAATACTGTATAATTCTTTTAAGCTGACTCCTTATGATTCAGTTTGTCAGAAACAACTGTCACATTTGAAACAAGAGAATTAATTTTGATGCGAATAAAGAGTTTATTGAAAATCAATCAGAATAATCATTGCACGTCTAATTGAGTGTTCAAGCTTTGAGTGTTTGTTTTTGGAACGTGTTAAAATGACGCTTCTATGTGACGATAACCCTGTTCCTTCACGTTTATTCCAGCCGGCCTGATCAACATCTTCAGTGGTTATGGTCCTCTCACTGTGGAGTGGCCGGGTAAGGACGGAAAGCATCCTCGCTGTCCTCCCAAAGGTAATGTGGCAAAAGGTAAAGACAAGTTGGTAGACCCCTTTTTTTTTTCTTCCTGGTTTCAGGGTGGCACTCTGGTGAGCACACTGGTATACTGGTGAGTTTGACTGTGGGGGTTCAGTGAAAACTGAAACTTAGGGCGGTGACTCTGGGAATAACTGGAGAATAAAACATGGTGATAGAAGCAGGGAGAAGAAAGAAGAGATGCTTCACTGATCAGCTCTGTAGTAAATGACACTTTGGTGATAGTTGGATTGGGTTGATCATGTGTGAGGACCTTGGAAATGTCCTGTTAAGTGTTTGTAGTTCTACTTGTGTCCTCTGCTCCGCTGTGGTAAGACAGGTTTTCTGCTTTTGTCAGCAAATTGAATGTTCTAGATAGAACGGCTTCAGTGCGACTATGTCTCACATTTGCACCTAAAAATGGATGCGAGCTGCATATTTTTAAATATGTATGAAATAAAGAACGACACTTTTTCACTGTGCTCCTAAATTTATTTGCGCCTAATTATTTTTTTTATGTGCACGTAGTTCGGATAGAGTCCTGAATTCAGTTGGAAAATATAAAGGTGCTTTTACCCATCCTGTCCAGAGGCTTCTGACTAATTGCTATTGAACTAAATGACTAAATTCTGTGGCTCTTGTTGAACATGATCATTACAGTAGTGGCTGCCTGAAAAAGAATTGACCAAATAAGTCCACCTCCTTTTACCAGAGCCTCATTCTGTCTATATCCTAAAGTGTTTTACTTTTTGATGTGTGTAGGCTATGTTTACCTGGTTTTTGAGAATGAGAAGTCTGTCCGAGCGTTGCTCCGTGCCTGCTCCCAGGACCAGTTCCCCCCCGAGGACAACAGGGAGTACTACTTTAAGATGTCCAGCCGCAGGATGAGATGCAAGGACGTGAGTAGAGACTAGAGCCAAATGTAAACTGCAATATACATGTTTGTAATTATCTTAAAACACTTCTCATAACACAAAATCTCTTTTGTGCCATTGGTTTATTGCGAAGCTCTCTCTCTGATATCATCAGAGCATAAATGATTAATTGATTAATCAACAGCAATTTTCATAATCCATGAAGCAATTTAACGAGCGAGCATTCATAACACTCACTGGCTATATCTTCTATAATAGTATCATCTGTTTGTAATAATAACTTTATCATCTGATTCCTGATTCTACATCAAAATGTTTTCAGTTTCAGATTAGTATCATTTGAGGATACTTCAGTATCTGCACGAGAACTTACTTTAAACTCGTTATTGTACCAGCACTGGTTCAAAATTACTCTGCGCTCAGACGTCAGATTCTCAAACTGGATTTGGATTCTCCGGTTTTTTCGGGACCTACATCTCCAGCACTTCGGTTCCAATGTGGCCCTAAGCTTTTGTGTAATGTTACACATCCTGAAGTTAGAAATTTGTTTCCGATATTGTCACAGTACAAGTATTCTGGGAGTGTGGTCTTTCATCCCTGCTGTTACAGGTGCAGGTCATCCCCTGGGTGATCTCCGACAGTAACTACGTGCGCTGCCCTGCCCAGCGTTTGGATCCCAGTAAGACGGTGTTTGTGGGTGCACTGCATGGCATGTTGAATGCTGAGGCGCTGGCCAGCATCATGAACGACCTGTTTGGAGGCGTCATGTATGCTGGCATTGACACGGACAAGCACAAGTACCCCATAGGTGAGACCTTTACTTTGGAGGAGTTGGTCTTTTTCTCTCATTCTTTCTCATCTCTTTTTCTCTTTCCTTTATTTATTTATTTTTTTCCCCTCTAATTTGACACGCAGCCTAAAAATTATGACTCGTACAATTTTGACCTTTTTCCTTGAGAAATGATTAATCACTGAAGATGCACAGGAGGTTAACTGCAGGCTGTCTTTTTTTTTCCAGCCACGTGGAAACGTAATCTTAGTTACTCATATTTCATACTGACTTTTTCATATTTTCTGACGTTGCCACGATCAATGTATTGTTGTTTGTAATTAGGGCAAATTAAGTGTAGATTCAAAAGTTGACATGAGGATTTGAGGCAAATTGTTAATTCACTGCGGAACATTTAGTACCATTTGTTTAAAATATTCAGTTTATTTCTTGCTGAACGATGAGATCCTGAGTAGTAATGACAACAACTGTTGTTGTGTGCAGGCTCTGGACGTGTCACTTTTAACAATCAGCGCAGTTATCTGAAAGCTGTGTGCGCAGCATTTGTGGAGATTAAAACACCCAAGTTTACAAAGAAGGTAAGACGCTCTGATTAGACTTTGATTAGTGATTATAGAAAGTACAGTCTGTGCTGCTGCTGAATAAGGTGCATGTCAAATATCAAGATCTGTTTTTAGAAAAATCTAACCTGCAGCACAAAGTCTGAAACCCTAATAAATAACATTTTAATATAGTTTATATATCTATATGAAAAATGCTGGTGCTTTGCTTTTTTTATCTTGACAAACACCTTTTGTGAAATGAGGGTGAATTGAGATTCTCGAGAGCTTTTGGTTTCTTGAAATTCAGTTAGAATGTGTTGTGGACGGAGCCCTGTCTTCTTACGGTCACTGCTGCAGGCTGAACTCCTGGGCTTTGTGTTGTCCCTCAGGTCCAGATCGACCCCTACCTGGAAGACTCCGTGTGTCAAGTTTGCCTTCGCCAACCTGGACCTTTCTTCTGCAGAGACGAGGTCAGAGGAAAAGTATTTGTCATGTAATCATTGAGGCTGATTGTTGGAGGACAAAGTGCTGGTCTGACAGACTCTACCTAAATTGTATCATGTCTTGCTCCAGATGGAACTAATTTATAGTCCCAGTATGAAATGTTTGACCGATGACTGATTATAAACTAGCGGAGCAAAGCACAATTGGCTGCCTTAGTATTTGTAAAAATGTAATATTTTCCTCTATGATTGCATCAGCTTGTCAAGATGAAATCTGGTTTGAACAAGGTTAATTTGCTTTTCATTGCATTTTATTTCAAAACATTTTCATTCGATGATAATGAATTGAGACAATTAAGAATCTGCAAATGACTAAATATAATTATTGACCTTGTTGCATCAAACATATTGTTTAAAATATTGAACATTGTCTTAATTATTTATATAATTCTGGTTTATTAGAAATTAATCCTGTTTTCAGTAAAGACAAATTAATTGAAAACACAACTTTTAATAAAAACCACAGCAAGAAACAAGCAGGTAATTATCCAGGTTTGCAAAAGATTTTTTACAAGAAATTTCCTGTTCACGTCTCAGTTTATACAGTTTGGTCTTACTTCCTATAACTGCAGTTTTATTTTTGCAGTGAAGTATTATGGGACAGATGTCTGTTTGTTTTTTCCACTTAATGAAGTGGTTTAGATATTTAGGTTCAGTCGACTGTATTAGTGAGCAACATTTGAGTTCAGTAGATGGAAATGTGTAAGAGAAAACTGAATTAAATACAATCATGGTGTGACCTTGTAAAAAAGTTTAATTAAAGGCACTAAACAGAGTTATTCTTTCACTGACTTTGTTCTAATATGAATGAATTCAAACACTTAATGGTTAATGTACGATCCAATGTGCTTAATCACTGTCCTCTGACTCTCAGGCCTGCTTCAAGTACTACTGCCGCTCCTGCTGGCACTGGCAGCACTCCATGGACATCTTGAGCAACCACCGGCCCCTCATGCGCAACCAGAGGAACAGAGACTCCAGCTAGAGCTGATGGATCCAAACACTCTGAAGGTCCAGAGCCCCTGTGTACGGGGCGAGGCTGCCCGCCAAGGAGAGCACGTGTGCCGGACGTCCCTCAGTACGAGGGCACCATGGCACTCCACCAGGCACTGGGGATATCACTGTAGAAAATGTTCACTTTTGCACTTGCTACATTTTTGCTGTCGTTCACAGTGGCACTATGAACAGTGACCTTATTGGGAGAAGGGGCCCTTCACACTTATGCATTTTCCCTGACTTGTGGCCAGACAGAATGTTGGGAGTCTGCCTCAAGTTCAGAGGTGGATGAAAATGCCTTTTTTTTTTTCTTCTTTTTTTTTTTATTATATTTTTTTTTTTACATGTGTTGCATAGTGACAAGCAATCACGCAAGTCTCATTGCCGTTCATTGGCAAATGCCATACAGTGCCTTTAAATTTTTTTTCCCCCTCCTCCCTCCCTCCCTCCCTCCACCCTCAGTTGGCATCTGTTTTTTCCTGTGCAAGCCAACTGGTGTTTCTTACTTTTGGGAGTTGAATGTCGGGCTTCATTTCAGACATTTTTACAGTTTTTTACACAAACGGTTTTAAGTCATGACATGAAAATTTTGAACAGAATTCTACCTGGCGGCTGTTTATGGGAAAATCCCCCTTTTTATTTTTTGTTTTTTTTCCTCATACATTTTTCTGTGGCTATTTTCTTCTTTTTTTAATTCGCCCTCCCAAATTTCAACTGAATGGGCCCAAAATGTTGGAAGTTGTACTTTCACTTGATTTGTTGGCCCACTTGTATTAAATGTGTGTAAAACCAATAGCACTGGATATGCCTCAACTGGTTCTCCATCCTTTCTCAAGCATCTGATGGATCCAGTTGAGACTTGAGTGAATGAACATTTGGTTGTACATAGTTTGATTTTTGCACTTTTTAATTTGCACGTGTGGAGAGGTGGCAGTGGTTTTTAATCACTTTTGTACATCAGCAGGGGGACACTCCTACGTTAGAACAGCTGCTTGTTTCCTGTTGAATGTAAGAACTTCCACTTAGCTGATAAATTAATCTATCAGAGCTTGAGTAGACCCCACTAAATGATTCCATGCTTTCTTATCCCATTTTGCCTTCCTGTTCCAGTTGGACATAAATGCATAAGCTGTGTGCCAAAGACAAGTGTCTTTTCTTATCCATTAGTTTTGTCATGCTGAGCTTGTTGTCCCTTAGCCCAGCCGCTTTTTAGAGTTTTGAAAGTCTACCTCATTGTGGTCTGCCAAGTTTGCTGCTACTTACAGTTGTGGAGTATGTTCAGATTGGGCACAATAAAGGTGTTTAAGCATTATCTGCTGTTTCTGGACTCATGATTACTGTGACTGTTGTATTTTTGGCGTTTCTTAGAAATCCCTAGCCTGTTTTTCTTTGTCTACTAAAAGCTCAGTGAGCATTAAATCATTTATCAAGTAGCTTCATCCTAAAAAAGCTTTTATAATTCGCTGTTCAAACATCTTCATCGTCAATGTCAGATTAAAATTTTCTCCCCTGATGTCAAAACTGACATCCCATCAATTTCTAAAATGCAGATGGAATGAAACTGCTGCTCCAGCCAACTTGAGACAAAACCGATGTGCTCAGCTAATTCTGAGCTGCAGACACAGAACTGCTGTCCATCAGTCATAGTATAGAAAAGCACAAACTAGAAACACTAAGCTGCGGTTCTCCTCCTCCGCCACAAAGGGTAGATTCTGTTTTTATCACATTCAATTCGCACCAAATCTGAGGAGATTCCCTCAAGCTGATCGAGATCACTTTCAAGAAGAGCAGTTTGTGAGGCCACCTTGACCTTTGGCGACTAAACTCCTCTCGTTTAATCCTTTATTATGAGTTTGTGTTTGAGCCAAATTTGTAGAAATTCCCTCAATGCCTTCCAGATATATTGTGCAAACAAATGTGCCCACAAAAATCTATTCAGGTAATTTTATTATTACAGGTCATCCTTTTTTTTTGTTGGAATTTTCAAGTCCAAGTGAATTTTTAAATCAGTTCAAAGTGTTTGTACCATGTTTGAATGTGTCTCTGCTGAAGTGGCCATGTTTTCATCTGCCTGTTCGATCAGCTGGGTTGTTCTTTCTTTCCCCCACGTTCTTTAATATTAACATTAAAGAAACATTTCTGTAGATTTTTTGAAATCATTGATCTTGATAAAAAGTTTGTGCAATTTGTTCCAGATCCTGGAAAAAAATCTGGATCTAATGAATTTAAATGTGGTTTCTGCAACTTCTAGTTTTTACTAATTTTACCAGGTTGACATCAGGCCCATGAAACCACTGTTTTGTTTGCAACTTCTAATATTGGCAGTAACTGGAAGGTGTTAGACCACAGATGCATTTACTTTTCTAACTTATTTGAGGCCGTTAGGGATCAGAAAAATCTCCCTGTCACTTTGAGAGCATCTAGATTTTAATGTTCTTTAAACATTTTACTTGAAATCTCAGAATTCAAGGTTCTTGATGGGGAAAATGGGGCTGTTTGATAAAATGACTTTGGTTTTGGTGGAGGTACAGTTATATTCATATAATAATAGCAGTGTGTTTAAAAAGGTGAGTAAACCTCAAAATTCAAATAAATTGTATTTTAATGAACACAAATGCATTGGGGACACTGCACATTCTTTTTCAAAGCAAGAAAATTGGAAAAAGTAATTGAATTTGATAATATTTTACATAAAGTCAAGAAATTTAATGTTCAAAAAAAATAGCAGTTTTGACATCTTTCTTTACAAACTCAAAAATCTACTGTATAAACTAAGAAATGCTTGAAGATTCAACTTTCCTGAGAATCATAAACTAATATTTAGTTGCATAACCACAATTTCTGATAACTGCTTCACATCTGTGGTACATGGAGTCGACCACCTTCTGGCACCGGTCAACAGGTACTGCAGCCCAGGACAATTGTACTACGTTCCACAATTCCTCTGCATTTCTTGGTTTTGCCTCATGAACAGCATTTTTTATGTCAGCCCACAAGTTTTCTATGGGATTAAGGTCCGGGGATTGTGCTGGCCACCCCATTACTTGCATTCTGTTTGTCTGGAACCATGATTTTGCTCGCTTGCTGGTGTGTTTGGGGTAATTTTCTTGTTGAAACACCCATTTCAAGGGCATTTCCTCTTCAGCATACGGCAACATGACTTCTTCCAGTATTCTGATGTACTCAAACTGATCCGTGATCCCTGGTATGCGATAAATAGGACCAACGCCATAAGACGAGAAACATCCCCATATCATGATGCTTGCACCGCCATGCTTCACCGTCTTCACTGTGTACTGTGGCTTGAATTCAGTGTTTGCAGGATGTCTGACAAACTGTCTGTGGCCCTTAGACAATCTTACTCTCATCAGTCCACAAAATATTATGCCATTTCATTTTAGGCCAGTCAATGTGTTCTTTGGCAAATTGTAACCGCTTCAGAACATGTATTTTTTTGAACAATGGGACTTTGCGGGGGCTTCTTGCTGGTAGCTCGGCTTCACATAGACGTCGTCTGATTGTTACAGTACTCACAGGTAATCTTAGATCTTCTTTGATCCTCCTGGAGCTGATCACTGGCTGAGCCTTTACCATCTTGGTTATTCTCCGATCCATTCGAATAGTCGTTTTTCTTTTTCTTGCTCGCCTTTCTGGTTTTGGCTGCCATTTTAAAGCATTTGATATCATTTTAGCTGAGCAGCCTATCAGGTTCTGCACTTCTTTATAGGTTTTCCCCTCTTTTATTAATTAATTAATCAAAGAACGCTCTTCTTCTGAACAGTGTCTTGAACGACCCATTTTAGTTTTTTCAGGACAAATGCACAGCCAGCATATGCAGCGTCAGTTGCCTTGATCCTAAAATAAGGGCCACCTGTTTAACACCTATATTTTCCACATAATCAAAGACCTCACTAATTGAACTCGGCACTGCTATTGTTTTGAACACGCCCCTTTCAGTAAATGATTCAGTCTCACAGAATCAGCAGCATGCACGTCATGCCTGTGGGGTCTGTTGGTTTTCTATACCTTTACCAAACCTTCTAGAAACATACCTGCAGTGTAGAAGTGGACATTCTAACAGAAACAGTGATTTATCTTGCTGGTGATGTGGGACTGCTATTATTTTCAACACAACTGTATGTGCTCTGCTGAGAGCCATTCCAGTTGTGTTTGAGGTCTTAATGTGAAATGTAACTATAGACCAGATAAGACAAGACACATTAACATGCGTTATCATTAAAGTACACATTTCATCAAATAGAGACATTAAAGGTCCAGTGTGTAAGATTTAGGTGAAAGGGAACGATTGGCCAAAATATAAAGTAGAATAATCCTCATGATGTTTTCACTAGTTTGTTTCATCTAAATTGTATGAATTGTAGTTTTCTTTACCCCAGAGAAGGTCCTTTATATTTAAATACTTTATATTTAAATACTTTATATTTACATGGAGGGGACCCTCTCTACGGAGGCCGCCATGTTTTTTACATTAGTCCAGACTGGACAAACTAAGCACCTTTTGAGTTTTTATGACAACTGAAGCTACCACAGGTTCTTTTTCATGTGTAGAAGGGGAGGGTGAGGTGAGGGGTGTTCAGCAGGAATATGCAACTTCAACACTAGATATCACAAACTTCTACACACTGCACTTTAAAGTACCACAAAATCGTCCTAGAGAATGTGTTGAGTTACTTCCCACCAGAGGCTTGAGATGATTTTTTTGCTGTTAATCATTGTCATTTAGAAAAGATCATTAACCATCACTTCCTGAATAAATAAGAGAAAAGTCTTCTTTACAATTACATCTCTTTATTAAGACACTTATGACACATGATTACAGTCCTCGAGGCGTCTTGAAGTTCATTCCAATAGTTGGCTGAGTGACTTGAAGGCTGGAGAGGCCACCGAAATCCTGCAAGAGGAAGAAACAGTCGTCAGGAGTCAGATAAGTAAAAAGGAATATTTCACGTCTGTTTCTATCAGGGGAAGTCACCAACAGATTCTGTTAAAGCTGCAAAGACAGAAAAGGATTCAGCTTCTTTCCTGTAGTTAATCATCGTTTCAGTCAGTTATCAAACAAAACAAGGTCACAACTGATCATTTTTTATGTATCGAGTAATCTGCCGATAAACCGTTCAATCATTGACAAGTCAAAAGATTGTCAGTCAGTTTCTTGTCAAATTGAATATATGTTGGTCTAAATGAGACATTAAATAAAATCTCTGATTAATATATATTTCACACTTACCAGCATCTTGAGCATTTCCTTTGTGTCTGGATCTACCTCGATGAGCTCCTGGTCCAGAGCAGAAATCTACAGGAGTAGAGTTAAAAAAGAGAATCAGTCGTTTGAACCGTGGATTTTTCTTCATTTCTTGGGGAATACATTTAACAGCAGCAGCCACTGAATTAAATAAAAGACTTAGTCTTTCTGTTAAAGACGAGGAAAAGATGGTGGACCAACCTCTGGGACGTAGTTGTCCCTCCTCTCCCTCTCCTCCTCCTGCAGCTTAATGGAGATTCCTCTGACTGGACCACGCTGGATCCGCTTCATCAGGTGAGTCACATACCTGATACACAAGCAGGAGCACGTGGTTAGTGTGAGTACAGGAACAGGTCAACTACTCAAGTTCATGATACAAATACAACATTTAGATGAAAAGAATGGACAAAAAATAATTCCACAAATCTGTGTGTGTGAACAACACACATCTTATCAGCTGTTGTATAAAAAACAAACTACATGGAGCAGTGCACATTTCCAGTCCTCGACTTACTATGATAACACATTAAGTCTTACTGAGGCAAGAATGCATGACAGGTTACAGCTGAGGGGTAGAGCAGTCGTCTCCGACCAGAAGGTCAGCTTTGGATAAAAGCGAATGTGCTTTAAGTAAAGAGGCTTCAACCACGAACATTTCTACGTCTGACGCAGACCAGAACAAACAGAACCAGGAGAGACTCAGGAACTCTTTTTATTCAGCATGAAACCAAGACAACATCCCATCATTTTCCTGCCACTGTGAGAAGGCGAGATCTAAGAGTTGCCGGACAAACGACCACAACCAGCAGCACAGAACATTCATAAATACTTTGTCTTTCTACTAATGCAACAGACACTTTCATCAACAATAAAACGTGAGTCAGCACATTAACCTGATCAAAGCTCACGCAGGATCCCCAGTGACATCATCAAATCTGAGGTCAAACTGCGCTGAGCGAGTCTCACACAGCTCATAAAACTAATCTGAGGATCTGAACATCAGCCAGCAGGAGAGACTTTCTCCAGAAAACATCGATAAGAGCAGCAGCAAAAGGTTTGATGCCACTTACCCTGCAATTTTGTTGCGCAGCGGTTTGCTGGGGATGATGGCGATCTCCTCGCACACCCTCTTGTTGACGTGGAAGTCGTTGCCCAGACGTGTGTAGTATTTCTCGATGATGACCCTGGCGGCCTTCTTGACCGTCTTGGTCCTGACTCGACCCTGAGGGGAAGCCAAACAAAAACGACTCCGTTCACAGGTCATTCAGCTGTGGCTCTTATTAGTTTGTCTCTTCAAAAACACAGTGAACGAATCAATAATACACCTCAATAACTATAATAATTATAAACTGGTGGAATTTCCCAACAGTGGTGCTTTTGTACTGTTTCTTAAAGATCTTATTTTTTAGTTTTCCAAGCAAATAAATTCACCGCGCAGACACAGTACGAGTCACTTTACTGCTCTGGGTTTCTATAGGTTTCTATTTAAAACCTTTTTAAAACTATTGAAAAGACCTTGAAATACTGACTTTACTTCCCGGCAGTAAATAACAATGGTTCCTAACAATGTACTTATTATTAAACACAAACTGGAAACAGAATTTTGATAAATCAATCAGATAAAATTAAAAATTTTAGGCCCATGAATGAAACTCAAGACTTTAAAACTGTTAAATGAACTAAAGTGTAAATTAAAAGAAATGTAATCCCTGAACAGTCAGAAACAACTTTGCTCAACATTGAGAAAACACAAAAAAGTTGCTGAGATGACTTTAATACTGTAACTCATCCTTTGTTTCGAACTTCACTGGTATGAAAGCTGAATATGGTAGTACATGATTTGACACTTTCAGATTTGTGAAAGTTTAGCTAAAGAAATTTAAAATAATTAAATGAGTTTAAAAATGTGCTTCATCAATTAACAAAGCTGAAATTGATTCACATGATTTGTTAAACCTTTAATCTACATTATTTTTACAGCTTTTTTTCCTCCAGAGAAAGAAAACGTGATTAAATCATTTAATCTTCACATCGTTCAGCTTGTCCTGGACGTTCTCTGTTTGCTCGAGTTAAATCTGGATGAAATGAACGGATAAGAAGCAGCTTGTGTCAAACTATCAGTGTTGAAGTCACATTCAAAGTGAACGGGGACACAGACTGAGACGAAGCTGCTCATTCTACAGAAACACACGAGCAGCGCCGGTGCTCCTCTGGTTGTTTGTAGCCTGTTAGCTCCCGGAGCTAACGGCAACATTTAGCATTTTTAATCTGAAATTAATCGGCGAACGTGATAAAACGCGGTGTTTGTTATAATCTGAGATGTTTGTGTGCGGACTGACGCGTGAAGCCGCTCAGGACGCAGACACACGCTGAGGATTACAGAGGATCGTGAGGAGAGACGAGCTCAAGTGTTTCTACAGGTACCCACCATGTTGGCTTGGACCGGAAGAAGAGAAGCGGCCGAGGGTCAAACAGGAAGTTTATAGGCTGCTTCAGCCACTACGCAGCGGGACAACACCGCCAGCTAGCGGCGGGAGGAGAGAACTACAGTGGCCGAGAGAGCTCAATGTTCTGCAAATTAATAAAACACGTAAATATGAAAAAAAAAAAGTAATTCATCCAACACATGCAAATAGAACGAAACAAGTGCAAATTAAGAATAATGCTCTTTTGGGTCTGTTGTAATTTTCGCTCTTCTCTCGTTTCTGAATTTGTGTTGTGATTTTTTTTGCTGAACGTATTTTGTCAAAGTGATGAAGTTGTTTTCTTAATTTGCCGTGCTCTGAACGCTCTCTGCCATCGTAGAAAACAGCATGTGAAGTAAAACGAGCAGCTCAAACATTTGATAACTGATTATATTTGATTTCATCTAGTAGTGTAATTTGAGTTAAGAGCAGTAACGTTACAGTTGAGACAAAAATACAGATATAAAACTTTTCTTTTTAAATATTGTCTCATGTAAAACTTGGTAATCATTGTGTATTCCATGATATACAGCTTTTCTTCTAACAGCATGTGTGATGGTTGAATGTGTCTGAATTGTGCTAAAAAGTTAAATTCTAACAGCTCATAAATGTGTAAAAAGTTAAAGTATTCTTATTTAATTGCTATTCTGTTGTTTTTTGTAGATCTACAATTCTTTTCATTTTAATAATACTGTATCTGATTATTGCTACTGAGTGTTTTTATTCCTTCTTGTTTTAATAATGGAGAAAATGTTTTCACTCATTTGTATTAACGGTGAATCATGTTTCAGGAGAAATTGGTACAAATCACGTCACAGAAGACTTTCCCACAAGGTGGAGAGAGCTTTTATTTTACATAAAAAAGGGTGCAAACTGGAGTTTCCCTTTAGGTGTGGAGGGAATAAAAAGTGATTTTATAAGGTTCATGTGTGACACATTGTATTTATATGAATTCAAAGAGGAAAAAAAACAAAAAAACATAGGCATCTCAAATAAAAAGGACCTTTACCTTTCTGCAAATTAAAAATATGAAACCATAAAAAGAAGAAATGTGGCTCCCTCATTGGTGAAGCCCTTGACTAACTCATCCGAATACATTTTTGAAGTGACATTCATATTTCAACACAATATTTATTTACAGTTTTAAGACCTCTCTTAATCATAGCTCTGAGAAAGAAAAAAAAAAACAATGCTGAGGGGAGGATAAACTCTTGCAGCTGTACAATCTGATTTTCCACAGTCTGAGAGGAAAAAAATAATCAGAAAACACATTTCCATATGGACCCCCCCCCCCCCCAAAAAAAACAAAGACTACAATTGTGAACACTGTACAATTTACAATTTTCAAATAATCATCACAATATTGCAGTAAATGTCACCCTAAACCTCTCCCTCGAAGAAACAATATACAGTAAATCCAAGACAAGTCTACAGTACAGCAACAAGGAAAAAGTGCCAGAGAACCCAAAGAGACCGAAGCCATTCATTCACACTTCAACTGTCCTTCGCTTTGATTTACACAGCTTTGACACACAGGGATGAGCTACACACAACCAAGCCCTAAACACACGTCTGACTGAAGTGAGACACAGAATATGAGAAATGACGGGGACTGAAATGGAACGTGCTGTGAGAAGACAAGAAAAAAGTTTCTCTACTGTACATGAGGACTGGAAGCTGTGACGACTCAAACAGTATATGAGCCCAACAGGAGAGAAAATTCACAGAGAGACGACTCACTGTCATCTCCAGAGAAGCCATGCAGATACAAACCACACAGAGCGTTCCTATAGTCGCTCTGCACGAGGCCCAGGGAGTAAAAAAAGTACATACACCAGAGTAAGATGTCTATATCTACCAGTTCAGCCGTGAGCTAAAGAGTGAGGCCACCCACAGTTTAAAGAGGAAGCAGATGTTGTACAGATGATCAGTCACAAGTTCAACTCTGAAATAATCAGTCGGTTTCTTTTGGTGTAAATGAAAGAAATCGACTCTCTCCGAACACTTCCTGGTACTGACTAGAGAGTTTCTCTCAAAAATGACAATGGACACATCAAGGACTCGAGGGGGAATGTGATGGTCAAGAAAAAGAAAAGAAAAAGAAAAGAATAAACCAACCCAACATTCAACTTCATATTTTTTCTGGCACAGGTAAAAGGCATGGGCAAGTAGTAGTAGTCTCAGGAATGGCACTCGGGGAATTCAGAGGGGGGTGGGGAACACTGAAGGCTGTATAGTCTTGATATCCATCTCACTACACAGAAATACTTTCAACTCTTCTCAAACGCTCCAGGTGCTGCAGATGTCACAGGTTTGGTGTCCGGAAAAAAACGTGTGATTCGCCCTCGCTGGATAAAAATACATTACGATAATGTTTGACAGAGACAAACGCTTGACGTTAACCTCCAAACCAACATCTGACCGCACCTCTACCGGCTGAAACTAACGGGCCGAGCCTCGTCCGGTCATTTACACCAACTGGCACAGGACTCCGCAAAACTTCATCCATCATCCGACACACTCAAGAGGCACTATGACGTCTCAGAGAAATGAACATCTGTCATTCAAATAGCCTGTCTTCCCGCCATTCCCCTCAAATCCTACACGTGATTTATTACAATAACGACGGAGAAATCAATAAAAACAAACAGAAAAAAAAGGTCCCATAGATTTTCATATTCAAGTACTTTCATTAAACACAATAACTTAGACCCTGGAGTAACTGACACGTCAGGGGTAAGAGTAAATCAAAAAGCTATACAGTGTAAATACACGCAACAAGCAGGTTTACATACGGATTGAGATAGTTTGCAACATCTACAACATTGTATTTGTAAAGATGACGGACAGAGCGTCCAAACCCAACCCTCCACTGAGAGTCGACTCACCCAGGACTTGCATGGGTGACTGTGCAGAGAGGAGTGGGGGGGGGCAGGGGGCGGTGGGAGGAGGGCGTCATGGCACAAAATAAAGGAGAGGGTGGGTGGGGGGGTAAAAATGAATTTAAAGTGTATTCCCTGCACCCTATAGGGAAGGCTGAGCACACGAGGCAGCTACAGTTAAAGTAATGAGCACGTTTGAAGTACAGTATTAAGAAGGCGGGGTCTCGTCAGGGAAAGCCGGGGTCAACAAATGTAGTGCAGTCATGGTTTCAAGCTTTTTTTTTTTTCTATCTTCTTTTTTGTTACCCTCTCTTTCCCCATAAAACCATGGCTATTTGGAATGGAAAAACAAAAACAATTCACATTAGCAAGATATAAAATAAAAAAATAAAACTACTATGTACGGTAATTGACTCTCTGTTCGGAGGATAGGCAAGGTGACGTGTCGAGGATATTGTTTCAAGGCAGTCCTCCGTGACGCTAATTCAAAACAAATGGCATGAACACGTTCTCATCCACCATGAGGTTTTCTCTCTGCGGGACTCGAACATCAAACATCGCTTTGCAGCACAGGGGTCTTCGGACGAGACACGGGGGAGGGGCAGGGACGTCTTAACACCATCACAGATTATTACACCAAACCTTCCATTTGGCATCGCTCTCTCCATAATACATCTTCAGTGTTACACAGGAAGTCATTCACTACTCTGATACTATCTGGGGACAGTCGGCAACGTTATGATGCAGGCGACCGCCGGACAAACCGCGCCGCAAAAATCTCACAAACCATCACGCTGCCGACGTGTGTAACCGACGGGTGGCGTGGTGGTCGACAGGTTGGGGTTAAGGCATCGGACAGCAGCGTCGAGAGGCTGTGATTTCATCTCCGAGGCAAATCACGCCCGTTTCTCTTGTCGCTCCAAAGCAACATCCCCCAGAGTCCGCAGAGTCCATTATTAACCATCACATTATTAAGATCAAGAACAATTAAGACTCTCCCACAAATCCACTTGATTTTGGTCTCACTTTTTTTCCTTTTTTAAACATTGGTCTTACCGCCTTTACTGCAATTTCTTTTCCATGCGCATAACAGATTATAAGATTGCCCCAAAGTCATTTACCTTACTGTCCATACATTCAGTGTGTATGTGTTAGAATTAGTAAGAAAACTGGTGTCAATCAAGAGATAAATAGCATAAATAGCATTTTTTTTTCAGCCACATCTACAAGTGTCAGGCTGCCGCTCATCATCACAAAAGCCGACAGGAGCAAAACTGCAGAGTCAGAAGAGACTGTAGTGTGTTTTGAGAGCGGCGTGGTTAAAGGGGAGCGATTTAACCAAGCAGCGCGAGCAGAAATCATCCCAAGAGAACGCAGTGCAGGAGACGTCTGTGGTCTTCTGTCCTCTCAGGCCCGGGTCCCAGTTCCAGGGTCGACCTCTTTGGAGGATAAAAAGTGCAGGGGCCGGCAGACTGACGCTCTCTGTTACCACTCCTGGCTCCGTGTGTGTTCAGGTTTACATTCAGCCTCACGTCAGGGAGGACCAGAAGGGCTTTGTGTCAAAATGAGTTCGCAAACTAATCACAGGCAAAACACCTCGAACTGGGACAGAGGGGTAACGAAAATACGATTTTGTGAGTTAAACAAATAAAAATCATAGAACGCAACAGGTTGAAGGTGGTAAGATTAAACAGGAAGACCTGTCTCTTTCTTTGCAATACCACAGACGATAAACAACTGGAAAAAAACGAGGAAAGAAAAATACAAATGCTGGGCGTCTTGTGGAGGAAAAAAAAAAAAAAAAAAAAAAAAGATTATCCCCTGCAAAAATCCAACGAACCGTTCCCATTTGGCCGACTGGCCTGCAGAACATTCCCACACATCTTGGAGGAGGGGAAAATATTTAAAAACAAGAAAAACTTTAAAACAGGACTCCCATCAAAAGACACAAGCGTCTTGTACATTTCAAACCATATTTAACTGGTCCCTCCGGAGCGCAATTCAATCAAGATCTTTCCGTCGTCTCCCTCTTCAATTTCTGAATGGGACCGTTTTTGATTTCTGAAATCACAATCAACTGAGCCGGACACTTGGAATGTTTCAGGCCGGTGGCGGACGATCATTTGTGCCTCTGCGTGTTCTTCTTTCGTTTTCGCTTGAAGAAACAGCAGCACCTGCGGACAGAGACGGATGTTCAATAGACATGCAGATGAGCGAGGTGTCAGATGAAGCTAAAGAAAGAGCAAACACAAGCGGACTGCTTCAATTAGTGCGTTAAAAATCACAAGAGCCTGATCCGAGTCATGTAACAATGAGAACTGCAGCTGCCGAAAGGTTTGATTAGTAAAACTTTAGCATTAAAGGACAAGACAGGTCCATTTCCATCCTCCACGTGTTTTATTCATCTCCCATTTTGAAGAATAAAAAATGGGGGGTTGAACAACAGATCGTTGCAGTGAATGGAGCAGTGCACACAAAGAACACAAGACAGGATGAGCCTGAATGATCAATAAAGACATACAAAGACAAGAAACAAAGCCGTGGATGAAGACATAGGACAGTGACTGGACACTTTAAGATTCATCTATCAATAAATAATGGTGCACCATGCAACAAGAGCTCAAAGACCCTTACCCTAAAAAGAGCTTAGTCACAAATATTAGGATGATTTGTTAAAAATATATTAAGCTTATTTATTCTTTCTGCCCTGACGTGACGTTTGCTCAAGTTTGAACTAAAACACCATCGACTGAATATAAAGATGGACGAAGCGTCTTCACCTCCGCCCACTGTCCAGAGATAAAGTAAATAAAATATCACGGATAAGAAAGCCGCCATCTTGTGAATGTGGAGCCAGAGTTTGAGGATTAGTGATTTGGGGGTAGAGCCACTTTAAAAGTAAATTATAGAAACAGAAAAATAATGACTGAATGTGCTAAGAACTACCTGAAATGAAAGAAACCATCATTAAGATAAATGTATGTGATGCATACTTTTACTTTTTAGATAATTTTTTCTTTTTAAGAGGAGACTCAGTGTGAAATGGGGGCGAGAGAGGAGGGGAGACACGCAGCCGAGAGGTGGGTCAGGAGGGATCAAGCCTCAACATGTGTGGTGCTCAGGTCTGGTCCATGTCCCATTCACTGACCAATGGAAAAGATGTGATTCATGATCAACCACCAGGTGGCGATTGAGACGCTGACATGTCCTCCGTCTTTATATACAGTCTTTGGCTAACTCACATTGTAGCATGGTTTATTCTTTACTCATTTTCTATTTAACGTCGGGTGGTGGTGGATAAAAGGGCAGAAACGTGATATCACACACGGCAGACAGTGTTCTCAGAAACATGTGTCACTGTTGTACCAGTGAGAGACGTAGATAAAACAATGTGAATAACAACTCCTCCAGCCTAGGCTGGTCCACTCCCTGTCCCATGAGTCTGATGTGGACGAGCAGAGAGGGACTCACCACAGGTTGAGCATTTTCACGCAGCTACAGAAGAAGAGAGAGGAAAGAGTGTAAAGAGAAAAGAAAGATAGATTAATACAGCAAGACCAGGATGATGGGACGGGGCACATGCCACACGAACATGCACACACACACACACACACACCAACAGGACACAGGTGGATGCCAGAGGGAAAGTTCGGGAGGTTTAAAGCAGGAACAGATTAGAGAACATCTACTCTGTAGCCTCACATGTCTCCCAGGATTCTTGGGTGTGAATATCTAAATGTGTTGTGTAATTTATGCTGCATTTGAGAAAAGAATGTGCTTTAATGTCCCTTTAAAATTATGATCCTTTCTAAAAGATGGATTGATTGTTTATATGAGAGAATTTCAGGGGGGGACACTGAATGTCTGTCTCCTAACTGGTGGAACTGCAGCTTGGATTAAAACATCACAAACAGTCCAGGATGAGTCTGACTGACATATTTGTAAATCATATATTTAGTTGTATTACTGATGAAAACCAGTCATTTCAAGGCTAAGCACAAATTAAACTGCATTTGAAACATTACGTATTCTTCGTGTGAATGGAGGGACCGGAGGAAGACCTGACATCAGAAACAAGCACAGACTGAAGTGACGGAACCTCTGGGAGATTCATGAAGAGACTCGTAGAACAGAATCGTATTCGACACAGACCTTGATGGTAAATCTCTGCAGTTTATGAGTGTAACTGAGCTGAACTGAGAGACAAACGTAAAGATATCTTACGTCCAGATTTACAAGATGTATTGGGAAATAAAGTTTAGTGCAATAGGAAACATTATCATTTATTACAAGGCTACAGGATGAACATGGACTTCAGGAGAATGAGTTCACTTTGCTTTAATACTCCGCTGAGGAGGTTATGATTGCTCCTTGGTTTGATTGTAATGTGGATACAGGAATTTATTTATTTTTCTCAAACATAGCAAGATGGGGAATTATTTATGGATCTTGATAAAAAAAATGGGCACATTTACAGAAGTGATGGATGTGTGTGTAATTTAGTGCCTAGTGACCTAAAGGGGAGAGCAGGGACAAACTGTTTGAGCTGTATCTATTGTGGGGTTCTGTCTTGGGATAAAATGTTCAGTGTAAGTGTGGCAACAGAGGTCTTTGTAAATGTCTTGGCATTTGTTTTTGTAGCTGGAGCAAAATCTCCCGTTCGTATCTTTATCAAACAAATAATATGCTGGCTGTTAACTATAAATCCACCTCAAACAGCAACTGCAAAGAGCTTATTTTCTCCATGAATATATTTGTAATTTTAATCCCAGAGCTTTGGGCCACAGGAGAACTTCTCTCAGTTCTTCTCAGTCAGCTCAGCCACATGACATTCAGCCAGCAGTGCAGTTTTTGCAGAGTGGGCGTCCAGCCGTGTAGTGTGGCATCATTCCAGCTACTGGTGCTGAAGATTAGCAAAGATAGCTCTTTAGCTGGTGCAACCAGCTCTTAGATAAACTGAAAGAAACGGTTTCTTCTCCTTCTCATGTTTGTCTCCTCGTGGAGAGAAAGAAGTGACATCAAGTGCATCATCTTTATCCATGTGACCAAGTTATAACATGGACGGTCTGGTGTGATCTCAACTGGCTGTTTCAGTGAACTGACAGGATCTGCATTGCATTACTGCTACTGATAAAGAAATAACAGCCAGGTGTTTCTTTAACATGTCCAGGCTACTAAAATTTGAAAGCCGCTTTCAGGCGTGCACTGGGTTCCAGATAAGCTCCTGACTTTCTCCAGGGGATCTGTATGCACAAACATAAAAAACTTCTCCTGCCAGCCCCCAAGTAGAAATTCTGAATATAGTAAAAACTTTGAATGATCCACTGTGAGAATAAAGCAGGAGATTCTCTGGAGGAAGCTGAAAGGAGGAGCTAAACATGTGGAAGAAGCAGACGGAGATCTTCAGCTTGGAAAGACAAAAATTTGAGAGCTTTTGGTTGTAAGAGCTAATTCTTGTCTTGATGTGCTATAAACAAAAACGTGATCTCTGCAGCAGAATTTCTACCGAACGTCCTGCGTCCTAGAGGTTATGTCGACCCTAACCTGCACACTACAGAGATGTCTGTGTTGTGCGTACATTAGTTTTCTTTCTATAAAGAAGTAGAAAAGCATAGACACAATCAAGATCAACCCCCCCCCAAACAGGCAGAAGATAATAAGGCAGGATGACAGCTGGGGGTGGGGGCTGTCACAATTCCACAGCATGGCAAAAGGTGGCGAGAGAGAGACAGAGAGAGAGGAAGAGAGGAGGAGCAGAAAAGAGAGGAAGCGACAGATGGACATGGAGGAGAGGTGTGGCGGGTGTGTGACACATACTTGGCCTCATCGACCACTTCCCCCTCTGCCTGAGCTGTAATCGGAGCGTTGGAATGAGCCGGATCGTCTGCATTCAGCTCCCCGTTGGTTGAACTCACCACCTGTGGCACAGATGGGCGTAACTTCAGATCGATCCATTGAAGTTTGTATCAATCCACACAACACTTTCATGTTAGCACCTCGGACAGAAAGTGAATGTGAAAAACAACAGGTACTGCTGTGATAGAAGGCTTCAGAAGAAAAGACATGAATTTGACTTCACCACCTCACTTTACTTTTATCGTCTCCTCTGGGGAAACATGTCAGACAGCAGCAAAGAACAACACAACAATAACACAGATGAAAATGGTGTGAATGGTTTCTATGGTAATAAAAACCAGGTTCCAAGGTTGTTACCAGTCTGTTTCCTCCAGCTGGAATTCACCAAAGTCAGAAATGTGCCACATAGGGACTTCACAGCAAATTTGGGGAACTTAAAATTTGACTGTTGAGTTAGAAAACTAGAAAACGGTAAATCTGTAAAAATGTCCATATGTAGTTTCTCAGACAAGCCTGAAACATTTCTCCGTCTAAAAAGAATTTCTATTCAGGGCAAAGTAAGTGAAGTTACTTATATTTTATCATATACCATATTTTACATCTGCAAGGAGCACATCTACAACACAGTAAGATGGCAGAGAAATATAAAAAGTCATAATCTTGAGGTACCATTAACCTGTAGAGAAATCATATTGCAATTATATCAAATTATTTTGTGAGCATAGATGTATACAGTGTACAACTTTAGAAACCTCAGCCTCTTCACTGCCATGTGTGTTGAGACAGTTTAGAAAAAGCACATGAGCAGTAGCTGTTTGATCCTGGAAACAATATTGTTAAGTTGATCATTACATTCATCAAAATTACTACAGCTACCTCAAGCCACCTGCACAGTTCAGAACTCTGCTTTGAAAGATGGGGTCAGGGTCAAGTGAGTCCGTGAGGAAGTCAGAGCTACGACTCTGCGTTTACTGACAAGGTCTGAATCAACCACTGATAAAAAAAAGTCCATCATCATGAAACGTGAAGGTGGACATTTTGGATGTTTGTTTTCTTCTGACCTCCGTCGCGTTTTGTTTGGCTTGGTTTTCAAATATCAGAGACATGTTTCTGAAGTACCCAATGCTGACTGGGCAACATTCAAATCTCTGCACTGTTTCAATATGAATGACAATGAGTAGAACGAATGGAGATCTGCTAAAGCAAACACTGTACACACTTATGAGGAAAAATTACACCAGGACGTCCCTTTATGGACAACGAGCCTTTACGACTTGAGAGCATGCACTTAGCCGGCTAAGCCATGCAAGAGGCTTCTCGATCTCACAAGGAATGTCCAAGCGCCATGAAGAGATATAGGACCTGAGATCATAATGCAACTACCAGGGCTGATATCTATAAAGCTAAATCAAATCACCATCTGGGGTGGGTGGCACTCGATGACATGCACATGGTGGTGCAGAAAAATAACATTTCCCAGCCAGGGGTTGAGGGGTGGGGAAGGTGAATGGTTATAGATCTGTCTCACAAACAATTAAATGTCACGTCCTGGTAAAAATGTATGGTATCTATTGTTGTACATTAATTTGTGATATTACCACTTCTGATGAAGTGGTAATGGGAAATAGAAATACCTTAAAAATAATCTAGAGATAAGTATGAACCAATAAATCTTTAAATTAAAGAATAGAAATTTGAAACTGCTGTTTGAAAAAGCTTTAAAATGTTTATATTGTAAAATATGAATAACAATAACTAACAAAAACAAAATGTAAATAAAAAAGTTCATTTCTGAGAGCAGCCTGCAGGTTTGTTTATTCTGGATTACATCCTGTGAGACAGATCTGACTCCATAGAGACTGGATGGGAGCTGCTGGTTGATCAGGTGAGGGGTGTATACCTGCACTGAGCCCCCGTGCCTGTCCGCTGCCAGGTGGGAGGTCAGATAGGAGGAGTTTGCTTGGCGTGTGGGCTGCACCTCCCATGCTCCTCGTCGATCTGAGACCGCTGTCTGCTCGTGGTGCGTCGGTGATGGGAGGGGGAGTGGGGACAGGGTTGCAATGGGAGAGGGAGGGGGGGGGTAGTGATGGAATAATTGTGTTAGGAAAGATGGGTATTTAGGTGTGCGAAGCCAGGTGTCATGCAAAGCAGTATGAGAAATGGAGAAGAAAAATAAATTAACAAAATAAAAGTGTAAATCAAAATCAAAGCAAGGCTTCAGCCAGAACTGAAACAGAAACTATGAGCGTGGATTTTAAATGGAGGTACGCTCTGTGTCTCAATTTAATCATACTTATATAATACGTAAATCAAACCTAAAATATTTCAAATGTAAATTCAACAGCGAAATCACAAGTTTTTTTAAAAATACTAATTTGGCAAATTCACCCAAACTATCAGAAACACCAAGGGGCCAAGAATTTGAACCATCGAACACTTTAAGGCAACAACACGATGTCAAACTTAAACTGATGCGAGGATGAACTGCAGCCTCTTGGAAAACCGAGCTAAATATACCATTCATAAAAACCCACCATGAAAACTCTTCTTAATGGTTTCACCTGTTTCATCTAATAAAGAAATAACATCATCCCTCCTTCATGGTTTTCTATAAAACACTTAATCTCAGTCATCTTTGTAGACGACTGTCAAACTGCAGAAATCATTTTAATTTCTGGTCTGATGATTCAAATGAAGAATACAAAGATAATTAGGTTTAATGGTTTGAAAAACATAATCACATTTGTTCTAATGCAAGAAAACAGCATTTAAGGTATTTAACTTTAATTTCCTTTAACAACCAAAACCTTAAAAGTCATATTATACAAAAATAATGATGCAGTGCTGATAAAAGATGAATTCTGAGTTTCTTAGTATGTTGGTGTAACAGTTTCTCTACTGACAGGTGAGATTCAAGCTCACTAATTCTCTAGGCACATCTTTGAAAGCAGGTGGTTGGTGCTCACACATGTGAACCTCATATAAGTTGTGATGTAAGGTTTCCTCTGCAAACAATCCATTACTAAAAACAAAAACCTGCCATACCTGATTTCTGATTGGTTGATGCTGTGAGGGGCGTTCTCTGGGAGGGTGGCTCTCTCTCGTGACCGCGGACGCTCCGGAGTCTATATGGACAGAGCCCACCGGTGTGGGCTGAGGGGGGGAGGGGGGATAATCAGTTAACTGCTTTACAGCCCAGGAGCGAACAAATAATCTGTTGAGAGTTAACAAGCAGCGCTTACTATCTGTCTGCCAACCCAGTCGTAAGTGTAGTCGAAGGTGTAGCCTTTTCGCTCAAACAGTTCAGTGAACAGAGTCCGCAGATATTCATAGTCGGGCTTTTCAAAGAAGTCCAATCGTCTCACATATCGCAGGTAAGTGGCCATCTCCTCTGAAGTAGTAAAACACGAAACACACGACGTTAAGATGATTATGTTGTAAGATGTCATGTTTTACTTTGGTCAAATCAGAATCCATTCATTTTCAAGCCCTGTTACATCCATCACTGTACCTGGGAAGTTCTCACAGAGGACTTCAATGGGAGTGTTACGTTTTGTGTCTCCGATCTTCTGGTATCGTTCTTTCAAGGTGTCGGCCTGCAGGAGATCCAAAACAGAAAATCATAAGAATCAGTTCTGATATCTGATCAGCCTGAACCAGAATGATATGGAAACAAGTTCTAAATGACTTCTCCATTAATAAAGACAGATGAAAAGAATCCTTCAGTTAACATGACACAAAAACGTCCACAGTTTATATTGTTACGTCTCATTTCTCTTTTGATTTTCTTAGTGTTTAGTTTAGACTGCCTGCTAGCTTAGTGTTGGGGAGAAGAAAAAAAGAACTGATGTATTTATATCTCACTCTCGCTTGTAAGGGAACTGAATTTTGACTTTTAACACTTTCTGATGTTCAAAAACTGAAAATAATAACCAATGTTGACCTGATTATTCCCATTATTATATCAAACTTGCAAAGAGCCATGAAGTCAAGATGTGTTATTTTATTTTTATTGACGACTCAGAATAAACCTGATTCTGTAACAGATTTTGGAACACTTCCATGTACTTGGCGTACCTTTAGCCCTTGCCAGGGTAGACTCCCACGGAGGAAATACATGAACATGTGGCCTAAAGCCTCCAGGTCATCTCGCCGGCTTTGCTCTGCATCAACAGATTTGACAACATTTTACTGAGAAACTTCCAGAATTAGGAATGAACTTAAACCCAAAGTTACAAAATAAAGCTTTAAGAAAAGCACAGAACCAAAACACAGCTATGAAATGAAACATACCTTTGCCTAAATGTGTGTTGATGGACATATATCGGGCGGTGCCTGTCAAACTCTTGTGCTCCCGGTATGGAATGTGTTTTTTGGTCTCGGGGTCGATGTACTCTTTGGCCAGGCCAAAGTCGATGATGTGGATAATGTGTTCCTTTTTATTCCCTTGCCGTCCGATGAGAAAGTTTTCAGGTTTTACATCTCTATAGATTAGGTTTTTAGAGTGCACGTACTCCATTCGGGAAATCTGGCAAGGGAGAGCACAGCACAGTCATCAGCAGGAAACATTAACAAAACATCAGGTAAAATTACAAACTGGGCAAAAACATCAGCCGCTAACATCAACTCTGACCATTCAAGAAAGTTATGGGACTTTAAGAGACAGATTAAAAACACATATCCGTCTCTTGCAGCCTTACTTAGCCATAATGACACACTCTACCAGGAGAGAATGTAAGAGGTGGAACCTGTAAAACAGACTGAATCATACAACTAAATCCACAAGGGACAGGGCAGGGAGAAGTATTCCTTCCTGTCAATATCACACACCAACGCTATGCTCATTGCATGTAATGAATGTCTTTAAGGTTTAGAGTGAATGAGTGAACAGTTGGTGGTGATTGATCACTTATTTTTTTCAGTAACATGCTGCACTGTAACCACAAATCCTCTCATGATGTTGAGCCACAACTTTTATCCTTTTTTTTTTTTTTTTTTTTTAATTTAAGCCCCAAATTTGTAGAATGATCCCACACACCAGCGATCAGGACGACAACATGGTTTTGGATGAAGATTTTTAACCATGTGCTCAAAGCTGCTAAAAGATTTGAAGAACAACAACTCAAACACAATGGGCGGTAAAGTAAATGTTTGTAACCCAGGGGAAAATATCAAAGAGGAGATTGGCTGAGATGCAGTCGTACATTAATCTCTGCTCAGCTACACCAGGCTTACACTGCACATTTTGTGCTGACAATGAAACGTTAAAAATGTTGACATGTGTGAGGCGCCTGAATAGACGAGGCCCGAGCCACCCGCTGAGCTGCTCAGACATAATGAGATTCAGTGATGTCGGTCGGACGGCTTCCAGCCTACCTGACTCTGACCAACAGGATGAGTGTACTGACAGATTGCTCATTTGCAGACTGAGTAACAGGAGACTCTGCTACTCCACCTCCCCATCTGCTCGACAGACATATGGTCTGTGGGCAGGACCTCAGCCCACCAAGTGAATTATTTTATTCACAAAAAAAAAAACCTCATAAAACAGCTTCATGTGCAGTTTATGCAATAGAACTATGGTAAAATATCAAATAATATTCGGTGCATTGATTGAACCTCAACAGAAACAGGTTATTATTTAACCTATTATATATTTTATTGTATTTGAGAGGCTCCCCTTTGCCATTTTAATTAGCTAATTAAGATGTCCTCCATCTTGAGGCGTCAAAATTAATTATTGGCCTTCAACAGTTTGACCACAACCTTCACAGAGCTTTCAAATGTTTTTGTCATAATTACTCCACGATTCAGATTCAAATATTCTTTTGTGGAACTTCTGCAGGAAATATTAAGAAACATCACAGCTTCGAAATATAGTTGATGAGAACTAATCAGACAATTAATGACAGTTACAGAGGAAAGCTAACAGAAGTTAATTCAAACACAGTGTTGAATGAAGCATTAAAAAAACAAACATTTTATCAGTCATAATAAAAAAGAAGAAGCCATTTCTAAATACTCAAATGTTTCACAAAATGCTCTGGACTCACCAACTGAATTGCGATCATTAAGACAGTCTTCAGTGAGAAGGTCCTGTCGCAGAGGTCAAAGAGGTCCTCTAGACTTGGGCCCAGCAGCTCCAGAACCATGGCGTTGTATTTCCCACAAGGCCCAAAGTAAAACACCTGGGGCACTCCCTCCGCTAAAAGACACAAACACACACACACACACACACACACACACACAGGTGGACAGACATTAGATTTATAAAAGACAGAAACTCTTGGACAGAGCTGCACTTGTCCCCACATTTGTGGAAATAATGTAAAACTTTATGGTTAACTATTTATTTACAAAAGCATCGAAGATGAACAAGGAGTAATTAACAATAAAATAAAAAGGTGTTTTCAGTTGGATGTACCGGTGGGAATTAGAGTGGCAAAAGTGTTAATCATCGCTGTCTCCCTTGACTAATGATATTTTGAAGTTGTCTCCAAGGCAACAACAGGCTGCAGAGATCGGAGGTGGGGCACCATCAGGTCTCTCAGGACAGAGAGCAGAGAAAGCTCTGAGGTAAAACATTAACCTTAAAGTAAAATACAGCACTGGGCCTGCAAATATGAGCGTCGCTCCCTCTTCGATTGAACAGTAATAGTGGTCTGGACGGCGCTCTGACCCTTGCACCCTTGTACTGTACTTTTAAACTTTAAAGTGTGTGAACTTACTTATATCGTAAAGGGATGACAGAGTTTGAGAAGTTTGAACTTTTCCTTTATTGCTGCAGTTTTGATCAACTTATGTAAGAAGCAAACAAATGAGATTTATAAAAATACATAAAAGCTACACCACCCTGCACACAGAGAACAAGGTCCCCCTCCGGAAACTTGAAAGAAAAACCGACGTAGAAGTAACTAAAAGAAGAGATGTCCTGACTCCTGAACACTTTTCTCTAATCCTAGGGTCAGTCCTTTTATATCAAGTATCTGCTGAATCCAACATGAACTTAAAAAAAAACTCTTCAGGATTTATGTGTTCAGCTTTGAACATATATTTCAATTTTCAAAACATTAACACCCACACTGTTTCATGAACTTATAAAGTTGATTGCACATTGCTTTAAACATCCAGCAGAGATGAAGTAACATTAACGTGCTGGACAAATTCTAATATTTGCTGATTTTCTAGCTTTGTTCTCATCTCCGCCAACAAAATGTCCTTTTACTTATTAAACCCTCCACTATCTTCACCAGCTAATTGCCATTAATTGTATTTCCTGTCTTTTGATGCTGGTGAAGTTTCTTATAATGGATTCCTCAGAGCTTATTTTTAATGCAAAGAGCTTCCTGCTGTGTTGGAAACTAAGATGATGAACCTGGTGAGAGTAAACTAAAACAGTTCCGTTTCCAGCTGTAAAACCAAACACGCGAGTTGATGTTAAGTCTCAAGGAGCCGAGGAGAACATCAGATTTGAGAGATAATATTCTGTCATCACATCACAGATGGTCAATTCTGACATTTACATATTAACATGTGAGTTGTGTTTTGTGCGCATCTATGAAGGAGACCTCTCTAAGAAACTAGAATGGCACATACCTCCACCAAGTCCCCTTAAATTCAATCATGCTAAACCAAAATTTAATTGGCTCTTCCCTGACCCATAACACATTGTTCCATTAAAATACGTGATAATCCGTCCTTTACTTTTTGTGCCATGTTGCTTACAACCTCCTTGGTGGAGGTAATGAGCGGGAAGAATAAAGTTAAGCGACGCAAACAAATTGTCATTATAAATGTATTATTCTCCTCGAGTAATTTAAGCCGAGATGGATCAGAAAATATTAATCCCAGTGTCGTGTGCTAACACATTTATATCAAATGTGTTGCTAAAGGCATTTGACTTGCCAGCTGGGTAATAGGAAATACACTGCAGCATGAAAGGTGGCACAAATGCTGTCAGCTAGCATATGAGCTCGTAGGAGTGTTGTGCTCCATCTTGTATTTCTGGACACCATTATGCAGTTCTGTGGGTTGCTAATTGTGCCATAGGAATGAGTGCCTTGAAACCCCGGGTGCCTGTGGGAGGCCGAAAAATGTGTCAGATTGGAGATCTGCTGTAAATAAGTGGATAAACGCTTGTTCAATTGAAAACGAGGTTGTTAAAGCTTTTTACTTGCAAACATAAACCAGGGGGGAAAGAACCATCATTACCTATGGGAAAACAATCTTTATAAAGAGATTGAATCTGTGTGTCCTGCACTGCAAAGTGAACTCTAATTGTAGAGGAAGACTCAAACTTTAAAGGAAGCTACCAATTTTGTGGGCACCTCTGTAGACTACTTACATCCAATTTTCTTTTAAGTAATGAGAACAATGCCTGGGTGTAGCACTGATCTTGGTCTACAGTGTTGCGAGCAAGTGAGCAGACAAACAAAGACAGCAGAATAACTTATTTTTCAACAGAATGAGCAAACTGACAGTGTGTTGCACTCAGTGAATGAGGACAACTTGGAAATAAGATTATTTACCTCTATTAGAGTATTATTTTGCAGCTGCTATTGTTCCAAGAGGCCGATTGTTAAATCAAGGTTTTAGTTCATGTTGACGATGACATCTGCTCAAATCCTCATCAAACTGCCCCAATCTACCGATGTAATGATACCTGAGTTTAGACATAATAACAACACCCTATGTATAAAATAGGGTTAAGCCAAGAAATGCCACCACTACTGTTGAAAATGCCTGCTCAGGCTGATGCAATACTGCGTCTTCAAAGTACATTAACTTCACCCAGATAAAAATTTTATTTTCCCAGCAATGACTTCTTCTTCCAAACCAGCAGTTGCACTGTAGTGTCGCTGACGAGGACTGTTAGAACGCCGAAGAGGTGATTTCTGATAGCTATTTAGACGGTATCGAAAATCTCTACAAACAATGCAGTGATATTTTGTATTACAGTTGAAATATCGGATCAAGATATATCAGTCGGATCTGTCAATACCAAAAGCTGCAGGTTTGTGACGAGAAAAGATATAAAATGGAATAACTACAAACAAATAAATCAAATGCAAGAGAATTTTCACAAATGCATCCGTCACTGAATAAAACAGCCTGTGAGTGCATTTTCCTTTGCATTACTGTAATCTAATAAAGGCACTGGCTGCAGGTTTTTACAACAAAAGAGGACAAAGCTGGATGTGATGAATGTGTGAAGAATGATTATGACTGGTTTCAAAGCTCGACTGAGAGGCACTCACCCAAATCTCCCCGTGCACTACATTTTCTGTCTGCACAATTTTTCAGCCAGCTGTCAAAGAGCAGATCTTTGTCTGGACGTGATGAGACGAGTCCTGAGCTTGGATGTTTTATTTTGACCATCTGGAACTATTTTTTTCTCTTATTAATAATTAAGTGAAACTGCGATAAAGAACAGGACTGTAGACATTCAGCCAAAGCCATCTTTAATTTCTTCTACCATTATTTTGGTGACCTACTTTATGCTTTAACCGTGCAACACATTTAATATCCCACCACACAAAGGCTACGCTCAACAGAGAATGTTAGAAACGTGTTAGAGGGAAATTTAAAATGGCAGGTTGTGCATGCATGAACATCAACATCAACATCAAGTGCATGTCTTAATAATTAAGGGAAAAACATTGCCTGTCATTACTAGTGTGAGGTGCCTTTCTGTGTGAATCTGTATGTTCCCCCTGTGCCTGCGTGGGTGTCCTCCCACAGCCCAAAGAAACACAGGTGATGTGAATTCGTGACTCTAAACTGGCTGTAGGGTTTTTCTTACTATAGATGCATGTGTGTGTCAGCTCTGTAATAGACTTGTCCAGGGTGTAACCAATTATTCATCCGCTGTGTGCTGCAGTAGGTGCCAGTGCCACGGATATGCACTTTTGAGACTGGTGGATAGATGGACTATAGCCATGTAAATTTAGGACCGGTGAAAATTTGTGGGATGGAAGCAGAGATGTAACATAAGAGACGGGCGATTTGTTCTGCAGCGGCTCCACAAAGGTTTTTCTGCCTCACGAGAAGTTCCGTGCACTGTGCTGATCCGTTCTGGTTTATGGCTGCACTGTTGTTTCAGCCTGTGACTGGGTGCTTGGCCCTGCAATCAAATCAATCAAGCAGTTTTAACTTCTGACAGACAGAAGTGCTGCCTTGACTCGTTTCATCTGGCAATTTCATTAACCTGCTCATCCTGTTGATTGTCAGTCTGACCATTGGGTTTGTTCCACTTCAGGTTAAAAGATATCAAAATCTGTAATTACGCTGTACTCTGCAAAATTAAACACTTGATGGAGGAGGACAGCTTTGGACAATTTCACTTTTGTTGTAGATTTTTAAGTATATGTGTTAAATATTCAACACTCGATGAATACATGTATTTCTTCAGTTGAAACTGTATGATTGTATTTCTGCTCATGATTAACAAGGTAATGTACATGACAATAAAGTGATGTAGCACCTAAACGATGGCTGTCAGTTCAGTGATTACAGCGGAGATGATCTTCTCACATAAAAATAGTGGAATTTTTATCACATGTGCAGGCGCCGTGAGAAGTGTGAAAAACGTGGTTAGAATTAAATAAAATCTGCTTCTTTCACAACTCGATACCATATTTACATCTCAATTGATGCAGTCATTCATTTGGAAAACAAATTCCCTCAACCACTGAGGTGGTAGTCTGCTGAAACAATGCTCTCCAGTTTCGAACTTTTCTATTCTTAACAACAATTCATGTTTTCACATTAGTAGGGACAGACATCCAGGAAATGACGTCTGGCCTTCGCTTTACATGTTTGTAAAATCCAGTGAGGAAGGTTTTACTCCTTGGGACTGAAATGGTTACAGGAGCGGTGTCGTGTTTCATGAGGAAGTGTGGCAGTCAATACCTTTAATAGCTCAACAGAATCCACCCCCCCCTTGAACAAACCCGCTTCATCTTTAACAGAAAGCACACAAAAACAAACATCTTGTCCTTGGCACAATAATGCCTCATAGTCTGCCGCCTTGTAAAAACCAAAGCAGAAAGGAACTCCTATTTCTCTGAGGAATATTTTCACATAATACAATGCGAGGAGATGCTTGATTCCTAATTGAATCATCCTCATTAATATCCAGTGACGGTGTGTTATGCATCAGAAAACAACACCTGATCGGGCATTTGAGTCAAACCACATTAATTCATAAAGACCCCGTCGCACAGACACTGTGACAACCACATTGGCCGAGAGGAACGTGGCACAGCTCACAGCCAAGAAGAAATGAGGCCACATTATCCCATCTGGAGGAGAGGACAGAGGTAGGTTAGAACGAGGAGAGGCAGACCCACTCTCTAAATATTTAATGAGTTTCCGCACAGTTGGCCTTTTCCAGCCTTTGCCTTTGCAAAACAATGGCCATTATACTCCCACTCTGGTTATCTTCAAAAAACACATCAAGGACCACACATCACACAGATTTAATTTTCTGTGTCAACTGTGACTGAGACCAGCCCTAAACCGTAACACTGTGACATCACTGTTTTCCCCACTGGTTGATTAATTCACATCAACCAGAAATGCTGATCAAACTCTGATCTCATTAACAGTCAATGCTTAGATGCATTCACGACAGCTATCACCGCTACGCACGTTATTCCACCAGAAGAGCAATGAACCACAATAAAAAAAAAGATTTTTCTATTGTTCCATTGTTTCTTCAGTTCCCACCCATTTCCTCTAGTACCAAGACTAAAAATGTCTGCCCCTAATTTAATTCTCTGCTGCAGTCATTCAATCCTCACAAGATTTTTGTCCGTGGTGCCTGTAACAGGGATGCATCAGCAGACCTTGACTAATCTCTGGGGAGCAGAGTTAAGGAACTAATATTGTCTTCGATTCTGAAGGCTGACTATTAAAATTTAGAGGGCATTCATGAAAAAAAGTCAAAAAATCTTAGATAAAGACAAATAGAGGTCAGTGTTCGTGTATTATTGTTGACCTCACAGTTTAACACCATGAACTAGAGAGAACAAGGGAGAAACTGTTGCCAAGTGTGAACAAAGGAAAAATAAAAATAACAATTACAAAGTAAAAATGAGTTTGGAGAATGCAAGTTAAAAACGGCACTCATAAGCCAAGACTCACTAGTCACCTTAGATTTACCAGCCACACCATATTGCACTCATAAATATCAGTCCCCTGAATATGTATTTTTTTCCCCATTCATGAAGTATTCTCTGGGAAAATCACCATATTTCAAGTTCTTTTTTCCCCCAAAACCAAACTGCATCCTTACACCAAGTTTCACGATGATCCGTCCTGTAGTTTTCGTGTAATGCTGCTAAATAACAACCAAAACAACACCAATGAAAATGTAACCTTGGCAGAGGTAATGAAAATTGAATCTGCTTACATTTGAAACTTGGACCTGACTGGTAGAGCTAATAAAGGGGTACTTATACTACTACTACCACAACTGCTACTACACAATGTGCATGAAGGGCAAAGCTCTTATGTGCATTACCTTTTGCAGCTGTAATTTTTTGATAAAAGGATTAAGGTCGTGCTGATGGACGATGCATTGACGATTGCTGACGGCCATCACAATGTTGAGCCAAGTGAACTGATGTACGTGCAGAGAATAATCAATCAACTGTGCAGTTAAACCTCAGCAGTGAAGTAATATTCCTGAATATAAGGTGGATCCTCAAATATAGTCTACAACACCTCCTGTATATTTTACCTAAGAATTAGAAAGATGGATCGGCTACTGCATTTGTTTTGGTGCATAAGAGGCTTTATATCATATTGAGTTGCATCCTGTGTCCGTCTATTTTCCAGCAAGGTCACTGTTCACCACACTCTCCATGCACAAAGGTACTCACACACTCATGTAGACAGAGTCCTGGAGATTAAAAGAAGTTCCTGACGCAGCTTAATATCGATATTGTAACCCGAGTGCAGTAATCACTTGTTGTGAAAATGATGCAATCTTCTGAGCCGATCTTACAAAACAGTCAAATCATTGTCGTGCACTCACACAAACACACAGCGGCTAACGCATCTGTGACCTTACCTGTAGTTCCCAGTGTTTTGTAGAACCTGTACTCTAAATGCAACTGCGGTGCCCTCGACTTCACTGGTTCCTGCACAGTGGACACATCAGTTAATGACAATAACTGCACAATAAAACAGTGAAGAGAAAGAAAAACACTTAAAACTGAACCGTACTCAAATTTGTTCTGTAAAGAAACACAGTGAATGGATTGGAGCTTTTTCTTGTAAGGTCACTTTGTAACCTGTGAGGTGTCAACTATTTTTTGATGACTCATCTCGCACTTAAGAGCATATACAAACATGTCAATTTTCCACAAACATCACCAGTGGCCATCTTTGTCACTCTTTTAGGCAACGGCGGCCTTCTGCCATTACCTGAGTCATCCTTCAGTTTCTTTTGAAATCGTTGTCCCACCTGCTTCAAGACTCCTGCAAGTCTTTCTCTTACATTGTGATCAACCCAAAAAATACAATTCAGTGGGGAGGTTAATAATAACTTAGCAAAAAGAATTCAGATTAAAATGATTAGGAAACTCGTAATGGTAATTAGGTAAACACTACAGGATTAACAAAGTGTCCAACAAGGTCTTTAAACCTAAAAAAAACATTTCAGTTCCATGATACTGTTTTAAAACTCAACACATGTTTCAGTGAAACATTTTCCAGTATTTATAAAAGCACTGGATCTGTGTCATCACACAATACAGATGTATGAGCAACTGTTGGTGAGCTTAATACTGGGAATCTACAACTCTCCAGTGAGCAATACAACAAGGATGAGTCAGGAGTCATGACTTCCAGTCCAGCAGCCACTGGAAAGACACACCTAGCTCAGTTTCTACACATCACTCACGTTTCTCTCAAAGAGCCAAGCGATCCAGAACACCAACCAACTCACTGTGCTACCCTGACTCAACCGGACAGTGCTCATAAGTAGCACCGGTGATTTCAAGTCATATTTCCAGTAATAAAATACGAAGGGCTGAAGCAACATGTGTCTATTTAAAGCTTTTTAACACATTTAAACGTGCTTGTCTTACTTCTGATCCAAATAATTTTGGAATTGCAAAAATTCAAAATATTTCAAATACTAAAGTAAGGAAGAGAACGCCGCATTATGCATGTCCCCTTGTCTCCTAAAACAAACAAACATTTTTCAGCATCTCTGACAATTTCGTTGAAACCATAATCATGAAAAACAAAATTTCATGTAAAGTGATGTTTACGAAATACTCAAGCTCTCCACCGATTTACTGACACCATAATAAAATGTCTATAGAGAGAGAAAGTTTGCACTTACCAGTTTAATGGCTACATACTCGTTAGTGTAGAGATTTTTACCTGAAATACGACAGGGGTGGGAAAAAACAAACATGAGATGGCTTTTAAAGCTGTAACTCAAAAGACCACAAAGCTGAATCAAAATCCCCTTAAACTGTTAAAAATTACAACTTTCATTAATGTATGATATTTTGCAGGATTGATAATTTTTTTGGTTCAGTGTAGCTACGAAACTGGCAAAACACCGAACCATTACTAGCTGCTATATCAACTTTAAAATTCACTTTGACATGAACAATTTCACACTTACCAAGCTTCAATTCACCAAAGTTTCCACAGCCGATCTTCTTTCCCACACGGAAGTTTGGCCCCACCATGAGGACCCCAGAGGAGCTCGAAGAGCCAGATGGCCGGGACGAGTGTCCGCTACGGCTGCCCTGGGAAACCTTAGTGCTCCTGGCGGGCCGCTCACCATATTTATCTCTTTGTTGATCCATGGTGAGAGCAGGACAGGTCAGTGGGAGCCTGGAGTGATGTACAGAATGGCCTCCTGGGCCGGGCCCGCCACAGCCACAGCCCCGGTCACTGGCAGCGCCTGGACGGCACAGTCACGCTCATGAGACAAAACCTGGTACCACGAACCAGCACTCGTCCCCGTCCTCACCCCTTTCGCCTCTAACAGTCGTTGTGCGGCCTGATCTCTGGCCTGAACATTTGTAACAGGAAGTAGAATGTGGATGACCTGCGGAGGACAGAACATAACATGAGAAAATGAAGTGCAATACATGGCAGCGTGGGTCTAAGAAGATGTTCCCCATGTTACATGTCTAATAATTGTCTGATAATTCTTAAAATAATTGTTACATTATAATTTTTTGCAAGTTTAAAGAATGATTTTTGCTCCAGGGTGAAAATTGTGGTGTTACATTCTTAAACACTTGATAAGCAGAAAATGAATTAACAAATCTCTGGTCGGTCAACTCTATGTTTACTGAATGAATTAATGAAAATGAAAAGTGAAGCTTCAAGAAAACTTGCATTGCAAGTGATTCGACATTTTAACTTAGAATTCACAATTTAAATTTAAAAAAGAATAAGACGTCTCCCTGTCTCAAGACTTAAACGGACGCAACATAATAAAGTCATTGATGATAAACCACTATGGTTGAGGCGGTAAAGCAAGTACTACAAGAAACTCATTTAAGTTTCAATGCTGTTGATATGTGAAAAAAGGTAGAGTAAGTAAATCTTAATAAAAGGGGCTGCAGATCTCATTTGCTTTGCTCTTACAAAAGATCCCTGATGGAGAATCACCACACAAACATGCCAGCCATTTTCTAAATTTACTTCTGTATGATGTATTAAACGGATTCTGAGGGTCACGAGTCATATATGCGCTTAAAAGAAAATCCCTGCTCACAACTAGACGGTGCTGAACGAGGACTCACTGTAGCTGTGGCTCACTGTAACAGCGCTGCTGGGTTCAAGAGATAGTCATCAACTCCACAGTGGACACACAACACACAGCAACCAGTCTGAGCATCAACACAAACCCTAAGTCTTAGCTTTGCAATGGCGAAGGCATCAAAAGACTCTCCACCACCCACTGCTGTAGCCTGCCCGACAATGTCAGCGGGGAATATTATGCAAACAATTATGTAAAGCTACGTCTGTTTGCAAGGACACCAAAGCTTAACTTGATGGACACTGATCTGATTTCGTGCTCACTAAAAAATACTTTTGGTTCAGTCGCGAGCAAGAATTATGCAAATATTGAATTGTGTGATAGTGATGTGACCGTTTGGTAAATGATTGAGCAATCACGAAGACATAAGATTATTCTGTATGGATATAATTCAAAGTAGATATTTTAAAAATCATTATCTATTATTTCAGCAAACTATGTACTTAAACAAGAGAGAGGGTGTAAATCAGTCAGTCCCATTAACTGTGTTTATGACTAATTATTCAGACAATATCTTTTTTTTAATCACTGTTCTGTTTTCCATTAAAAAACAACATTTTATGTTTTCAAGAGAAAAAAATAAACAATAGTGATTAATGTTTTCATGACACTGCTGTAATCCCTGAGCATGGAAAGGCTGCTACTCAAAGTATTTGTGTGTGGGCTTCCAGATGACTCATGCTCAGTATTGCCTGCACAGATCACAGCATCAAAGACAGCTAGTTTGCTCTCAAGGGCAACTGAGCACTGTTGCTGTTACATAAAACCAGGAACAGAACAACATGGCTATAAAACAGGTTTGCAGCAGAGACCAGCGGTGAGCTGTAACAGTTTCCATTGTGCAAATAATCATTTGTAGGCTACTCCTAGTCCAACGTGCGGCCGACGTTTAGATTTGCACAGGTTACCATCTTCACACACACAAACTCTGTGGTGGACACGGGAGAAAAACACACAGACAAGCTGCGTTCAGCCCATTGATATGAGACAAGTGTCACCGGTCGCTGCTTCTCACCAAGCCCAGACTCCAGCTGTTGTTAGATGGAGATTACCGCTAAAAAGCAGAATTACACCTTTAAACATTCAGAATATTTTGTGTTGTTGCAACTATAGTATATATATATATATATATACTGGTAAAGTACAGGTTTGTTTAAGGAATTGAGGCATGATTAATTCCTAACCCTAATTCTGCTCATGCAAATTGCATAGAGTAGAGCTGATTAAATGTTTCAAGACTTTCTTCACCTCCACCATTATGATGCGAACATCTGCTCTGCATGACGAGCTTGTTTAGAGACAGAGATAATGACACCAGGACAGTTTTAACTTCTTCCAGTTGTAAATTACTTTGTTTCCAGCTAATTATAGAAGATTTGCTTTAAAATGTGTTTTCACAATAGAGGGACAGAGCTGTTCACTGTTATAGATGCTGCTGTGTATGTGAGGAAAAACCATGTTTTTCTTTTTGGGACATAAAACTGTTTTCTTGGTCTTATTTCACCAGTGAGACTGCATCACCACAGCCGCAGTGTATTTTGAACATGTCTGGACATGCCTAACCTGAGGATTACCATCAGAACAAAAAACATCACAGTGAGACAAGAACTTAATTCACACTGTCAGTCAGCAAATCATGAAGAGGGCTTAACTTCTGCAACCTTTAATTACAAAGGTGTCTCACATTATAAACTATAATGAGCCTTTAAGTATCATTTACCTACTTGTGCATTATTGTTAAATATATGAAAATATTTTGAACGAAATGTGACTAAACCATGTCGTAGTTGAATTTAAATTAGTCCATATTTCCACCTAACTTCTGGTGGTGTAGAAATAACTACTGCCTTCAGAAATGTTCAGTTTCAGCTGAAATCGGGTTTGAGATGTTGATCTAACTCACAAGCATCTTTAGAATGACACACAGAATGACAGTGTAGAGGTGGATTCAATCATCCCTGTGGTTTTGTTCACATTATATGTGTGTAAGCGTGATTTACAAAATGAACACTGTGAGACCACAATGTGAAACTGCAATTTATAATCTTGAACATACAGTACGTTAAAGTGTGTGTGTAAATTCATCTGTGTCAACCACCTAATTAATGAAGGAAGAAATTCAAAGCAATCAGCTGGAATAGAAAATGTACTGTGGTCTTTACAAATGGATGCTTCACTTTTGATTAGGGCTTGTTCACTTTTGATGTAAGGCGGGGGGGAATCCCCGGCTTTTATCCCTGTGGAGGTGCCATGTCTGCTGATAAATGACGATATGCTTGAGCATACACACCTTTTGGAGCCGCATAAAAGCCATTTTGTTTCCTCAGGAGGTAAGGACATTAAAAGGGTTTAATACATTCATATCCCATTACTCATTTAGCTTACTGACCCTTTTTCTTTCTTTACTGCAGTTCTTTTTTTTAAGAGCAACTGAAAATGCTATGACTTGTAAAAACTATTTTAGTGTATACGGTGGATTCAGGTCTTGCTTCATATGTCTTGTCAAATATGACATTTAGCCCTTGTTTGGTAAACTGTGTGCACATATATAAAAAAAGCTTCATTAAAACACACCAAAACAAGGAACCATCACAGCTGCCTGACAACCAGGAACCAGACAATATGAAACAGCCCTGAGTCATGTCCAGAGTTGAACTAGAGTTTGTCTTTCACACGTCTGCACAATGCAGCAGGTTCTCTGCACAGACGTTTTCACATATTCAGGCCAGAGACAGGAAGTGATGTATTAACTCCGCTGCTGAAATCACGTGATCATGTTTACAGCAACTGACAACAACATCAGCTCTTATCACCACAAACTCTTTTGACACCTTTGTCAGTGTCTTCTACGTGTATGACACTGTTTTTTCACCACGAGATATTTGTTTTCTTTTTCGTTTTAATTTTAGCCTGCTAGAAGCGTCATCAGCCCCCCCACTTGATTGCAGTGAATCCAGCAGTGGGACCGCCCCCTGAAAGTCTGCAGATAATCCAGAACCTCTTACTTGGACATTTCCATTCATACGTGCACCTCCTCTGGAGAAAATACAGAGGCTCTGTGGAGTTCAATACATGTCTGAAAGTGATGATTCTAGATTCCTACCATAACTTTTCATAAGAAAATTTAAATTTCACATAGTTAGAGGGATTATCTTATCAAACATCACTCTGTCTGAAACTACACAGAAACTTCTCTTCAGTGACGATATCCCACTGCTTTCACCTTTGAATTAAGTATAATTTGCATGAACAGAAAATATGTCATATTAATAAAGATACCACCAAAATCCAGTCGTTATAACTACGGACATCTTCTTATGTTGATCTCACACCTGTGTCCTGTGACTATGCATCAGACTTGTTTTAGTTTCTCGTCGAACTGACATGATGATGCAGGGATTTCGTGTTTAGAAAATAAATAATAAAGCTACAACGATGATATTTGTTTTACCATTCAAGTGAAATGTGGAAAACAGACAAACACGACTGTTGACTGTCTAATCACAAGCTCCCGACCATAGCAGAAACACTGAAAACAAAAAAAGTTGAAAAAAAAAATGTACGGTTGATTATACTTGTGATGAAAACGAACCATTTAAAGAGCGTAGAAAAGTAGCTGAAGTGGGTTAATAGCTAGTTTCAAAATCCAGCACCATTCACTGGTGCACTTCCTTCAGTAACACGCTGAGGTGGCGATGAAAACGTGCCCGTCAACAAGCCTGGAGAAAAGCTTCTATCTGATTAGCACCTATGAAAAATTACTAAACCGCTGCCATCTTTTCATTTATACAGAAAAATAAAGGTTCTGAGTGGAGTGATTAACCTTCAGTGGAAAGATCAGCCTGAGAGGGGGGCCTGCCAACAGTGCAGACTCCTACTGTGGCAGTGCCAGCTAACAGCTGCCTCTCTCCTTAAAGGCCCCACTTAGAAACTACAACTGCTGACAATTTGGATTATTTATATATATATATATATATATATATATATATATATATACACATATTCCTTCTCTATCAACTCATACAGAAGCATGCCTGCCTTGATGTGTGGACCCACATCCACATCAATGGCCTCATATTTCAAAAAGCGCTTGATCTAAAAACAAATCTCACCAATACTGCACCATCAGCAGATATCTTCCATGTTGTAAAGACAACTTCCAGCTTACGTGAGCTTCACTAAAGCGCTCTACGTTATGTCGTGATTAAGTGCACAGGCAGCATGTTGAAGGACGAGCCTTTGACCCCAACTAGATCATTCTTGGCTAAAATCTGCAACGATTACAACTTCAGCTTTTTGTTTACATGTGATTTTTTTTTTTTTTTTTTACACTTGAGGTTTGTAAATACAGATTTGTGTCTGGGTGGCATTTGGTGAAGTGTTTTACTTTATGGAGACCTTAAGAACAACAGCATTAGCCGGATATACTTTCGACCAAGCCTTTCTTTCCCACAGTGTGACTTCTTAGTCCACGTTGTCCCTGCTTTGGCCCAGTGTCCATCCAGGAACATTTACATCTACACAACTTTATAAATGCAAAGCTTGTTTCTTGTTGATTCCCAACAGGAAATCTTCCACCTCATCATTTGAACGTGGGGGGAGAAAAAAAAAGGGGGGATTTACAACGAACATAAACAGTGGACACCATGTGCCATTTACTACAATAATCAAACTAGCTCCAGCTAAATGCTGTGACCGGGCTGCTGAGGGGCCTCGGTGATGTTTGCCAGTGTGATATCCTGTGTCTGTCTCTCTGTGTGTGTGTGCATCCACAGCCCAGCACAGGGGAGCAGGAGAAACAACCGCACCACATACGTGAGGGTGTTCAGGGGGCAGCTGGTATAAAGATGATCGATCCCTCGCACACAGGCCTCCGGCTCAATCAAAACAAGGGAGGCGAGCTGGCAGCTCCACGCCGATGTTTCACGGACAAAGCCAGGCTGACATTACACATCGACCAGACAGCGAACTAGCCCGGGTTAGCCTACACAACACACTCCTGGTGGAGCTAACGTTAGCCAAACATTGCTTAGCCACAGCGGCTGGTTTAGCTTTTCTTTTTTTCTTTTTTTAAACCGTCCAGCGGAAAAATCACGATACAGACCGTGGAGACGGTGAGTGGACACAACAGCCGGGCTCGCAGCTCGGTGGTGCCGCCTCGGTTTTACCGATGGGTCGGTGACAGCTGCCCCGAGCGGCAACAAGGAAATTAGCCCCTTTAGCAACGGGAGATATGAGCTAACAGCCTCCGATCGAATGTAGCCGTGGTCCAGCGAGAGAAGCCGGAACACGGCGGGCTCACCTCGGCTGCGATGACTCCAGACCACCCGGGTATCTCGTCCCTCCGCGTGGACACGGACGCCCGGAGCCGAGCGGGAGGTGTTTTTTTTTTTTTGTCGGTGTTGACTTGTGGTGAAGTCGCGTTTCACGCTAGCGGCGGAGCGTCGCTAGCTGCTCTCTCCATTCTTCGCTTGTTCGTCCGCCTTCGCTGCCCGAGGAGGGTTCGAACACACCGGATGTAGAAACGCGGCACCGCCCGCCTCACCGCGCTCACTTCCAGGTCAGGCTGGTGCGGGGATGATTATTCAACAAACCTTTCTGCATCAGAGAAAACAGCTTCACCTCATTGATGCTCTTTAATTATTAGGAGCCACTTAACTTTGATTATTTTATTTATTTCATTCATTTATTTTGTTCTATTTATTTCATTTTTTTCTATTTATATCATTTCATTTTATTTTATATATCCTTGTGTCTGTATTGAAGTAATACAGCTGTCTCCATAATGTGTTATGTCTATATATAAAATACAATGATGGTAAAATAGTTTAGTTAAAGCCAGTTGTGAATAAAAGAAGAAGAAGAGTTGAGAATAAATACTTCAAGAAGTTCCAATGAAATTTTAAGTCACGCTTAATTGTCAAAATATTATATCTGATTGCAAAAGCACAAATACACAAAAACAACAATGCCCAAAGCTTATCCAATCATATTTTATTTTGTACATCTACCTGTTTAATATTTCCAGGAAAATGTGTGTGCTAATGCGAAGTGGTTACAAAAATAAAGCACATTCTTACAGAAATATGACATGACAGAGAAACTACACTTACAAATGCTGAATAAGAAAATAAGGGCCTGTAGTCACTTGAATGTCAGTGCCTTTCTGTCATGGTTGAACAAATTTATCAAAAAAAAGTATGGTTACAAACGATTTCTGACAGAGTTTGTATGATTTGATTCAAGTACTGTACATGTGTACATACATGTTGAGAGTCATTTACACCGGCAGTAAACAATCTCTGCAGTGGTTTAAAATGAATTCCTCTGGGCCTCAATCTCTGACACAAAAGAATCTGAGTACTTTAAACGGTTTATGGAAGAAACAGATTAATATAATAAACATGATTCTATAAAATACAGAAACAGTGTGATTGCATTCTCCTGCATTAACCTGCACTCACTGGAACCTTCCATTTCCTTTATCGTTACAGAACAATTTAGATAAGCCTGTAACCTCGACCCCTTTGAGTTTGAATATGATTTCTATGATCTAATATGTTTGATACACTGCAACAATGTGCTAACACTGCTGGTAAATGACCTCAGTCATCAATAGTGGTATTTCATTAGAGAAAAAAAAGTAAAACAAACAGCTTTTCCAACTGTACAATACATTTTAGTGCATCGAAATCCGACATGCGTCCATCAACGTAAGCTGTTATAGACTGGAATGATTTGCATATGTCTACCTTCTAATGTAAACTATAGACAATGTTAATCTAGGGCAGTACCTCAGTGTTAAAGCATGTTACCTCAGGGTATAAGCATGTTTTTTTTAGTTTAGTTTTTTTTACATATACTACAGCCAGGTAACCTTCCTGCTATATACCATCTTTAATTCAAGGACATAAACAGAGAAAAGAAAATCTTAATGTAAATAGGGCAGCTTTATATATCAACTAAACAGACAAGAAAAAAATGGATGGATGTATGTTGTGTGTTTCAAAATTGTCCTCTCACTTTCTGGTCAAGAGGTAAAGTGTTTAAAAAAAAAGGCATTTAAGGTCTTTAAAAAGTCTCTCTTCATTAAGCGATCGCCTTTGCCTCAGGCAGGAACGCCTCCCAAAACTTAATTAGCTGCAACAAAAGACAAGAATAAAAAGCCAGTTAAAATGTGTTGTGATTAGACATTCAATACATTTCAATAAATACTAATATATAATATATAACCAATATCTAATCACCATTAAAACAGCAATAATGATAATGATTATAATTGTTAAACATCAGACTATAAGGATCCTTTAGTACCAAAGTACAGAGTAAATTACATACATGATGAATATATAAATAAATGATTACCCGATGTTGAGACTGCAGCATTGCCTCCAAATATCGGACTATCTGGCTCTTGAAATCCTTTGCTTTTTCTTTCTGAAAAGATGAAAGTTTTGTTAAACCTTTAACTCTCTGCCCAAGAAAAAAAAAGTTGTGGGAATTACTAGAGAAAAGAGATCAAAACTCCAATAGTAAGAATAACTTTAACTTGTAAGACCAAAGGATTCAAACATTGCTGTTTGTCAACCTACCTCAAACCTGAGAACCTCCTTGCGTACTGTCATGCCAATCCTGTCAAAGTCTCTCTCGTACTGAGTGACCCTCGACTCCCACTGAAGACATGAGGAGGAAAACACACCAGGGTTACAGACACATGTTACACAGCCTGACGTCCTTATCTAAAAACACAGCAATGCATCTAATCTGAAAACGTGAAGAAAACAATCTCAGTCAAAATACAACAGGTACGCAGATGCTTGAACATGCTCCACTTGTGTAGAGTGGCCAGTTATTATTATTATGGTCATGAAAAAGTCCAATACTCCCCTCACATGACTTTACACTTTTTTTACTGTCTGTAACTCCCCAGACAAACTTGTATGATAAGGTGCTCTGCTGTATTTGACATTTAAAACAATGCCAATGCTTTTGTCAACGTAAGGGCCTTTGAGATTTGGGTGAGTCCATATTTAGTACGTTTGTTACCTCAGTGATATCTTCTTTGGCCTGCTGCAGCTTGTCAGGCTTGTTGGCCCACAGCAGCTTAGCCTCAGCCTCTCTCTTCTTCTGAAGCGTGCTCTGAGCCTCCTGCCATTTTTGCCACGCCCGTATTCGCTGGTCAAAACAGCCCTGAGGTAATGCAAAATTGCAGAAATTAGTTTTAGCTTAAAACACTGAAAACTTGCTTAACTGCCACTTAATGCTACTCCTCAGTATTTAAAGAAAAATACAGATCACTCTGTCAGGTTATCCTGATCCTTTTTTCTACATTTTGATATTTCATACATAAATATCAATGCTATGATTTGGGTTCATAAGATGATGGTGATTAAAAACATTGAATATTTTGTGTAATGCTGCTGGTATTTGGAAGGATTCACCCTTTATTTTTCCAGCCCTTGCTGTTTCTAAAAAATATTGATATTATCCTTGCTTCTTGTTTTTGTCTGTCTAACATTCAGCAGCTGTCAGCTTACCCGCACTGTACCCAGCAGGCGGATGTAGTCGGCCAGCAGCTCAGCAAAGATGAAGAAGTCACTGGCTGCCTGCTCCTGATGCAGCTGCTCCATCTTGTCCTCCACCTCTGCCAGCTGGGACAGGGCCCGGGACAGGGCTGTGTTGTCCTCAGAGTTCCCCAGCATGGCCATACTTTTGGCGAATACTGCCGTGTTCCCACACAGCTCTGGTGTTGAGGGAGGAAACAAAAAATATGTTCAGTGTCCTTGTTTCACCCTAAAATACACTCGCAGCACTTTACAAAAAAATGGACAAAGACGTTTCAAAAAGGGCAGAAGCAGCTCACCCTTCCTGTGATTGACCAGGGAGTCGACCACGGCATGAAGCTTCCTCAACTGCTGCTCCTCATTCTCCACCTCCTGGAACTTGTCCTCAAACCACTGAGACACGCAGCATAAAGAAAAGAGTATAAAAGAAAGAAAACAACATAATCATATCTACAATAGCAGGCCTGTTTTATTCTACATATATTTAAAGTACGGCTGTTACAATACCACCATATACTGTGATTAAAATATAATAATCACACTGTTATCTTTCCAAAATTTGTATGATTTCAATTCATACAATAACAGTCCTTTTTTATTTGCCTCAATATTCTTCTAAACAGAAACAATTATATTCATAAGTATTGACATTAAGGTACCTAACAATTCCCTTTATGAACAGTACTTTGTTATAAAACAAAAACTGTCAAACACTTCATCCAGAGACTCTTACAGTGTCGGACTCATTCATCTTGATGGTCATCTTGTTGACAGCATCTGATGCCTTGCTGATCATTTTGAGGAACCCGGCTCCACTCAGCGCCTGGGTGCTCACAGCCCTGGGAAGCTGAAAACACACACCAACACACATATAGCATCTGACAGATTTTGGCAATATGTCAAGAAGTTTTTTTAGCATTCCTTCTCAAGATGTTGGAGATTTTAGTCAATTAGTGATGAAGTCATTGTCCAACATCTAACAAGTCTTTTTATATAATTAAAATACACACATCTTCTCTCTCCAAGAATGCACGGACATCAGGGTCTTGTATTAACGATGGGTGACAGACGATTCTCTGAAGATATCTGTAAGAAACATAGTGGTGGTAATTTAAAGTTAATCAAAAGTGCCTCAAAATGAGCACACAAAATATTCACATAAAAACAACAGGCCTGGCCTTGGAGGGAACATTAACACATTTAAACTTTGATCAAAGGACGGTGTGAATGATCAGATCCTTACCTCTCTAGAGCTGCTCTTCTTCTCTCCACAAACTCCACTGACGACGGATCATCCATTCCCACCTTCACCTTGGTCATTCCTGTTGGTGGAAATTACCGTCACCAAAAAGACAAAAAAGGTGCAAAACATGTCGATAGTAACGAAAAATTCATTGTGCGCACCTACAACACTTTTCTCAGGTGGTGGTGGAATGATGCAACCATGGTGCGACTGCTTAACTGACAGCTTTTCATAAAGACCCAGGAAGTCACTAAATCGCCTCCTCACAGAGAAGGTTTTGCTACTGAACATGGCCAAGGATGTCTGATGAAAGACAAAGGGCAAAGAGTATTCAGATAAAATAAGACATAGAAACACAAGTGAAAATGTTTACATATTAGCAGTTGTGGGAGTTATGTGAAATTAATAAATGCATCAACACAAGCTTGACTACGCACCCTAGTGGACACTTTGTAGGCCACATACGCATTCATGCCATCCCCTAGAACAGAACATCAGACATTGACAATGAGGATTGATAAGATTTTGGTGATGCACTTACAGAATTTAGAGAATTTATATCATAGACCATGTTTTCCAAATGATGTCTGAACAAAGTCAAAGTTCAGATAGTTGTATCATAATTTTGAGACAGTATGGAAAAAGAAGGACTAACCAACTTTCTCAGGGTTGGTGACAGCAACATCCAAATCAAAACTATCCTTCGCTTCTTCATCCTCGAGCTGCAATTAAAGAGAAGATTAGTGATATAATTCAAACTCTGTAAATACAACTCAAAGTGAGTTGTTCCTCTGGCCTGTACCTGCTCCAAGGAGGTGGCCTGCATGGGTGCAGGGCTCAGAGCAGCTGAGGGGGCAGGACGAGGGCCAGAGGAAGTGGAGAGTTCCTTCCTTCCAGAGCTACCAGACTTGTCTGTGCTCAGCTCCACGTGTGCATCTGGAGAAAGAAAAGCTTTTAGATTCATGTATGTTTCTCTTCATCCAAAAAGAAAAGGAAATCAGATGAGTGGCATGCGACAGTCAAGATCAAACACACTACACACAATTTCATACTGAAGAACCACATTCACTTTGTCCAGAAAAGTGTTCTGGTTACTGAATTATCCACTGTGGAAAATCCATGGTTTGCTTGTACATATCTAATGCATTACAGCTTAATAATTGATAAATATATAACTTGGGGTTAGATCTATCCATGGCTGTAGGGTATATAATGATACACGTAGCGGACACTTGTGTGAATCATGTTGAATGTTTTAAAACCTGCTCCGGGTCTTGACTGGTAAAATAAACAGGAATCCTGTGTGTGAAAATCTGTGGAATTCCCCTTTTAGATTTGTATTAAAACAGTGTAAGCATGACCTAGGCTCAAAATAAACCAGACTCTGAATTCTTTTAAGAACCTATAAATGCTGGAATGTTAAAAGTAGGAGGAATAGAAATTGTAGGTATAAATGGTTTCCTAACCAGCAAATAGGTCGTTGTCATCATCAGAGTGAACTCCGTTGGATTTGGTGTTTGTGTCGCTGGCCTGCTCTTCACTGAACAAATCCGGAGGCTCTTCACTGACACGGTCTGGCTGAGAAACCCCTCGACTCACAGCCACAGGGTTACTCTGCAGACAGGAAGGACACGAGTTTTGAACGAGCCACAGAAACACCACAGAGCGGCCCTGACATTAGATGAGCACTTAGTCAATCCTGTCTGCTGACTGTCACGACCTTTTAGAGACAGAGACAGTGGAATAAAGTAACTCAGTAGATTCGGCTGGGTGGTATGGTCGAAAATGACACCAAGAACAAATGTTGTCATTATTCAATGGGAAGTACTGTACATTTTACCACCCTACATTTTATCTCAGAGCTTCAGCGACTAGATTTTCATCAGGATTTTACTTAAATTTTGTAAAACACATTGTTGAAGTTACTCCTTGCCCCGTTCCAGATGACTATCAGTTGCCAGAAGGGAACTTTGCCTCTAAACCTCTCACATGGTTGCATTTAAATGAAAGAGCGTGACAGAACTCTGAAGATTAGACACAGATTTGTAATAGTAATGTAACGTAACAGAATTTATAATATTCTCCAGACCCATCGGATTTATCTTGTGACCCTTGAGGGACCCCAGTTCGAAGGTTAGGGCCACTTCACTATACTTACGTATAAAAAGGTTAAAAGCAGCTGCACCTCCAGCAGCTACAACAGGAAAATAACACCTAAACAATTCATAATATAATGATGCGTCAATAACAGGGGACATGCTGTTGATATGTACACATATATGCTTTCCCTTGTACAGTGACAGTAAGTGCTTTCTTTTCGAATCTAGTCAGTTTGTTTAGTATCCAGGTCTTGGACTTGTGATGGAGTATTTCTACACACTGGGGATGTAAACACTGGGTCATGACAGCTGCAGGTTAGTTTCCTTATGTCAAATAAAAAAACCATAACCTGATATAAAAGCTGGAGATGCTCACATCAACACATTAACATCAAAACAGGCCCAAAGAGCTACGAGCAGAGCTCAAACTGAACAGCCTCAATCTCGAGCTGTTCACGGAAACGAACTTATCCTAAAATCCTCCAGAAACACCGGCTGCTCCGACATGACACCGGACATGTCTCTCCTCTGTCAGCGGGTGTTCGTGCCGCGGCGGCTCCGGGTCACAGCAGACAGAGAGGCGGGCTCCCCGGCTCCGAGTCCCCCGGTTCACTCACTGCACATCGAACCAGCACCACCACACGGGCTGTGACGAACATGGCCGAGCCGTGAACGTACGTTATTAACGAAGATGTCCTCTCCTTCGTCGCTGTCTCCGTCCGCCATGTCGGCGGCTCCGGCTTCTGGCTCCTTGGCTGCGGGGAGAGGAGGAGGACTCCGGTCTGAGCTGGCCGCCATACTGCCTGTTGTTGTAGAGGGGGGCTGACGTAAGCGGAAGTCGGAAGCTGGGGGGGGGGCAATCGGCTGCAGCGACTCCTTCAGGTGAGCGAGTGGTACTGCAGGCCAGACCCTCAGATGCAGCACAGACTGAAACATTTTATTTATTTTAATTCAATAAATCCTGATCTTTATTTGTATCTGCAACTAATTCATCTGCTCACAATTTACTTCAAATTGTAAATATATATATTGTCCATATATAAAACCCCTCATGTCAATCTACTCATAGAATTTTCACTCCATAATATTTTTATATTGTTTTCTAATTTCATTTTTTTAGTAATGCTTGCACAAACATGTCACCGTAAATTCCTTACATGTTTAAATCTACTTGACAATAAACTTTTTGCACTATTCCTTTTTGCACTACTCATATCCAATCTACTGTGTGTCGTTACTTCGTTCTCTGTTGTGTACTTACTGTGTGCCACTTGAGTACTTACTATGTTGTGCTACCTATATGTTTGTGTGTTGACTACAATAAAGCACATTTATGTACATTAGCCTAAGTAATACAGTGGAGATTTTAAATTTCAATTCAATCTGTTGATTAATGACTTTGCTTGCTTTATCTTTCTCCATCTTGTCCTTTTTTATACTTTTAATAGCATCTTGCAGTATTTCAGGAAAATTATAAAAACAACTAAAACATTTGAATAATGTTTTTAAGGTGAGTTTTATGGTTCAGTTATTTTAGTAAATTTAATAATGCAGGGATATCACATCTGACAGTGTCAACAATTTTTAAATGTGTTTCTGCTGGTTGAAGTAAAAACGAATTACTCTGCATTATTTATCCTCAGTCCAGTCGAGGGTCAGTGACAGCGGATGTAGCACATTGTACAGATTGTTGAAGCATATGAAGCATGCTGTAATTTGTATATGGGATATACAGCTCTACAGCTGTGGCTCAGAGCCGGTTGTCCTCTATCCAGAAGGTCAAGAGTTCGATCCTTTCCATGTCCTTAGGCAAGAAGCTCAAATTGCCCCTGACGGCTGTGTGACTGATGTGCGATGGACAAAATAATGCACATGGATGACAGAGTGAATGTCAGAACTGCACTGTAAAGTATTATGTTTGGTCATCAAGACTATAAAAGGGCTTCATAAACAGACCATTTAAAAGTTTGAATTTGACTGAGTGTCGTAAGCAGAGTAACTGTGTAGTTTGTAATGTAGACTATTAGAGTATCGCAACCTATTTCTGTTCAGTGACCTGATGATGTCTGATGAAAAGAAGACGAGCAGAATCATTTACTTTGTTAGTATTCATAATAGTTTGTATACACAATGTATAGGAGCACCAATAAAAAAACATCTTTTTTTCCAAACCTTTTTTTTCCAACATTTTTTAAAAAGCCACAGATCTTTTTTCTACAGAAAGCAAAGAAAGCTCTGTACATGAACAAGCAACAACAGAATTCCTCATGAGCCACAAAGTAAACAACCCGGCTGCTCAAATTCATATCATCTCTGAAGCAAATAAAAAATAAACATAAAAACAAGACCAGCTGCCTGCTGCTTACCTAGGACACTACGTTACACAAACAGCTTCTGATATTTAAAACACAAGATATGTAAGAAATGTACTTTTCAAAAATTGTGAAAAAGTGCAATACAGGTTCAACTGTTTACAACTCAATAGATTATTTCCCAAATGGAGTCCGGTCCTTTTTCTCCCCTCTTTGTTTTCAATCTTTTTTTTTCCCACCAACAAAACTTGTTCCTTGTTTGTATCCATAGTTAAAATCTCTTACAGTTATATTGACATTCATGATGATGCACATTAATGAGAAATATGGTATTCACAAAAAGTAGAGCAAATTACTATGATTGCAAATGACAAATTTCTTTGGGTAAGAGGGTGATGAAAAACTAGTTTCTTAGATGAACATTTTTTTTCCTTTTTACATTGGATTTGTGTATAGAACAAGCTTCTTTTTTTTCTTCATACAAAAACTACCATGTAAAAAAAAAAAAATCTGGGAGTCCCATTCAAAAGGCCAACATCTGTGCATCGTATTAGGTTCGTAAAACAACCAGGTCGTGGCATTGGATGATGGACAGCAGGGGGCAAAGCCAACAAACACACTTGGTTCAGCTGCACAGATGTCTGAAACCAAATATTGTCTTTTGGAAATGACACACACACACATCTGATCGAACATTTCGTATAAAAGATAACTGGTCTGATGCAGGAGATTGATTAAGCAGGTGCCATGTGATGTTTTTTTTAATGTGTTTTTAGGAGGGGTGGGGGTCAGTGCCCTGAGTCCTAGGTACCTCAGACCTGTGAGGAGAAACTGTCAAGTCCCACAGAGAGACGCAGAGGAGCGACATCTGCGGAGGGCCGAGTCGTCCCGACCCTCCGACACACAAACACGTTGGTAAGGCTTTTAAAACGGAGCTCCCACAACAAACAAAAGACTGAAAAAAAGGACATTTTAATGTACAAAGGGGGCAACACAATGCCAGAGGAGAATGTACTGTAGAAACACGTCAGGCTTCTCGCTCCTGTTGATATGAAAACTGAGCTTCAGGACTCATTTATAATCCCATTTTCATTCCAAATAATAATAATAATGATGATGAAACAATGGGAAACATCAAAAAGGATGAGGCAGTTTAAAAAACAAAAAAACAACATATGTACATGTTTATAAGGATATGTGTGTAAAAAAAATAATATAATAACATAGAAAATAATAGAAAGTCATGGCACAATATATGACACAAGGGGTAAAAACAAAATTTTTTATGAATAATGTCGGCTTGTAAAAGGAGGCTGATATCCAATGTTCACGTCACTGAAACGGCCCAATAGTTATACAAAATGCACAAAGAAAACACGGATCAAACAAACACTGTGTGTAGACTGCGCCGCATGAGCACCGACATCGAAACCAGCATATTTTTGGACTTTCTCCATTTCACTTGACACTGAATCAACCGTTTTCTCGCCGTGAGCGAGCGTTCGCCACAGAAAAACCTACCGTACGTATTTTTGCTGAGGAAAAAATTCACAATCTTCCGGTTGAAAGCGACCAATGTTTTTAGTGTTCATTGTCTCTGAGAATGGTTCTTCATAAAAAGATGAAGCTTCTCACTTTTTTCCCTCTCATGGCGATCTCCTGAGACTGAGCAATGTAAGCCAAAAAAAGTTTCTGAGTTTCAGTCTGGAGTTTTCTTTTCTCTGCAGGGGGGTGTGAGAGTTCTCTTGGGCACAAGAAGCCATTTTGTGTCCACCAGCCTCTGGCTCAAAAGGTTTGCGTTTGATTGCGTTTGTTTGACTTGAGAGTGTGTGTGTGTCTTTCTGTATGTTTGTGTGTGTGTGTGTGTGTAGATGACGGAGAGAGGTGTGTCTGTGTGTGTGTGTGCGTGCGTGCTCATGGCGCTGTGGTGATGGCGTTCAGGTCCTTCATCAGGCCCTCGAGGTGGGCCATCTCCTCGGTCAGCTCGTCGGGCTCGTAGTTCTGAGGGAGAGGAACAGGGTTACTGCGAGGGGCGGGAGAGGGGCAGGGGGGGAGGGAGGCAAGCACCTGGAGGCGGGGAGAGGGAGGAGAAGAGAGGGGAGGAGACGAGAGGAGGAGAGGGTCAGTCAGGGATCTTTCGCAGAGGGCAGGGGGAGTGGAATGGGTGGGGTGAGGCGAGCTGGGGGATGGATCAATGGGACTGAAGCGTCGTAAATGATGGAAAAACAAGAAGAGGCAGCAGACAAAAGCAAAAACATCCAGCACCCAAGAGAAAATGGTAAAAAATTAAAATCATTCCAGTTAAGGGTTTTTGTTAAGATCAGTTATTTGGAATTAAAATAAATGATCAAATGCAGCCGACAAAATAAAAAGAATGGTGAGATTGAAGTTGGAAAGAATAAAAAGAGAGAAAGAACAAATAGAAAATGTGGTTAAAACCAATGTGCAGTTGAAAGTAACCGTACAGTCCAGTGCCCAAAATAACTGACATGGATTTGGAAGGAATGTGTGATTGGAATATTTTTTTTTAAAAACAGGACTGAATAAATATTACAAATATTTACCACTCGGCCAAAAAACAGACTGCGTTGCTACAAACAGCCAGAGCGGGGCGCTATACTCACGCTGTCTACATCTTCCAACATCTTGCTGGTCTCTGGGACGTCAGGGGCATTGGGCACAGTGACCACCATCGGTGTTCGTGTCCTTCCAAGTGTTCCAATGGAGGCTGTTTTAACAACGTGGGGGTGAGTGGGCGGCCCTGTGAAATCAAAAATAGTCAGTGAACGCAACAAACACCTGCCTCATGAAATGAATTCTCCAAAGTGACATTGAGTCACATCAAATGTTTACGTCTACTGGTTAGACCACGAAACCAGTGTGTTTTCTACGTGCGAGTGTGTCTGTTTCTTCTCACCAGACTGAGCGAGCAGGGGCGTGCTGGGCAGGGCGGGCGACTCGTACGACGGGTGGCTGGTGGCTGGGATTGCTGGGACAGCAAAGCTCTTGAGCGGGTGGGCGTGGGCGTGCGGGTGGGCTGAGCGGTGCGGGGGCAGGTTGCTGGAGTAGCTGGGCTCCTCCTCTGTGGTGGTGGAGCCGTGGTAGCTGCCCTCAGGGTCAACCATGATCTCCGAGGGGCAGGAGACCTGGGAGGAGGCGGTGGCTGGAGGGAGGGGCTCCGAACTGGGGGTGTTCCTTACCGACTCTGGAGAGGGGACGCATGGGGGGAGACAATGAGCTGATGGGTTTTGCATTCATAAGCCAGAACTCCAACCTGCCTCATAAAGCCGCTGTACAGATTTAGTGTAACTGGGAAACGTCAGTTAGGGTTTGTGAAGTAGCTTCTGTCTTTCCTTTATACAAAACATTGAGCTCAGTCGACAATCAACTTATCGTTGAACTGTCAACATAATTCATAATTCATGAGCTGGTTTCTCCAATGTGAACATTAATAATCTTCATATTTGCACTGTTGTTTGAACAAATAAACAATTCCCATTGAACATTCAGGCTCTGGAAAATCACAGTAAAAATACAATTTGCTTACTTTGTGAAATAAGAACTCATAAATGCATTTATTATGTTATGATGTTAAATAAATAAATGAGAAAATCTAGTACATTTTCAGTATTTTTAACTTTCTGTTTACTTGACTACTATTTATTCTTAACTTTGGCATGTCTGGCTGTTCAGTTTATTTTATTTAAGTGAAAAAGTGGAGTTGAGCAGTAAGAATGAAACAATCATTAAAGTAGGCAGAGAGGTCAGAGAAGAGGGTTAGTTACACTCAAGAGGACCAAAATAGGAAAGTGAAAAAAGATGGCGGCTGAATGTGGATGAATGAGCCAATGACAAATTGATGAATGAGTCCTGTGCTGCCCTGCCACTCAGCCGTCCAGCAGGGGGCGGCGTCTCACCTGTAGAGTCCACCCTGTCTAGATGGGAGATGGGGGAAGCGCAGGCATGCGGACGTGAGTGGCCGCTACCCTGGTGGTAGAGGTAGCTCCGTGTCGGCGACGCCAGGCTGCCCATGTGATAATGGTGGTGATGGTTATCGAGGGAATGGATGGGGTGAGCACTAATCACAGCTGTGGATGGAAGTGGACATGGATACACACACACACACACACACACACACACACACACACACACACACACAGAAACAAAATGAGATGTTTAACTGGCTGTAATAATGATGAAGGAAGTGGAAGTATCAATGGTGAACACACACACACACATGCAGTTTTCTTCGATTTACACACTTAAATATTCTGCTTATATGTCGGCAAATTCATGAGGGAGGAAATTCAGAAAATGAAAATTTGTATGGGAAGCATGAAATAGACTTTGGCATTTGATTTGGCATAAAAATATTTTTAGAAATTGGCAATTTGTTAGAAATATCTCTGAGCTTTAATTTCAACATTTAAAGTCAATTTTCCAAATTGACCTTCATTATCCTGTTTGTCAGAAAAACACAGTCTCTCTCTCTCTCTCTCACACACACACGCACACTTACGCTGAGGTGGCTGCGCATCAAAAGGCATCATCATTTTAGGCCTCATCCCTCGTCGACCTGCTAGTGTTGACATGCTGTCCTCTGACTCGTGGCCTAAAAGGTACGATGGAAACCAGCCAATCAGAAAGAGCGGCTACTCTGCGTTGCTCAATTTTGTTTTTGTGAAATGATCCATCTACAGACCTCAGGGTCCTTAATTACATTTCTGTCAGTCACATTATGTTGTGAGCTAATTATATTGAGCGCTTCCACTGTACTTAGTTGCAGTGGTGACAGTTTGTGCTCGCAGCACTGCAATCATGACAAGTAATGGGCGCTGTGCGTATGAAAAGCATGAAATGTTTTGCATGATAATCAGAACAAACACAACAGGAAGGACAAGTGTTGACTTGTGAGACAAAAACATCCCAAATTCTCCCAGACTCCTCCTTTCACGCCCCTGGAATCAAACCCGAACACAATTCTTATGAAATCTTTTGAATGTAGTTTCCTGTTTTCCAGCTGAACTCCAGAGATCTGCTCAGAATTATGATGCACGGGAACTCAGAAGTGACATTTCACTTTGATCTCCTTCTCATACAATCAAATATTAATCCACCCCCTCCAAGACTGACCGCGGTAGGAGTTGCGCCTCTGCTGCAGGTGGGGGTTGCTGTCCAGGCCGCTGTCAGCAGGCGTGATGTCCTGCGAGGTGCGGGGGATGGGCGTCTCGGTCATGACTGGGTTGGGGTCTGGCGACTTGTCCATGGGTTTGAGTTCCAGCCTCTCGTGGTGAATCCAGAGATCGGGCGGCTTCAGGTCTTTGGCGTTTCCCTTGTACTTGTGGGAGCCGTTGGAGGACTTCGAGGCGGCTCGCTTTCTGCAGAGGAGAACGCAGAGGCAACGGTGAAAGACTGGCGGCGTTTACAGAGAGAGTGGCCATAGTACGAGGAAGAGGGGACACAGGAGTTGAGCTGTAGGTGAGTAAAGTTTGTGCCTGAGCGTCTTACTTTTTCTGGTGGGACGTGGTGCGTCGTGTGCACAGGAAGGCGCCAACCACCACCACTATGATGGTGAAGGCTCCCACTGAGATGATGATGATGATGACCACGATGTGATTCTCACTGTTGCTTCCCACCCCTGATTTACCTCAAGAGGAGAAAGATTAGATTAGACAAGTTGCTTTCATGAATACCTCTCTAGAGGGACCCCTGTGTGGAGGATCTGGCGACATCTAGCGGTGAGGCTGCAGATTGCGAGAAACTGAGTGAACCTCCCTTCACCCCTCTTTTTCCAGATGTGGAGGAGAACCTATGGTGGCCTCCAGGTAACATCAAAACAATTAAAGACTCGGGACCTAGTGTTTGACTCATTCTTAGCTAATTAGAACACAAGGGCTCTTAATTCATAATGAGTAAATACAAATGAAAACATAATTATGAATACTATGTTCTAAGTCTGCAAATTGAGCCCCCTAAATCCTACACCCTGGTTTAAAGCAGAGTCGGGCACCGGGTCGAAGAGCCAGGCATACAACCAAGTTATGTAATGGATACAAAATCTAATTTATATAAATTCTCAGGTAAAAATGAACTTATCGCGGTTTTTAAAATTAAAACTATGCCATATGCAGAATTTTTAAATCTCAATCAACTCATATGAAACCCAGTAAGCCACATGAATTTGTTTTTGTGTAAAAGACACTTTGACCACGTCACCTCTGCTCAGATACATGTCACTGCTGACGTTGAAGAAAACCTAGAAAACACGACTGTAGGAGCTGCGACAATTGATAGATACTTTTTTCTGAGAACACAACTCAGCCACCAAAACAGGAGGACAAGGCGTCCATAAAGCTTATGTTAATGGATGACTTGGAGATAATTGCAGGTAACGGGTTGGGTCTATTACGGAGTTTTGTGGGACGTGTGCAGGATCCTGGTTTAAAGACACTGGACAATTACTAACGACATCCAACTATCATGAAAATATGGAGCTAGAAATATGTCTAAATTGCAGATTTCAAAATGCAGTGTCAGAGAGAAGGAACGTCGTGTTCGTCTTTGCTGTAGAGTCTGACTGACAAACATGATATCTGACCAGGACAGTGGAGGAAAACCTTACCAACTGACGTCCCATGGTCTTGTGGGTCCTGGTTGCCTGGAGGCCCCTGCTTCGGTGGAAGATTGGAGGCTGATACAAAGAAAAAATGTTTTTATGGCCTCAAACCTTCATGAGATACATCACAGTTCAAAAATTCCTACAAAACACAAACTGATTTGGTCATGCAGCCCAAGTTTTCATCAGCCCAGAAGATGGAAATCTTTAGGAAGAGAGAGAGAGACACTGGAGGAGCAGAGCCAGCGGTGAAAGATACAAAAGTGTGGAGGGGGAGTTTACCTTGGTCATTAGCCATTTTGTCAGAGGACTCAGCTTAACAGGCCAAAGGAGAGCAGGGAGGGAGAGACAATAAAAAGCAAAAAACAGGTTAGCTGAAAAAGAGCAGCGAGGGACAGACTAAGCAAGAGTCGGGGGTTGTGAGGAGGAGAGGTGCAAAACGAGAGGAATGAGAAACAGTGAGAAAAATTAAACAGCAAGAGTGAATCTTAGAAACAGCCAAACTGAGATTAAGAGCAAAGCATCTATATTAAAACTATAAAAGCTTCCGACAAATCCAGCAGAAAGGTCCGACAATATTTTATTAAACATCTCGCGACTAAAGATGTTGTTAAAGAGACGAAGCCTTATTTAACTACTCAGATTAAAACAAAAGAAAGTGTCAGCAGCGGCACCAAAGTAAAGTTGGGGACAAATTTGCTGACTGAACTTAAAATTTGTCCCAAACCGATCAACAAAGTTTAGGAAACTTTCCCAACTCAGCTCTTAAGAAACGTTCTCACATAAACTTCCTCAGGAGAAGTTTTACTAGAAAATGGGAGAAAGGTTTTGTATGAAAAATATCCGTCCTGATGTCTGTGTAGCTGTTGGATGTTTGACTTTAAAATATCAACTTGCGGTTCGGTTAAGACGCAGTTTCCATCTTGGTCTGGTCCTGATCCTGTGAACTTACTCTTTGGAGTGCGGAAGTTGACGGCCTCAGACATGGGGCCCATGCCCTTGGAGTTGCGGGCCTGGATCTTGAAGTAGTAGGTGGTGTCCAGCGTCAGCTCCTGGATCTGGTGCGTCAGGCGGTTTCCCACCACCGGTTCAATAACCCAGTCGTGGACCTCCGCATTTACATCCGTACTGTAGTAGATTATGTAACCTGCCACAGCGAAGGTATCAGAAGATTTAAAATACAGTGTTTTTTTCATGATATTTGACTTTGTTCTTCCAAAATAGATAAAGACAGAGGTTTCTCTCTCACCACTGCAGCAGAAAAAGTCTGAAAATGTACATATATATCTTGTGGAGAGTCTTTACAGAGAGGTCCTAAGAGTTAAAAAACAGGAAGCCAGACATCTGACATTTTCCAGCGAACACAGCAGGTTCTCAGACTCACCAGTGATCTTCCCATTTGCCTCGGAGGGCGGCTGCCAGTTGACGATGATGGTGCGAGGTTTGTTCTCTTTGCTCACCACAGTCACGTCCTTCGGAGACGAGCTGGGAACTGTAGAGACGATGAGGCGGAAGGTCAGATCAAGAAGAAACCCGCTTTGTTCAGTTTTAAATTTAACAACATGGTAGATTCACTGCAAACGTCTACTGCAACATATGAGTAAACCATGTGCATCTTTGAGTAGCACCGTAATGAAGTGTTTGTACTTCACTGCGAGTATATGCACAAGTGTGATTAAACTGTAGATACCATCCACTTGAAAACGTGTGAAACAAACCTCTGACTACAGAAATAAAAACTGTCTCCTTTAAAATACGAGAACATTTGATTTATCGTCGCTGTTTTCATCAAAAGAGAAAAAGGTTTTTCTGGATGTGTGCGTTTTTCCAGCCAACTTCCACACACACATTTATACAGCACTACTATACACTGCACCTTTTCTATCAAATACCAATTTGGGGTTAAGTATCTTGCTCAAGGACACTTTGAACCACCGACCTTCTGATTTGTGGATGACCCGCCCTTCCTTTAGACCCAGAGCCGCTGATCACTGATACAACAGACTCCTGATAAATGGAATAAATTTGTTCTTTATTGCTGAACTGGGACTCATCACTATAGTGACACGTATCCTTATCAAAGTCTAATCAGTCCATCCTTGAGTCCCGGTGAATGTTTCTACTGAATTTGAAGAAACAGGACAGAAGGACAGACAAACCCAAAAGACATAATGCCTGCGGCCGCTGCATTGTTGGCACAGGAGAGAAAGCCAAATGTTCCCCTCCAGTGCCAGTCCACTAAATCTCAATCCAATAATGCAGATGAAGAAGTGGTTTGAAAGAAAATGAGTTTTTAGGTTTATTGTGAATCTTTTAGCTCAGCAATTACACCTTACGATGAAGAATGGGCTCCGATTCTTTCCAGCTTGCAAATTTTAGTGTCCATTAGGTCCAGAGCGCTGCACAAATCACACACCAATAACCAGGGCGTTGTGTATTTTCAATACGGAACGGCTGGTGGCTTTTAAAAAGTACTTTAAATCGCTATGGTGACAGTGTTATGGGTTATTTTAACAGTCACACAGTCCATTTATATGATGTTGATTCAGCTGACTCAGTAATTATTATCTGTCGTCTCTGATATTGTGCAAAGCAACAACGGTAACAGGGAAACAAAGACGAACAGACATAAAATAGAGAAGCATAAACAATATTACAGGCAATTCATTCTGGGCTCCTATTATTATGATTGTGATTATTTCATTATCGTCCATTGTGTATTTTTAATTTCTCATGAAATTTATTTCCCGCAATCACAAAATCTGCTGCAGGTTTCTACAATTGTACTATTGAATCGCTCTCTGTCTTCACTATCTTACTGTGTGTGCTGCGACAGCTCGGACATGTTGTTGTTTACTGTTCGACATGTCTGTGATTCTGGATATGTTCTGTGTGGTTATTTGTGGGTGTGAAGTCTCCTACTGGTCTCAAACGTCGTGCCCTGTGCAGTCATGCTCCACGTGCTGGTGCGCCGGCCCTTGGTCACCATGACGGAGAACTCGTACAGCGTGTTGGGCTTCAGACCCGTCACCATGTGGTTCAGACTGGTGGTGTTGGCCATCTGAGGAGAGACAGACACACAACAAACTATTAACGACCATTCAGTCTGTGTGACGACAGATTACATTCACATGAGACGGCTCAAGTCTCTGAGGAGTCAAAAGAATTTGTTATCTATGAAAATAAACAAAGTCTTATCATTTTTAATACACAAAAAATTTAAAGATCACGAATTGTTTAGAGTGAAATTAAATGTATTTAGTTCAAAAGTAAACATGCATTATGTTTAGGGACAAAGACGTCAGGTCTGCATCACATTACCATCTATATTCTTTGTCAACGTTTTTCTGTTTTGTTTTTCTATTTAATCTTTAGTGAATTTTAGTAATGAAGAGGGGAGAGAAAGAAAACCTTAATATTAAGTTTTCTTCAGATCATTCAATCATTCAATGGTCGTCAATGAGAAGCTGGAAAACGAAAACAATTCTTAAATATCAAGATAGTCTACATTTGTTTTTCTCCTCTCAATTGACTGAGGTTTTTATTTCTAAGGATAACGACCAGTCTGAGTGTTTTTCCAGAGGTTAGGATAGATTACACACACAGACCACTGAGTGGAAACAGAAGCTTTTACATTTTGCGACGTGCTTCATCATGTTTGAGCTGCACACAGAGAAGCGCAGCCATTACAAATAAGCAGAAAAACCAAAACGTGGCAGACGATCAACGCAAACAGCAGAATGTTTAACGTCTGATTGGAATCACTGAAGTCAGCAGAGTTTAACTCTTGAGTTATGCAACCGTTCACCTCCATCTCCACCGGTCATCCAGTTTCTATCGGGGCCTGTCTACGGCTTTATGTTGCACGCTACGACGCAAAGTGCAGATCTCCAACAAGAGGGTCGGAGAAGAAAACAGTTTGTTCCTGCAGCCGGTTTGAGAGCAGCTGTCTCTTCAATAATGTACAAGCTCGTCTGACTCGGTTCGCTCTCGGAGAGGAGAGGACATGAGCTACATCGAGCCAATTACTGCAGGTCTGGACAGCCATGTTAGCATATATACAACAGCATGTATAAGATGTAGTCCGCACCAGGACGACTCTCTGACAGACTTGTTACTTTAATGGATTTCATTAACGGGACAGAAACATAATGAGCCAGTGGAGCTGTTTAATTACAGTCACAGTGTGAGAATCAAACTTGTTAGAGCATCATGCCGCACATGACGACAGACTGAGACGTTACACCACGTAGACGTGTCGGTGTGGATACACTCTGAATTAATGACCAAACATCTGTCCTGTAGTTTCCTTTAATTTTGTGCTGATCTCTTCAGGTGTAAATTTAGAAAATGGCAGCTACGAGCTTGTGAGTCCAGGACGGACAGCGAGCTGAGAGAGAGCATCCGGTGTGTGTGTGTGTGTGGAGAATGCACTGTGTCAGATCTACAGCCTCTTTTACTTCTTCTCAGTTTGTCTTGTCCTTGTTGAATAATTTATCAGTAAACACAAACCTTTATCTGAGCCCTCCCATAGGTCTGTGCACAAACACGCACGCACAGACGCACGCACGCCACAATACCCCAGTGTTGCACCTGATCATTTCACCGACCATCAACTCCAGCTTGTTTAGGGTTATAATTAAATATCTGCTCAATAAAAAAATGATTCAGTTTTATCATCATTTGAAAACAATGAAAGTAGTGATTGTTTAATTTTCTCAGATGTATGAATTAGCTTCCATATCATCGTGACTCACCGGACGGTCAAACAAAACAAACTATTTGAAAACCTCTGACATGTTATAAAACATCTGTGCGTGTCTCTGGTTCCCACGGATCACATTCGCTCATCAAAAATGCATCAGTAAAACTAAACTGTTTTGGTTGCGGCTGCTCAAAACAAGATGATTTTGTTTGGCTGCAGTTTAAACACATCCACCAGCTGCTCTCCTGTTGCACCTCTGACAACATGTGTGCTGTAGTATCAAGGCTGTCACTGAATGAACCAGAGGGTAAATCTTAAGAATTATACCTCCGACAGATAACGAAAATAAAAAGAGAGGCGCTAAGATAATTCTAAACTAAACTAAACACTAAACCTACAGTTATAGCCAAAGATGACTCTTCGAAAACACCAGAGCCGACCTTTAAACTGTTAGGAACTAAAACAAAGTGGAGAGAAAGTCTTAATTGTGAAGTTTTGTAGAAAATGACTCAAAGTGACAACATCACTTCATGGTTTCAGAGTCAGTAGAAAATAAATCTGGCTTGTTTACAAAAACCTTGTTGCATTACGCTGCGGCTGAGCTCAGGAGCTGCAGTGGGAATACTTTATCATATATCCTCACATTACTTCACTATATATTTTCAGCACATCAATATATCTCTCTGGAAAGTGCAGGTCTGACGACGTGCGCTGCACCGAAATACACAGAAATCATACTGGATTGGACGAAGGAGTCCGACTCAGGTTTGATCGCAGTGAAATGATTTGAGATTAACTGAATTTCACTCAGTCGTAAAGATGTTTGTCAAGATTAAAAGTTGAGTCTGAACAATATAGAGTTATGGGGACTGATGGGGACACCAAACATTTTGTGATACAGAAATGTATCCTGATGTTTTACAGTTTAATGATAAACTTTGAAATAAATAACTATGAATAAAAAGAAAATACAAACAAATATATAGAAATGGAATTAAGAAAATAAACATTGGTTACGTAAATACGCAACTTTTCATATTAGAGCTCTAATTTAAAGTTCTTGAAGTGAAACCAGAAAGCTTCAGCAGCTCCAGGCTTCATCTCATTCTGAGTTTTAAATTTAAACTGGAGCTTATATGATTGAGAACAACATTATGAGAACAAATCTCCCAAAAAGACAAATCCACGTGTCAAACAAAATGTCTTACCTTCACTTTGGTGTTGGCAGGGATGTTGGTCTTCCATCGCACCGTGTAGAAACGGTTGTCTGTGATCTTTTGGTTTTTGGGCAGCGAGTTGTCGGCCCAGGTCACCTTGATGGTGTCGTGGCTCAGCACCGAGGCCTGAACACCCACGGGCGGCATCATGGGGGAGGGGTCTGGTACTGGGGTGTATGGAGCAGGGAAGAGTTCATACAAGTCAACATCGGGGTCAATGGGGTCTGCGTGTCAGGCAGTAAACCCGCGTTCATGCATGAACACAAATTAAAATGGGCAAAATTAAAACACAACGAGAAGCGTGGTGGATCAGACAGTGGAGACAAAATACAGGATGCAGGGAGGGAAATGAAAAAATAAGGTTAATGAGTTAAAATGACAGACAACGATGAGGGAGGAGGAGGAGGAGGAAGGTAACAGAGGGATGGGAGTGGGAAGGATGAAGAGAAAGAGAGAGAAGATTCTATTAGAAAAAACAGACACTGACCTCTACAATAAGATGCAGCTGCTATATAGAAGCTAGTATGTGATGTCTATTAATAACTACTGCAGCAGTACAGAGGGAGAAGAAGAGAATCTCTATTCATTAGATACAAGAATACAGTCAATGAGAGAACTAGAGTGAAAGCAGATATCCACAATCCTGCATCCAAAGTTTCAAACTCGCACATTGAAGCATGGACACAGAGTTTTCACATCATCACAGCATTTCAATACAGCGCGGATAAACAGGAAGGACACTGAATGCAGAGGAACGACCCCCCCCTGTGCAGGGTAACTTTGAAAAAGTGTATCATGTCCTTGAAAGAGAGAATATCGAGGCTTAAAGCAACGGAGCCTGCAGGCGGGGAGGAGAGAAGGGTCACGGACAAGTGGCGCTGGATGTAAATGTGCTGCTTCTGTTCTGAGGCTCAGATGTTCGGTTAAATGCTTGAAGGCAGAGTTTGGTTCTTCTTCCCACTTTCTACAGGTTCCACCATTACTCTTTGAATCAGTAATAAACAATACACATTTCTCCTGATCACAATAATCCTCTGACAGAGACACAAAACAAAAAAAAAACACAATTTGGTTTGCAACAGCTAGATGTCATTGCTTTAGATGTTGTGCGTGGATGATGCGCTGCTGTGCCGTGTATTATAACAAGGCCCTAAAAGGCGTCTGTCACTGTTATGAATCCTTTATTTATTGTGGCTGTGCATTATGAGTGTAAGTGTAAGTATCATAATAAAGTAGGCAGAGAAAAGTAGGTAAAAGTAACTACATGAAAACATCTTTTTAGCTGATGAAGTAAAAATAATACCTGGAAAATAAAAGTAAATGTACCTAATCATAGAAAAAAAACTGTAAATCTAATGTTAGACATTACCCGGGATGTAAAAACACACATGGTAAAGAAAAAGAAAGAAATCAGTAGAAATAGTGTCACAATTCTGACGGATTATATCGTCCACCTGTTCATCGAGTAAAGAGAGAATTCAATCGGTGGCGTCCACCTTTCAGGGTCTCGTACAAAACACAGTCCAGCACTTGAATATGATAAATGGTGTTTAGTCTGTTGCATCACAACAACCTGCGGTTTAATTATCTCCATTTTGTAAGAGTGACTGTGCCTGTGTGTGTGTGTGAGTGTGTGTGTGAGTGTGTGTGTGTGTGTGATCACACAAAGAACACTTGAGTGTTTGTGTGTCAGATGGAATCAGCGGCTGTAACTAGCTGCAGCACACTGAAGGTTAAACACTTCAAGATGGCATCCTGGCCTCTGCTCCTGCTTCTGCCCTCGGGTTTAGACGTGATGGAGGAAAACTCTTTGGTCACTCGCTGCTCCTCGACCACTTGTTGTTCCTCCCCCCCTCCTCCCCTGCTCCTCTCCCTTTGACACCTCTTTGTGCAGAGCTGCCCTCATTATATTCCCAAGACTGAGTGAGTCAGTGTTTGTGTGTATGTGTGTGTGATGAAGATCCAAGCATTCATGCGGTTGTTGAGAGGCACTGAGGTTTTTTTTCGGAGAGGCACACAAGCTGCCTTTCTTTATCCAGCTTGGAAGAACACAGTCCCCAGTATTTACAAGTAGAATACACAGCAGCTGAGAGGCTGACTTGCCTTTGTAACGTTTTACAGATGGGAGTAAAATCCCTCTCTTCCTGATTTTTCAGTTAAGACATCACACCACTTTAACATATTAAACCCAGCACGCTCTCAACCCAAGTTCACCAAGTTTTTCCTCAGCTTTTTTAAAAAAGTACTATGTAGGTCAGCTCGTCTTTTTAATCCCGACTTTAACAAACTGGCAGGAAGGGAACGCGCCCCCGAGGAATCAGCAGCAGACGATGGTGGTGGGCTTTGGTTCTGCTTTGAGAGGAAACGTTTGGATCTGACGAAGGGTTGCCAAAGCCACCACAGGGGGTCTGCGAGTGTGCGTGGCGCCTGTGTGTGTGTGTGAGTGTGAGGCTGCGAGGAAGAGAGAGCATCACACGGAGAAGCGTACAGTACGACAGTGTGCGGGTGTGCGTGCACGCTCTGACTGCCAACCCCCCCCCGAAGCATGTTGACGTGATTCATGTCATCGAGCATCCCACCCCTCTCCGGCGCGGCGATGCAACAGTGCGGCGGCAGAGACAAACTGGCGTGATCAAGGCTGAGCGTGGAGGTGGGAGGCTGCATGGGAGAGGAGGCAGGTGCAGCCCACATTCTGGGACACCCCGGGGAGCAGGGGCTGCTCGTCTTCTGACACTGTCACATAAACTGCGTGAACTCGTCTAAGCGGCAGTGTCTCACACTTTAAGATCGTTTGTCAAGCACACTGGATTGGGACTTAAAGTTCCACATCTAATTGTTAACCCGGGTTGTGACGTGAGGTTTGAGGAATTATGGATCGAGAGTGCGGCTGCCACGATGGAGCGTCCGTGTTCTCTTGACTAATGCGGCAAATCTGTTTCACGCTATCGCACTGAGATGGCAAAGACAAAGCCGCAACACAGAGATTTCTGATATTAAGAACATCTACTACAAACTGGGAACATCACACAGGAATTGAATCTGTGTCACGAGAATAATTTCTATCTGAGCGCTTTGTCTTTAACGAAGCACGGACCACCGTCTCATGATGGAGTTTGGAAATAAAATCTTGACACTGGACATTTTGCAGTGTCACTGCTCTGTGGTGGGTCAACTGTCATGAGGATGATTTCTAAATCACCTCAAACACTCAACAGCTTTGGTTTTACTGCCCGAAATGCTTTTACAAGTTGTGCTCTGCTGCGAGGCAACATCTCCACACTAAGACTTGGACGACACCATCGCTCTCTGATAGACAAACAGCAGAGGCAGCGGTTTCAGGGGAGGACTTTTGTATTTCTTGGAGGTTGGAGCGTGGATGCTTTTCGTTTAACTTTTACATAAATAGCTATTACGCTGTGATTCTAACCAACTCGGTGAATGTTGCCTTTTCTCTGATGGTTAAATGCTACAAAAACAAAGTCCTACCGCTGAGAACCAATGTTTATTAAGTTATCAGATCAGCAGCTCAACAGATTGTCTTTACTTGTTCTTTACTTTCACAGGATACTTTAAAAAAAAGGTGGTGACGATGATTTGAATCACTGCTAAAGATCATGTTGAGTTTTAACCCTTGGTTTCACTGTGTAAGATTCAAGTTCTCAGATATTTATGATGTTTAATGTTTATTTCTATTTCATATTTTAAGCCTGTTTAGGACTTTGACTTAACTTTATTGAATCTACTATCCTGGATATCAGATAAGATGTATTTGAAACTACCATTCTACTCCCTTCTCGTTAAGATAATTGATCCATTGACACATGAGAAGCTTTTGCTCTATTATCCTAAATCAGTACAGCTGCTAATCCAGAGGCAAAATTTGAACTGAGACTTGAAGAGGGGGAGTTAATCAAAGCTGCGAGACGCCCTGACGTCACATTATCTCTCTGGTAATTTGGAGTCTCGACAGATTCTGTCTGGTAATGACCTCGGGCCAGTGAGAGCAAAGATAAATGTCAGTCGACGTCTTTTGTCTGGGTGGGAGACGACAACTACAGCTGCACATCCCATAATAACGCGTGTGCTTTCTGTTGTGTATGAGGTTAAGATAATGGGATTTAAGTTTCTTCCACAGATGAACGGCGTCAATGAAAATAACAAATTCTTTCTTTGCACTCCATCAAATATAAGAGACGCTAAATCTTTTCGCAGATTTCTACGTTGTCTTTTCATACCTGACTGTGGCCTGGTGATGGCGCTCTCGTACACAGGAATCCCCTCACCCACGTTGTTGTACGCCTTGAGTGTGATCACATAGTGGGAGCTGGCATCTGTGGGGTGGAGAGAGAGAGAGAGACAGAGAGAGAGATTGAGAGAGAGATAAATGGATGCAGATATCTAATCAAGCCAAAACTCTCGAGACTCTTGACTCCTAATTGCAATATTAGCCAGCGAGAGTATTTGAATACAATCATCTCTTACTGTGATTCTAATGAAGGTTTCTATTATACATGTATAGATACTTTGCAACAATTATACCCCTGAATTTCTCCTTTTCCTAAAATTATTTTTTCATTTTCAAACTCACAATCCACTTCCAGACCCCTTCCTGGGGCTTTGATTACTGGTTCATTATTGATGAGGATCAATTATGACATTATGAAGAAAAAAAGAAAACAATGACGGATTACCACCTCTGTAATAGTCACAGCAGGACAACAAATTATTTTCCCACAGAACAAAATCTGTAATTGTATTTATCTTGTTTTCCAACAGAGCAGAGAAGACTGATATCTATGAGTTTAATTATAAAAACAACAATAATAATAGATGTTATTTCACAGCGCCTCTCTAGAGACTCAAGGACACCTCATAGATAAACACATAAATTTGGTGTGATTGAGCATAAAGTGTTGGACCTTGCTGGTCAAGTATTAAGCACGACTTGTGCCTATAACTCAAGCTCTGAACTGACCCTTTGCAGAAGAACGACCATCGTGCTAACGTACGTCTTGACAGATGAAGCAGATTTCTGTATTGAAGCTTTACATTTATGGTTCTTTTGGTTCGAAGACAAAAACCACTGAGACAAATTTACTTTGTTATAAAATCAGGACATTAAATTACCGCGTCCCCATTAAGCCGGTGTGTGTGTAATTAGTGGCTCCTCTTGCGGCGGAGAAGATCTCATTAATTCTCTAAATACTCAATATGACATAGAGATGAATGTGTGTCTGTGTATGTTTGCTCATCGGTAATTAAAATGTTTTTATAAATGTTTAATAGTTTAATCAGCCAAGTTACAGAAAACACATTTGAATTTTTGAATAAAACAAATAAGGAAATGATTTAGGTCTCAGAGAGGAGACGAGTGGATACCTGTCCGGTGGTATTTGAATCTGAATGGTGAAAAAGTCTAAAAATAAGATTTATTTTATTTAGAAACAGAAGTCAAACATCCAAACAGAGGGAAACAAAACGACTCCACGTCATTTGGTTTGTTCTCACCGAGGTTCTCGATGGTGTAGTAGCGCTGCTTGTAATCCACTTTGATGGTCTGAGCATGGGGACTGCCGATGCCGTAGCCGATGGTGTAACCTCGAACCACGATGTCCTGGTTCTCTGGCGGCGTCCAGCTCACCACGATACTGTTGATCAGCGGCCGCACGTGGAGAGAACTGGGCTGGTCCGGGACTCGTGATTCTGGTGGGAGAGGAGGAGGAAAAACCTGAGCTGAGTTCTTTAAAGTCCAGTGAGACGTTTGATTGATTCAAAGCTGAGAGGGATCAGAGTGTTTCTACCATCCAGGTCGCTCTCAAACGTCTCCGCCGTCGTCCAGTCGGTGGCCGGTCCGGTGCCGTTCACCGTCACGGCCGACACCCTGAACGAGTACTCCGTCCCACGCTCCAGACCTGGACAGCAAACACCAGGACATCATTCAGAGCTTGTGGTATTGACACTGAATTTAATCTCAAGCAGCAATAAACTCTCTCTAACTCCACTCAGTTTCTTTGGCCTGATTTTATTTTTAAAGTTTAATTTAATGGTGTTCTCCACTTGCTGGGTCCATTGGGATTCCTAAGCACAGACACAATAAATATTTTGAAAGCATAAAATTTCTCAAAACAGACGCCCAAAAACTCTGTGCACAATTTAAGGGAAAAATCTATACATCTGCCTTGGGAGGGATCAGGGGGAGGTTTCTGTGGTGCAATTAACTTTAAACTTTTTCCACTCGATATCATGGAGTCACGTCAGTTTTATTTTTCACCTCTGGTAAAAATGTATTTTGAGAAGTGCAGCTGGCACAAAAACAGAGGAGCTAAAAAGAGCAGAAGAAGAACTTTTGGAGTCTTCATTCGTTCATATTTTAAAGCGACGGCTCCTTCAGAAAAAGCCGTTTCACCGCTGGGTTCCGGCTTTGCTGCTCAGAAAGTGGGGAACGCCTGCTGACAAATGATGTGCTGCTGTATTAATTTGCTGTAACATTTTTCATCATCGTCACATTGTCCCATTTGCACGCTACATGCTAATCCTGTAGTCTTTTCTCTCTGTACCCACTATTCTGGGCCACCCTTGGGGGGTAGCTTCTGAAGACTGCCTAACCATCCGTGCCTCCAAGGCTACAACATCTCTTTCTAAACGCTTTTGAACCAACAAACATCCCCCTGTTTCACCCCCCAGAATGTTCTCAAAAATCAACTTTTAAGTGTGTATTCTCTTTGATGCCGCACGCAGCGTGACGCTGGGCCACTTGAAAGCTGCTGAGACAACATCTAATATTAATCACCATTGCTGTGTGTGTGTGCGTCTCCCGCAATATTGTGCATATTTTGGCGGCAGCGGTGGATGATGTTCGGGTACAGTAAGGCATGTAGCTCCATGCTTGAGATGAAATCCAGACGTCGGCTGAATCAACAGACCTACAGCCTGACCCGAGACCAAACAACAACTCAGACACGTCTCCGATCTCAAGATCAAGAATCTAAATTTTGCAGCATGTCAGATGTTGCCGACGGTGTTGAAAGATTAAATCCAGCAGAGATAAAATGTCTGAGTCTGAGGGCGTAAAGGTTTTAATGTAGATTAATCAAGGTTAATCTAAAGCATCAAAGGGAATATTAAGATTCCCCAACAACAAAATATGAGTTTTAATTCTGGAGCTGCCATTTTAAAATCATGTTGCACAGTCACATTGAAATATATGGACAAACAGAAGAGTTGGAGACAGTCATCTTTACGATTGATCGCCTTTTTAAGTTGTGTTTTAAAAACTACTTTATACCTTTATACCATGTGGGCAGCTCGACCTCAAGAGTGAGCACAGCCCTGATATGTCACAGTGGGACTAAGGCATCATTTAGAGGAAGTCTGGGAAATCTGTGTCCAGGTTTGCAGTGTAGTGTAAATATCAGTATGTTCCACTCACGAATAGAATCGCCTGTTAAACCCATTAATCTTTATTCTAAAGAGAAAATGTTTCCAGAACATCAATATCATCTCATGTGAGCAAACAGTGGCATTATTCCTTTTCTGTGGCCACAGGCTGAAAATATGATGAATAACTTCTGTTCCCTCTGAGGCAGAAATCAAGGTTCACCATCGACACATTATCTTTGCCCACTTATTCCGCGCAGCGTTCCAAGAGGCTGGAGTCTGTCCCGGCTCATACTGGATGAGGTCCATCACGGGAAATCAAACTTCACTCACAGACAAAACTAAATACGAGCAGCAAAGTGAAATTCGACCACAAATGTTGACTTGAGATACATTTAAAATAGATTTTGATTCCAAGTGGCATCTGTGGTCGATCCCCTGCTGAATCTAGATCTACACACACACACAGGATTGGATGGAACGTTCTAGGTCTGAACACTACGGCTCCTGCAGCTCTTCTCCACCTAAACTAATAAAGGCTCCACATTCACACCCACTTGATCATTGGAAAGTCTTTCTGAGAAGCTGCAACGGAAGACAACAAGGCTGATTTGAGTTTTCAAGAGCTCAATGAAAATCTTTGTCTAAAACACAGAATACAGTGAACATCTCACGCTGGGGATCCAGACATCGGCTAATGGCTAACACACAGGCCATCATCATCACATTACCATCAATGAGCTTGATAAGCTGGGTGCCTCCGGTTGTCTCTGCGGCCTCGCTCCTCCGCGACCCTTTGCGATACCGGATCTTGTAGCCCGTGATCTCCCCGTTCTGGCCGCTGAGGGGAGGGGGCTGCCAGCGAAGCATGATGCTCTGAGGGATGGAAAAACCAGGGCAGGTCAGTCAGATGAAACAAAACACCGCGCTTAGCACACGTGAGACCATCTGCTCTCAGGCCAGAAGTTGCAAAGGTCACCTCGTGGTCTGGCGGGTAGCATTACACCTTCCCACAAAGCTTTGTGCACTCCGCAGGTATTACTGTTCTGTCTCACCTTACCCCGTCCTCCTCCGACTGAGAGCGGGGGGTGCGACTCCACAAAAACAAACACCCCCTCTGAGCATGTGCAGGTTGATGCATTAGGAAGAAATAAACACATGAAAAAAGAAGGAGGCGTCCTGATGAGTGTGGTGTGTGTGTGTGTGTGTGTGTTTGATCACATTAACCCTGCAGAGACACTGATGCAAAAAAGATGAATGCAGGACTTTAGCTGGCGGGCACGACACTGCACGGATGTGGGATTCATGCATTGTATTTTAGTGTGTGTGTGTGTTTAAAGAGATAGGTGGGGGGTAGCTCAGCGTGGGAGAAGAGTTAATTAATGCTTCCCCACTGTTACGCTGAAGCACAAAAGCCTGAATACATGTACACGGCCCACACACGCACACGCACACACACAAACACACACGCTCCTCCCCAGCCGAGCCGAGGGAATTGCACAAATTAAATTTGTGTTAAGTGTGTTCAATTATTTCCATTTTTTTCTCATGACACTATCAGCCCCGACTTGCTTTGTGTGTTACTTCTCTCCCTCGTCACGAAAACCTGTTTAATTTGGCTTTCAGGAGAACCACGAGGGAAGGTGAGAGGCCTGATGTCAAAAGGAAGAACTAAGATCACAATAAGAAAATAAAAACAATTTTCCAGCTCCCTCGCAGGTAAACAATGAGAGGTTGCGCTTGATGAGGAGGCGTGAATATGAAATGCGTGTTAATTAGTTTTCTTTCCAGTTCCATTTGGCTGGGCACATCAGACAGCTGATTGCATAAATGTGTTGTATCTATATGCTTGTACCAGAATTATTGACTTAATGGCTGTTTGCATTCAGAATTAAACACAATGACAACAAAGACGGAAAAAGGAAGTTAGACGTCTAATTTCATAAAGGCTGCCAGATGTTTGTTTCACAGCTTTCAAATTGAATTGTCTGGCTCTGACTGGGGAGGGACAGCTGGGTGTGGACGATCCATCCACAAAACACAGACAGACACACAGACAGACACACAGACAGACACACACACCCTCTCCATTTTACTCTTAACATTAGTGTGTGTTTTCTCTCTCCACAAATCTCAGCTGAGCGTCCTTCAGCATGGGTGGCCAGTTCTCACTCAAGCTGGGGGTGTGTGATAGGATTGTCTATCGGTTTTTTCTTTTTTCCTCTAGTCGGCTTTGACAGTTCTCTCTCGGTCTATAAAAAAATGCTGGCAGCTGTTTTTTTTTTTTTTGGGTCCGCACGCACCCCGAGGATTTTTCCACATCTTCCTCTCTTTGGTGTTGTGTGTTTGCGCTCACTGTCTCGCGAGTCATGAGCGAGGAACGTCTTTGTTAAAAATTGAATCCATCATCCGGGTGGAAGTTTACAATAAATAAGCAGACAGCTCTTTGTTTTAAGATCAAATGGCTGAAAAGACCGGCCGCCTGCGGCCAGTTTCTTGTTTCATCAGAGCCGGTGACCACCTCGGCCGCTTCCACCAATCAGGAGCAACGCACAACAACTAGACTCGAATAAATCTGATTTATCAACTACAGAGTGTGAGACATCTGGAGTTGTTGTCTGGCTGTGAGATCCAGTTCTCTTTAATTCAAAGAGAAAACAAATCTAAATAAAAATCTGATTGACAAAACTTAAATGTAAATAATAAATATGTTAGACCCTGCCGCCCCCTTGTTAGTGGATGGGACATGGACCACACTAAAATGGCAAAAGTAGTCTTTTTTTATATTTTTCTCAAAGATGGTTCATTTTATTTTAGGCAGATCTTTTTAAACTTTTTACACACTGACCAGCTCAAGAGGTCTTTTACATCCCTTCTTTAGACTTACTTATATCAGAGAGCCTTCCCTGATTGAATTTTCCTATTTCTGCTTTCACAGATCGTGTTGATTTTAATGCAATCTGCTATTGTAAAAAAAAATTATTTCGAATAAAGTATATTATTATTATAATTGTTATTATTAAGATAGCGGCATTCGTATCAGTCTGTGGTCAGACGTTCATTAGGGTAATTTTGTTGAATTGTTATTTCTAGTTTAGATGAGAGCTTGATTGTAAAGCTTAACTTACATGTTGAAATGTGGCGACTGAAACTCTGTCAGAAAAACTTTCGAAGCAGCTTTAACCTGGTTTTCAACAGAACGTTCCTTTTTGACCTATAAGTCACCAAGTCAATCCTTCCTCCGATGCTCTGACCGTTACCTTTCTATCGTTTTTAGCATGTCGATATCTCCCTGGCCAATATATTTTTTTCGTGCCCTTTTAGATTTGAGCTTCAGGCTTTTTGAGCAGATCCTGTACAGATGGAGAGTGATACACAGGATAAAACCTTCTGACAGGCCAGTCTCCTGCTGATGAGCGGATCGATGAGGGTTCACACACCCTCTTAACCAGCCGGGGCTTCAGGCCTCTGACGCAGCTAATCACACAGAGAAGCCGCGATGCTCTGGCCTAAGGGCTATGGATCCGTCCACCTGTGTGTGTGTGTGTGTGTGTATTTGGTGAAGCCGCTGCTTACACTGCAGACCAAACATCAAGTTCAGGGGCATTTGTTGTTAGTATGTTGCATCTGAGGAAAGTGGGAGCAACAGAAAAGAATGTTCCCTCGGTAAGAACAACTGAAAACCCCCGTGCAGCTCCAGGACCTTTAAACTGTGGCCTCACTTTCAGTTAAAACAATCAAACCTTACCTTTGAGTTCTGCACCTCCAGAGTGAGGTTTTGAGGAGGAGCGCTTGGTACTGTGGAGCACAAAAATACAATTTAATCAGTGCAACGCAGAACACAACACAGACACAGACACTGCTGTAAAAATAAGATAAGATAGAGCTGAATAAAAACAATAACCAATTACGTAGTGAAATATTAAGCAGTACAAATGCAACAGACAGTATATTATACACAGTGTGTGATGGTATATATATAGTGCAGCATATGACGCTGAATATATGTGTTAAATACAAATTAAAAATAAATCCAATACAGATAATTGGGGTATACAAAATGAATTGTTTAGTATCGTCTTTAAAGGAAAAAAGTTGGACGTTCAGAAATTCAGCTTCTAAATTGTGTGTATTTGCTTTGTTTGACTCAAAGTAAATGATGACTCCTACAGGAAGTTGCAGTCTGCTATTAATAACCTGATTCTTATTTTTGTTCCAGACTAAATTATTCTTGGTCTAAATTGAAACCTGTCAAAAGTAGACGTGTGAACATGAGAGAAACCCATGTTGGTGGAAAACAGGGTTTTTTCTCTCCATCAACCAACTGACCGTCAGACAGGGTTCGAACGGCGATGTCCTCCGTGGAGACGCCTGGGCCGTGCTTGTTGTTAGCGACCACACGGAAACTGTACTCTGTGTTCTTCTTCAGCCCGGTCATGGTGTGGGACTGACCATCGATGTCAACGTCCTGAGAGAGGGGGGGGGGAGGAACACAGAGCAATGTTAACAAGTCAGTTTCTTTAAAATCTTTAAAAACTGGACACTATTATTATAAATACCACCTTAATAAGTAAAGTTTTATTCTAGAAAATATTGCCTGAAAAGAGAAAACACGACAGCATGTTTGGTAAATGCACTAATGCTAATATTTTAGCATGTAATTAGCAATCAAGTTTAAAACTGGAAGAGAAATGCAGTTGATAGGAAAAAGATTTACAAAGCAATTTCCCGTACGTGGCAGCGCTGCAAAATGTGACGCCTGCTTTCATCATTTCATCACACTAACAGTTCAGCTTGTAATTCTGTGTAATAGTGTAATCTTCCACTGAGACACAAATGAAGCCTTCTGTGATTACGACTTTCTGCTGTACAAATTGGGCACACTGGCACATCCCCAATTACTTCAAGTCAATTTGCATTCAGCTCCGTGCTTGTGACATTTTGAGTAAAAAGCGGGAGATTCGGTCTGAAATCCAATCTCAATCACCGCGTCTGAACTCCGGTCGGACGATGGCCTGCCACCGCATCACCCTTGAAGAGGCATCATATGCTTTTCCTGACTTCCTGTCCGTCCTTTAATATTTCACGTCGCCCTCTGCACTGCCGTGATTTTCAAACTTCATCTCCGCTCCGTCCTTCACCTCTTCTTTCTCTTGTCGCTCCTCTCGTCATCTCTCCGGTCTCTCACCTCATCTCGAGCTCTCCTCTCCGGGGAGCTGAGGCATCATTACTCAGTGCGCCGGCTGACGTTTCAATCCATTATTATATTAAAGGCTTTTTAATGCCTCACTGGCTCGTACACTGCTACTGCTGGGGCTGACTCAATATCTACGCAGCTTGATTTCAGTGCTGTGACAGAGTTATACCTGCAGAGAAGAGCCGGGTGAATCATATCTGCTTTCTTTTCTCCCAATATGTGCTTGTGTGTCAGATGCTTGATCAACAGTGCGGCTAAAGAGACGTATAAAACCACTTCTGGGCCAAATGACAAACAGCTCTTACCTCATCACAATTTACACGAGACTATAAAGCTTACGTCATTTATTATTATCTAAAGAACCCTGATGCTAAATCAAGCATCAGCCACAAACAGTAATGTCTCCTTTCCTTTTGCTTCGTGTCTCTGTCCGACTTTTGCATTTATTTCAAGTGAATTCAATAATATGTCAAAGCCAATAAAACGAAGGCAAAGCACACAAGGACACAATGTACAACAGGCAATATGTTTGTTCAGTATCATCTCATCGCTCTTCTTTTAAAAACCTTTTTATTAATCTAGAAGTACATCCTGAGTTTATACGATTTATCTGGTTATTTCATTTCACTGGAAACTTGATCATCTCAGCCGAGGTTTGGTTTTCACCCCTGTTCGTTTGTTTGATTGTCAGCAAAATTATGCAAAAAATGTGATATGGGTCAGGAAAGAAATTGCAGATGTGTTTGTTATTTATTTTATTAACTGACGACTTCCTACCTGTTCACTGCCGAAGCTTTTGTCGATGTAGTACAACTTGTAGGTGAGGATCTCGCCGTTGCCGGTGAGAGGTTTGTCCCAGCTCAGGGAGACGGAGGTCGGCGTGTTCGACACAACCTGCAGGTTAGGAGCAGGGCCGGGGACTTGGACTGGTGGAGAGAAAAAAGAAGACGAAGCAGACAAGATATTGAAAAGCTGTCAAATGTGACCACTGGACGACAGGAAGTCAATCAAGCAATGTTTAGTGATTGATGCCGAAAACATTTTCTTGACTATTTCTAAGCCATGTTTGTTGTGTTAGTGAGAGTTCAGAGCAGCTCTCCTGAGACCAGTGTGTCCCCTCTGGACTGGATGTTGATTTTCTCGTGACAAACAAAAATGACAATGTGTCTCCACCAACACTTGCTTCTGGCTTTGTTTACACTTCAGTCTGTGTTATTCAAGAGAGGAGATTTAACAGAGAGTGAGAATGTTCCTGTTCATACGAAGCTCTGCCTTTGTAAGATAAACAGAAAAGGTCAGAATTGTCCATCATCGTTTAGCAAAAGTGTGAAATACTTTCATAGGTTACCTGCAAACCTGGCACTGTGGCTGGAGTAAAGAAAATAATAATGATTATTATTATTTAATCATTTTAATGAGCGGCTGTAAGAGACAATGCAAATGTCTGAGCCAGGTGCTACTGACATTTTCCTTAACTTTCCCTGCTAGCTCCCTGAGTAAAGAAGAATACATCAGGAAAAATAATATAATAAAGAGCTTTTGGTGGTTGGGGCCTTCATCGGTGTCAATGTGTCTTGAGATTTCCGCAGTGAAATGCATACGTCATGTCCCGCCTCCTGCATGGTGAAGATGCCCCCCCCTCATCTGGATGTTCTGAACAGTCTCCTGTTGTCGTGACCTGGTCTGATGGTAAAGCTTGTCCGTTACTTTATATCCCGTGAATATCGGAGCCTCTGTGTGGATTCAAGGGATTTTAATTCCTCCACTGTTCGTCTGAAGGAAATGTAAATCAAAGCTGGCATTCAGCAGTTCAACCTTTAACTAAACATTTCCTTTCATATTGTGCTGCAGCTCTGAGCTAACGTAATAAAATATGTATCACTGCTCTAATAACTTGTGTCTGTGCTGTGTACAGAACACACAGAGTCAGAAAGTCTATGCACAGCGACATTTCTTGTTGTGTCTGTGTCTGTGCATCAGATTGAAAATGACACGGTGACTGTGAGGTTCTGTGCCGAGCCGACGCAGACAGACTGCATGCATGTGCTGCACATTTCCTGTGAACTTTAGCTGCAGGTGCTCCTGACACAACAGAGAGGCTCCCATTTGTCATGTGTGCATGTTAGAAGTGTGTGTGTGTGTGTGTACTGAGGTAGTCTCTGAGGGGAGGTGATGTGGGCCAGCGGTTTGTGCACATACCGGGCACTCAGATGCAGGTCAACAGTTTAAGCTCCAAGTCATCACATGTTCTTACACAGACGACAAAGATGTACTGCACAGGTAAAGCCCGCCCTCACTGCTATCCCCATGGGTGGCTCGGCTCTTGCTGGCAGGCATTAAGGGGCAGCGTGTGTGTGTTTGTTTGTGTGTGTGCTGTTCCGTTCGCCCTCCAACCAAGGACGCAGGTAAAGGGAGAACCAGCGGCTGACCTAGAAAGTGACAGTGACTGAGCTGTAGCTGAGCCTAGAGGTGAGGGACGTCCGCCCCGACAGTGAGCCGGGAAATCCCCTGCACAGCACTTTCAAAATGTTTTGGAGCAGCAGCCACAGTGAACATGAAGAGAACAGAGGAGGAGAAGAGAGCCACTTAGTCTCCTCTCCTCTCAATAATTCCTGTGTGTCCTCCAGTCAAATATTCTAATGAGTTTATGTACAGTCTCTCTGCACAGGCTGGATGAGGGAAATATCTCAGAAAGAAAACAAAAATGAAATACTAATTTCAAGCATCCCTCACTGAAGTAGGCAGAGTTTAAAGCAGCTGACGTGCACAACACACACACACACACACACACACACACAGGGAGCTTTTTGTGCATGTTGCTGTGAGAGTAAACAAAAAGTGGCTCATAACAAGAAAATGCTGCCTCTCTCTGGTCTGCTGTTGGGTGGTCTGCCTTAATGCACAGCGGTAAATAGCCTCCTCTGTGTGTGTGTGTGTGTGTGTGTGTGTGTGTGTGTGTGTGTGTGTGTGTGTGTGTGTGTGTGTGTGTGCACGCCTCCTGTTTGAAGTGAGCACACGCTGTATGTGTGTGAATATTTGTTTGCTTGTATGTTTGTTTACTTTGCCCCTTTCGAGTGCATCCTGTTTTCCTCAGCGTCAGTGTGAGCACATTTCCAACAAGCTGGCTGGAGTTCGCCTTTATGTGTGTGTGACCGCGCACATACAAACGTTTGTGTGAAAGTGTGTGAGTTTGTGTGTCTTTACCTTCAGCCTGGGTGGCCACTTTGAGCGCTGCAGAGCTCTCCCCCGGGCCGTTGCTGTTGTGCGCCACAACCCTGAAGCGATATTTGGTGTCTGGCATGAGGCTCTGGATGGTGACCTGCATCTCCCCCGGACGGCTGGTGTTCACCACTCGCTCCCTGATGTGGACACGCAGGCATTTGTGCTTGATAAATATTTCATTTTCAGTTCAATGAACACATCAATTAATCAACAAATGGATTAAGATGAGCACGTTCAGGCTCGTGTGTCTACAGGAGGACCAAGTTTAAGACCCAGATACACAGATTTGTGTGCACAGGGTGTTTGCACTCCATGCTTTTGCACAAACACAGTATAGTGACGTCTGTGTTTGCACATCAAGCTCAAACACAGAGTAAAAAAACACAGTTTGAGGCCGGTTCTGCTTCAAAGATGTTTTACAGGGAAAGAAACACAAAAGGTTGCCAAAACAGTGAAGAACAGTTGTGGAAAATCCTCTCAGCCTCTTGAATTTCCTTCTCAGTCACAAACTTACATCCTCGACAGAAGGAGCCGAGAAGAATTTAATACTTGAGAAAAACTGTTTGAACTGGGTGTTTTGTTTATGCGTCCATGTTAAAAAGATAATCCTTTTGGGAAGGGAAGTTAATTTTTAATTAATGAACACTTACTGCTATGATAAATGCTTTAGCTGCTTTAATTAGAGATATTTCTTTCACAGGAATGTACAGTATGTATATTAGCACCCTGCTGATGCCAGCAGTAATGTGTGTATAAGTACCCTCCTGGCAGTACTAAAGAGTGCGTGTACTACCTGCTAGTGCCTTCCAGGCTGTAGAAAACTGAGTAGGTTAACTCGTCTCCGTGCGGCTCGGCCGGTTGCCGCCAGGTCAGCTTGATGAAGCGGGTGGAGACCAGCGAAGCCACGACGTCGCGAGGGGCGGAGGGAGTGGGCCCTGCTGGACCGGCTACGCCTCCAGAGCCTGGCGTTACATGGTCAGTAGTGTTAGGAGTCAGTGGAGGGGGGGGGAAAGAGGGCAGGGATACATCTGAGGGTCGGGAGGAGGAAGGAGGAAGGAGGGAGGGGGGGGGGGGGGGGGGGGGGGGGGGAGGGATTATGCAGAGGTGTCCAAAAGGAACAGGGCGAGGAGGAGGTGAGGAGTGGAAATGGAAATGATAGTGGAACGAAAGAAAGGAAGGAAACAAAAAAAAGAAGAAAAAACAAAATAACAACAACGTAACAAAAAAAGACTTTTGGCGTGACACGAAAATCAAACACTTCTACTTCACTCACGAAGCTGACAAATAAAAGCACGATACAAGGGGAACTACACATGCAGGTCTACACATAGCTCTCTAACGAACAGTGAGGGGAGTGGGAGCAGGACACAGCGTCACACATGTTCATAGACGGCCTTCCCGCCAATCATTTGTTATTTCAAAAATGATTGGTTTGCATTTTCCGTGACATTTTTATGGACTAAAAATCGGCTAGCGTCGGATGGCAGACGGAGATAAGACATTGCTTTGACAGAGACACAGCCACCTTCTAGCCCCTTCAAATGCACACAGGAAAGCCGCCTATGTTGAGGAAGTTAAATCGTTTTATTTCAGACAGGACAACCACTGAGCGCTGAACCCAACCTCCCTTATATAGTCGATTCTGGTGTCTAGATTCCCTCAAATAACTTGTCAGATGATGTTTTTTTTTAAAACACGTCTGCTGTCACATTCCACAGCCTCGCCACAGAAATGTTTGTGATTTCACATGGTGCGTGTGTTTTTCTTTTTTTTTCTTTTTTGGAGGAACAATCTGCGGTCCGACTCAGAGAGATCTGCTTTCCATTTGCCTGGCAAGTGGGCAAAAACAAAACCGTGAGGAAAGAATGTCAGTGTGTATGACATTTCCATTTGTTTGCAGGTCAGGGAAATTGACTGGAAGGCAAAAGCTGGGATGCAGAAACGGAGCAGAGTGGAGAGAGCAAACACTGTGTTATTACCGCAGAAACTGTGTTGAAATGCAAAACAGCCGCTGGTGTATTTGTCTGTCGAGGCATGTGGACTACCCGCTAATTTGGCTTTCAATACTTGTCTACATTTCAGATTCCACTTCACTGGCTTGATTGTGATTGCAGTGATATGAGGGATTTGCTGATATTTCCAAAGAATAACATGTTTGAAGAATCGTCTCTGCACGTTAACGCTCGGGCAGAATAACACGGTTTGTTGAGATCTGACCTTCTGCGTCTGCACAGACATCTGAGGCCGTTCAGCTGCAGCTCAACATTCATAACACGTTGTCGACACTCAGCAAACCCTGAGAGACATGTATGGTTTGATTTTGTTGCATCTGTACGTCGGCCTCTTGGATTTGAAGTCGCACAAGTACTGTGGAGACATTGTGCTGTCTGTCAGCTTTTAATATAGGATATTTAGGTGGGCGCGGTGGGCAAGCGGTATGGCATTGGTCTCGTAACCACAGATCATCTCCCTCTGTGCCTTCAGAATCATGAAGTATACTACAAGCTCTGTTGCAGCTGTATGCAAGTTTAAAGAGTTGAGCCGGACCAAAATAGGGAAATACACATCTGTAGGTTCAGATGGAGTAGGTGGTCCACCGACAATAAGGTTTGTGGTTTGATTCCCTGCTCCTGCCAAAGTGTCTCACCCCCTGGTGGCTGGCTGCAGGATATGTTGTCAACCCGGCCTCCTCCTTGTTAATGGATGGGACGTGGACCAAAGTCAAAGTAGATAAAACTGCTGATTGAATGAGTGTGAATGGGTGATGTAAGGATGATAAAGGCCGCTGTATAAGTGCAGTACGTGCATAATAATGTAGGAGTTAACATCATCCAATCAATGAAAACTACATTAAGTCAGATATATTAATTAGCTGGTTCATACCTGGCAATTGATTCAACTCACAGACGTCACCAGACATTTTGAATCTCCACTGCAGATGCTCTGATTATACAGATACTTGCTCAGATAGATTTAGATCAGAAAACGAATGTGACTATTTAGGACCATTCTTCCAGATTTCTAGTAAAAATATGTGGAGGTCAATTAATCTCAAACAAAGTCAGCTCCTCAACCTCAAAGCTACTGTTTCATTTGTTTCATTTCGAATCCAGTCGGCTGGACCAGAGCCAGCAATAATGAAAAACACATTGTTGTCCTAATTCTTTCTGACTGCAGCGTAAATTACCAGATGCTGAACAATTATCCTCATTTACACACAGAAAAAAAAGGCACAACACTGCGTTGTCTCACACACGCACACACACACACCACAGTGATGGGATTATCACAACATCAACAACCATAACCAGGCTCACAGGATGAACAAAAGCTTTAAGCCTGTTTGTTGATAAGGAGCCACATCCTCCATGACAAAAATGTGCAACACACAAGACAACACGATCCAAGGATCATAGGGGACTCTGTGTTGTGAGACAACACCGCAATTACTGTCACAAATTATTATTCACCTTGGCAATGGAGACAAAGGTCCGCTCATAATAAATCCATAAAACACGACATTAAACGACAACAGTGCTGAGACTCGGACAAAGATGGAATCTGATAGTGGAGCAGGAGAAACAAGAGGGAGATCAAGAGGAGAGACAAGAGATTTCCAAAATATTTGACGATATTCCAGCCACTTCAGTCTGGATTAGACCCCAGCTAACAAACCCTCTGTGCTGCATCTACAACCAAAGGCATCTGGCTGGTGATGTTTGTGGCTGGAAGCCTGGAAGGGAAAACTACCCAGGAGGCTGCGTTCAGAGCATCAAGTAAATATTGTCTCACGTAGACAGGATGGCAGCTCATATATGTTCTGTGTATATGAGAGGAGAGACAGAATAAATGAAATATTTCAAAACAAGAAAAACCCAAGTGGCAACACACTGTGACGTCACCCATTTATTTGTTATCTGCTGTTTTGAAGCCTTGAGTTTGGCATTTTGGTCTCGAACCTGGAGTCTATGTCCATTTTCATGTACAGCCTGCGATCTAAATGTATGATGAAAAAATCAGGACTTGCAACAAAATGGAAAAAGACTTCTGTCTGACAAACAAACTGAGAGGAGGGACAGGATGAAACGTCTTTGACAGATTTACCAAACCATTAATTTAAATACCCATTAGGCAGATAGGAATCGGTAAAACTCCCCTGAAAGTAAAAACAAAGATGAGATAAACTTCACAGGAAATCAGTTATTACCCTTTTAGAATTAAGGCTGCAAAAAAGTGCCTGAGGCAAAGTTCAGCAAAAAAATAAATAGGCTTCTATGGAAGCAGGTCTGAATAAATGAGTTGAAATTACTAGGATGAAGCTAAAGAAATGGGAAATTAAGTGTGCATACTGATTTCACCACGTCTTTAGTTAGAAGTATTAAAAGCTATATGAGGTTTTGATGGCGTATCTCCATAACCAGAAGGGCCCCACTCCACAACCTTAAGCTGCGCTCCAGCTCACAAATAGAATGTGAAGTATCACTAATCACCATTAGTCTAACATTAACAAGGGTTGACAGGGACAGTAATCAGCAAACAGATTTCCCCACGAGGTCTTTTTACTTCTGTTTAAACGAGCAAACTGGAAATACGCAGCTAGGAAGTTGGATCTCGAGTGTGTAATGGTATCGCCTCTTGTATTTTCTGGAACACAAACCACCATTTGTTGACTGAAACAGAGGAATCAAGCATAACAGAAGCTTTAGGACGTGGATGTGAAGCAAGGACACTGGAAGTAGGGGTGCTGAGGGGACTGCAGCACCCCCGACTGGTAAAGGGGTGTAACTGAAATTTGAAAAAACTATTTGAGATTAATGTAGTAGAAGGCGTTTTATTCCGATTAATTTCTCTTTCTTCTAATGTTGGAGTTATTATTGTTGCTTTCAGACATGCACTGAAATCAAATAATCTCCAGTAATTCTCCAGAGGGGCATATTGATGAAGCTTCTGTTCAAACCCACCACAGACACAAAATTTAAAAAATAAAACAATAAGAAAACAAATATCTCAGGATGACAAAGCGGTGCCACAGACGTAGAAGACACAGACGAAGATAAGAGAGCTTCTGGTGATAAGGGCCAGCGCGTGAATACGTGATCCCTGCAGTGGAATCAATACGTTACATCCTGCCTCCGCCTGCTGCACCACCCCTCACCTGAACTCTCCAGAGGTTTCTATGTGAACGTGTTTGAGTGGCTAACCCTAACCCTGCTGCTGCTGCTGCTGCTGCTGCTGCTGCTGCTGCTGCTGCTGCTGCTGCTGCTGCTGCTGCTGCTGCTGCTGCTGCTGCTGCTGCTGCTGCATTGTTCCATGTGTGGAAACGCCAGAGAAAGTCCAGACCCCAGAGTTCATGTCTGAAAACGGCTTTAGTGATTTTAGTGGCGGTAATAGCCATGGTTGCCATCTGTTGTCCGGTAAATGTTCTAAATCTAGTATAAAATGCTGGCCAATCAAATTAATGCATGATGCATTTCATATGCGGTTATATAGAGTTTCTCTCAGCACCCCCCGACTCTGAATGATGTCCAGCGTCCCTGATTTAAACATTTTGAGAGAAAACCAACCTTATCTTTGGCTCTGTTGCTGCAGAAATACTGTAAAGGTTGCGTATGTTAGAGGAATCATTTGAGAGCTCTGTTCAGGGAGGAAAAGAAAACAGACAGAGCTTGAGTGTTGCTACGGAGGGAGGGAGGGAGGGAGGGAGGGAGGGAGCGAGAGAGAGGCTCTTGCGAGGTCAGAGGGGGTTTAAAATGTTACTGGAAACAGGTCACACCATCTCACAGACACTTTGTCCCCTCACTAGTGTGGATCTCAGAAGGAAGGAACTGAGATAAGAGGTCTCCTCCTTTTAGTAAATATAATCCTGACATCTGTGTCAGATGAGAAAAAAAAAAAAAACATACAGTAGACCCTGCTGAGAAATGCATTGTGGGATAGGCAATTGGATGGGATGTATAAACCATTAGACGTTTCCATCTTCATACACCACGTCACCTGTAGGTAACTGACATGCTGGGCAGTTTTCGGTGTCCTTCTGACAATCTGTCTTGTACATGCACGACTCGGACTGTTACAGTAAGGAGGTGTCAGCCTCCCACCGCCATGCCAAGCTCTATTCATAGCTGATTAATAGTGCCATTAGTCTCTGCGCCAGAGGTAATGAATGTCTGGCATTAAGGCTTAACGAGGAAGGTTACTCCAGATCTGCATAATAAATCTGTGTAACCAATACACAAAACAGTTGGCACAAAGACATGCATAGCAAAGCATTCATCTTAATATGCAACGGAAGTAAAAGCCATTTCTAAAATTAAAATAATTGGAGTAGTGCTAAAGTTCTGATTAAAGCCTCGCAACTTAAACTTTTATCTTGCGTTGCGGACGCTGTAATCCTTTGCTGTTGTCCCCCGGTGAGCACAACTGTAAAGTTACGCCAAGTACTTTTTTTTTTTCATCATCTGGTCTGAGTCCACAGATAAGAGAGCCTACCTCACAGGCTCGAGCCATGCAACTCCACAAAGACGCCGCAAACAGACTGAATAAAGAAATGTGCCAGAAGCACCCACAGCTCTGTAACCACAGATAGGCTTCTTCAGAGAGAATCCAGCCGGCCACGCCAGGCTTCTGCTGGATGGATTTTCTCAAGACTAGCCTCCATGTCTAATGTGGTTCGGTAATGACGACCGCATGAGAGACAAATCCAGCACAATGCTAATGGTCCATTACAGAGTCACTACTTTTATGCGCCATTGAAAAGAAGAATGAACGGAGCGAGAACGAACAATGGCAGGAGACAGAGGCTTCAGAAAACCAACACAAAGGACGACTGTCAATTAAAACATGAATGAGCACAAAATGCAGGATATTCATACGAACATGCCACAAGAACATATCTGAGTGAAAACTGAGGAGCACATCTCTGGGCTTGAAGTGCACGAGGATGAGGGCGGAGAGATCATAGACTCCTGAACAAAATGAAATGGAGGGAAACGTTCTTTTATTAACATGTGGAGGTAATATAAGTGACATCAGAACAGTTCTCCAGTGCCCATGCAGACGGATGGATTTTGTATGACAAAGGATCAAATGTGGCAAGGCTGCATGATTCATACTGTGTGTATGAAAAAAAAAAAAAAAAGCAGAAGAAGAGGCGAAGAACACATTCACTGATGTGCATCGTTTTTTAAATGTATTCATGTGCTGATTTAAAATGTTGTCTGGATCCAAAACACCTACAACATGTTTGTGTTTCGTTTAGAGAAACGTTGGATTTGTGTGATTAAAGAAACTAGTTGCACTGTAAACAGCCCAGATATCCACTGTGGACACTACTACACTAAATACTGGCTGTTGACGGCAGAGGCTAATTTGTGGTCAGATGATAGCCGGTTCCAACATTGCTGGAAAGCTACAGTAAGAGCGCGAAACAAATGAAATAAATAGAAATAATAATTATTCGGGCCTTAAATTAGACGACAAAGCATGAAATGGGGAGAGAGAATAGATAAAGACACGCAGCAAAGGCTCGAACCTTTGGTCGCTCTAAAAGAAAGCAAGTCTTTGTAAGTGAGGCGCACTGGTGACATAGAGGGAACCTGAAATGTATTTCTTACTTGAACATTCATTAGGGAAAGCAGGTCTGAGAGAATGAGCTTAAAACAGCGAGATAAAGCCAATGAAATGAATAATTTCAGCAAGTTGCTCGGTAAAGGTGGAAAACAGTTGGTTCCGTAAATCCGCGGCTGACAGCTGCGACTGTTCTTTTCTCTACAATCTCGTTTCCCCGTGCTCTCTTTCAAGATAAGACTGGAGAGATGAGCGAGGCTGACAGCTCATGACATTTGAGCGGCTCCTTAACGCGCCAACAAAGGAAACTGGAAGTCAGAAAGAGAAGACAAACGTTTCAAGTGAAGACAAAGTGAGAGGTGAGGAGAGAAATAACAGGAGTGCGAGAAAATGGCTGACCAAGCAGGAGGTTCTGTTATTTCTTCAGTTTCTTTTGACGACCTTGACGACAACCATGAAAAATTATACAATTAAACAATAGAAATGTGACACACTCATCAACAAAGCACAATAAAATGCATTGTGCACGAGGGAAAAATGATTAGCCGCTTGTTTCATTGCAGGGGAAACTCCTCGTTCGGACTGTAGAAGTTATCTGTGACATTTCTTGCTCTCTGCATTGTGTCCACACACCTTATCATGGCCGAGGGGAAGCTTGCAGAGATAGAGTATCAGATTGCTGAGGGGTGGAGCGTATCTGCACACATTCGCTCCTGCTGCGATAATCAGAGAGAGCCGAGATTAAAGTGAAGCTCCAACCTCATAAAAGCTTAAACTGACAAGGTGTTCCGACTCATCGACATAATCTGAAAAACGAAAGAAGAAGCCTTTGTCTCTCAAAGCGATTCTCCAAATAAAAAATAAAGAACCCGGCAGACAGCATCACCACAGTTTTCCTCCCGACTACTTTCTAGGGCACGTTCACAATGATCGAAAAAATGTTTGAAATCTGGCACGGTCCCCGGGAGAGAAAAGAGCTTTTATTAATTAAAAGAAATACATGGAAATCTCAAAAATGTATGAATTTTCTCCTCATTAAGTCTTTAGAGGTTGAAGTACTTTTCTGCAACAATTTTGAGGCAGTGGTGATTCTGACGATGAGGCCAGAGGGGACACATCAAACGCAAATTAAGAGGAATAACTTGGAGAGGTCAGCACGGACATGCTCACGCACAGAATATCGAAATATGGGAGTAAAAGCTTGCGATTTTACAAACGGCTGCTAACGCCTCTGCGAATGTGTAGGTCAAGATTCTGACGGAGGAAAAAAAACTTAACGCAGCTTCTCTGCTTGAATGAAAACACATAAATGCTGCAGTAAAGGGTTTGGAGTGGGTCACAGATGTATTTATGTCTCCACGCTCCCTGAATGCTCCTTTGGCTGCGGGGACAAAGTGGGATGTGAAAGGACCCATCTGATAGATCAGTGGGACTCCTGGATGCCATGTGGTGATACACTAAATACTTTAGTAGAAGGGAGGTGTTTGTATTTCTCTTTATCAGACGGCTAAAGCCTCCAAAAGCCTGCGCGTGTTCTTGTGGATCAAAAAAAAGAAAAGCTATCCCTTTGAAACCCTGCAGCTATTCCCTCCTAAATGCCACCGTTTGTTCAATTTTGCATTTATCTTGCTTTTCACATCCAAAATCAACATTCTCAAATTCCCTGTGGGCCCACATAAACACATAGAAGGTATTTTGCGTGGCGTATGCTTTGGATGGGTCGATGGTATGTCTGCGTTTGCATCCACTCCCGGCCCTCTGGCAATTTTCTCTCTGGTAACTTGGTTTTCATAAAGTGACAATTCCTGCTCTGGGTTCTCAAAATAAACACCAAGCGCAGGGTTTAATGTGCGGGAATGTGTAAAGTGCCATGTATACACATATATATATTCTACAGAGACTGGAGAAAACCCAGAGGATCCACAGATCCCAACATGTGGTGGGAAAACAAACGACCCTATTTGAAGATGACGGCTGTAATTGAATGGGGTTGGGCACATCAATAATTAACCATCCACTGTGTGTACATACAGTCCTTCGCCATCAAACACATGTACCCCCGCTACCATGAGCCACTGGTGAGTTAATTTGGGTGCGACTGCTTTGTTCCTCTGAGCGCTTTGCATCAACACACACACACACACACACACACACACACACACACACTTGCAAGAACATGCACAATCATGAGGCCAACAGCTGCGTGCACAGACTTGGGTATGCAAATTATGATGTACAACTATGGTATACAGTGTAGACCCAACCCCCTCTACACCTCTTTTCACATTTTATATGAAGCTGCATCATATGCATCACATGCTCCACATGCTGGCTGGGAGCAGAAAGCGAGGCCTCCTGGGCTCGGCTCTCAAGCAGATCAGAACAGCCAGTGATGTTGCACATCTCCAGAGCATTTTGCCACCAATGCCCAGGACTGGAAACAAGCTTTTCTTACTGCATTGCCTGCCTTTGTATCTTATTACCTCAGAGGTACACAAATACAATGCAACCTTTCCAGGGGAACAGAGCAAGCCCGGAGTGAAGTAATTGATTTCAGGGAAAGCTCTGTGCAACACTGTGCATGTGTGTATACATGCAATTGCGACACTTCATGTATAAAGTGAGTGGAGCCGAACAACCAGAAAAAGGACTGAAAAGGTCAAACGGGATGTTTGCAGAACTGGGAGCAGCTGCGTCTCCCTCGATAGACTCGCTATCAAACGGTCCAACTAATCAAACTCCCACCAATAAAACGGCCTCCCTGGATTACACCTACTGAGAAGCGGGTATCACACCCTGTTAGCAGGCAGCGGGGTGCGCACGGCCCACTGTGCTGTTCCTCACTGTTCTACTTTTAGCTTATGGAAACTGGGCGGCTCAGTGGAGAGAGAGAGAGAGAGGGAGGGCCGTTGCTAACAGGAAAAATAAAAGCTCCAGCTTTGGTGGCGCCGCTCACAGGGGTCAGCTGCCTTCAGCTGAGGGAATGGTGTGAAGGGAAAGTGATGTTTTTGTGCCATGTGGTACTTCCAGTTATTGCACCCAGAGGACCGTCCACGTCCAAAGCCATCAGATCGGCATCCTGTACGAGTGTGTGTTGGGCACGCGTTGGTGGGCTGTGCAAAACACACTGCCAGGAAAAAGCAGATTGCACACATACGTAAGCAGTCAGGCCTAAAAGTGAAGTTGATAACGAGACCAACCTTCAAAAAAGCAGCACTGACGCAGGTACTGAAGGCTATTTTAATCCCTTTTTTGTCTTTCCTGTGCAGAACCAGAGCAAAACAGTCATCCATAACATTTTGCAGTTAGCACTTTGGGCGACAGACCATTTATAAATGAGGCAAAGCCTTTCATCACGGTTGAGTAAATACAACCCATAGAAAAGTTCAGCCGGCACAGTGAGAGCCTCTGCTTGTAAACACACACACACACACACACACACATACTAAGCACCATCCCCTGAGAGACGGAGCCACAACACAAACACTTACTCAGCTATCAGCGTCTGTACAAAACACAAATTTGGTGGAGGCTGATTTCTGCTCTTAACAATCAATTTGGGCGACAATTTCTCTGATCAGGTTCCTATAGCCTCTAGTGGGGGAACACATTCACTAATCACTATCACCAACATGGTGTGTGTGTGTGTGTGTGTGTGTGTGTGTGTGTGTCTGTGTGTCTGTGTGTGTGTCTGTGTGTGTATTTCACTGCGTGCACACTTTTAGGGCTTTATCCCGAGATTTGAATTGCAACATGTTTTGCCACGAGGCAGAATCCAGTGTAATATATTCACATTTACATATTATTAATATTCTCCATCAAATGCCCCTGATTTGTTTTAAATTCCCTTTTCATGATCACAGGCATTTATAAATGTAATGTTCTAAATAAAACAACAATATTATCATATTTGTTTAATCAACCGTAATCCACCGACAGCAAATAATGCAACTGTGAGTGAAGATAAGGTGCTTATTAGAATAACACCCACAGCCACACGAGATGTTCAAATCTAGCTGCGAAGAAAACAGGTACAATTTGGCGTTTGCTGTCGTTTTTATTGGAAATGACTCATGTAGTCATTTTTTGAAGGCCTGAATTATGTTGTCACGTATTTCTGCCTCTGCCTCCAAATGTATGATAAAGAGCACATACGCAGTCTCAGAGAAGATGTAGTGTGTGACAGAGCAGCAGAGGGAAACAAAGTGAAGGCGAGAGAGGCCTTGACATAATGAATGCAGGCTTGAACGAACAGTGAGAGAGAAAATGTCAGTCAGTGAATGAAGGCGATCACCAAACACAAAGGTTGTGTTCGAAAACACGCATTCACTCCCGCCCACTCACTGTATAGGGAGTTCTATAAGGAGGACTGTATAGTGCGCTCGTCTGCACTATGCGTCATCGTTTGTATGCTAAAAAGAAAGATGCCTGTATCACCACCTGGTGGCTGGCTGTGGTACAGGTCCTAAACTCCGACTCCCTCCATGTCACCAGATGGGTGTAGATAAGAGTACATAATAAATCTTTCTGTAAGATGGTTTCTGTCATCTTAGGTTTGTTAACTTTTCCAAATATAGGTTTGGGATTATTGATTATTTGATGCTATGAAACGTTGAAATGTCATGATTGACAGTTGAATGTATCAGTGGGACCTACAGTATAATTACCTCCATTCCCCATTTCTGGACATCGATAGAAGGTGGAGACGCGTCATCCATCTTTATTTACGGTCTATGATTGTCTCACAATTAAAACGAGAAATGTTTAGTGTCTGCAACTAATTTCACTTCATTAAAGTCTTTTGTGTTTGCGGCTGCTTCTCTTAAGGCTTTTGTTTTTCATTCAGGCACAATTTAGTTTTTCACATCGTACAGTTCTCTCTCCTCTCTGCATGAGCGCAATGCATGATGGTCCATTGCTCTGCTGTTGTTAACCATCGGTTGAACACTACTTTCCACAACGCACAGTGGAACACAATGAGTCCACAGTGGGTTCTGTCCATTTAGCGTGTAAGAATTATCACTCCACATTCAGACAGCACGGCCACCTCACTTTATAGTGAGTGATTTCGGACACAGCCTCAAAAGCAGTGTGACCATACGCGTGCACGTGTACGCGAACGCGACACGTTGTTTAGCCGTCACATTTCCACGCTGGCGCCTGCTGTCGAAGCTACACTTAACGATGCAGTCGGTGCCAAACAGAAAACATGGCAGCCCCGCGCGGCGCTGACACGTTCACATGCTCACAACGTTACACACTCTGCTCCCGCTGGCCCGGCCGTGACCCTGCTAAAAGATGATGGAGCACACTGAATTCCCTGAAGTGGGCCGGGGCTTTTATACAGTGCTGGTGGAGTCTGGCTGGAGGGAAGGGTCTTTTAGCAGCAGATTCTCACTTCTTGATTTGAGCAGGGAATAAGGGCGGCGCTCTGATGTAACAGAGGAATCTCCCCTCGTCGGTGGTTTGTCTTGTGCCAGTGTATTAAGAGGATTTTGTTTTTTAACAGCTCGAACTTCACTGGAACTCAGAGTCTCTTTGCTTTTTAATCATGATCTAGTTACATTTTATATCACAGGGATTCATAATAAATGTCTTTCTGCAGCGCCAGATAGATAGAGCTGCTAGAGTTTCTCAGTCATCTCTCTCTTGACTTTCAACTGAAGTACTTCTTTATTCGCACTAGAACACAAAAAAAAAAAAAAGGATAAAGCTTCAAAAATCTAAATATATTTGTACGTAAACCGCGTCTTACTTGTGTTTCTGCACAGAGCCACAAAAACGAATGCAGTGTTCCCTCATGTGCATCAATGCTCCGGGTGGAAATAATTACTGCTTTTGCTGAAACAATACATTTTCTATATTTTAGTGTCTATTTGTTACAAATTTGCTGCAGTTATCAGTTCTGTTTGTCTTTGTCAGGCTTTTTGTGGTCGACAGTGTGAGCAGAATTTCTTCTGGCAGAATTGAGCAGAATTTCTTCTCTACAACAGCTTCCCCCGGCCGGGTCGCGTTCCAGCTGTAAAGTCTGATCTTTTTTTTGGGCTGCAAACAAACCAAACGTAGATTTTTCACAGTCGTCGTTGTGTGTGTTCTTTGGTGTTTGTTCTGGATTGCTTTGCATTTACAGAAATATGTAGAGATGCATTTATCTCACTTAAAAGCCATTGTTATAATTTTAGTTTTTATTTAAAGGGTACAAAAAGGCTCCATGCTGGCTCCTTCAGATCCTTCCCAGATGAGGTATAATTTCATTTTCAGTGTTGTAGATTAGTTACATCTAAATAAAACTTGCGTTGGTGTTCTTTCTGAGGTTTAAATCTTTATTTAGTGTTAAGTGTCTTGGTCCCGAGTCAAAGCATGTGAGACTCTGAGACTTTCTGTTAATTGGCAACAACAAGTCGTCTGCAAGTACAGACAGACTCTTAGTAACTTCACACAGAGATCTGGAGCTCAACTCTGCTGTGATTAATTGATTCACTAATGAAGTTAGGGTATGTGCGAGTCTTAAAATATCCTCTCCCAGTATCTCTGTGTGGCTGTCACTTTGTCAGCTGCAGCTCTGGGGACAGGCGTCAGTGTCAGTTCATCGCGCAGTCCTGTCGCCTGCGATCGGAAAACCAGGCACCACAGGCGGTGATGAGGCATCTCCAGCTCTCAGCGGGGGTCTGGTACCTGTGAGGGGAGGGGAGGACAGGGCTCTGCTGTTTCCTGCCACAGGTCTAGGAGGAGGGAGGGAAGAAAAACTAACGGCAGCGTGGCTGGATGAGAGGGGAGATGAAGCAAGCGGAGGTGGGCTAAAGCCGAGAGAATGTGAAGGAGGAAGAGATGAAGGAGAGAGAGAGGAGACTGAAGAGGAGGGCTTGAATATTTAAGATTTGGATTTAACAAAAGCTTGAATAAATTAATCAGCATCAGAAATAGTGCATCATTCTTCTTTCATCATAAAACAACCCAAATAATTTCTCGGAACATCAGACTACAGGAGAAAGAACTTCTCACTTTAGTCTGAACCAAAATAACAAGCGTGAGGTGCCTCGGACGACGGTCGAGACCAACACAGCGACGTTTAGTCCGACCAAAAGAGATGGAATTGATCCGGATCAAACTGCAAAATGGTTTGGATTTGAATATTTTGGACTTCTGGAAGAGTTTCAGGAAGTCAAGAGAAAATAAAACAATTGACGCGTAAAAAAGAAGTGGAAGCAGCTGTCAGGATTGATTCCTGTCTTCTCCTCTGACAATAGAATGTTTGTGAATGGAAAGGCTTCTTTTTTCAAAAAGACAAAGCAAAGACAATTCAATATCCACACCTGTCCAGAAACCAATCGATGTCAAGTACAGGTGGACGCAGCCCACGCAGGTGATGAGTACGGACTGACAGGACATGTAAAAACAAAACTAACCAGATCTAACGTTTACAATGTGACAAAGACGTCAACCTTGGTTCAGACTTTCAGGTGAGAAAACTCTGGTATTTCGTGAAATGCCTCCCTCTCTTTCATGTCAACGAGATTCACTTTTCAGCAGTTGTGAGTAAAACAGCATGAGAGCTCAGACCTTGTACATCCAAACAAGCTTTGAAGCTTTCTAGTGAAGTACTTGGCTTGGGCACAAGGAGGCAAAATGTCCAACCAGTATTTACGTGAGCTGTGGGCATGAAGAGAAGAGGAGGCGGAGAGAGGGACAGACAAACCTCAGACAGAGGAGTATTTCCATATCGAGTTACCATCACAGCATATGGAGGGAGCAAGAGTAAGAATTCACATGCAAATGAAAGTGCATCTCTGACAATGTATGCAAACATAAAAAGCAAAAAGGCACAGTGAAGTGCATCCCCTTTTATTTGCCAATGTCAAATGCAGATCTGTTTGAATTTTTCATATTAAGCTTTCAGGTGCTTGAATTTTTGACAAGTGGGTATTAAGTAATAGTTTCCAGGCTGGTATGTAGCCATGGATTTTTTGATTGTACAAATGGAAAAACAAAAAGGTGGAGAGCCTTTTCTTTGCAGTGATGAATGTCTGTCTCTCACACGTGGGTGCAACATTGTGCAGCTCTCCACTCCGCAGTTATGCTGAGAACTAAATATTTGTCTCGGCTCTGCCCTCGATCTTTAGGAACTGCAGGAAAGGGAACCGCACTGTAAAACTTGGATATACACTTTAGTGCGCCACCTTATCGAGCTTCAAACGGTGCCGCAGTCTTTTTAAAGCACATGGAAAGATGACAATCATGTAAACAAGTGCTTTGTCTAGGCGTGTACGACTTCAAAGTTGAAAGACGTGGCCCATTTCCTCTCCGGGCTGTAATTGCCGCCTACTGCTGTTTCATGCATGAGCATTTCACATAATCATCTGCCTGGAAAAGGCCAAGGCAAGTTGTTGCTACACTGTCTACGGATGACACGTGACAATAATCCTATAAACAGCACGTCCACGACCCGCCCTCATGGTCACTGTGACAGTGAGGTGTGCAGGTGGACAGACAGCCGGCAGTGAATCACTAACACCAGCCACCAGTGATTGTATTTATAGTTTAGTGACGAGAGGCCGGGCCGGTCTGCTGGGGATGTGAGGAAAACCTCAGGAACTATTCCGTCAAACTTGTTAATGAGCACATCTCCAGATGAGACCAGTCATTTTATCGATTCCGGCCTCTGCATCGCTGTAACTCTCAGATGTCTTGTCGCCGTCGATCTCTCTGACAACAAGTAGTGACTTACAACAGAAACTCAAGCACAACTGGCACAAACCTGCGACAGCTCCTAATGTGGCAGGTTTACAAGGGGGCACTGCTTGTCCTGCGTTACACTGCATACTTATGTCGTCCCCCCGCCCCTTGAGGACCACTTTCTAGCATTGTGCTCCTTTTTTCCGCACATCTGTTTGCAACTAGCTGACCCATATTGCACATTGCTGTGGAATGTCCAGGAAAATTGTTGCAGACTGCAGCTTTCAAGGGTCAAAAATGGCCAAATCAAGATAAACTGTGCTGGGAAAGTTTTACAAATGTTGTTCGAGTGAAAACTCATCGTCAACGACTCCAGTTCAAAGCCAAGCGTGTTGATACAGAGCACCTATCACTATAAATAACAGCCGGAGTACAGTACTGTAATGCTCTACATGCTAACAGCTGACCCTTTTCCAGTCCACACAGCCTCTGCAGGAATCATCATGGAGCTGCATTTAACCGCAGCTGGCAGCGTCAAGATGCAAAGATTATGACCGCTAATGAATATTAGCCAAGTCGCAGCCGCTGGGTGTTTAGAAGCAGCTCGCCCCCATTGATTTCCCTGTTGGGTGAAGACAACTTTATCCCTGTGGCAAGTCCCCGGCTTATCTCGCCCCCGACTGCAAGCAGCCGACCGACAGACTGCGTGTTTTCCTGGCCCCGTTTCAGGAAGGATTGGAGCCTGGCAGGTGTGCACAGGACACTCGACTGAGGTAAAACACACAGGGGCAGCACAGAGCAAGAGGAGTGTCTGTGGAAAGTGGACAAAGATGCCCAGCTGTGAGGGAGGGTGGTCATACAGGGTGGGTGGGTGGGGGGGGACTCAGGCCAGCACAATTAACACAAAGCCCAGTGTGCTGGATTATCACAGGAGGCAGGTGTCTGAGAAAGACAAGGGGAGAACAGTGGCAGATGGATGTAGCGCTGCATCCATACTATGGATACTCCTGGTGTGCACACGAGTCTGGACTTTTGCAGCAGCTTTTTCTTGCTGGTTGGGTCTTTTCAGTCATGACGTGGCCTTCACCGATTCGTCAGGCTACTATCACATGACCCCCCCCCCTTTGGAAGAAATCAACCAGCATTAACGTCGGCCAACAGTGCAGAACACAACATGGAGAATCAGTTACAAGCCTTGCTGAGCCTGCTGCCTTTGCTTACATCTGTTGTTCAGTTCAGTTCTGCATTTTAACAATGATACAGCTGCGTACGTGTGCAGGAGACGAGCGAACTGCGACATTTCCCGTGTCCGTGTGCCTCCCTGTTAGCACCAGCAGACACCATGCCATGGAAGGAAAGAGATGCTGTTCCACTAGAACTTAAAGAGATTCATATCAACCTCACATCACTGAGCCGCTCCCACAAAACACAAATAGCCGTGGAAAATGAGCTGATTTCAAACACATTCTCATCGATTCACCATTTGGAGTCACAAATTGCACCTTTGAGAGAGGAAATTACTTTGACGCAGTGAAGCGAGCGTTTGTGGATGTGTCTATATAAGCACAGAACGTCAATAATTTACAGGAAGAATAAAGAGTGTCACGGGGACTTCGGTTATTCTCTCCATTCACCATCTGAGACTCAGACTGAAGAGCGGATAATACACAAACAGGAAACTGGAGAACAGAGCTGGTGGAGGCTCGTGTGCTTGAACGAGAATCAGCGTGACCACGGCAGATGTACGCACTCAGAGACGTAACAAAGCAAAAAAAAGATCCTCTGTAATATTTATGGATTAAACAGAGATTAATTTCTTCAAAGCTCTGCTCAGGGCGAACCCCACGTGCAAGGGCAGCTGTGTCGGTAAATTCATCCCATTTATCTTCAACTCAAACAAAGAAAGAAAAGGAACTTGGGGGCATGAAAAGTGGCAACACCCTTATCGCTGGTGTCAAACACAAATACACAATGAGCTGCAGGTTGTCATTATTTTGGACTTAACGTCCCATCGGAGGGGGCGGCACAGCTTGGGGGCCCACCGGTTGGACACTGCTATGCTAATCCATTAGCCACCTGCTTCAAGTGAAGGGGGAGTTCACGCCTGATTACAGTTTCCCATCTTTCTCAGCGAAACAGTTTGAGTCAACAGTTAATGGCGATGATGATTTCTAGACACAGAAACGCTGATTTCTGCTGCAGGAGCAATGTTTTGCCTTCACTCCACTTGCCGGTTTATTGTTCCTCCACTTTTCCACCTTCTGAATTTATTTTGATTATTGCTTTTTAGTGAAATTGTCTTGTATATTATCGTGAATTTCTTGTAGTTTGCTGTTATTGTTTTGCAGAGAGGTTTTTTTATTTCAGCCCTGCAGGTTAGACTCTGATTATTATGCAAATTTTTTCAAATCTAAGTTATGTTACAATTTCTCTAATGGTCAGAGGTAATGAAACAAAACTACCCCTAGTACGAAGATGTTCAATTATTATTGTTATTATGATTATTTTACATTTGCCTCTCATTCCAGACACCTCTAGTCTTCTCGCCACTGTCCTTGGCGTCTGCTTTTGTCATTCTCTGCACCCAGCAGCTCCTCTCTGCGAGTTAGCTTTGAAAACCTTCCTTCCACTTAAAAGGAAAATGTACAGCGAGAGAGACTCTTTAACTTCCCTGGTCTAAGGGCTCTTGTTTAGGTAAAGCTCCCTGCTAAAAGGAGGCCTTTGCTTTTCTAAAGATGCTGCATCAAAGGGCAGGCTTTTCTAACAGCATTTCTATGAGACGGGATGTGGAATGGACGGAGCGTCGCTCGCCCCAGATACAGCAAACTTCTGTTCCCTTTGAGTCACCTCTGGTCTAACGTGATCCCAGCGGTTTCATTTCACTGTTCACTACACACCCTCACTCTCTCCTCACACCTTCACGGACGTGCACAGCCTCCAGGATTTGTTTCGGTGTTTCCAAATAAGACAAACTGTATAGAAAGCTGGAGACACACCCATCGATCATTTCCTCCTTCATTGCTCTTTCTAAAGAGGCCAAACAGGGCACTGGAAGTTTCTGAGCCACAGGCTCAGCGTCTAACATTCAATCATTTTTTCTTTATCTTTAATATATTTTTTCTTTAACATTTCTCAACTTCTGCTTTTGTGCTTTATAAGATGTACAGCTGATGTCTGAGGCGGTTTGTTCCTTATCAAATTTGTGTTTTTTGTCATTTTTTCATGTATGACTTGAACTGATCTAGTCAACTAAAACATCAGATTTGCACACTATACTATAGGTGGTTATGGAGAGTGGCGTACCGTGATCCAAGATGATGAGCTGGGCGCTGGACTGGATGTTGCCGACATCGTTTTCTGCAAGGCACTGGTAAAACCCCTCATCAGACTTGACCAGACCCAGAACCTGCAGGTTGTGCTCCTTCTACAGAAATAAAAATAGGTTACAACTAGAACTTCTAACCAATCTCAAAGTCTTGACAATGTGATGATGCAAAATCATGCAAATACAATGTGGTGTCGAGAACTTACAACTATTTGAAAGTAATCACTGGGGATGACAGCATCTCCATTCTTGACCCACTTGACAGTGGGAGCTGGTGACCCCGAGACCTCGCACTCAAACACGATGTCCATGGACTCGTGGGCATAAATGTTGGTCGGCCGCTTGACGAACTGGGGAGGAACTGTGGAATACAGATGAGAATGACGAGTCAAAATTAAAGTGAGATTACATTAACTGTCAGAGTTTGAGGAAAACTGACTTAACATTTAAAGCAAAGGAGTAAAAAAGACATGAATTAAAAACTTGAATTGCTGTTGTGGTTGTATGCTTCTGTTGACCAGGGCAGTTTCTGTCAGTTTCAGACTTTTGACCTTTACCTCGTGTAATGTGATCAGTTCATCTCTGAGTCTGATCAAAATCTGAGGAAACTCGCTATCGGTGGACTTGGGAAATATTAAAGAGGACAAAAACACGGGTTCTCTGGAGGCATTCGTAAGAAAATGAGTTCTCAAGACCAAAAAAAATTTGTTTTGTGAAGAAGTTTCTTCAAGGTGTTCAAAATAATAGGACGGACACCCAAAAACACAATGTATGAAGAAGTCTGAAGAAAATCAGTAACCAATTTAAAAAAGAAACCAAGCACATCATCTTTGCCAGAAAACGATCAAGACTGAATGATTCCATATCTTCTCTTCATTTGCCAAATTACCATTTAAGGGAAAGTAGAAAGAACAACAAACATCGCGCAGCAGCAACTTGTCCAATGATTATCTGCATCCTTCACACAACGGTGACCGTTCCAGCAGATGGAAACACTTGGAATATTTGATAAAGAGGGTCAATAACCTCTGTCCTTACTTATTCATGGGTGAAAAATAACAGCCTGGTATCAGTTTGTACGTTAGCGTGCTACACACGGCACAGCCGAGCACTGTCAGATCTCCCTCTAGTCCTGGTAATGAGGGCCAGGAAGGAGTTATTTGATCTGCTGGGGTGATACAGCGCCTCATCAATCTGTCCTAGAGCAAGGTCGCTGGGAGCACAGGGCCCAGGCCTCGTCCTCTCTCTATAATTGGAGCGTACGTGTTGAAGGGAGAGAGGGAGGCAGTGAGACAGGCTGCATGTGTGCCTGTACAGTATGTGGGTGTTTCTGTGCCTTCGGAGCCTCTCTGCTTTCTCTGATAAGCAGCGACCTCACTGACCACACTTTAAATGACTGTATTGTTAGTGCGTCGCCGTGTGTCAAGCTCCACCATCAGCCTCCTGGGCACTGCCATAGCGACTTATTAGCATCTATTTTGTGGCTATGCACATGAGCTGATTGGGTATTAGCAGCAGTGGGTGGATAGGGTTCCTTTTCTCTGCTTTACTCAGCTGAGTAACTGATTGTGAGGTCAAGTCGTCGCGTGCTTGATGTTGCTGTGGCTAATTTATTTTAACATGAAACGGCTGGTTAACAGATTAGCCCTCATCCTGCTGGGACATGCTGCTAATGAGAGCAAGACAATTAAGAGAATTGTAGACGTTTAAAGAAACAATCCACTGTGCACATATTTCTCAAACAATTACAGCCTAATTACATCAAGAAGCTGCGCGGTTACAGGACATGATAGACTCGATTTTGTAACGTGCCGTTCGCAAATTATCAGATTCTTTTAAATGGCTCTTTGGTGAGAACAAGGGGAACGAGGCGTAGGCTACTTGAACTGCTACTTTTATAATTGTGCCCAATTTTCACTGCCCGACGTCAACCCTCCTGCTTTCACGTGAGGAGTGACAACACGAATGATTCTCGTCCTTTTAAACTTGACGTCTCTGTGTGTGTATGGCACCTCTTTTTATCCTGAAATGTTTTTCAGTTTTGTGTCCGTTGCATGTCAGAAACATCATGAGCCCACTCGCTGGATGTTAATCCTCCAGATATTCTCCAGCTGTGTTTGCACATAAGCTCATTCGTATATTCTACAGAGTTCTTACAAGAGGGCAGGCTGGAGATCTGTCCAACGTCTCTAAGGACTGGAGCCATAAGATCAGGCTCTCGTTAAAGAGCCAAAGTTCCCATCACTAGACTCCATCATGCGTTTGTGTTTTCCTGACCTTGAAATGCACTTCGCCCATCTGTGTAGTATTTTCCGTCTCAACACAGAGCACACGGAGCGAGGGTGGAAGTGAAGATACAACTCAATAGAAGAGGAGCACAAAGAAAGAGCACAAACACAAAATGTTCTCCCTGCATCCTCATTTAAAGACCCAGGGGAACCGTGTGTCCTCACTTTCTTCCAGCTCATCAAGAAAAGGAGCATTTCCCTGTCTTACCAAGTAAACAGGATAATTATGAAGGAATTAAAATCGTATGCAGTTTGAACAGGCTGCAGCTGCAGGTATGATCATGTAAAGGGTCAAAAATACAAAGGAATAAGTCATCTCTATCCATGTGACAGATTTTTTAAAATACTAAATGCATAAACTGAATGTTCGTTGCTGGTGTCGGATGGTGTGTAGTCAAAATAGAGACCTGTACTTCAATGTTACACACGGTCCACTGTTCCAGTTCTCATCAAACAGTTTTCTTGAGCCGTGTTTAAAAATCCATGGCGACAAAATTTTATGCTAAACTCATGCACGTCACTCTGGTTGTATGAAGTGAATTCTGGGTGGATTTTTCCCCATCACGTTTGGAAAAAAATCTAATTGCAGTGTACAGTATTTTGGATTTTTCCATGACTACCAAATTCCAGTAGTTCTTCCAGCACACTCTGCAGGCGAGCAGGTCAAACATGAAACGAATGAATAGAGCCAGAGAAAACTGAAACCTTCCCTCCCCTCGCTTAATGAGTGTCTAGCATTTTCCATCAGCTAATCTAGCAAATACTGATGACTGAGGACTGAAACGAGGATGGTGAGGATTGTGGTATGGATCTCTGAACAACGACAGCCATCATCCTGGTCTGTGTGTGTTTGTTAGTGTGTGTGCATGTGTTAGCCTGTGTGTGCATGTGCTCATGTTCCCTGCAGGTGGACGTGTGAGCTGTGAATAATGTGTTTCACAGTGTGGTGTCCCCTGGATATTTGTGTGTGCAGCAGAGGCAGGTGGAATCCTTGGTTTAGTTTGTGTGTGTCAGGGACACAGCATGTGTGTGTGCGTGTATGTGTGCGTGTATGTGTGTGTGTGTGTATGTGTGTGTATGTGTGTGTGTGCGTGTGTGTGTGCTGAGCCATGTGTATGAATAATCCTAAACGAGTCTGGATACTTGTTTCATCCCATTAGTACTGGTGCTATATGCTGTGCATAACTGTGTTTGCTTCCTACCCTGCCGGCAAAATGTGTATGGGTGGATTTTGTTTGCATAATATGTGTGTAAGTGTGTGTCTGTGTGTGTGTGTGTGTGTGTGTGTGTGTTTGAATGTGTGTAAGTGCCTGCTTATATATGCTAACAGGTATGCTGTCTCGATCCATGCACGTTGATTGTATTTGTGCATTTCTATGTATGAATATATATATATATATATATTTCATATTCCAGAGCCCCCTAGTGTGTTTTGCTTATGACAGGTCTTGATGGTGACTGGTACCTTGTGGCTCTCTTTATCTCTATCTCTCTCACTCTCTGTTTCTCCCACCCCCTGACTCTCAATCTTCCTATAACTCCCTGTCTATCTCTTCATCTTCAGCCCCCCCTCCCTCCTCTCTCCTACTGACATGCACCATTTTCTCTAAATGGAGTTCAGACACTGGACAGAGCAATGAGTAAAAACGCCCAAATATACCAATAAAGCTTTCAGGGGAGGAGAGGTGGGGGGGTTGGTGCTGGAAGCCATCAGGACTCAACAGAGGGTGACACGTGTGTCAGGGTGGGAGGGGTGGGGGGTGATGGTGACTCTTAGTGCAAGAAGACGCCTGATGAGCTTCTTTAATTGGCTATTTGCAGCGTGAAACATGCAAAGAAGTATGAGACGATAGGGATTTTTGGCAACTAATGCAGCTGCAGAACCAAAATTCCAGTGTGACTACAGCTGAAAATCATTACAAGAACAACCCTGCTCCTAAAGTGCTGCATACATGCATTTACAGTATGTTGGCAGGCGGTTGTTCGTACGCCAACACACAAAGTTAATGCATGCTGGGAGCAAAAGTAAACCACTATGGATTTTTGCAACGAGGCGAAGGCAGAGAAAAGTGCCTTTTGAAGTTCTACTAGATGGCAGCTGTGAGGCCGGTAACAGCGGCACTAATGCACTGTAAAAGGTTCCAATACGCAAAACAAAAGAAATTTGGGTTTCAACAAAAAAGGCTTTGCATGGACTTGCAGTAAGAAATATTCAAAATATCTGTCCGACCATGATGATGTAGGTTTTGTTGAGAAGCTGGATGGAAAAGTATTAAAGGCAAAAAGGAAATTCCGCAGGGACAATAACACCCACCAACATAATACAAATCTGAAGCTTTCAATGTAATAATCCCTCAAACGTAATAGCAGCGCCTACTACAAATATAATATGTAATTTCCTTTAAATGTAAGTTATTACGAGATACATTAACAATCCACAAAACAATGCAAATATAATAGCTATTTCATTTGCAGAAAATTAGGTACATTTGTGGGCTGTTATTAAGTAGCTGGGTTTTACAGGGACAACTGAATGAACATCAGTGTTATAAGAACCTTTTTTCTTTGGGAAAAAGGTATGTTGATAGATTGGCCCATGTCCCATTCACAAACATGGAGGAGCCAGGGTTTATGATGTTACTGCAGCCAGCCACCAGATAAAGATTGAGAGCCACTGGCTTCACTATGGGGCAACCATCATGTCGTGCATCTTAATATACAGTCTCAGCCGATCACACTCTGCAGTGCTGTTGCCGCTGTATCGTCTGACTGCAGCTTTCACCAAAATTTGGATTTTCTACATCAAGTAACAAGATGGTGACGAGTGACTGATTTCAAATCCAGCACTAAATACGTCCCTTTATAAACATATGGATGACGTCAGAGACGCCGTTGTCGTGTTTTCCTAAAGTCTGCAGCTCACAGTCTCACACACACTCAGCTGGAAAGAGGCCGACATGTTTTTGAACATAAACACAACTCACTAAGGGGGAAAAAAAAAAACAGTTGAGACGGGAAAATAGCAAAAAGAAACACAGCTTCAAAAAAGAAGAGGAGAAAAAAAAACCACCATGAGAAATATGAAGGTGGTAAAACAGCTGAGAGATGCTGGTTCTTCAGGGCTGGTATTATCTCTTCAGTCTGTGGCTCAGTAAAAGAAGCTTTAATTCAGACACTGACTCCAGTGAACTGCTAACAAAAGGGCCACTGTGAGCTTGTTAAAACAAAACCCTGTAGGATTCCTGAAGGGATTCTGTGCAGATTACTAAAAGTGTCACTGATAGCGAGGAGTAAACGGAATGGAGACGTAGCGAAGGGGGAAAGGCCACCCCCCCCACCCACCCACTGACACTCGTAAAAACTGTGTAACGTCTAAAACACAGTCTACAACCTGCAAAAATTTAAATTCACTCATTATGTCCTCACCACTGTGCCGATGGAGGGGTGGGTGAAGAGTTTGAGTCCACAAAACACTTTTGGAGTTTCAGGGGTAAACAGTGTTGCAGCCAAATTCAACACAATTAAAGTAACTGGTGACCGCGTCCTCCAGGCAGGAGGACAACGAAGGACATTTAGGCTAAAAACACGTTGTAAATGACACTGTTCCGAGTTGAATTTGAATGTCGGGGCTTACGGACACTTGGACGACACCACAGGAGCAGTATGGAGGCCTTTTCTGTTATTTTCTGTTGTTTGAAGAATTGATCTCCAATTAGTGGATTTGGCTGCAACACTATTACCCCTGAAACTCCTGAGAGTCTTCGCCCCCCCCCCTCCATCGGCACATAGATAATGAGTGAATTTTAATACTTGGGTGAACTATCCCTTTAAGGAGGCAAGATTGTTGAAGCTAGAGGATCTAAAGATGAAAGATATGTTACTTCTTCACCAGCTTGGCCGGAGTCCAGTTAGCTTCATAAAGTTAAACAACGGCTCTTGGCCAGTCGGGGGGTTTATTCCGAGGGCAAGCGGAGCTCGGACTGCACTAATTACCCACCCTGCTCTCCTGAAGATAACAGCTTTCTCTTAATCCCGGCCAAAACAAACAAGAAAGATGCTCTGCGCTCACTTGCAAGTCACTGAGCAGAGAATATTACGTCTGGTAGATGCAGATTCAAAGAGAGGGAGTTCAATCTTTTTTTTTTGAGGACTCCCTCTGATGGTTCATAAATTACCAGAACTGAGTGGAAGCAGAGGCCGTAGATTATCCAGGAAATCCTGAAACAAAGCCTGGATGGTTTGGCCGCGGCACACAGACGAGCTGAAGGCGCTACCTCTGTGCTTCTGCCTTCATTTCAGAGCAAGGACGATTTTTGTGCTTTTTGTTTCTACTTAACCTCTTTTCTGGAGGAGCAACAGCAAAATACAAAGAGACAACAAAAAGACAGCTTGTTTTGTGTGTCTGTGTATCATTAGCATTAGCACATAAAGTCCTGTTGGAGTTGTACATCAATGTATTGATGCCCTGGATGTACACAAGTTGGATAAATAAAAAGAAATTCGAAAAGAAAACACACGGTAGCATTGGAAATTCTACTATTTCAGGTCGGGGTTTCAAAACTGGCAAAATAATGTAAAGGTGTAAGTGAGCCTTAGTCAAACTATGCTCAGTTACATGGATACAGGAATATTAGTGTAATATTGTGTTAGGACAATTATTCTTCAAGCGTGTATGTGTGTGATTACTCTGAGGAGGACAGGCTGATTGATGCCTTTCAGATGAGACCCACGATGACGTGAGCAGAGCTTTGTTCCTCACAGCAGATGTAGCCACATATGACAGACTCACACACACAATGGTGTAGACACAACAAAGCTATAACAATACAGACACACACAGAGTTTGTGTTGCCGTGCAGATGCGTCTCCATCAGAAATATATAACAGATTCCCCACAGATAAACACAGACAGAAGAGACGGACAGGAATCGAACAGAGCCACCTCCACGTGAAGAAAATAAGGACAGGGTGTGTGTCTGTGGGTTTTCTCTGCTTATCTGATCACTGCTCTTTTAAAAGCTTATTGGAGAGTTTCTTGTTATTTCAGTCACGCTGAGGGAGGACAGGAAGACAGCGTAAAAACAGACTGAAACCTCCATCAGATGTTTATAAAACCTTTGATTCTCACATACATCATTTAAAGCGAACTATTCCTGTCACTCGCTGGAGGAAGAAAAATCCCTCTACAACATTTTCTATATTCTAATTGACGTGGCACAAGTTTATTTTAGAGTTGCAGGCACCTTTTCATCGCCTGGTGTAACAATGCGAGCTGCCCAAAGTGTAGATGTGATATATGATCAGTGGCTTTTTTCAAACCACTTCTCTTGCAATGAGAGAGTGAAGACGAAGGTGGAGGTGCAGCTGAAATTGAGCATAACTATAGGTTGTTGTTTTTTAACGCTTCTATTTTTGCTCGTTTTCTATGACAAGGTAAAACACGTCTGCTGTCTGCGGTTATAAATCCTCAGCCCATGGAAGAGACATGAGACATTTTTACGAGGGGCACGGATTTCCTGCATGCGAGCGCAGAGAGAACAATTACGTTGATGACATGATAGCATGAGGCCATGATAGATGAGGGCCACTAACTGGAAGCCCCATAAAAGTGGAAACATACATGTTTGTGGAGAAACTATTTCTGTTTTGCAAACACACACGAGCACAGAGTCCAGGTCTGGGTGGTGCCCCAGTCACGCAAGGCCATAATCAAAAGCTGCTGCCTCCTCTGGCCCCGTTTATCCTCTCGCTGGCTCTAATAGAGGGTGAGATGTCACAGCAGAGCGCTCAAACACACAGTTATCATACAAACACATGCAAGTGTGGCAACATAGGACAGTGTGCCTGTGCCGGACCCCTGTACGATGGCTGTGAGATGGTGTGTGAGCCTACATTACTATTAACACTGATGGAGTCTGACATCATTGAAAAGTAGAACTGTAGAAGAAGAAGTCAAACTGTCTTTAAAAATAAAGTCTTTAAACGTCAAAGGCCTTTTGGTTGATATATAATAAACAAACTGCTCTTGGATACATATTGCTTATTTATTGACGACCGCTGGCACTGTCTGTTCCGCAGCTGTTGGAACATGGTTTCACATTGTGAAGAGGTTTTCTTGTTCAGTTGTTTCGCCCTGAGATAAAATTCACAGCCAACAAAGAACGTTCACCTGTTTTGAGACGGAGAGCAGCGGGTCTGTGGTTTGTTAACAAGCTCTGTGCTGGTGAAATCTTACTCCACTCCTGCAACAAGTAGTTTGTGTTAAGTCTCCTCTGTATTAAGTGATAGAAGGTTTTGTTTTGATTCACTACCAGGGTATCTTGAAACAGTTTTCCTCGTTATTTGGTGCCCCAGTGATTATTAGCTGCAGCAGGAAAGTGTACGTGAGTCTGACTCATAGTGTTTATGTTCATGGTCAAAGAAAAAGTTTCCATGTGCCTCACTAATGTGTTTTCAATAGCTTGTGGACGCAGTGAAGCTCTATGGCACAGAGGAATAAGGCCCACATGGTGAAGGGGGGGGGGGTTACAGGGATATGCCCCATAAAGATGTGAGGAGTAGTCTCACGTAGACAACAAACAGCAAAAGACGTATGTCGACTTTGCAAATGCACGATGATCTGTGTCAACGTCGGACACTTTCAGCAGCGTGTAGTTTGCAGCTCGGAGGTTGTTGCTGATGGTCGACTCAGCCCCACAGTCTGCATCATCTGAGCCACACTAACTGAAGAAGCAGGTTCAGTGTTTGATATTTGAATAAGAAAAAACACATATTTGCCGGTGTGAGCAGGTGTACAGTGAAAGTGTAACTGACCTAAAGTGGCCCCATTACGTGCGTGTGCACACACACACACCTGCTGCACGCATCTCTCCTTCCACAAATAAGCACCAGCTGCATCACAAACCCTCAGCTTATCTTCGGGCGATATCAAATTCCCAGACCGCCACTCTGCATCCTCTCCTCGGCACAAACTGTCCACAGTTCATGAAAAAGCCACTGGCTTTAAATTCACTACTTCTTCTCGTTACTGCAGCAAAAGAGGCCCTGAGGTCTTTTAGAAGGAGTCTGACACAAGGAAAAATGTTTCGTTGTGAGTATAGATTCATACTGCATTGATTTCTATGAATGTCTTTTGCAAGCATAACTACTTCAGGAGGGAATCAATTGACCTTTTAAGTGTTACTTCAGTTGTCAAGGGAGCAAATCAATGCCACAATCTGGTTTCTTCGCAAATCTGGATGAATCAAATGCAATTAGAGCAGCGAGTCTTTGGAAGAGGAGCTAATTAAACTATTTTTATTACGTTACAGTGACTGATGTCTTTCAACAAAGTTTCAGGACGTCATATCAACCCCCCCCTAGTTGGAGGAGGGGGAGGCCGGCAGGGGTCAGGACGGAGACGTGGAGGATTTCGGGGGAGAATTCCGACCACGAGGACTGAAAGCGAGTGAAGTCAGATGTCCTCCTGTGACCTGATCCGATTTTCCATTACTGTCTCCTTTAATCACGGTGAACGACGGGGGAATAATGAAAGGGTGGTGGAGGGGCGATGAGGAGATGAAGGGATTTGGGGAGACAGGTACGGAGTCATAGCATGACGTGGCTGAGTGTGAAATGCAACGAACCCCGGAATGAGCCTCGGGGTGTTTTCCCTTTTCTAAACTTATTTCACAGCAGATCCTGTTATGTGGATTCAGCTGGGAAAACACACAAATACACACGAGGCCTTGTGTTCTGTGTGTTTTTCTGACTGACACGTTCAAACAGTGGTAATTACGATACAGTTACTGTGTGTGCGATGTCTAATAAATCCAATGCACCGATCAAACTAATATCAGAGAATTAGAATTAGTGTGGCTTTAATTAAATTGAGTTACTCAAACTTTAGATAGGTTGAATGCAACGATCTAACTCGGGGCAGTAGTTAATTTATTTGTAGATATCTGAATTAGTTACTCAAAGAACGGTTTTACACATATTTGACGGGAACGGAAAAATAAGCACCAAGTTCATGTCGGTGTGATTACACTTAGTATCCTGCCCACTACTCTCCTTTGTTCAAAATTCCTGTTTTGCAATTATTTGTTTGACGTCCCAGCTGCATTTAAGATTCAATTTTACGCTTCACCTTTTAATTTTGGATTTTGCATCGTGACATAAATGCTAAACCTCCTCCTGGATTTATTACAGACACATCTTGCACAAATTAGGTTCCTGTTGCCGGATAAGTGGGACTTTGAAAGTGAAGATCAGTCAGCATTCATTCAGGATTTAGCAGCTTTAGCAGTTTCATGCAAAAATTAATACTAAAAATTCTTATATGTCTACAGCTGAATTTTTGATAAGACAGCATCAGCAGTGTTGCATCTTAACAGAATTCACCAAAGAATAAATGGAGAATGATCCCATCAACGTTTGTTGTTTTCAATTAAATCTGCAGAAGTATAACAGACATTTAAACAGGAAGTTGATGCTATAATGTAACACGGAGAAATACATATGTGTCTATGATTCACTTCACATTTAATAAAAAGTGTGATTAGCTGATTAAATTAATTTGTACTTGAAAAACACGCTGAACTATATGTGCACCCTCTCAGTATCTGTTAAAACAACCTGACAGCTCCTCCTCCAGCATCGTCTAATTCTTCAACCTGTCGATATATTTTCTTCCAACCAGCTCATATTCTTTCTTGTTATTCCTGTGTGGGGTTGGTGTTCTGTGAAATAGCAGCTACAAACAAGCACAAACACTCCACATGCTGCCAACTTAAGTGGAGAACTCACTAAAAACGCTGCTCCACCATGATGTGCAGCTCTTCTCAGCACGGCTGCCTCTCACCACAGCCACAGCTGGTTTCTCTGCATCGTTTGCATGCAAGAAATAAACCTGGTCCGTTTAATTTCAAGCTAAATTGTCAGGTGCTTTGTTTCAGGTCCTGGATATGGGTCTTCAGGGAACATATAACTTATTTCCAAACATAAATCAGGTGAAATTAGACCGTTGCAGTAATTTAGGGATGGATCTGAGAGTTCAGTCAGACTTGGAGAGACTATGCTCTGCACGAATGCATCCTGTTTCCAGCTCTGTTGTGATTGTGAGCCTCTCTATATTAACTACGCCTCACTACCTTAGCTTGTACCTGTGTTCCTAGAAAGCAGATGGAGTGGGTTGGGGTGAGGGTACCTTGTATTGTGAGTTGGGCCTGGGCTTCGATGGTGGCGTTAGAATTGTCCGCCATGCAGGTGTAGACGCCGGCATCCTCCTCTGTGAGATTGAAGATCTGGAGACTGCCTCCTCCCAAGACCTCTACCCGACCCTCGCTGGAATGAGAAAGACACACAGAGGAGGGAGAGAAAGAAAGAAAATTAGGCAAATCTTTTCTTCTGGTAAATAATAAACAGCATCTTTATTTTCTACTGTTAACAGTGTGCAGATGACATTCAGGAGCCCTCGGGCTGATGACGCTGTAGCAGCATCTGGACGGAGTTTCAGCCTCGATGTCTTATTTTATCCAGACTTGTAAATTATTTAAAAAGTAATTTCAGTCCATTTCTATGAAGCACATTCCTCCTCCTGCTCCGTCAGGGTCGCAGCCTCTAGAGCTCCATGTTCCCCTACTGACCCGAGGTTGACTCCACGTCTCCTACTTGCCTCTTTTGCTCCGTCACATCTTACCAACCCTCCAAATGAATAAAATATACTAAAAGCAAAATCAACTGCCCTGAAAAGACTGCAAGTTGCAATTCATCTCAGCAACCAGGATTTATATAGAAAGTCTGGCTTTGGACATCTGGTTATATAACTGGAGTCAGACGGGAATATAACAAATGCATCTTGTTTTCAAAGGACTAAGTGAACTGACCAAAGTGTTTATATCACGTATCAGTTCCATGTTGATCTTGGTTTGGGGTTTTATTACAGCAAGATAATATCTGAATCATTGAGAAAGAACTACAACTATGAATGCCATCCACACATTTCTCTAAACAACCCACACAACGTTAACATAATAAAGACCAACATAAACATATCTTAGACCTCGTTTTAACTTTTATCTATTATTTTACACATTTCTGTCTTTTCTATTTTCTCCTTCAAATTATTTTTAGAGAATTATTGTTTCTTTTACCTCTTTTAATTTCTTTACCTCTTTAATTCTACTCTTTTTAAAGTTTATTTTGCTCCCCCTCTGTCTATGAAACATGCTTTATAAATAAACTGCCTTTCCTTTCTTAGTTCATGAACTGTCAACATATAAAAGACACAGTTTTAGGCCTAAAATACAGATTATTGAATTGTTTACGTTAAATAAGGACAGATGTCAATGATGTTTTATTCAGGATGCATCGGTTTAGATTATACATTAGTGTGCAGCTCGTATTGGAGCTACAGCTGTGGGGGTATGTTGTGTGTACAGTGTCATTACTACAGATGTTACATTGTCTTAATGAATGTTTTCATTGTCTTTCATCAGCTCTTAATTAACTGCAGCGACGTACAAGAACAGAATAACAATACAGCCGTGTCACATCAAGTGATTCTGTTCTTCAAGAAGTTCAGAACCTCTCTATCTATACATCCTGTATCGAAATCAACAGCCAAACAACCAGAGTTTTTACTTTTGCTGCTCCGAGTACCGTTCCCTCTGCTGCTGGGCTCCAAATTCCAATTAAATGTTTTGTAGGTAATGTTTTCGAACACAAATCTCTTTGTGTATTAGCATATGGATTTACATACTGCAGCACAGAGTGGCAGGAGATAGGCCTCGCTGACTGAAAACTGAATAACAAGTGTAACAGAGTCATTTCAGACTCTGCAATCATAAATATTTATAACGCTAAACTATTTACACCTAATCCAAATCACAACATATAGTATGTAGTTGTTTAGCCTCTCTCTGAACCAGCAACCCTCCCCCATCTTAAACAGTCCCAACTTTGATTTTCCCAATAGGCCCATGGGGGGGCGGGGGGGGTGAAGCAGTCTGTGGCCGAGCTCGGGTTTGATTCAACAGCCAGCAGAGAATGGCAGTGGGAGGAGGGCGAGAGGGGAGACAAAAAACATAAATCAATAGCTTAAAGAGAGAGCCATGCATTAACAAAGAGAGAGAGATGCAGAGATGCAGAGAGAAAAGTAGGAGAGCAGCGGGTCAGCAGGAGGAGACGAGAATCCAAAGAGATTCACAGCAAGCAAGATGCAACCGAGGAGAGCGAGATCAGTGCATAATGGTTTCTGCACAGAGGAGCCAGGATACATGCTGAGGTAAAGAGTGCACCGAGAAGCACAACCCGGAGCTACAGGTTGATTTCAGCCTTTAAACAAACTGCTGACGAGCTGGAGCTTCCATACTGTCTACTAACTCTGGGGTTTGGCATCACAAGAGTTCGATACCGAGATCCCAGCTTCCCGCTTTCATTGGAAAGAGGGATGCACAGCACATATTTAATCCATCGCGTGTTTTCTCCTTCTGTCCAGAGCAAGTCAATCTCCTCGCTCCGACAACTGCAGCCGCTAAAGTGCTCTGATGAACCAGGGATGTGGACTGAGGGAGGAGAATAGACTGTGTTGCTGTTGTTGTGAGGGAGCGCTCTGCACTTTAACTGAACACAAGGTGTCTACTGGAAAGATGTGACATCTCGTGCATCCGCTGCTAATTAAAATGCCATCATCCATATTCACATATAATGTTCGGTTATTACAAAACGTGAAGATTACAGCATTAACGTGTCAGGCAGACGAGGTGCTGTGGTGCTAATTGGCCTTGGACATTTTTAGTAACGACTGTATTCAAAGATAGACGACATGACAGCTCCCCTCAGGTGAAAACAAAGCGTCGTGATAGACCCCTGGTGGCTGGATGCAGTGTGGGTCATTAACCCTGCCTTCTGCATGTTAGCAGATGGGACACAGACCAAACTAAAACATCAAACTACATGTTCATTAGTTTTCTAAGATGGTTTCTGTCATTTTAGTCTGTTTCTCTCACAGTGACGTTAATGTCTCCAATATGTTTGAATTAGTCATGTGATGCTCTAAAGACGGGGTGAGACATCACGATTGACAGGTGAGACAGACTGGTGATCACTACTGCGCAAGATCCTTTGGCTTCATTTCTGGATAGTGGGAGGAAGTGGAGCCACGTCATCCATCTTTATTTACAGTCTATGTATGTTTTTTCCATCAAATGTAGTCTACTTGTGGAAAGAATCCACATTCTGACTTATAACACCACATATCTAAAGAAAGAAAAGAAAGAAAAGACATCGACCTCCCTCTGCTCCTCTCTAGCGAGTAACTTGTCCAGAAAAAAGGATTTGAGGATGTCCTGTCAACACGCAGGACCTGGAACAAAATTTGTCCCTTGTTCTGTCACTCAGACCTGAAGGCAGCGGCAGCCCCTGAGATTTCAACAGAAGGGCCTGCCGAGGGGAGAGTGAAGGAGGGACGGTGCGGGACGCACACATTTGCTATGTGTGAGCGGTGACTCAGCCTTGCGTGACACAAACCGGAGGCAAGGTCAGTACACCTGTGCGAGGGGGAAGCTGCGGATCACGGCGGATCTGTGGGTGTGTTTGTGTTTCGGTGGCGGCGGTGCGATACGCTGTCACAGAGCAATCAGGAGGTGCTGTGACAGTGGTCGGGCACAGGTCGTGATATCTGCAGCACAAAGGGGAGGCAGGTGGAATCACAACTGTCATAACAGAAAAAGGGAGATTTATTATTAATGAGCAGAGCAGCAATCTTAAATCTTTTCTTCCTTTGACCTCGCTTTCCTTATTTTCAAATTAAATTTCCTTTTCCAACTCCCCCCCACTTGTCACTCTATATATAAATACACCCACCATCTCAACCCATCTCTCTCTGCGTTAACTGTGTTAACTGTTGTGCCGGTCCGGGTGTGGTGGTTTGTCGTGAAGGCGAATTTAACTTCCTCTTCCTTTTTGACGAGAAAATAATCACAACAGTTGTAGGGATTTGAATCATGTGCAGAGAAGAGTGGGATTTCATTTTACAGCCGCAGACTGCAGCCTGGAATGATTAGTCCCGCCTCCAAAAACTGTTTCGTCTTTACCTGTTCCGATATGACTCATGGAGCACGGGGGGGGGGGCAAATGTGGGAGATAAAGTAGATCGGCTCATGAAATAAATAAGAAGAACAAACAAATAGAAATTAATGTGAGAAACAACCTGGTGCCAACAGAACAGGCTGAGGCTTCTTAAGTGACTCAGCCATGAAAACGTTTCTGTTTCCTTCTGGCTCGTAATGAAAAGCTGCAAGGCCCTGGAGACAGAAACAACTCTTGCATACCTTACTTTATTTGCTTGTTTCCCCCCCTGCCCAGGTCCCTGAGAATAAACCGATCATTTTTAGCGGATATTACAAAGAAACCAGCTGCACACAACGCGTGATTTACTTTAAAATTGGTGTGGTGGGCCCTCCGGGGCACTTGGAGGCACATGACCATATTGTTGCCCCACGCAATATCATTTCTACAAAACTACACCAATGCACTGGATTATTAAACCTTTGAATTGTACATATTATTTAAACCTTAACCAGATTATCGCTGGTGAACAGCCACAGTGAAGCGCTGCAGGTGAGAAACAATGTGCAGGTTCACGCAAACAAAAGGCCTCATATCATCAATTCTCTTTCGGGTAATGATGCGGAACAGTTTTATCTCTTAGATGTAAAATGAAATTGAGATTGAGATGAGATTATTTTTAAGTGTTTGAAAACAAACAAACCTTGCAACAACAAAGCCAATGGCCGATGAATTCCTCCCATCCTGATTCGTTACTTGGGGATAAAACTAAAATAAGTAGAATAAAAATAGATGCTTAGAGAGAAAACACGCTTTGAAGAGAGCTGGTGAGATTGTGTGTGTCTGTGTGTGATGTGCTGGATAAAAAAAAAGGAACATCCATAAAAGGAAACTTCCCATGTTCCACTGGCAGAAAACTATGTCGCTCGTCCTGTTTTTTCAGCAGCACACGCCAGTTAAACCACTGAATTACCTAATGCCGCCGCTGCTGTGGCTGGTTTCTGTCATTGTACCAATGTAGAAGAAATTTGACTTCCTCAGCAGAACCCTGAGCACATGGGCCTCCTGGGAATCAGGAAGTGCTGCGCTGGAGATGGACTGTATGCCAACCTCTCCAACTGAGGGAACCATGTGGATTCACCATTCACATGGTTCTCGTTACCACTTTACACCGAGAGGTGTTTTTTATTGTTTTGGCACCGATATTACATCACAAGTTCATTATTCACATTATCATACTTTACATTATCCTATATACCGCTTATCCTTTAAGGGTCGCGAGGGGACTGGAACCAATCCCAGCTGACATTGAGCACCCTGGACCGGTTGTTAAATTTAGGTTTATTATTATTATTAATATCGTTATTGCAATTGTTGTTATTATTGAATTAATTAAGCACGTTTTAGAGCCTAAAGTCAAGCGAAACTTAAAAAAGTTCTGGTGGCATAAAATGATGCACTGAGCGTTTTGCTCAAGCTTCCAAGATTGCGAGCCACATGTTTGTGACGAGCCGTGGCCAAAGCTTTCACGCTCTGCTGAGGAATTCTATGTATGAATTTAAGTTCAGGTTAACTGACTCAAGAAAGACGATCGTGAGGACCTTAACCGAGACAACGCAGAGGGACACGAGGAACAAGCGTCCAGATGATTGAACTCTATACGTTGATGCTTTAATTTGTCTTTTATTTGATTTGAGTTTTACTCATTTCATGAGTCTGAATGTCTATTTGCTGTTGAAGGAGGACTAACATTTCCCATGAACACATTGATGGTCAGTAACAATCACCATCTGTGTTGTACAGTGTCTCTGACAGGCTTCTCTGAGAAGTTGCACTTTAAGAATACTTGCATTACAGTGACCATTTACTGCAACATGTAAAGAATAAAGCCGGTTAAGGCTGTGAGGGCCACTTCATGACACTCGCAGTCAGAATGAAGACAATTACAGAAGATTGCATCTGTTGGCTTAAATGAAAACTTAAATGACGGAGGTATTTGCTGGGCCATGATGTGTTTTCAAGAGGAGTGGAATGGTTTATTCTGTGATGCATGCAGCTCTGCCAGAGCTATCAAAATATTATAAAAGTCATTATAAAAGTGCTGCTGGTTTGAGCTGCGCATTATTACTTTTCATCTACGGTTTCAAGTGTTCCCTCTGTCGTGAATTGGCAATTTCACAAAGAATGGTGGTGATGTCTAACATAAGGTTGAAGAGAATATCATAACGTCATACGCCATGTTTTGTTACAGCTTAAAAATGGAATCACCTGCTGTTGACAGTGTTTGATTGATGTTTAATTTCAAACACGACTCTTGGACCTGAGTCACCGCCATAAAAATACATTTAACGTTCGCAGCAGTAACGATGAACCAGGGCTGAAATTATAAGGAGCATAAAACGAGCAGTAAAAACTACATTTTATGAAAATTGTTCTTTGTCCTCTTATTTATGTATCTTCTTTTAAAAGGTGCAGTGTGTAGAATCTTGTGATATCTAGTGTTGAAGTGTTGCAGCTGAACACCCCTCACCTAACCTTTCCCTTCCAAACATGAAAAAGAAACTGTGGTAGCTTTAATTGTCATAAAAACTCAAAAGGTGTTTAGTTTGTCCAGTCTGGACTAATGTAAAAAACATGGCTGCCTCCATAGAGAGGGTCCCCTCGATGTCAATATAAAGTATTTGAATATAAAGGGACTTTTCTGGGGTAAAGAAAACTACAATTCATACAATTTAGATGAAATGAACTAGTGAAAACATCATGAGGATTATTCTACATTAAATTTCTGGCAATAGATCCCTTTCACCTAAATCTTACACACTGGACCTTTAAATAGAACATTAGTGGGTGATTGAATTTATCAAAGTGTTTATCAAAGGAACCTTAGCTAAGGATGGATTCTCAAAACTCTGATGGTTTTATTCTTTGCAGTTTGTATTTACACCTGCTGGTGCAGCATGAGGTCCGACCACAGACTGAATATAAAGATGGATGACTTGAATGCTCCCAAAAGTGAAGCCAAATCATCTGGATCTAGATGTAAAAGCTATAAATAGCAGTTTGATCTAAACCCTCATCACTGTGACATTTTCTGACAACAATGAAAAAGCCTTTTTTCATTTCCTTACATTGGGCTCCCATGGTTGCTTGTAAAATGTCGACTTCCCACAGACAGAATCGTGTCCATGCATTTATACCTGCGTCTCAATGTGAGCATTTATTCTCTCCCCTCACCCATGAAAAGGGAATAAGATGAAGACATGCGCGGTTGTATGCAAGACATCCATGTGTGTGGGGGGGGGGTGACACAGCTGTCCGATAATAGTCCAATTGCAAACAAATTTCCAACACCGAGCTTCTCCCTTCACACACAAGTAAATGCAATACACACAATCATATTTAAATGAAGGCGAGAAGACATGGAGGAGAGGAGACAAATAGCTTGAAGCTGTTGGGGGGGGGGGGTTTGATTTACATGCTCTGTCAATTCCCTGTTGCTGGCCCGACATGCATAATTCATCCATTTTATTGACTGCTGGGGAATTCTATTAGGTGATAGTGATACTCCCAAGAACAAAAGATGACGGTTCTTTTCATGAGCGTCTCAGGGCCAGTGTGTGTGTGTGTGTGTGAGAAATCCAAAGGCCTGTCATCTCGGTGCCGCTCACCTGGGGACGCCGTCAATGACTCGCAGGGCATTTGCCAAGAACGGATTTTCAGCATGTTGACCGGACGGCTTTGAGTGTTAATATTCTGTTATCGCGTTGCTGGGTTTAATCAGAATGAATGGTGAGCTTGGTGTCCTTGGCAATAAATTCGCTCGGAGCCTAAATGAATCTGAGGCAGGGACCACGACGCTGGTGAATACGTAAGAAGCACAATAAGCCCTGGTGTAATGGATACAGCGTTATTAATCTTTCTGGGTGAGGAAACCTAAACTGAGATATTTCACACACTTCTTAATGAGACAAAAAAATCTATATATTAACTTATTGCTGGTATCAGACTATAAATTGTAATGGAACCGCAAAAGCAAAAGTCAAAGTTATGTCTAATGGGTTTAATCCAAATGTAAGAAATTAATGCTTCAGGACATGAAGCAGAAGACCAAACAAATGAATGCACATTTCCATCAGCCACTGAATATTGGGTATTGGTTAGTCAAGATAAACAGCTGGCGGCGCCGATTCTCCAGTCGTGTGTCATTACGAATCACAGCAGAAGAAGTAATTTAAAAGGCCAGGTCAGAAACAATATAGAAAACCTGATTCAAACGAGGAACATATAATTAATTTATGATTAATTTAAGTCACGTCAACAGCTTCCTCATCGTTCAATACAGATCTGTGTCTTCTCATGTGCTGCTTCAGTTTCTTTCTCTTCTTCAGTCGACTTCACGTGATGTGATCCATTATAAATCTGTTTCTGTTGCACATTTTTGCCTTTATTGATGCACCAACTGTTCCCACTTCAGCGAAGTGTAACAACTTTTTGTGATATGTCTATTTTCAAACGTCTGACATTTCGTCTGAGGCTGTTTTTTTAATGTCCATATTGATAAGGACAACAGCACCTGGGACGCCTCGCTGTGTCCTGACAGAAATACTTCACACTTTTGATGTCGTCTCTTTCCACAGCAAGTGCTTGTGACTGCAACCCACAAGTGGGCGTACGGCAAAGCAAAAGAGGACATTTTGTCTTATTTCATGTCAGTGTGCTTGTAACTATTTGAATATCATCTTCAGGAGGCGTCAGGAGCCTTGTACCAGATTAATCACACCCTCAGAGTCCCGGCAGAGAGAAGATGAATGGCTCCACGTCGTCTACTTTCATTCATAAAACTGGGTTTAAAATGTATTGTGGTGTCAGATTGGAAAAGTGAAGTTATACCTTCCCAATCACATGAGCTGTATTCAAAAGACTAGTAGGAATTACTGGTCATCACGATTATGAGATTGACACAGAACCTATACAAGGAGAATTTAAAAATCCAACTCTTCTGAATTTCCATATTGTGATTTTGCTCTGTCTCCATCTGTCATCAAAGATATCAAAGATATCAAAGAGTTTTATAAGAGTAAAGTTCTACATGGCGATACGGGCAGGTGATACAAAAGAAACAGCAAAGTCTGTCGTCTAAAGGTTACGAGGAGCATGCTAATGAGACTCTTCAAAGACTAAATCCAACTCATGACAGTAAAACTTTATATGACACGTTCTCAAAAGACGTTTGAAGGACTCCACTGTGTCCTCAAGTGCCTCAGAGGAGTCGGTCGGCTTGAGGAAAGACGAGATCAATTCATTGTATCATCCGGTCCAGTCTGTGAGCAGAGAAGACTTTTGGTTTTCAAACCTTGGGCCTATTCTCGTCAGGCAGTTGGACACGCTTATCTTTTTAAATGTGTCATCATGTCGCTCAGCTGAGTCCAGCAAACAAAGGAGCGCTTTCTCTTGATGTCATGAGGTCGTTATAATCGTTTCTAATGCATGTTTGGAACGTGTCTGTGCACGCCTACGCCCGATTGTAGTATGAACAGAAGCGCGTCTGTCTGAGGGCAGAAAGCATGAATTGACCTTGACGGGGGAGAATTAGCCAATAATCTGTATTTTTCTTGAGACTACCACAGCATGGTTTCATGTTGCACTCGTTTTGAATCACCTGCATTATCTGTCACTCTTTCTGTTATTGCAAACACAGACGGCGTGAGAGAGAGAAAACAAGAAGAAAGAACGATCGTGATGATCCCCACTGTCGGCGAGTCACCGCGTCTGCAACTGGTGGCTCTGACACATCTTGATAAACTTTCATCTCATGCCTGCAGCTGCGGTGTTGCCACTTTAAAGGCCCCGCTTGCGCTTCGCACCAAAGACCAATTAGACACTCTTCAGATTCCTCTTTCCCTCACACTGCACAAAGCACCCATTTTTTTTAATTGACAGCGACTCCTCTATCTCTTGAAATGCCTGAGAGGGACAGGAGACTCTCAAGGAGAAAGTTCCGCTGCTATTCTTTCTAATTGTTGATGTCGTATTCAAATCAAAAGGACGGTCACAGTGATGTATTCGTCACACAATCCGTCCCTGCTCCTGAAGGCAGGGGGCAGAGGGGTCCACTTCAATATAGCAAAGACCTCCCTGGATGTTCGGAGTGGGCTTGCTAATTACAAACAGAGACACCTGAGGGGGGGGTCAGGTGCGCACACTGGGTAGTGTTTTGTAATTAATACGAGGTAGATTAATAAGTACCTTTTTACCCAGCTCCCCCTGGAGGTCAGAGTTAATCATGGACAATTCCATATGTGTTACAGACATTTAACTTCAAATGTGCTGCTGCATTTAGAACTGGATGTTGGAGAGTGTAATGATATTCAAGCTCATACCACACCGGAGCCTTGCGGTTACCAGCGTGATGACCTTACATTTAATTTCACTCGAGGCAGGAATCCCATTCCAGGCGAGATTTAGATGAACGAGCCCCATTTCAACTCTTTTCTCTCGACCCCACATGCTGCAAAGTTATTATTCCACAGGAGCGATACACAGGGGTTAGGTAAACAAAGTGCTTCCTTAATTGGTGAGAATCAAACTTCCCATGTCGAATGCAATTCTCTCCTGAGGGATTTGAGCCGCTGTGCCTGAGCTAATGAGAGCCAGAGGAGTGAGAGCACAGGCGCTGTGACACTTTCTCCTGGCTCTTAATTTGTGAACTTCCTCCTTAGCTGGCAAACCTGCAGCCTCTGTCTCCCAGCTGAAGTGGCTCTGTTAGCACATCCAGGTTCTCCCCCCGGGGCTCTCTGGGTAGCGGTGGCAGAATAGCATTAACACCTCGGGGTGCAGGAGCCAAAACTAAGAGGTGAGCTTCTGGAGGCCAGAGGCAGCGGGTACAAAGGAGCAAACATTACAGGTTTGTGTTGCTTTTCAGAAGCAAGGAATGTGTGGGAGCCGAACACAACACACAGCGGTGAATGACTTCAGAGCGACTACAGGCAACTGTGATGGGAAAGGAGATTTTTGAAAGAAATCTATAAAAGCACAACAGTCCAGCTTTCTGTGGGTTTCAACAAGTTCAATTTAAGACTTTTTAAGACCACAATGGATGAAATTGAAGACTCATCACAAGGAAATATCATAGTCCAAGAATTTCTTACACTTCATTGAAGATAAAGTGAAGCAGCCAAGTAAAGATGCTGTGTGCTCTCCGAATTCATTCAATTGGTCCTTCCTAACTTGTAACTATAAAGGTGTTCTATAAATAAAGTGCATCTCTAAGAATTTTATAACTGTAGACTGTTGTGTACCCAGAGAGAATCTGTAGCATTTTAGGGCATCTTGGTAAAACCGATCAGATTGTTATGCAACATAGTGCTCCACTTAATGTCCATACCTTTCTTCCAGAAGCTTGTCTCCAAGCATCCAGCGGACGTGCGGCGCAGGGAAACCAGAGACCACGCAGGGCAGCAGCACGCTGTTTCCCACCACCTTGTTCACAGCCGCAGGCTGCACCAGGAACTCCGGCTTCCTCTCCTCTTCAGTTTCTTAGATGGGAGTAAAAAAAAAAAAAAGGGTGAGGGTTATGGCTGAGGTTAAGGTCGGGGTGAGTTAACCAAGCTGAGCAGCAACCTCCAGGAGTCATCCATCTTAAAAACTTCAGAAAGAAGTCACGTCTGAGGGGCGGTCGCTCCTGAGACCAAGAGCGAGAACGGTCGGATGAGTAATGTCCACACTGACGTCTGAGACAGCTGAAGTCTCCGCTCTTTAGAGGTTCAACCAAATGTCTTCAAATCCTGCAGCTACCAGGAAATGTGTGACCCCTGAATATACACAGTACTACAGCTAAGAAACTGTAATAATTCCTTAAAGCCTGAAACAGGATTTAAACTGGAGACAGATATGTATGAAATAATTTTAATCTCCATTACTCAGGGTCTCTTTCCAAAGTTACCGCATTTTCAAACTGATCTGTGGCAGTTTCATCTGGTAGCATCCAAACAAACAGCAACAGAGATAAACACCCCCACTGAGCTCTCGTTGGTCTGATTTATGATCCATGATATCTATTCTGAGGACTGAACTAAACATGAATTTAGATTTACTGCACAAGATTATTCTATTGAAGCCTAGAAGCTCAAATATGACTGCACTGTAGAATCATAGAAATCTGATCTCAGTTTTTGGCTTAAATTATAACACTCATCTATTTTCTAAATGATCAACATTCCAGTCCTTGGTTTTCTCGACTCACCTGGCAGTATTCGGAGCTGGGCCTCGTCGCTGGCCTTGGACGATCCCACATTCTCCACCAGACAGCGGTAGAGGCCAGCGTCCGCCTCCGAGGCATTGTTGATCACAAGGGCTCCACTTGGCAGCTGAAGCAACCTGGGGCTCAGCTCCAGTGGCTGACGGTCTTTCTCCCACCGAGTGAAGGGCACCAGATCGGAGTTGACCTCGCACGCCATCACCTGACTGTCCCCCAGACGCACCGTGGCCGGTGTTGGCTGGCTGGCAAACCGGGGCATCCCTGAAAGACACAAGGAGGGTGTAGAACCATGAGCTCTCAATGTGCAATTTTCTCTACATAGACGCTGACCTGCACATGGGACAGTGAGACAGTAATAATCCACAGAAGAGCTACGCCAATTTCAACCCACATAAAAAAACCTCCAAGGAGAACTGATGCTATTTTAGAGGCAAAGAGAGGCTGCAACAAAATATTAATTTAATTCAGTTCATTTTTTATGTTTCCAGCACCTTGAGTGAAGGTAACGAATAAATGTGAATTATTCATGATGATTATTTTTGAAAGCATCCTCACTTTACTTTTAGTGCCTCACACATTTGCACATCACCGCCTGTGCACCAGTCGAAGTTTGGCCACATGTGATAACAGCCAACGATGTGTTAGCTGTCAATCAAAGTGATCAAACCAAACCCACAGAGTCCTAATGAAGCAGATTAGTCGAGGTTTTTGTGAATTCTTTATAAATATGACCGGTTTTTCTTATGACTTTGTGAAGTGTGGCATATTGTTCTGTGGGTTTTTTAATCAGCCAACTGATAAATCGGTCAGGCTCATATTTAAACATGATGAAACTAAATACATTTCAGATTCACTGAAAATATAATAATAATATAATATAATTATTTCCAAGATTCGGATTTTAAAAACATAATTTAAAAATATCACAAAACATATATGGACATTAAGTCTAATGGACAACCGCCAATTGGAAGTAACATTTTAAAATTCATATTCAGAATAGATTCTCAGTAGAAGACCACGCCCGACCTCCTGCACACAAAAACCCTGAAACATGCGCAGACACACAATCAACCGCACACGTTGGTGTAGCACAATCGCTTATCCTCGATGGATGGATGTTAATTTGCTTTGCGGAGCAGGAGATACACAGCACTAATTAAAAAAAGGCAGAATCCACAGGCTGTTTGTGCGTCTGTACCCCGACTTTCATCTCGACGCGAAATAATTATTTCCTGTGTTTGAAGCCACTGATCTAAAACGAACGCTCGCACGTGGAGTTAGGGGGAAAATAATCGAACAGTCGGGTTTCAATAAAAAAAATTAAAAAAACGCACAGTGTGGAAACTGCAAATGTTAGTGTTGGGGTTTATAAGTGAAGAAGGAGCAGTTGTTTTTCAAAAGTCAGACAGCCACTGAATCCATCGTCAGTAAAAAGAATATCATGCTGTGTTATTGCCATGGAGGGCCTCTCGAGTTTCTGGGCTGATTGTGGTTGTCTCCTTGGTAATATGTGTGTGTGTGTGTGTGTGTGTGTGTGTGTGTGTGTGTGTGTGTGTGTGTGTGTGTGTGTGTGTGTGTGTGAGAGAGAGAGAGAGAGTGAGAGAGAGAGAGAGTGACAGAGCGAAGCTGAAATGAAGGGATAAGAAGATGTGTGACCAAGTTGAAAGAGGTATTCTGGTTCTGTGACTGTGCCTTTATCTGTTTGTGAATTCATCTTTGCCGCCTATGACCGTGCTCTCACACAGGAAGTGATGCCGAGGAGTTGCTGAGTGATTATTTGGCGTCACTGGCCGCTCTCCTCGAATCCCCTCCCAGGAGCGGCTCCAGGGTAAATCACACTACAAGATAAGGCCCCCAACTGCTCTGCTCTCGGCCACAGCTTTTCTCCGTTCATCTCAGCACAATGGTGCCGCTCAGATGCCGCCGCAGATATTACTGATTATCAAAGCTGCCAATCATCCACTCTATAATGATGGTAGGGTAAAAAAATAAGCCTCAGCTGAATCATTTAGATTAGAGTGACTGAAGCTCTGCACTGAATCAAACAAGTTTTATGATTAGCAGGTGCGGTTCGCTGTGAGCAATCAGTCTGACCGATGTCAGAGGGGAATTCTGGGATGTTTATCAGGGTTTCAGTGAAAATTCAGCTTATAAAGAAAAAAAAAAACATCAAAGCATACATTTAATTGCAGGTTCTGCAGCTCATTGGATATAATGGTATAGTTGCATGTTGATGGGGTTTTACTGTAATAATTAAACCTCTGAATCTGCGTTTCAAATTGATTTACACAGAAAATTGAAAGATAATATAGATGGATATTTAAACAGATCACTTTAAATATCCAGATGATTTTAATTAAGTCATAGAATTTCCACTTGATTCACAAAAGCAGTAGAAGTGATTGATGTTACTACATTGAGGGCATAACTTCATTTTTGAGTTTCAGTGTCTCAGCTTCAGTGAATTGGTGTTTGCATCATTTTTATTTTGCTTGACATATGGTGTGTGTGTGTGTGTGCGCTAAAGAGCGACACATTAATAAAACTTTATTCAGCTCTCGAAGTGGCCGGTAGAGTGCGGCTGATTAATGATGTTCAACAAAAGGTCGAAACACAAACTGATTTTAAACAAAACTACATAAGGTCACAGTGGAGTTCAGCACTCTTATCTTAAAGGGACAATATGTAACTTCAGCCACTAGGGGTCTCCCAATCAAAACAAAAGACCAAACTGAGCAAATCATGTTCACGAAGGAAATCATGCATTAAAACTGTATTCACGTTATGCAGCAAACTGCAATGAGGAGAGACAAAAAACAGCAGACCCGCTAACTGGCTAGCAGCGTGTTTTTCCTTCGTCATGTGACCATTAACCAGAAACATGTTGGATAATGTAAGTTCACAAGTCACCTAAATATATTGTAATGTACATGTTACATATCTTTAATGTTTACCAAAAAAAATCACAACTAACACTAACTGTCACGGCTGATATCCACAATGTGGGACAAACTAAAGTCACAGCCCGGCTTTAACTCAAACTGCAGACACTGCTCTCTACACCACAACAGAAATCCTTCGTCCCGTGGAGCGATGACATTTCAAAAGATGAGGTTGAGGCCTTGAGTTAATGCGGCCCAGGGTCTAAAAGCTGGAGATACACCCACAGCTTTGTTTAATGGCTTGAGACTTGACATTTGGCCCGTAGAGGACACAGGAGAGAAACCTGAACTTCATCTGCAGGCATGAGAGGAATTACACCTCCACAAAAACCAAACCTTTGCAGAGAGGACAGGGAATATTGTCTCCATAACCTCAGACTCCTGCTACATCTATACGACTACATTTTGGTTTGAGAAAGGCATTTTTTAATCGAAATGGTCTCTGACCACACAGGTTTTTTGGCTCAGTATTAGTATTTCAGTCCTCTAACATGTGTGTGTGTTGTGCACCAGCTAAATTGAGCATAAGTACATTAAGTGTGAGTGAAGGCATGACTGTGTAGACGGGAGGCGGGTGAGTGTCGATGCTAACCCCATCGATTCCAATTAATCACAGTTCTCCATTTAAATCGACTGGGTGGGAGCTTCATTTTCCACACCCTTGCTCTGCAGCCATCTATTGAACAGAGGGAGCTCTTATTAGCACAGAATGATGAGGCCAAGTGACTCCAGTAGAGCAACACGGCCTCAGTGGTCAGAACAGGAGAAAGAAACGAGTTTTGCTCTAATGGAAAACCTTTTCTTTGTTCCTCTCAAACAGCAGAAATAACAGTAAATGTGACCCTGCTGAACTAACGTGCCCCCAAACAGCATTTGCCTAGAAAATAAAGCACTTAACCCAGTGGTGGCACCAGAATTCCTCTTTTGTGAGCAATGTTTGGTGAGATTCACCAAACCTCACATCATCTGCTCAGCTTTGCCAGTGGAGCTTATAATTATATGAATGCTAATGAATGAATGTGTCCATCAATGGTTGGAGATTAGCAGAGAGGAGTTGTGCTGCAGAGAGCGACAAACAGGAGCAACGACTGCCTACCCCACACGTGCACACACGCACACACACACACACAGACCCACACTTCAATCGCACAGTTGGGTTCCTACTATTCTTAATTAAAATCAGGTATAGAATAACAATGAGCAGCTTAATAGAATATGCAGAAGGATTTAAGGATCTCCCTCCAGATTCAGCTGAATTAGCAAGTGATTGTGGAATGGCTGCCGCGATCTGACACACAACTGAGCTCTACGTTACATATTTTTAAGCAGCGTCAGTTTAAGTAATTAAGGTGGCGAAACACATTTAAGGGGTTTACAGTTCCTCCTCCTTGGCTTTGGCCTGAGAGAGCTGTGTTTGGACTGGAAACATGAAGTAACTCGTTTTCCACGGTGAGAATTTGGAATGAAAAGGGAAAAAGAATCATGTTAAAATGGAACACGGCTCATTTTTTCCAAGTCAGTGAAGCAACCAATGAAACTGTTTATACCAGAGGACACAAGAGCTAAAGACTGAACCCATCATCTGTACGAGGCATTTACATCACAGAGATCCTTATTTACTTACTTTTATCACAGCAATATTCATTAAAAGACATTGTGCACTTTTTCCATACAGCCATACAAATCAATTCAGGTCAACCTCTATTTATATGTTTGATAAAAACAGCAACAGTCCAGCTCAATCCACACATATCTCTGAATCAACAACTCGCACACAAAGAATAAGGATAGAACATTTTATTTTGACGCCGTGATGCTCAGAGAGAAAATATTTTGAGCATCTCCCAAATCCGCAAATATTTATGCCTGCAGCTGATGAGAAGGACCATTTCTAAAACACTTAAAAACTCTGTCACACAAATACTTTGACCAATTTTTATAACAGAGACAGAAACAAACAAACAAATTACGGCGGATGAGCAATTATATAAGTGTTAACGTGACAATAAAAGTAAAATCTTATGGGATATTTAACTGAACCATGCATTTTACAACTGACTAAGCTCTGAAACCCTTTTTGTTTTATTTCACTAGACTAAAACTTCCAGTCAGTTGAGAAGTTTCCAACCTGAAAACCTAAATAAAAAATCTAATGACCTGTTAATCTGGGACTGGATAATAACCTCTGTTAGGCTGAACGGTTATTTTAAACTTTCTGTGAAATACCAGTGCAGCGTGAAGATCTTCTCATACGGGTTATTTTTTTGATAATTTCTTGGACGTGTCCTCCACCCGGTTAGTTTTGTGATTAGTCAAAGAAGCTTTTCTCTGGACCTGACGTTTAGCGATCATGAACAGTCCTCCACAACGGAAGGAAGAACTATATCACAACAATCCCCTTTTTCGACACTGATAACACAATCAGTCGACCAGAGTGTGACACGGCCACAAGTGGGACTCTCCCTCTTATCACGATATCATTTCCACTATTTCTCCTTATCTGAATTCAAAAGGTTCCTGCCCATTCTCTCGGGATTACTGGGTCATTCTGGGAAATGTGAGAAATCAATATCTGAAACCAAATCACCGAGTCAGATTGAAGGGAAGTGGGCACGGTTAAAAAGTAAATTAAAGCCCTTCATGTCAGAATAAATCATAGTTCGCACTGACTGCTACAAATTGATATTTACTAGTGTATGACCATGCAGCCAAAGGGAGAGGAACCTTTTCTTTAAGGCAAATATGTTGACACCCTCCCAAGCTGCACCTTTCCTTTCAACACACTAGTCCCTTATCAACACATCTATTACAGTTTTGCAGGCTGTGCAACACAAAAAGACGGAACAATCGCAATCCTATTGTTGGTGCATTTATGCATTTCACAATACGAGACGGAGCCAAATCAAGTCTGCAGAGCCAAACAGAGATCCAGAGGAAATCCAATCAATAGCAATGAAAATCTGAGAAGCTGTGCAAAGTCAGGGAGTGACAGAGAAACCAAGCAATCAAAAAAATAAGACAATAACAACTAGTATGAGTAGTACGTGCTTAGGCAGGATCTAAAAGCAGAAAATCCCACAGTATAATATGTGCTTAGCTTTATTCAGTTCAGTGCCTCTTTGTGCTGGTGCTCTCGTTAAGGCCACGCTGCAGCAAGTGATAATTAATTCCCTAATTGAAGGTTCCACAGCTTCAGGGGAGAGAACTTCTAAGGGCTTCGTCTATTACAGCAAATCAAGCTACTGAGCCAACATACATAAGATGACGTTCTTAGAGTGAGACAGTGAAGCATTCACACCTTGTTGATATCATGCACTTTGAGACTATTTCGAATGTACAACAGAGATCTTCAAACACAAAGGGAAACTCTTGACGGACACGTTTATTACCTGTTCAATCTAATGCAATCCAATACAGTCACACACAGTCACACTGCAACGTGTGCTACCTTCCTAAAGCTTTTAATTCTGCGAGAGCTGCTTATTCAGTTCATTCATGTAAACAGCAACGGGTGAAATACCCTCTCAGTATAATGCAACCCAATCCAACACCCGAGAGCTAAGCTTTTAAAAGTGGCCAGAGTTTAATCAAGACTTCTGACACCGTCAACAAAAGCTGAACATTAGAAGCTTTACACAGAAACCTTGTCTAACAGAGCACTTGCATTATATTGCCTCAACTAAAATATATCAAGGCATCTCGCACCTTGTTCTGTTGGGATTTGGACTTCCAACGCGCAGATTGTGAGGATTTTTGTGTGATATTTTTCTTCTGAATTGTTCTCGTGTTACGCATCCAATTTCAGAGTTTCTGAAATGATGGGATCATAACGCCAGTGGGCCGATTCCCTCTGGGTTCTCGAAAATAAAAAAGCACCATCAGGCACAAAATGTTCTGAGGGTTCGGTGCAACAAAATAAAACTATGTGGTTATTAATATATTAATGAACTCTGTATGTGTATGCAAGCCTATGTGCAAACACGCCTGCTTACATTTCCTCTTTTGCTCTGGATTGCGAAACCTTCTCCAACACAGATTCTCTCCAAACCACAGAAACACACAACATTGTTCACGCCATGTTCTCTTAATAAGGCACTTCAGGGTTCATGGTACACAAGGAAAACATTCTTCCATCGTCTAATGGTGACACTCGGAAGAGGCTGCGCACATTACATGAAAAAACCACAGCATGAATTCTTTATGTGCTATGTGAGGAGGGATTTTTATGAATATGAGATGTGGTCAAAATGGGGCTGATTTAACTATTTTTACAAAGAAAGCTTTAATGTTTCATTGAATTAATTAACAAAGTTTGTATGAACTGATGGAGAAAGATATAATGGATCAAATAATCTGCAGGTTGAACTGGGAGGAAAGAAAAACACTGAGTTTACTGCTTAAAGAAGCACCGCACACTTTTTTGTGCTGTTAACTAAATGATACAACTGTTTATTATTGAAACACTTTAATGTCACATTTATCACCAAATTAAAAAACATCTACATGGGTTGAACATGGCTCGTAACGCCACCTAGTGTTTCAAAAAGTCTTGGACGTTGCAGGGCCAATGCTTTGGGGCTGGTTTGCTCTCCACCACCAGCGACCGTGAGCGAGTGAGAATCAAAATCCACGGCTGCTTCTGCTCTGGCTGTCTCAGCACAGGTCGCCTCTGCCAACGGTTCAAACGTCTCAGGACGCCCGTGGTCTTGGCCTGGATATTTGCCTTAATTTCATTCAACATTTCTGTTGCATAAGTGTGTGTTCTGCCCCCGGAGTCATCACTCATAGCTAGACAACCTTGATAACTTATCTTTAGCAGCTAAATGGGGTGTGTGTGTGTGTGTGTGTGTGTGTGTGTGTGTGTGTGTGTGTGTGTGTGTGTGTGTGTGTGTGTGTGTGTGTGTGTGTGTGTGTGTGTGTGCGTGTGTGTGAGAGTGTGCGTGTGTGTGCGTGTAGACACTTCAGCCAAAACTTAGGCGTGAAGTTTCACTTTAAAGGCCAGACCAGTGAGGGAAACAGACATTTTTTAAGTCCCGTCAGTGTTGGAAAATGATGTCTGCTGATAATTCCTCAGTCACGCCACAGTAGAACGACAACAGCAACCTTCATCCTGTCGGGGGGGGGGGGGGTCTCATAAGATTGACAAGAATGAAAACAGGATTAATTAATGGCTGCGTGCAGGAATCTGATAAAGAAGTCAGTGAGGGACTCCATCGTGTACAAGGCCTGACAAGCCTGATATATGAGAGAAATGATGAAATGCACACTGGCTGCATCATCGCAACATACTTGTCTGTTGCACCAACAGGTTGGGGCGACGGGGGGGCGATTGCTGTGAAAATAACTTCATCGTGTTAAAATTAAAGGATAACAATGACACCACTTTACAACTGGGCTAGAAATACAAGGGCTTACGCTAATAACCCAAAGTGAAACTCTATGATACGTGTGTGCAGAACAATGATGACCACAGGCACACACACACACACACACACACACACACACACACACACACACACACACACACACACACACACACACAGAGGCTGGTGTTGTGTACACATCAGAGGGACAGACAGAAGATGGATGGGTGGTGTTCCACAGGAGTCGCCCTCAGACAGCGGCTCTTATTTTATCGGCCGAGCTGTAAAAATGGCTCTCTGGTGCTGCAGACGACAGAAAGCATATTCTGACCTCGTAACCAGCCAGCGCCTGAAGAGACTACTGTAAACCCCATAGAAGACAGCTGGTGCCCCCCCCCGATGACAGACCGGCCTCTTGTTAAATTTCCAATATGACAACCCCTCAACACAAGGACGGCAGCAGGCGGTCGGTAAAATAAAACATTATTTCATGGCTGAAAACAAAGATGCAAACAGAAGCTTATTGGAGCAGCAGAAGTGTTTTTGAGACATTGATTCTGTGCCAGCAGACACCTCTAAGTGTGTTAAGCTGAATCTGCAGGGCTCAACATTTCTGCTATCTCTTATTCGAGGGTGCAATATTTTAACGGCTGAACCACTAAACCACTCTGGGTGCCGACCAGCTGCTTTGCGAAGAAGGCCCTTCTCATTTATGACGATGAGCGGACGGGCCCCAGGGTGAGGCTGCTGTTTAGAGAACAGCTGAGGCGAGGGCCAGTCAACTCCGCCTTATTACTAAATTTGTCACTTTCTTTACAGAAGCGATTTGTTGGTTTGATTTTTACGACTGATGCGCTCAGCAAAAATAGGCAATAAAACATGCAATTAAAAAGACAATGAGTGAAAAGAGTCTGCTCTGAAGGAAAGTGAGGAAGCAGCCTCTCCATCACGCATGGGGCTGGTGTGACAAGTTGACTTTTTGATTGCTGCATTTCTTTTCTTCTTGCATATGCCAGTGAGGAGGGGAAAAAACACATCAATCTACAATGAAGTCGCACACTAACAACTATGTCGAGATGGGAAGTGACACGTCGGGATGAGCCTGCCGGCACTGACAGCTCCTGATTGCCTGTTGTGGGACCAGACGAATGGAGAGAGACTACAAGGAGGCTCAGGGATGGTGACGGATGGAGACGGATGGAGACGGACACATGACAGGGCCGGGCCAGTTGCTATGGGAATGACAACCAAGATTTCCTTTTCGAAAACAAGTTATTGTATCTGTGAATCATGACATCGTTTATGTGTCAAGTCATGTTTAGGAGTGAAATGTATCATGGAGATCCAGAATCACTGGTTAACAGGAAGTAGGTAGATAATATCACCAGTATCTAATGTATATTGTTGTATTTTAAACACACACACACACACATTCTTTTATACACACTAATATGTATACATACATATTAGTGTGCTCATATACATATATATAAACACACATACTATGTACATATTAATGCATACATTTGTGTGTATAGTATATAGTATACAGCTATATGTATGTGTATAAACACATATATACATACAAGTATATACATATATATAAACACACACATGTACATACATATATATGCTGTATACTATGCAACTACGATCAGCCCTAAACAGTCAAGGAGTCAATGGATTACTTTCATTTTTAGGAAATGATGATTTTCGGTGTGATCATCTTCTCTCCATCTACTCAGACAAAACTATCAATAGTCGTTACAAGCCAGTCGCCCAGAAACCACACCCACACAGCAGGGGTCATCCATCAGGCTCTGAAGTGTCAAAGCAAAAAAGAGCCTTTTTCTAACTGGGAACTTTAACTGGGATGAAAGACAAAAGTGATGATTAATGTCGTTATCAACTGATCTTAACAATAATTCTCAAATGAATCTAATAACCACTTGGTTCCAGTCACAGCTTTCCAGAGGTTGAGGTGAAGTCAAAAGTAGGTCAAGAAGCCCAGCGCTGTTCTGTGCATCATAAGACAGAGAGAAGCAAAAAATAAAATAAAAATAAAAACCTTAATTATCAAAAACAATTAACTGATTATCAAATAAATACAAGCAGATGTTTCTGTCAATGGACTAATTGTTTTAGCTCCACTGGAATGAAGTTGTGTTCACTTCATAGCTGTGGAGTGTGTTGAATTGAATTCTTGTTCGAAGGTATCACATGTCTCCTCTGCTTCCCGTGTTCACAGTCAGACCTGCAGCCAGGCTAACACCCACAGTATGGAGGGGAAGAGGGGCCCTTTTCATTACAGGTAATAGTTGTAGTTGAAACAATACTGATTGCATTAGGGCCCTTAATCATGTTAAGGTGTCTTATTTTATCACAGGGAATTTAGCTCATTCTTGGCCAATTTCGAGGCTAACATTCTGCAGAGGTCGTTGCCATGGGAGACTGAGGCTGCTCCCATTACCCGAGCTCAGATAAATGTGTTGGCATTACTACGACCATACATCCCTCCACTCCTGCCGTCTCACCTCCCCCAGTTTTCCCTCGCTCCCTTATCAGCCAGACGAGGGGAGAAGGGGGGGGGGGGGGGACGGTGAGAGGTAAGCGAGGAGAGCAGCTTCCAATGTCAGAGGAGTCACCCGCGGGATTACGAAGGACGTGTCAATCAAACCCGACACACAGGTGCCACAAAGAGGAGCTGTCGCTGGCTCGTCCTCACGTCCGTCGTCAACTGCTTGTTTCATTAAGGCCCCCGAGCAACGCCCCCTCTGCACTGGAATGAAGGGCCCCTCCACCCTCCACCAACTCAACAGGCCATCCAGATATAAGAGCCAAACACACACCCCCCCCACACACACACACACACAGATATGAGGTGAAGGGATAACCTCTCCCCGTTTACCTCACTCCGTCATTCCACCACATCTTACAATTTCTCAGCCTTCCTCTCGGCTGTTGCGCTCTCTTCTCATTCCCCGCATTACTCTCAGGGTTGCACTCAATCAGTCTCCACACATTCCTACCACCCCTCCCCTTTTCCTCTCCATCTTCCCAGCACACATTTCAGTGGGAGCTCTATTGTTTGCTGGAGAGGGGGCATGCTGCTGCTGGTTCTTATCTGGGGCGGTCGGCAGCACATCTGCAGATGCTATCGGTGGCCCTGTTGCTCTGTTTAAGCTCCAGCCCTGTGAGTGCAGCTAGCAGGGAAATGAGATGGATGGAGGATGGGGCTGGGAGAAAATTTAGCATTTTCCTCAACAGACATGATGGAGTGAGGCGCAGAGAACCGAGAGAACAGAGAGAGGAGGGACCTTTGGAAGGTGTCGTGGACAAGAAAACTAGGACCTCAGCAGCATAGCATTCACTTTGAATCGTCTCTTCTTACCAAACATTGAAATTATGAATAATATCTATTTCTGACCTGTAGTTTATCACCACAGCACAGTAATGAAGGAGCGCTCCATTCCTCACAGCACGCTACGCCTTTCCATTGATCTATGAGAGCTAAATGCAAACGTGTCAAACACAACTCACGAGCGCCGAGCAGACTTAGTCTTCAGCACTTCTCAGTACTCATCTTTAAAACTGCGTGGGCGTCTGCTTCAAATTATACTGCAGTGAACCTGAGGTAGAACAAAAACCATTTCCTGCATCAGTGCCTTTAGAAGTGAGCTGTGTTTAAAGAGGATTGTTAACATACACATTTGCACATCACTTCACTGCAGTAGTCTGTGACACATATGGTATAGTATCTGTAGCTGCTATTGGGGAATCACTCTGATCAGTATGGGTTTCGTGGTGTTGCTTTCTGCCGGATGGGTTCACACAGGCTCTGTTTGTTGGATTGTTTGTGTTTATTATTTTTATAGCAGCAGTATTACACAAAATGTACAAAACCAATTTGTACCGGAGTTGTTGGAGGGATGTGACCTGTAAACCCATTAAATGTTGACACGGATCTGATTAAAGGCTCGGATCCGGATTAGGATTTTCCTTAAAATTGCAAGTTTTTCACCATTCCCATCAGTTTCTCAGGAAATAATGTTTGAATCTTGATGTGAAAAACACAAATACTCAAGCAGTTTCACACTAATTCTGAATTCCATAGCAAAATATTATGTTTATATTATGTTCATTCAAATCTGAGCTGAAACTTTAAAGTAAAGAAAAAAACATTGCAGATGAAAAACCATGTCTAGTTGCTCAGATTGAGCATTTGCTTTTTAGTTGGATAACTATATGTTTATACCCGTATTAATATCATCAGTGGAAACAGCTGATTGGTTTTGCCTGTCAACAGCGTAAAAAAGTCAAAAATCTTTGGTGTTTCTCCAAATTTAACTGAACATCATTCAGAAACGCTCCAGTGAGCAATAACAGGCCAAGCGGAGCCACCAGTCTCTCTAAGTAAACATAAAACACAGCTCATTCACCATGTTCGAGTCAGGTAAGATGCAGATGCCAAGTGTAATGCAGACTGAACAAAGCTGCAGGAGGGCAAGATATGAATATGAATCCAGTGTGCATCATTTAAACCCTCATTGGCCCAAATCTTTACACACCACTGGTAGCTCGACTGTTTATTTAATGTGTTTAATCACATTTTCATATTGAAATTGATTCGTTTACTGTTCAGCGGTCGCTTGCCTCGAAAGACAGAGGACAACGGAGCAGAGGTATTAAAACGATCATATCAGGAATAGTGAGAAAGACAAACTAACAATGAAGGCAATCTAATCAATCACTCAAGCCTAATGGAAAAGGATGCGGCAGATCTCGAGCACACCTGGATGGTCTGACAGCGTGGCATTAGCAATTACTCCTGTCCATCTGCGGTGCATTGCCTTCAAACGGAGCAGATGCTATGCCCAACGCCTCCTAACAAAATCAAACTAGCCTAATTATGTATGTGCGGGCATTTGTGTGCCAGCACGCCGTGTTGTCCAACACGGAGGAAAGAAAACATCCAAAGTAAGATAATGCCCGTCTGCCTTTGCTCATGTAAAACTGCATATCTCCATTCCTTCAGCGTGAGGGTGCACAATCCCCCTCGCCTCGAGAAAGGTTTAATACACGTATCCTTACATCAAAGACAAATACTTTGATGCGACGGCTGGAGCCAAGCGTGCTTTGCGATCGCTGGCTGCAAGTATAACAAGAATTGAAACCAGAATGTTAAAATGCTGCACTGATGTGCAGGGAAGCTGAAAGGTGAGGGAGAGGGAGGATAAAAGAAAACGTGTTGGCAGTGTGTAGAATAAAAGACATTCTGCTGTAGGGCTGTTTTGCCTCTACTGCCACTGTGCATGTGTGTGTGCATGTGTGTGAATAAACAATAGGGGAGATGCTTATCACCGACCTTGGAGCACAAGTTACTGTAGAGCTTGGAAGAACGCGCTCACCCAGCATCCCTCTCTCAGGATGCAGGATGCAGTCAGTTGAACAAAAGGCAATTCCATAATACCACACATCAACAGTAACAGCAGGGAGCCTCTACTCCAACACTGCAAGCCTTTATTTTTTTAATCATCAATCAACCCTCATCAGACTCAGCTCAGCAAGTCAAATGAAATCACACATACATGCAACCCTGAGTCTGACACCTCCACAGCTTGCATCCACCAATCAAAACGTCGTCACGGCGCGGAGAGGGGAAGTCTGAACACCCTCCCCGGGGCCCTCACACACAGAGTTCAGGGCAGCCGAGTCAAAGGAGACTCCACACACATACGCTCGTGAACACTTTATCGCACCCTCCGTTTTTCACACTTCACTCTTGCTCACACAAGCATGGCCTGCATCGCACATGTCGTGCCCCTGCACATAAAGAGAGCCTGTGTTCAAGCAGGCCTGAACAGGCTCCAGCAGCTCCCCAAACAGGCTTCACTCCATATGAAGACCACGTACGTGCCCCATTCTTTCCCAGCTTTTATTTTCATCTCTGAAATGCATAGCAACACTTGGCAAACACCACCCCGTCCATCCTGCACCCTTAAACCCCCTGTGTGTCTTCTCATGGCTCTGAGTGACACTGAATGTGGAATACACACAGTCTGTCTTTGGTTAAACGCAACAAACTAAATGCAAATGAACTTCCCATTAAGTATTGTTGAGGGAAATGTGGACACACAAACCTTTTGTTTGCAGTTAAAAAATAATAATGAATCTACCTTAATTGAGGGAAACATGGAAATGGGAAAGAAATGACACTTTTTTCCACCAAAAGTATTTTGGAGAAAGTGAAATCATCCAGTCAGCTTGAAGAGAGAGAGAGTGATTTATAAACTAAGTGGAAGCGGAGAAAAATGCTTTTCGAGGTGTCACCTCTCACACCTTGAGTTTACCTCATTCTGTTCAAGCCCATGCACCTCTCGCTGCCATCCCATTACAATGCATGTGTGGAAACCTGCTCAGATGGTGCGAAAATGTCAATCCATAAATAAAGTGAAGCATAAAACACAGAGATGCTCACCAACTGAGCACTTTGCACTTTCCTTCAGTACACTCCATCTGTGCCCATGGCGGGAGCTTTCCTTCAGTGCAGAATATGCAATGAAACCCTCACGGTCACACCATATTTCTGCTTCCTCAGCACAAGCCAAGAGGAGTAAAATATGCATTCCAAACATATTTTATTTACATCTTAAGAAGCAGAATGAAATGCTCTTTCTGTCACCCTGGAATTACACACTTTACCCACGAAATAAAGCATCTTTCAAAGAGCATTCAATAAAAAATTATGATATTCTCGTCATCATCTGGAGACGGTGCTGCAGGACTGAGCTGAAAACTGGAGGCTCATGAGAACATCGATATCAGAATAATTTTCCCTGAAGCTTTTCTCTCTAAAATCCCTTCAAAGAACAGGAGTCAAGTGGCCTTGAATATCAACACTCGAGCTGGACCATGTCAATCTGGCATAAAAACGTCATCCATTTTTCTGCTGCCCACTCCTTGTGTCTGATGAATACAGAGGTGTATTTGAAAAGATATCCCTCCGGCACGGGGAGCCTATGGGAGTGAACTCTCTTTCAGGATTCAAAAGACCTATGAAGCCAAATTTTGCTTTGAAATAGAGGGAAATTCTTTATTGAAAACCCCAAACTGCCTCGGACGGGTATTGGGAGATGAAAGGGCGACGTGGATGAGCACACTGGTCCGTAACAGCACAGTTATCACTATCTTTACAAGCACCAGGACAGAGACGTGGACAGTGAATGTCAATGAGGGAGGGGACAGTAAACAAAGTTGGTCTTGCCTCTTTAATATGCAGATTGAGGGAAACTGCAAGAGCACTGGAACTTTTCAGGCAGTAAAACCTCCTGACAAAAAGCAGCTATTTTCTGAATTAAGTGAACTTTGCACTGCACATCCACCGTGAGAGGACGACATAAAGGGAACATACGCTTCATCTCCTCAGGGAAAGACTCACTAATGCAGTTTGGTTTGTGGAACAGAGAATCATCCGTTTTCCCAGTTGACATAATAAGATTGAACTTTTCCTGTGGAAATGTACCAAAAAAGACAAAACTAAATTGGCAAATGCGCGTGTAAAAATGTAGCCTCCGTTTCCTTTTTGCAATTATTGGCATTCCAGTAAGAAACACCACTTACACACCAGCCCACATTTTAATAAATCCAAGGTTCAGAGTAAAGTCAAAATGGTGGAGGTGCACGCTGCAGTGGAAGCTACTCTCCTTCAGATCATCTGTTCCAGCCTTATGTTCTTTAAGGAAAAAAATGCAGAGCCTCTCCAAAACACAAGAACACAAACAACATTTCCATGAAATTGTGCTCATGACTGAAAAACAAGAATCTAGGACGTGGAGAGGAGAGTCTGTGGAAGAATTCCGGTTTGGCTGCATAGCATTGAATCCCTGATCAAGCCATCGCTTGATTTTTAAGGAATTTTAAAAATGATGCATACGTGGTTCGTAATACTGACTTCTTACATCGATGCGAATGCTTTTTTTCTTAATGATAAACAAGCTTATGGTTAAGTTCTAACTGTTGATTTCACCTGATTGATGTAAACAAAGATCATTTCCTCCATCTAGAAATGAAGCCAGAGTCTGTGCAGTAGTGATCGGGGGGTGTGGCCGTAGTATCGAGGTCTCACCGTAACACACTCTCTCCCAATCGCAAATCAGTCTCAGATGTCAATCATGAGGTTTCACCCTGTTTGAATAGCATCAAGTAACTCGTTAAAACCAAATTAGAAAAAACATCAGAAAGATAAGATCAACCTCAAATGACATAAAAATTATTTGACCAGTGCTTAAGTTTTTTAGTTTGGTCCATGTCCCATCCACTGCCATGGATGAGACAGGTTTTTATAAAACAGCCAGCCACTCAGGAGGCGTCACCTTTGTTGTTCATCTTCATATAGAGAATATATTGGTCATAAAGAATATAATTGTATGCTCTATTAGAAACGATAAATATTTATTTTAACTATGTAATTTCACTCGTAAAACGTGACGAATGAGTCAGATGGACATAGATTTAAACCTGTTGAGGGGAAACTAATAGTTGTATGACTCATAAATGATGCCGCTTACATAGAAATATATATTTTAGAAAAGATGGTTTGCAAGAAATCTACAAAAGCCAAAAAACTCGAACTGATTAGCATGTCACGCTAGTTTCCACAATCTCACTGACGCCGTGATTTTGTCTGTTGGGTCTGAAAAGAAATCGAGAGCAATTAATTCCCAAGGTTTTGTGAAACGATTCGAGCAGTGAAGAATCAGGTGCCTCACACATATTGAAAGATGCACCGCGTATAGCTGGAGAAAAGAGGTTCAGGTGGTGGGGGAGAGGAGAGGAGCAGGTTAGGGAAGTCATTATTCACACAGAGTTTATCTTCATCTGCTGACTGCCGCAGTCAATTATCACTCTCATTAGGACACAGTAATTGCTCCAGCCAAAGCGTGGTGCAGCAACGGGCTGAGGTCGGTCCGAGTTCTATTGGACAGTACACTTTGATGTGGAATTCTAAACGCTGCTTGGTTTTTTCGGTGAAGGAAATAACTGCTGGTATTTGGACAGTTTTCAAACACTCTCTGAGCAGCAGCGCACAATCTGGCACGGACACAGAAACAAACTCAATCAGAATGTTTAAAAACTCGGAGGATATGTTTGCTGTACACGAGACAGTTTTCATTTAATGAGGAATTTGTATTTACTTAACGGGGGCCTTCATGATAAAGCTGTCGGTGGATTGTTTTCCTGGCACACGCGTCTTTTCTTATCAAGACACAACTAAAAAATGTGATATCAAAGAGTCAACGTTTCTAATTAAAGGCTCAGTGTGTAGAATTTAGACGTCTAGTGGTGAAGTTCCATGTTGCATAAAGTATGTGAATATAAAGGACCATTTCTAGGGTAAAGAAAACAACAATTTGTACATTTTAGATGAAACACAGTGGTGAAAACATCACTAGGATTATTTTATATCCATATGTACATGGAGGCTGGTATTAATGTCAAACATATCATCACTTCAGTGTTACAGAGGCAATAAAACCAGCAGCTTGTGTTGAATCTGGTTTCTTGTGTACAAAACAACCTCGCATCGGGGCTCAACTTTCAATTTACAACCAGAAAAAGGGCTTTTGTTGAAAGATGACATGTCACATACAGTGGAGGGAATTCCATAGACATTCAAAAAGACAATTAAACGCATGGGTGTACATTCCCACGCACACACAGAAACACACACCAGGCACTGAGGTGTCTGGAGAGTAGAGATAGGGCCGTCTCCATCAGCCTCTCCACCTACCCAGAGGACCTAATCAGTCAGTGAATACACGTAAAATGGAGACTGTCATCCACCTCCAGCCCAACAGACTCCCTGTCGACAATTTTCTCCCGCCGTCCTCCAGAGAGAGAAAAAAAAGATGGATCTTTCCCTACAGCTTCATCCTCAACCAAGATTTCCCACATCATATTTTCTCAGCCGCTGCGTTTGCGAGCTTCTCTGTCTTCTTTACAGTTTCATCTTTGCAGCCGGCTATAACACTTCAAATACTATTTTCTTCTTCTTCCTCTTTTAAAAAAAAAAAAAAGAAAAGTGTTTAAGTTCTTTCCCTATTTCAATACCTGGGCTCCAAGGTGAGTTTTCATTTTCAGCTCAAAATATGATGAATGCACCTCAGTGGAGGGGTTCAAACAGCCTCCTGTGGCTTCCATCCCTCCTCACATGTACCAGAGACAGATGGAAATGAAGGTAATGGAAAACCACTGTGACCCTGACCCTGCATCCGGGTCAGAGCCATTCGTCATGGCACTGACCCCGGCACTCAGCAGCAAGGCAGCACATAATTGGTCATAAGGGTCTGCACCTGGACAAGAGTGCACCTACATGGGCTTTCCTCAGGCAATGTTTGCACCAGGGTCCATATTGTAAATATAAAAAACCCACTGTTTACGTTTGGAAACTACCAGCTAGGGTTTCTGGGTAATCTACACCGAAACATGCAAGTCTAATTTCCTTTTCCTGTTTCAAATGGCAAACTGCAAAAACATGTATGACGACAATCATTTGGTGGAAAGAACTTTACAATCGTGTGTAGGATTCGTCGGCCTTGGTGGAGGTGGATGCTTCTCTGAGTGTCGTTCCTTGTTGTTTATGCCGTCAGACAACTACACAAGTATAACGTTGTGATTTATTCACGGCTGATAAGTGGGATCTGTTATTTAAGTTTGGAAAGAAATGCTTTCACGCTGCAGAAAGACGTCTGATCAAATAACCATTTTCTGCTCATGCAGATCAGAGACACTTGTATAATGTGACGGGCTGTGCATTTAAATAACAGTAAGCTAACATACGACTGGAGAGGAATTTTCATTTCAGCAAAAGAGTTTTGGTTGTGTAAAATGACAACCTTTTTATAGGTGAAGTGAAAACGTGTCCAGCTTCACACACAACGTACAGTCAAGACTCGCATGCACACGCTCACATACAAAGATTACATTTTTAAGAGGAAACCCGACATGGTTGATGTATTTTCTTTCAGGGGGTTCCTTTGAGAATGTTGTTTTTTTTGTTGTTTTTGAGATTTATAACTGTTTGTTTGCCATTTTGCTGCTTTATGGGTTCAGTGCAACGACTGTGGAACTGTGTGTGTGTGTGTGTGTGTGTGTGTGTGTGTGTGTGTAGTGTGTAGTCTCTGCCAGTGGGCATGTTGGAGCAGCAGAGAGGTGGAGGACTGAAGGGATAATAAAGAGAAAATGGAGGACAGAGAGGTAGTAAAGAAGGTAAAAGAGAAAGGACAGGAGGTTGATTAAGCTGGAGAAGGGTGGGAGAGAGTTAGAAAAAAGAAGAGAGAGAGTAAGAAATGAAAGAGAGACAGAGAAGCAGTGTGAAGAAATGATGCACTGAAATGATCAGGATGGATGAATGGAGCTGTGTGATCAGCTCAGTCTCTTCAGGCTCATGAGAACAAGTGTTTGTGAATGCTGAGACATCATCAGATTGGGTTTTATCTCCGTGAGGAGCTGGGACCAGATCGGCCTTTGAGATAACAGCCTTTGTTTGCCCTTTGTGTGTTTGTGTGTGTCTGTTGTAATCAGGTTGAGTCTTAAAGGTACAACAGATTAGCTGATACATTTATTAGTCAATCAACGGCAAATCTCTTAATAATCAGAAAATCCTTTTAATTCAAAAAAATTATTTTCCTTTCATATCCTACACAAAGCCCATGCATTGGTTGACTGTGTGATTCCGTATTGATTTTAACACAAACACTGCACCAGCGAACATGTCACATACACAGTGCTGCTTTAGTCAGGCTTTTTTATAGACATTCATTTATTACATTTTATCTGTCCAATAATATTGTTAGTGTGTGTTTTTCTCCAATTTATTGACCTTTTTCTATTTTTTGTACATTTTGAAAATGTTTTTATTATTATTATAGCTTTAAAAATCAATATTTCATTGTCACCATTTCTATTTGTTTTGCATCGGTTTTGTAATCTTGGCTCATCACTTAATTGTGAAGCTCATGGACTGTGAATTGCAGCTGCAAGGGAAATATTAGGCTTCACACTGTAAGTGTTCATATTTGCAGCATTTACATTCAGTTCATCTTACGGAGCTAAAGGATCCACACATACAGTTTAAAGACATTTACAGTAAATCTTGCTAACCATTGTAACCTCAGTGCCTGTGCATCATTGTTATGTTTTATCCAAAGTGAATGTCTTAATCCCCTTTTCGCTGACATCAACTTTATGTTGTCAAAACACATTATTTCCCAATATGAAGAGATGCCGCCTTAATTAATCAACTGTGTGTCCAACAAAGCGTCTCCTGCGATGCCACAAAGGAGTTCCAATGCAACAGTGACGCAATCTTTATTTTTTCGCACCCCCCCCCTTATGAAAAACTACAGATTCAAATACATCAAAAAAGGGATTAAAGAATCTGCCAACAGCCCTAAATCCTACAAAGTGTGTCAGACTCTATCAAAGGATGAGAATGCTTAAATATGAAGCAACACACACGACACATGAAGAGCGTTGGTGTTCATTTTATAATTTCCATTAGTGCGAGGAGGGAGAAATTAGATTTCAGTCAAACACAGTATCAAAGCTAAGTAATAAGTGGTTTTGCTTATCTTCCTATTCCACAGTATTGTACTGGTGAGAGGGAAAGAAAGGAAAACACAAGAAAAACAGAGGGGAGCAGAAACCAACACAATAAGTCAATATGTTGGAACAGAGAAGAGCCTCGTCCACATGTGGGGAGGTCAGGGAGAAACAAAACAAAGCGACAGAGAGGGCGAAATGTATTCTCCGTTTTTCTCATTTGGAGGATCCCCTGTTAAGTGGCGGCGAGGTTCACCACAAGCGATCGTGAAGGAGGGCTGAGCTCAAAGCGTGCCGATTGGCGGAGGGACAGCCGTGCTTCGAGAGCAGCAGACGGTTCAGATGGGATTTCTCATTTCTTACGTCTCGCTCTGTGTCCTGGCTATCACCGCTCTATACCGCCCGCTCCCTCGCTCACTCCCTTGCTCGCTCCCTTGCTCGCTCCCTTGCTCGCTCCCTGCCCTGTAATTTTTCTCCCCCTCCTTTTCTCTTACAGGGATGCATGCTGAATACATAAGACTGGGACGACAAGGCCACACTCCACCCCCCTTCTCTCTTTTCTTAGTCTGCTCGTGTTTCCTGCGTATCTGACTGTGCACACACAGGCAAAAACTGACGGGATGACAAAGCAAGAGCAGAGAAGAAACACAAAGCCAATGAATAGGATTTCAGAGCAGAGAAATATTTCTCCTGACAACCACAATACCTGATTTTAATGAAAACTGCAGTATTTATATAAGTACCTTCGGACCAATGTGGATTTTTGTAGTTAGACGCTGTTACAGAGTAAAACATTTCCAATATTGATAAACATGAATAAACAGAAAACATTAATACAACAAAATTCAGAATTGTTTATTCTGTAAAATAAACATTTTCATATCAGCAACAGTGAAATCGATATGTCTGTGATATTATTGACTGGTTGTATTTATTATTTACCAGCCGATCAATCGATCGAGCTGTGTATATAATACCAGAGCTTAAATAATTAAATATTCATTTTATTAGATTGAAAGTTAAGGGAAATGTATGTTTTTAAAAAAGCATAAACTGAGGAAGATAAGAAAATCCACATCTTATAAAGTGATCTCCTTTAAACCTGATGTAGTGATTACACCTAGCAACAGCTGAATAATAAAAACATATGAGTTGGTGTTTACATGGATCATGTCCTCTTCCCTGAGTCGTATAAATGTAATGTGTTTATATGGCTCAAAGTGCTGCACCATACAAGTCACATTCATCCATTCACACACACGTTCACACAGCACTTCTATCGCACATCACTCACACTGACAGAACAGCCGTCAGGGGCAATTTGGAGTTCAGTGTATTGCCGAAGGAAACTTCAACTCTGCCTCTTGAGCCGAAGCCTCAAATGCAAAAACTGCTTCTCCATCCTCACAATGAACACGTTTACCTGATCTTGTGCGATATCTTATGACATCTTACAATCTTACACATTTTGTGCTCATGTGAAGAACAACAAAGAAAGTTAAAGGGAGCCGGAGCCTGGTGAGACACGGACGTGGAAGCGGAGGGGTTTCCTTGAGAAGAATGAGCCGCATGCCTCATAGCAATCAATCCCTGATATTACCTCGGTATTTGTCAGATAAGCTTCCTGCCACGCCAGCCACCCGTGACTCATTCCATCATTTCGTCTGAGAGGTCACGCCCACTCCGCCATCGCTCCTGGGTCCGATGGCGGCCTAATGGCCTGCTCTCTCTACACCGCAATTAACCTTTTTATTGGCCACCTGCCAGCCAGCTGGAGATACATCAGTGGTTGTGCATGTGTGTGTGTGTGTGGAAACATTAATACAATAGCTTAATGTGTCCAACATTTGTGCTTGTATAGATGCATAATGGTTGAAGCTTTTTACGTCTATGACAAAAGTGCTTGTGTGTGTGTGTGTGTGTGTGTGTGTGTGTGTGTGTGTGTGTGTGTATGTGTGTGCTCCTTTAATAGCTGACAGATTTCGCCTGCTCTCTCTTCAAGTAGAAATTGATTGAATCTAACATCCCATCATGGTTGACCCAGGTAGATCCCACTGGCTGTGAGGACGTCTGATAGCAGAACACATCTTGGCAGAGAAACTATAAACAGGTCCCCTCTGCATCATACGTCGATGCAGCTGTGGTGACAGATACTGATGAAGGACAGTTTGTCCACTGCCCTGCTGTTGTTGAACAGACTTTAAGACGAACGCATATGCGAGCACACCTGCGTCTACTCATTCATGCACAGACACATTTCAAAACGAAACTCCAGACCTGTGAATCTTAAGTTTGCGTGACTGAGCACTGAGGTCAGGCGGAGTAAGAATAATTGCTTATGCAAAAAAAAAAAGATTTGATCCAAAGCATTGAGCTTCTGTCGCACCTGTATTTACTGCAAGTGTATCAAGAGAATAGGTAAATATGCTAAATATTAACTTCCTAATGATCAGTTTCAGAATGTGTCATCTCCTAATGGTTCATCTAGGCTGGAAACATGGTATCTCAGATATTAGATTCAAAGGTTAAGTCTAAACTGAGAAATCATTTTGCACATGCAGTCACACCAATTAACTCTCTGAGTGGTGAAGGCAAAACGTTCACAATCTCTCCAACGGTCGTGTATCGCCTCAGTAATGTGGAATTCAAAAGCCTACGAAAACAAACTGATTCGCAGCCTGACAGTGTAACTTCACACAGACACTCCAAGGTATCCGAGAGGCTTACACTGCACTATCCCATTGTCAACAAGAGGCCTCTCTCTCTCTCTCAAGCGTCTTAAAATCCGGGTGAGCACTGTTGAGCAGAAAGTGAGCGTGCACAGTAAATGCATTCTGCGACTCCTCCGGCAGCAAATTGAATTTCAGGGCACAACTTGACTCCAAACACCAAATAATCCCACATCACTAGCTGTTTCCAAACTGAACAAGGTCACATTGTAGGACTAGTAATTTAAAAAGAAAAAAAAAAAAGACGCAGACCCGTTGAAAAGCATTTATCCAGGAGGGCAACACATTCAGGCTCTGGGAGGAATGTAGAGAGGAAAAAGAACAAATGGCTGAACGAGTCAAGGACAAACACGACCCGGACAAATCCTGTAAATGGCTGGAGTGTGTGTGTGTGTGTGGAAGTAGTAGAAATCTGTTGAACCTCAATATCCTCCGAAACATCCCATTATATTCACATTCAGTTTCAGAACTTTATGTGATTTTAAACGTACTACCAGTGTGGAAATTTGTGACTATTACTAATACTGGTACTCAGTAAATTCTTTAGTACTGACTGAAGTACTCAGCTAACAACTCTCTCACATTTGGGGATGTAGCGCTGAAGTGTGGCCAAAAACAATCACAGAAGTGAATGAGGGAAAGCAACTTAAAAGCCACCAGATCTTATGTGGGTGTGCTTTTGCAGCAGTGCCATGAAGTAGAAAACACCAGATATCAAAGACGGATATCATTTATTCTACACGTTCTTTCTGTAAGAAAAAGAAGATGCAAAAAAAGACCGAGAGAAAGGTGTGGAGTTGTTCTTTGAAGATATTTCTCTAATCTATGCGGCACTCTTGCATTTTAATTACCAATTTTTATTTTTCATTCAATATTATGACCTTCTTTTACACACATCCACACGGGCTTATTCAATTATGGTGCTTCAATAGGCCCGATAAAGGTTAAGAGCTGAGAGGAGCTAATAGGGAGTTTGGTGAGGTCACCAGCTATTACACAGGGTTGTTTTCATTTATCAGCTACACACTGTACACATTCATATGGTCCTTGAGAGACAACTCATTAGCCAACACCCGAGAAAACACCTCAGTGGGTGTGTGATGCCTTCGCTGCTGTACGTGCAGATTTCATCTAAACCCATAATCTTAAATCGAATGTGGAACTCCCAAAACAAGTTGCCACAAACTACAACCACGATTTAGTATTTTTAGTCGTGGTTATGGTAGAAAAATATAAATCCAGCAGAACGTACCTGCTACAGAGAGGCGCGCCGTGCGGCTGGAAATGGATCCCACGTTGTCGATGGTGGCGACGCACTGATAGGTTCCCTCATCGGGCTTGTTGTGCTTGGAGTGGACCACATGGGTGAAGGACAGGACACCGTCAGGGAGTATGTGCCGTCTCTCGTCCGATACCAGGCTCATGAAGGTGCCGTCTTTCTTCCACTCTATGCGTACCGGTGTGGCAGTATCGCTGTGGGCTGTGCAGTTGAGCACCGCAGAGTTGCCCCGAATGGCCAGCGTGTCCTGGGGCTCCACTGTGAACCAGAAGGGGATGAAGGGCTGTGCTGCTGAACCTGGGCGGCAACAGAGGGGAGACGGAGATAAGACACTTGTAATCTTAGAACAGGACTTGGACCTGAGCAGCAATGAGGAATACATCAAATAGAAATCTTGTTAAAGTCAAACAACTCATTTATTCCATGTTCACTGCAGCTGATATCAATGTTGATATCATTCATCTACTTGTAATACCAGCATGTCTCCTTTGCATCGGTGGAATTCAACTCGAGTGTATATCTGATGCCTGCAGCACATGCTGGAGTCTTAAGAGCTTAATCGTGATATGATGTTATGCATTACACTGAGGTAAGTGTGTGTAACTTCTCAAACAGACGAGTACAAATCATAAACATGTGATATTTGCATTTGTTCTAAAGTGGAGGATTTAAGAACGCTGCCCATCACACTTTGAATACCAGGAACGACTGACGGTTGTTTGAGTTTAAGTCACATCTCAGAGGATGCACAAAACATGCCGCTGGCTGAAATGAAAGAACACTACAGGACACCCAGTGCCCCAAACACTCACTGAAATGTTCCCAAAGCAAAACTTCCTTTTTGTTCATTCTATCTCTTTAGCCACTGTGCATCCGCTGATCCCTGCGACTCCAAGAGGCTTTTCATTATGGAACAACAACCCCCGCTGGAATTGGACAAGAGGAACTGACAAATTTAACCCAGTCTAGCTTCCCTGGCAAGTTCATATCACGTCTCGCTTTATTATAAGTAGCGAGAGCAGTGACGGAGTGAACGCTGTGGAACGCGGTTGCCATTTCCTTTTCCGCAAGCAGAAACGGTAGCAGTGCGCTGACAGGGATAGTGCCACCGCCAGAGTAAGTGCAATTGCTTCATATTTGTCCTCATTCATTATTCAAGCGCTCCCACCCTAAGAGTCGCACTGTGGTATTGTTTAGATAAATAACACCAATTATCAGTGCTGCAGGGATACGGAGAGCTGGAAAAATAATTAAGGGGGTGTGAAGGTATTTTAATAATGCAGCGAATGGAGTGAAATAAGTGTCTGAATGTTAAATGCAGTTTAAAATATGCCTGCTCTCTTTCAAGAAAATGGCAGGTCTCTGGGGGAGAGTGAGAGCAGAAAGAGATAGAAAGAGAGGAAACAAGACAGGAGGGAAGAGAGGAAGGGAGAGAAGAAGATGCTATGTCAATGGTTCAGCAATTTAACTACTGGGAGGTAATTTCTCCACCTCACGGCGCCAAGTCCCTGGTGTGAGATCCAAAGAGAGAAGCTATGTAATGCCTGGCTCATAACGGTGGCAACATGGCTGCTTGTCCTCTGTGCACTAAGTTCTCTTGAAAGCAAAAAACAATTACAGAAAAAAAAACTCCAGACAGTGACTGAATTTAATACATATTTTCCGCTTTCACAGTAGGGAATGAATGTAAGACAATACAAGTTGTGCAATTGTCTCCACAGTGATTCCCTGATGGAAAAGACTAGAATAGAATAAGAAGGAAAAGTGCCCCCATTTACTCTCAATGGCCAGAGCTGGGTTTTGGCCTCATATCTCTTTTTATCTTTCATCAGCAATGAAAAGACAGAAGCCGTTACGAGCAAAATCTTTGAATTAATGCAGATGGTTTTCTGTAGTCGAGGAAAGAGGTTGGAGGATTTTATTTATTTCAATAAAAGAAGCTCAGTCTGAAAACTTATTTATTCTGAGCTCCCCCTTCTGCAAAAAAGTTGTTTATTTTAAAAATGTTAATGAATCCATTCTATCGTGGTTCTTAGAGAGACAGAAAATCTGAATTGGAAGGTTAGACCTCTAATAGAAATGAAAAGATAAACATCGGAAAAGGCCATGAGGAATTGTGAGCAGCACATCTCTCAAAGTGAGCATATAAAATAAAATTTTCATGATACAAACTTTATTAGATCTGCTGACGCACAAGTGCTCAAACATGTAATATTTTATTTTAAATATCCCTTCAGGCAGAAGTGGACGTGAGACTCAAGTGAATAAACAGCAATAAGCAATAAAAAAATACCACCCTAACCCAGCACAACACATTTTATAACTGTGACTGAGCAGTGAGTAGCTCGTAGCAGAAAGTGGGTGGTTTTAAATAAGACTGAGGTAAGCAGCTGATTTCAGGAAATCAATAAATTCAGCCTGGTGTACATACTGGGGCTGAATGTGACAAAACTAGCAAATGGCTTTTACTGATGGTGTACATGACAGATGGAGAGAGACCAGAGTGGAGTAGCAGTGGGGGGAATTCGTCACTCCTGCAGACCAGAGGCTCCATGGCATGCTTAATCATCTTTGCTTTACGCTGGTGAAACAGTGGGTGTGTGGGCTGGGCAGCGCTTTCAGGCCCAAGTCTGGCCACTTTTCCAGTTAAAAAAAGACCATCTTCCGCCGGTCTGAGGACAACACTGAATGGGCTTGAAGGTCCTGCGGCATCCAATCAAAGCCAAAACTGCCGCCTTTAGCAGCTTTTTTATCCCAATTGTCGGAGCGGCAGGGGAGGGCTTAGCTTCGATACTACTCTCTGACAAAATGGTGAACCATCTGCTGTGAGTTGCACATATAACGTCCTCTGTCAGGAGAGCAGGGCATCGACACAGACTGACAAAAGAGATGGGGATAAACCAGGGAGAGCGAGGCCCTGACAGCAGGCAGAGGGGGCGGTCTGTTCTCAGCTCAACTTGTTTTCTTTTTCACAACATCCACATTATCTCCACCTGGAACAAAAACTATCGATACCACCGACAGGTTACTACACACACACACACACACCTACAGACATGACAACAAAACAATGATGCAACTTCTACAGGTCAAAGTCTAAATTCCAAGAAAGCAAGGATAAGCTAAGGTGTGATCCCTGCTGGATTCACTATGTGCAGACAAAAGATATGTTGAGGAAAAGCTTATTTAATTTAACTGACTCATATAACGTGAGATAATAAGGTGTAATGACAGAAAGACAGAAAACAATGTTTTTAACCTTCATATCTTATTCATTAGCTCAATTCGGAAACACAACAAAGACAAATAAAGTCCTGTGAACTTTCAACAAGGTAAGAAGGAGCTGAAGTCGTCACTCATTAAGTTGGTGTCTGTAGTTATATATATATATATATATGTCTGTAGGTATATCTGTAGTTACATATAATACTGAAAAGTTGAACAGACTGTTTGTCATGAAAGGGTGTGAGGAAGATAATGAGAGAGGCAGAGCATGAGTGAGATAAGAGAAAAATCTCAGCAGGAAACAAGGATCTTTATCGACTGCATCTGAAGGAGACATTTAAAGTGACATATCCTGCTGATGTTTGAATTAGTGTTATTACTTGAAAGGGTTTACATTCAGAAAACACATCACTCTGCTCAAACTGTCCATTGCTGCAGCTGCTCTTTTTAGCCACTTGGTTTTCCCTTCTGTCTCTTTAAGCCCAGACTGATCTGATCGGCCAGTTGGAAATGTTGACCTCTGCACTCGCTTTACCTGGTTTTGTTAGGGGACGTGACAGACTGGCCACCAGGCGTGCATTATGCAAATGTTACATCACAATGAAGCTGGAGGACTATTAACAAGGTGCTTCATTAGCTTAGGGAGCAGTGTTTTCTGTGGGGGAGAGAATCTTTCCCTACCATGGACTTCTAAACTTTACAAAACCTCTACATACAAAAAAAAAACTACATAACACACGAGAGGAAAGACAAACTGAAAAAGGGAGGGTTTACTTTTGACAACTAAAGGTTGAGAATTTCAGGCCTGTAAAAGTTTCCAGTGAACCAACTTCAGAGTGAGCTGTATCCTTAAGATAAGTATTCTAACAGTGCACATGTTCCCAAGCATCATCAGAGGGCAGGGAAAATATCTGGAACAGGACATAATGAATGGAAGAAGATAAGAATAACTCTTCAACAATTCTGACTCTTGCACTGAAATGTTTTTGTCACATTACAATAAGCACCATAGAGTGAAATTAATTTCCCCTTAAAAGTGTCTCGCAATCTCAATGGTGAACACACAAATCCCTATGCCAGAATTCATTAGTGCTGAAACACTCCAGGCTTTTAACAACACAGCTGCAGAGTTAAAGAAGGAAGGAGGTGTCAGAAACCACATTACAGTGTGGGAAGTCTAATCCATTCAGGCCCTGCAGTGTGGGGCCCCCGTTTGTCTTTGAAAAATATGAACCTCCACACCAGGCAACGAGAGCGGAGAGCAAGGGGCTAGAAAATGAGGTTGTCTGCTTGATAAGTATGGGCTGTTACTTCTGTCCCAAATCCACTTTGCTCAGCAGTCATAAAAGGTTTGGGAGCCCAGTTTAAGGTGGTGCCCTGATATGCTGCCATGCGCTCTCTCTCTCCCAGTTGCTCCCGTGCGCTCAGATGAGAGAGGGAATAGAGACATGGAACTAGCGCTGGATTTCTCCACCTTGATCCATTGCTAAAAGCAAGTTTTCATACGTTACAGAGCTTACTGTCAAGGTGAAGTGTGTGGAAATTCAGCTAATTTGTTCACAGGCTTTAGGCCACAACGCCAAGATCTCTTTGCTTGGGGGTTTGGGAAACCGTGAAAAGCAGATGTATCAATCGTGCCAAGCCAGTAAATTCACTTTGCTGACAAGGATCATTGTCGGCTTCAGAACCAGCACAACCACAGGCTTCAGTTCCTGCAGTAGAAATACTGTCAGAGAACAGAGATCCAGGTATTTCATTTGTTAGGAATACCTGTCATTATGCCAGCTTTGTGTGTTTACCCTGAATCAAACAAAGCCAGCATAATGCTGCTTCAGTGAGTGATTTTAGGTAGCTTGCCGGAGTTTCACAGAACATGTAACATAACAGTATTGTCTGTCCTGCCATGCCGCATCTCCTCGATCTGGCAATATACCCCACAACATTCCTGCCTCCAGCAGGCTGTGTAAAAGAGGCTAATGTTAAGTGTAACATCCCAGGAAAGGCAGTAAAGAAGAGTGAGTGGGAGCCTGCCCTCCACACAAAGACCCCCTGTTTTCTCCTATTCTACCCTTGCCTCAGCAGGAAGCCTCCTCCCTCACTGACTCACAATCTGAGGGCAGCCATATTGACTACCCTCTTTATTGAGCTGCTCTTGAGACAGAGCAGACCTCTCTCAAAACCAATCACTTTCCAGCAACAGAGGCCCTTCTGTGGCTTGGACATCCTGGACGTCCTGAAAAGTAAACACACTCGATAGGCATTTATAACCACTGCACCATGGTAATCACACTTTAAAAAGAGTTATATAGAAATCAATTATTGCTGTTGCACAGATAGGAGTATGACTTCAACACTGCAATGTATTCGTGACACTGGATGCCTGAGCTTTGAAGCCTTTATGAGGAAACAATAAGTAGAGAGTACAAAATCATTAAGAGCAAATCGAGGGTAAATTGAAACCTTTCACACAGGTAAAAATAGAGGCGGGGGACGGCTCCTTGTAATGAACCCTGGAACTTAATTCACTGAGCTGCTGCCTCTCTGTTACTTCCATCCCTGTGCTGTTTGTCCTTCCACAGGGTTGTTTTAATGACACTAGTGGAAACGGTTGTTTCTCCTTCCCTCCCACACTTCTCCCCCCTCTTCTCCTTTATCTTTATACCTCAATTCTCTCCTCCTCTGCAGAATGCTTCATCCACCTCCCATCTCTACAAACTCCCTTCTAAAGCCCATCTGTCACAAAAGAAACACCTCAGGGAAATAACAATTATCTTGAGACCAAATGTGGGGGGACTAGGTGTCTGGTGGGCTGCAGCTGACTTGCTTTATTTGAGGCATGTATCTGGGGGAAAAAAAGAAAAATGTCCCCTTTTTTAATCAAAGGACAAGTACAAATGTCCCTTCAAGGATTCGATTATGGAGTGCTTGCAAGTTAAGGCGAGTAGCTCACTTCCTTTCATTTTCTTAAAATTGACATTTGGGCACTTGACTTGAAATCAATCAAAGCAGTGAAGATTTGTGTGGAGACAACTATTTCATTACCATATAAGAGCAAAGAAAGGAGAAGGGGCCAGTTTCAATGAGATAGATGAGTGTTTTCAAGCCTTAGAAAGACATATATCTCTTAAGACAAATTCTTAGAGGTGCTGTGTTCACACACCTGAGAATGGACCTGGCTGGAGGACAAACACTGAAGGCAAAGTAAAGGCAAAACGCCACAAGGACAAACTGAAGTAAAGGAGCAGCTGAGTGACACAGGAATTCATAGCTTTTTCGCTCCTTTTCCAATCTTGCACAGAAATTTCTCAGAGTTAGTGTGGCCAAGTCTTCTTCTTATAAAAGATGATGCCAGAAACAATGCCAGGCATGCCTGAATGGGGGTAACTGTGATAAGGGATACCACAATCCACCAATTTCTGGTATTCTCAGTGTTCGCCACAGTAGCTGATGAGAAGACGGGTTGAGGCCAAGCCATAAAGGGATAGACAAAATGATTGGGGCGCCTAGCGCACACTGGCTGTCCTGCACTGGCACCCACTCAACTGGCAGATTAAAAGAGGAAAGGATCCAACTTTTTTCAACTCGCAGTTCTCTGTCATCCTGTCTGCTCGCTGCCATTGTAAAACTCTGGAGGCCCGGAGAAAACATGACAGGGTCACAGGCAGGGCCGGGTCACTACGACAACAACCTCAGCTTTGGGATGTACTGAATACTGTCAGAAAACGTCATTCAAATAAAACATATCTGTTTCCTTTTAATCAGATGAAGAAATGGATCCAACCCAAATGATTAGCTGGTTAATAGGATTAGCAAAGATTTAAGTGCAAGTGTCCAGCAAAGTATTACATTTATAAGACCAGTCCACTGTGCGGAATCAGACAGAGTGATTCTTATTCTGACTCTGTTTTCGTGTGAGTTCCTGCCCTGTATTTCGGAATGGTCACAAGCAATACAAGAGTAATTAATGAGCACCTAATCCCTCTTTCCACAAGCACTGACCCAAATTTCAGCATGAGGATCAAGACCGCCTTACAGATGCCACTCACTGTCCCCAGAGTCTTAGATAAACATATGCATTGCTCTTCATATTTAACTGTTGTTCGGACAAAATACATAATCTGAAGGCAATTCTGAACATTTCTGAGCTTTTGTTATCGTTTCATGGATTTCATGGACTCAAAAAAATTGGACACTCTAAGCACTGTAAAGTGTTGGTTGGATCATCATACCAAATAAGACAAAAGCTGCAACATCACTTGCCTTAGCCTCCAAAAATCCTACAGTGCCCCTTTAAATACTGCCAAAATATTTTGTGTGCATTTTAATTAGTCAAAAGCCACAAAACCATGGCTGGAGATTTCAATTACAGTGACTGTTCTTGTTTTTCTTACTTAGGCTTCCTCGGTGAAACTCATAGATTCCCTTTCCTATGTCTTTGCATGCAGTTTTAAAGAGCATGCTGAATGGTGAGCAGACAAACGGCTCCTCTGCAAAGTCGGGAAATGGCCCCCCGATGCTAATTGATTCATGCTTTGCACTCATTAGTGTAGCATTAATTTTTCATCAATGTTTATTACAATTAAGCTTGTTTCTGAAATATGCATACTTGTATTCCTGTGCCATCCCTGTACATGTGAAGAGGGTATAATAAGACTGCATTCTTAATAATGATATTAGCAAGTTTAAAACTGCTCTTAATTAAACTTGATCCCTCTGACAGTGATTGGGCTAAAGTAGGGTTCTGTCCCTGCTTAAACATATCATTAAAACTGCATGATATAAGATATACATGTTTGTCTCTGGAAAAATTATCTTCTATTCAAACATGGAGGATAAAATGAATAAATGATCATGTTTCCAAATACTCAATCCACGTAGAAAAGTAACAAACATAAATACATAAAAGTAAAAGTACTTAATTAGTAAATAAACAAAATGAGGCCCACTGATATGTTTCAGAAATAAATAGATATGCCAAGAAAGGGAAAAATAACACTTGATACAGGACAGAACTCCAACAGAGCAAAGTGTTTGAAAGGAAGACAGAGATCCAGGAGGGATTGGGTAGACAAGGGGGGACCTCTCTCACCTCCCCTGGTTGGGATAATTAGCCAGCACTGATTGCGGCTCAAATTCCCCTTCTTATCATCCTCCCCATGGGCCGGCGATGAAGGATTGGCCCTCTGAGACTGCAGCAACGCAGACGGGTACGCTGTGAGAGCTGGTTAAGAGCTGGTGCGAGAGGACGTCAAAAACAACGTCTCACGGTGCATAATTGGAAGGCAAAGCAGCAAGGAACAGCATGTTTCTTGGGTTAACTGGGTACCTGCAGAACAGTCAGACTAAAGGTCAAAGCCATCACTTAATGTCAGGATTGGAGAATTGGGCTAACCTTTTCTAGATTGTTGGAGAATGTCTGCCAAAAAAAAAATAAACGCGCCGTGGTGGTAGCTGCCCGCAGCTGCTGTCTTACAATGCTATTGTAAAATTGCTCTTTAAAATGAATTCTCAAGCGAAGGCGCTGAGACAAATTGCACACTTATAATGCTGCCAGAGAAAAAACACACAGTGCTACTCAAGCAGCTTGAACTTTTGGGCTGAAGTCACTGAAGATGATGAAGAATGGAAACACATGTCTCCTTTTGATCTGCTAGACGTTACAACACTTCAAATCCAGCAGAACGTGGGAGTAATTTAAAAATATGGCCTGGTGAGAGAGAGCAGCTCTGGGTGGTGGAGGCAAAGACAGATTTAGTATCCAAGATATCCATATCACACAGCAATAAAACTGAACCCATATCGCTAACTTATGGAACAAATGCCCAGATCCGCTCTACATCTCGTGATTTAGAAGTTTTTCGATTAGCTCTGCCATGCAAGGACGAGTTATCTGCCATGGTCATAAAATCAGCGAGCAGTTGGCAAAAATGGCCGGGAAGTAGTTGGGCAGATTGAGCCGAATTCCTCCTTTCTCCTCGAACAACAAAAATACGAGATAGTCATCTGAGACAGGAAAGCACATTTATCTTGCCACCCACCAGCTCCACCCCATTCCCACTAACCCTGATACCAAAGAAAATCATGTGGCTGTAATGAGATATCCTATAGATTTTTTAATGAAACACAATATTGCATTCTCTTGCCCCTGTTTTTTTGTTGCTATCACACTCAGTCACACAAACACATACACACAGAAGGGTTGGGGGGGAAATCAATATAATCCAGTATGCCTTGCAAAGTCAAACACCCAGCAATTTATCAGCATCGTATTTCAAAGAATAGGTCTTTGCCTATTTTGTCCTTGACTGCTGTCATTTTGTCATTGTGCTTTTTTTTTTTTTTTTTTTTTAATCACAAGAGAGAGAAATGGAAACGGTTGTGTACAGAACAACTTCCCACACAGAGTGGTAAAGTGTGGCCAATCTGTCTCTGATAAGCTTGATGCCAATTACCATCCCCAGACACAAAAACATTTCAAACTATCTCAATCTCTCCCCTTGTTAAGATAAGCATCAGCATGCAAATTACAACAAGGATGCTGAGTCACAGTCTCCCCCTTTTAAATTCCCAGTGAACATTTACAGACTATTACACTGGACAATTACTGTCATATAAACATAAAGGATATTATTATTTCCTCGAAGAAATCCCAAAAGTCTTGACACTGCCTCCGGTTTGCATCCTCTCCCTCACAAATGACTCAACAACAGGTTCCCTCTGTGCATTCTGTACAATAATCCCACCAAACAGCCTTTAATCTTGGATGCGACTGCTACTAAAGAAAACGCACACGTATTCGCAGCATATATTCCTTTCAGAGTGAGTTGTTTGTGGCTTCAAAGTGGTTGGCGAGGAGGAGCTGTTAGCGGGCTGCTGATAAAAGAGCAGCCAGTCGCTGCGTGTTCACAGCGATTTGGAGGAAACCATTTAACAGTGGCGCACGGGAGAGATCAAAGCCTTCAATCCAACACAGAGGAGAGAGACTCAATTACTGTTTTAGTTGGAACTGGATGTTACCCCCCTCCAAAAAAAGAAAACTTACAGTAACTGTGCACAAAGCATCCAGGGCAATACTTGAGCAGGGGCTCAGGAGGGAATGGAATCTGAAGTCAGCACAGTAAGTTAAAGGGGTTACAGGGGTTAGGTGGTTGCACCTAGGGCATAGTGGGATGAGAAAATGAAGAGGCTGTGAGAAGGCATAAAGGGAGAATTGTGAGATGTTACAACTGCAGCGCACACGACTGTCAAGCTCCCTTTGAAGACATGAAAGCATCTTTTTTTTCCAGAGAGAAGAACTTTATTTGAGCACCGCCCCTCAGTGAGTCCACAGATATTAAGGCAACATCCATACAAATATGTTTTCTATCTGTTTCGATATGTTGAACAATCTCTGTCCACAAGCTCTGTTCTCATCCATAGTTTTTATTGATATGACTGTTTAGGTTATGTTTATTCATCCAACATTTTAGATTTCGAGGTGGGACTGTCTTGACAACGTTTTGCTTTCACCACTCGAGTCGCGACTGATAACAACCAATCAGGAAGCTAATGCAGGTGATTGTTTCATTGTCTCCAAACATCTCTGTTTTTGCCATCCATGCTCACAGTGTTCACAAATGTATTCGTTTTAGGTGATCGGAAAACTACAAATTAGTGTGGACACCCAGGCGTAAACGTACCAACAGCGATTTAAAACTAAAACAGCATTTTGGAACTAAATCATAACAGTGTAGTGTTCAATTTACAAAGCATAATACAATCTGATGTGGAGTCTTTTCTCATGGATAAAAGACTTGGTCTCTATCCACACACACACAGAGCTGAACAGATCCTGTACCAATATTTGAAATGTGTTTGGAAATGAGCTAAAGGCCTTTTTTGCCCGATGGTGCTGAGGTAACTGGTGTGTAAAAGTCAGGTTAGGCTGACAAAGTCTGAGTCAAGGGCAGAATGATTTGCAGGGACCCATTTGTGCTGATCTGTGGATCCTCTCGTTCCTTCCTTCTGTCTCATTCTTTTAGGGCCCTCTCTTGTTATATTCTGCTACTGTCATAAAAATCTTACATTTGTCAGGTCTTGCTTTTCATGGATTGGTTTTCACACAGCTCCTGTTCAACCATTACACTTCTTTGTTTGCACCTTTGTTCCACTGCAACCAGCTATTCTTCGTTTTTCCATCACCAGTGTGAGACCTGTGCCAGTCTCTCAGGGCGTAACTACAACAAAAGCAGCTTGGAGAACAATGTGGTTTGAAAGAGAGGGGAAGTATATCATAAATATGACCCATTAAAAAAACATTGCACCCCCACACATCCAAACAAGACCTGCCCTCTTGGTCACAGACACTGGGTTTGACATAAATACATTCATGTGACCTGTGCTAATATTCACAGAAGGCCCTTTCTTTCTTTCCCCTGCCCAGCAGAGACTGAACCCTCATTATGGAGCGAGCTTATCTCTGCTCTCAGCGCTGTCAGTGCCCGGGCTGCTGCGGATGCTTATGTGGATCATATTGCAGGTGAGGAGGAGGCGCAGTGGTGTGGCAACAAGACCGAGTAATGGGTTTTTTTTTGTTGTGCAGTCAGGCATCAGAAAAAAGGGAAAATCCAGCAGGACGGAGGAGAACGTCACTCAGTGTGCTGGCGTGAGCATGTCAAAGAAAGGAGGAAAAAAATAATCAACACATTTATTTTTATGGCAGGAAGAGAAGCCTTGTGTCGCAGCAGCCACAAAAGGAAGGAGCGACTCAATCCCAGCGAGTATTATTCACAGTCCAATCTTTTTTGTAACAATATCACCAGATGCAATAAATGCTGCGTTTTCATTCTTTCTGCATTTACAGACAAAATGCTTTTGAAAGGAGGAGTTAGAGGATTTGGGGAGACGTATATTGAGCAGTAAAAAAATCCTGATATCGATGTATATGTTAGGAACTCAATTGCCGACAATTCCTATGTCATCGTCAATCTATTTGAACAAAAATCTAATTGAGGCATGATATTTTATAGTCGATTATAAATACATTTAAATAAAAAGAAAACAGAAATGCAACACACCTGAAAAACGTCACCTGGTTGTAAATATTGATTGGTATGATTATTTAGGACGTACACACTGGTTATGCCAAGAAAAACCTGGATGCATTTACACTGTAATGCAAATAACAGAAAGACATTAATTGTTTCTTTGATGGTGGCTCATTTGTCTGAAGCGAGTAAAGCACATTATCAGAATCAATTTGGCAGCTGACAGCCCAGTTCTATCTCTGCAATTTCTGCTGCATCTTACAGTCACCGAGTTAAGATAGATGAATCCCATTTCCTGTGCGCTGACAAATTGCATCTTGGCAACATTGTGTGATGTGATCACATGTATGTGTGCTGGTGTGTGTGTGCAAATAACCAACCACAAAGCAAGAGATTCAGTCCCTCAAAGGGAGCCCCCCCCCCATCCACCTCTCTGTCTCCATCCATCTGTCCCCCTCACAATAAAAACACAGGAAGCAGAGAGCGTGAGCACTTGACACAGACTTCTCCTGTGGCAGATTTGATCAGAGCGCAGCTGAAATTCCCTCTTATCTGTCAGCCAAGGTGTGTAAACAGTCAGCCGCCAAGCATGACCGGCTTGTGCACGAGTGTTTACAGTGTGTCATAGATGCATCAGCGGGTGAAAACATCTTCCAGGGCCAATCTGGTTCAAGTCATTCACCCTCACCACCACCACCAGCAGCAGCAGCAGCAGCGGCAGTCCCCGCTTCTGAAACCGTTTTACCAATAACACTTGGGTGAAGTTTCATCACTATTGGCTCAAATGAGGCAGTCGAATCTGCTTTCAGGCCGACACATTAGGCTCCATTATCAATCTCATCAGCCGGGCCACCATCAAAGGGGGCATCAAGAAAAGATAAGAGGATTATGTATTTAATATGCTACATGTATAGCCTACGTGGTATGGCTGGTATAAATTATTCACGGGAGAGATATCTGACAGGGTTTCGCTGAAGCAACACTTTTCTGTCATGTTGACGCCACCTCGACAGTCGACCCACAAATAAAATCTGCACGCTGACATCTGCTGTGAAAACTTTGGCGAGAATAGACTTTGAAGTTATGATGGATTGTGTGTGTTCTGCTCCAGGTATTGACCCACGAGCTGCTCGCCGACTACAGCACATCCCTCCCACAACAACAAATCATCGAGAAACAATTTCTTACCCACAATCCTGATGTATAACGAGGCATGTTTCTGTAAGTGTGTGTCTGTATATCAACGCCTCAGCCAAGTCAAGCTGCTCAGTAAATAAGCGGCTGAGTGGCAGCAACTGATGAGCAGTAATGATTTGTGTGCAGTGCTGTCTTTCCCCCTGAGGGTTTCATGCAGCCCCCCCCCCCACACACACACACCAAAACACCACACCAAGGTAGGAGCTGCAACCAGGGGGACACTCTGGCCCTGAACCCATCTAATCCCTGACATAAGAATAAGGCCCCTGTGAATGTGAATGTGAGTGTGTGAATGAGTCTGTGTGTGTGTGTGTGTGTGTGTGTGTGTTTATCATGGAGCATGCAGCATCACCCCCATGAATGTATAAATATACAAGTAGCCGCTGTCCCTAGTCGTCAGTGTGTGTGTGTGTGTGTGTGTATGAGTAAGTATATGCGTGGCTGACAGAGGTTAAATTGAGAACACATCTGTTGGGACATGTTTGTTTTCGGTGATGCAGATTAGCCATTAGCAACGACGACTGGCACAAATAAAACTGTAAAGCAGCCTTTAAGATATTCACTTCACTCCAGAGATGTTAAATTTAGGGTAAAGTTCATCCGCGGCTGAAGGACGCATGTGGCCGACACAGCAACTGCAAACAGAGAGAGTCAATTTACGCCCGGGCTGCAGTCACTTCCAGCCTAATCTTCCCTGATCAAACAATTTGCCGTCTTCGCAGGCCGGGGAGAGTCGATGCTACAGTATGTGAGACTTTAAGCTCTAGGAAAACAAAAATACTATTAGTCACCACAAATAGTTTTCATATTTAATAGCCTCTCTCTCCACCGGAGTGCTTCTCACTGGGTTCCCTTGTCCGCTCCATCACGTCTGAGTGTTGGTTAAATTATTAATGTTGCCCTTACAGGATGCAGGTTAGCCAAGAGGCACGGTGTTAGTATGTAGTACGCGGAGGCCACTTCAGCCCTTGTTTACATGCTTGTGGGGATTGTGATTGAGTGTTCACCTGCTAATCGCCCACAGTGATGTCAGTTGTGCTGACATGGTTGCTATGGATTTACTAGTGTACCCCGAGCATTTAATATACATACGTTTCCTGTATATAAACACAATACAGGTGTAAATCCACATGCAGCACGCACCCAAGTGGATTCATGGAAATTCATGGCTGCGATTAAACCGAGCGCTGGAAGTGCACATGCAGGGACCAGCTGTGGTGGCGCGATACGAGGAGCAGTCTGCCCATTGGAATTAACTCAGAACAAGGAGCACAATTATCTTCACAGGCAGGTGACAGCTCCACCGCTGTGCCACCCGGTTTTGGGTTAGTCAGACAAGAGTAGACACAAAGAAAAAGGCAAACATGGAGGGCAGCGGTTCAGGGAGGAAATGAAGTGACGCTGAGGAGAAGTCAACTGACGTGTACCCCAGTGCACCTTTCTATTCCACCCATACATTACAATGGATCGTTATTGATTCTCTTGATCCATCGAGACTGAGTTCTCATGGGCCGAGATCACCTAACTCTTTATTCAAATACCAGAATTCATTTTTTATTTGACTTATTTCCATTTAATTAAAAATGTCCTACCTTTGTTTTGAACACTATTATTGAAAAGAGGTGTTTGCTTCTGTGAATATCTGTGCAGCGTTTTAAAAACACTATTATAAAAAAAACCACACTGCTGTCAATTTCACATCAAAACATATTTAAATGTTTTGAAAAATCCATTTGTTAAATGAATCATGCTGAAGTTTTTTGTGTTGCCAGTTAACACATTAAAATGAACAGGAGTTGTGTTTTACTCTTCATAATTTTACTGCTTTACCTCCCACAGGGTTCAAAGATACCGTGCAGTCAAATTTTAATCATTCAGGAAAGAGCAGGAAAGATGTTTCTCACAATCTGCTCACTTCTTCAGTGGCCTTGAAAGGCAGATGCTTCACACATTAGACTGCAGAGCCATACATACTGAATGTCAACACAACTACAAGAGCGTATGTTACTTCTGACGGCATGTACGTAACAACTGTTGATCGTTGTATAACACCTGAGGGCATTTATAAGACACTTTTATGGGCAGGGGGCAAATTTGAAGGCAGGCTACAGACTAATGTACCATTTCTTCATCCCCTGCCCATAGCCATCGCCAGCCTGGTCTCCATTCTGCACACAAAGAAAGGAGTGAATGTCAGGGCAGTGGAAAAAGGGATTTTAATGGCTTCATTTGACTCCTGACAGGACTCTGGTTTGACTCCAACTCCGCCTTTGATGGGTGGTAGGGATCCAGGGGGCACCTTTGTTCAAGCGCTTAGGCTCCAGCACTTAAGAGAAAAGTGAAACTATGAGAGTAATTTGGCAACAGTGTGTGTGTGTGTGTGTGTGTGTGTGTGTGTGTGTGTGTGTAAGTGTTGTAAGATGGGGAGGGTGGCGGCATGGGGACTACTTTTATCCACATCCATTTGGTTTCCTGTCATGAGCACAGACAGCACAAAGGGGTAATGGAAGACCTGCTCTGACGGGGGATTATGGTAATGAGCACCTAAGCAAAACGGTGCAAAGCTAACGTTCGCTGCCGTTACCCTGCACACGAACTGTGTTACACCAACATGCAGAAAAAATAATGAAAACCTTGGAAAAAAAGAAGACAAACAGTGACAAACATCACCTGGAGGCATCGAGCGTTTCACTCATTTTCGACTGCCTCGAAGCACGCCACGTTTTCTGTCATACGAACCTGTTTGTGCACGCCTCTGGAACTGCGATAATTAGCTCTGACGCTCAATCTATTTTAGGGACTCGCCAAAGCGCTGGCAACTGTGCACCATCACTGCTTAATACAGTACATGAAAGGCCTGAATGAATGATGAATCCATCCATTAGCGTGGAGCTTCTGGAGTGTTACAAGACGCCTGGCCTCTGTTTTCTCCCCTTTTCTCTCTGCGTTTGCAGGGAGGGAGGAGGAGCGGCCGTCCTGTTGAAAGGCATTGATGATAATTGGTCTTGGCTCTTTTGATGTGCAGACAACGCCATAATCCGTCCTAATCATATTAAGGGGACCCTGCTTGGCCAGCAAGGGCCATCCAAGCTATAGCCAAGATATAGGTAATACTCCTCTGGCTCCAGTCTGAACATGTAGTAAGAAGCAACAAGCCGTCCGTCTAATTGGCTGCAATTAATAAAATCTTGGCTACTTTTACCGTCTACATAAGCCACAGGTGTGTGATGTTTATGTCTGACATCATCTCTGTGTTGAGGTTCCAGCATTTAATCTTAGTATTCGGGCAAAAAAAAGGCAATTAAAGAAAAGAACATCAATCCCAAATGTGATGAAAGAGTTCTCAGAAGTGTACAGCTTGTCATGTCAGCAGGAGGACAAAGGCCCGAGACAGGAGACTGAGGCAGTCTGTGACCATGTGTCCACACCCTGGGGGCTCAGCCAATGAGCTGACTGTGCCTAGAGGCCGATGTGGCACTTCCTGCCCACACCCTGGAGTTAGACACCGGGCACACCGTAGGATGTGTTGTGGGCATATGGCAGCAGCATTCTCTGCCGGAGTCCTCAGGATTTCTCTATTGATTTTCACAGTGGCAAATCTTTAAAATTAGCCGTCCTTCCATCTTTCAAAGAGAATATTATCGCAATTATGTTCCATGAGCTCAGAAGGGGGGGGAGACATCTCACTGGCTTGATACAAGTAATTATTAGACATGTTATTTATTCATTAGGACACCTGGTAGGGACTTGGACTTTAAAAACGCTGCTTCATCAGCAGTTTGAAAACTAAAAAAGTGAAAACGTGTCAACAAGGAAATGTTCCTCTTTCAAAATAGAGTTGTAAATTATGTAAAATGTGGGTATCGAGGCTGTGTGCGTGTCTGTGTGTGAGTTTTACGAGGAATACTAGAGGCTGAGGCACAGTGGTGTTAATGCCCCAGCGGTGCTAGCCCATCACTAACAGTGAAGCATGCAAATCATGGCTAGACACAGACACACACAGAGGCACTGGTAGACACCGACATTCAGTGCATAGGCTCATATGCTGTCTCACAGAATCCAGCAGCCAAGTCAACATGTCCATCTCAACGTTATAGTCTATGTGCGGCACATCTCTATCTGGCTGTGTAGTGTGTGTATATGCAGCAGGTGTTTGCCTAATTCACTTGTTTGTGTGTATTTGCATGTGGGTTTTGTTGAGCTGCAGTGCATTTGGCTCTTAGTGCCATTGTAATATATGCTCTCACTCTCTCTCTGATCTCATGCAGGATAACATGTTAGCAGCAGCAGTGTGCTATTACTGTTTAAGGGCTTGGTGTGTGATGGAGCACCTGGCTTCATACTCCAATCAGCATCATAACAGAGATACTCAAAATAGCCCTCTATCAGAAGTGATTTATTTTTTAAAGTGCAACCGTATTATCTGGAAATGTTCCCCTTTTTTTATATATATATATATACTTGATTCTCTACAATAATTTAACAGCAAATTTGATTATATATTATTCAGAGATTGAAGATCATAAATACGACATATTGTGTGGATCTAATTCCGCCCCAGTGTAACTGCCTCAATGTACAAGAGATTGCAGTCGATTAGATTTAATAAACTTCTGTCACGTCATATTTATTTACAATAAAAACTGTAAACATTTTATTGTCTTCTAATTAGAACCAACTGAAATTTTGCCCAGTGTGATTCAGATATTTATTTATATATAGTTATAAATGTCTGATTTATTGCCTACAATACACATGCACATCTTTTCTGCATGATTTCTTCTGTAAGCTAAGTTTTCATTTGTGCAAACATAAAATCAGATACATATGTCTGTGAAAGGCTCGTACTGATTGATATTATCAGCCAATTTATAAATCGGTCAAAGTCTACTTTCACAGTTTTATTTATTTACAGTATTTATGTGGTCGAGATGAGAGTATACACGTGTTCTCAGTTTTCTGCCTCTCTACATGAAATCTCTGGCATTTTATTCACCAACAGACAAAAAAAGAAATTGGCAGCCTTACAATCACCAAACTCCTTTCTAAGGTATCCAGGTTTTTAAACTAACGGGAGCCACCTTTATTTTTTATGCATTTATTAGATTACATTTATAGTGGTATCCAGTAATTGTTATATAATGATTATTAATTATCAGATTTAAATTAATTTGCAGGCTGTATTTTAATTATGCAAGAATTAGCTCTTAATTGGCATGGGCATTGTCGGTCTCTTTTAAATCAACTACTGCCACCACTCTGTTGTGATCCCCAACGTACTCGTCCAATCACGCAGGGCCCTGTCTGCAAGTGTGTGTAAATGAGCGGCTGTGTGCATGTGTAGCTCAGAGGAGGCGGGTCTGGGTGGGGGGAGTGGTGCTCCGGCATTGTTGTAGGAATCAAATATTGTTGCCATGGCGACACTCTCTGGCAGCGGCAGCCTCTTTGCAGTAACCAGAGAGTAAAGACCCCCAGAGACCCCCTCACCCTTCTCGCCTCCGGCATGTTTGTGGAGGGGTCACTGGGATCCAACCGAGGGTGTCTGGCACCGGTAAAGGCGGCGTCCTCTTGAACGCACAAGCAACAAATAGAACCTCCGTCCCTTTTTAAGTCCTCGTCGTTTCAATTGTCATCTCAGAGCTTTCAAACACCACAATGAGCCAAAACAAGAGCTGGAGACTGTTGATAGACATTTGGAGAGAGAGAGAGAGAGGAAGGAGATCAGGAGGGAGGAGGAGCCACACTCGGGCCGTTTCAGTGCAGAATAACTAGCTGTGTGTGTGTGTGTGTGTGTGTGTGTGTGTGTGTGTGTGTGTGTGTGTGTGTGTGTGTGTGTGTGTGTGTGTGTGCGCACAGACGGTCACGCTCACGCATGCTCTCACACCAACCCCCTCCTCTGCGAAACACAGGTGGGTATTGTCTGCAGCGTGGGGCGCTCCTGGCAGCCGGCCAGCTCGGCTCAGTCACTGGGCCAGTCCCGCTTCAGTCGACTGGCTGCGCAGGTCCACAGACCAAACGCTCACTTCATGGGCAGATTTTAACCGTTTCCTCTCCATAGAGGCTTGAAAACCTACCATCAGCTCGGAATTAACGAGGAATCCCACGTCGATGCCGATGCGCAATATCTTTCAACATGTGTGAAGAGTAAACTCTCTAACACAGCTGAGGCTACAACTCTGAAAACAATCCTCCACCTCAGTCCGCAGTCACATTTTCACAACGCTCCCACAGTGACATTTCTACAACTGTCGACATAAAGCATTTCCTTCCAGCCTCCCGTCAGACTTTTTACCTTTATGACCTCAATGCTCCCTGAGGAGTCCCGCTGGACCCTTTGATTTATCAGACTGCAGAAAGAACTCTGTATCTGTGCAAAGCATCTTCAGTGCTCTTTTGTTCCTTTGTGACGATGTCAGAAAAAAGAGACCAACAGTCAACTAGGCACAATAAAAGGGACGGTGAGACATAAAGAAGACTAAATAGGTCACTGATTAAGAGGATAAACGCTTTTCGACCACATGGAATCTGCATTTTTTTTAAAGCAAGTTTAAACAGCAAAATCTGATGTTTAAGTAATATTCAGATATTTTTTCTCAAGAAATAGATTTTTGAGGCTTTAAATGATATTTACATGAAAAACCTGCCTGTGAGAGGGTTGTGTTCGCTGAAGAAGACAATCTTTTGGCAAAGGTTGATGTTCTATTAGATCGTATCAGTCTTTAAATGCTACAGGGAACTATATCAGGTTTTTAACCATTCTGCCCGATTCATTTTATTAAGTGTAACATAACAAAGGTATGTGTACAGTCTGAGAGAAAATTGGTCCGTTCTCGAAACTAAGCAAATAAACTCAAACAATTTATGGGTTTCCAAGGACCTTCCCATTGATTTACTGTTGAACCCAAGGACCTGTGAGCTGTAGCTCAGGAGCCGCAGGGCTTTTGTACAGAGGGGTTATTGATGGAGACATTGATTTACTGTCAAATTTAAACGTGAAAGGTGGTCAGACCATAATTTCTGATCAATCAACCAGACTCAATGTCAGTCCATGATGTGTAGTGGTATGTGGCCAACACGGTGATGACACAAACAAACAGTAAAATTGTGAATGACAGCCAAGAAACGCAGTGACAGTCTAAAGGTGAGGTTTGTTAGGCAGTGACATCCAGAGTGGGAGCAGACAGGGAGATGGAAAAGACTTTTTTCGGCCCTTAACTCTTCCCAAAAAAAAGAGGAAGGAAAAAAGCCTGGAGAGCAAATACAGAGTTTTATTTTCCTAAACTGGCTAATTACAGACCTCACGTCAGACAGATCTCTCTCCAAGCCCTATAAATTGGAGGGTGGTGGTTGGAAGAGAGACTGAGCCACTCGTTCCCAGTCTCCAAGTCTCTTTCACTTTTCACAAACACACCACTGAAGACGAACCGGTTTGAAAATGTCATATCACCACTGCAGTGACCAAAATCATCGTAGCTATCAGTATCATCACGATATTCAAATGAGCCATAAATGTTCTGACAAAGTACTGACACACTCACTGAAATCAGTCATCAATCATCTCTATTGTCTGTGCTGCATCAAGGTTTATGACCCAGTGCACAACATATATAAACACAGATGCATCTAGAGGAGGAGTCCAGAGTTTCTCCTGCGGGGGACAATTTTACAACCAATGAAATGAAACATGTCCAACTGTGTATCATATTAACTTATGTAATGCACAAATACAAAGCAAACAGCAGCACAACTAGTTATTTTACAAGACAACAATGAAATCTTTGGTTTCATATATTGAGAAGCTGTCATCAGGTTAAACCTTAACCATGACATCTTCTGCTCATGTCAAAGTTCCAACATCAGGCACTGAAAAAACAGTTGGGTGGTTGCCCTGTCTCCCAGTGAGTGTCTTTCTGCGGACAGGGTGAACATCTTCCATCAAGTTTCCCTTAACGAACCTTATAAGACCAAACTTGAGACTTAAAGTTAATTTACGATCAACTTCAGATATATGAACTGACATAGACGGATCCTTCTGTCCAAAGTCTGCATTCATTTTGTCCGTATTTGTTTCTGACATCTTACGGCTACAGATGAAAAAGACAAAATCAAACAGTACCACCGAGAGTCTTAGGGAGGCAGTGTAGCCCATAGTTCATCTGAGACGACCATAGGACATGAGGAAGAAATTTAAAAAACTTTCTGAGGAAAGACAGACGTCCAAATGATGATGCCTCAACCGAACACAGGGACAAACAACAGCTTTAGCCTCTTTCTTGAGAGGTACATTTTCACAACCTCCTCCACTGTCACCATGTTCAGGAACCCTCGACTCTGCCGGCACTGTCCTCTTTTGAATTTATTGCTTTACAGCCATGCCGAATTGAAGGACACATGGGAGTATGTGGACAGTGACGGTTACTATGTTTGAAATAGATGCATCTCAAGTCCTCTAACACTACAGACCCACATTTTGTTAAACCCACATGTAAAATAAAATAATCCTTTATTTGTCCAACAACAGGGAAATTGGCACTATAAACATTCCTCACATGCAAAGAAAAGATGTAACAAAGAAGATGTGACATAACATAAACATGGAAGATACTGCGACACACTCGAAGGGCTAGCGTTGGTTCTTCTGTCCATGGTCGCCGGGTGCAGGCTCATTGTGGGAACTGGTGGGTTTCTCTACAGAATCACAGGGTCTCGACCTTACTATGTAAAGTGCCTTGAGATAATAAATGTTTTGATTTGGGACTGTGCAAATAAAAGTGAGTTGAATAAAATCTCAACTAAATAGGTTCAGTTACTAGCGCAGTTAACAAAAGCCTCGAAAGAGCTTCCACCGAGTTCCCAATGTCAAACATTCACCCACACGGCTGCTTTAAAAAATCTATATTGATTAAAACACATTATATGTTTAGTGGCTGATGACCGAATGTGTGTGAATCCACAAACACATCAACATCTACGGACAATGGAAATGAGGCACGATAGTAAATAAGCATAAAAACAGCAATAAAGATCTTATTTAGATTCTCTCAATGGATCCAAACAAACACTCCTGACGTCGACTGACACGGCTCAGATGGAGACTAATGTCCAGACTCCTGTGCAACATTTCACCCATGGGACCCTGTGTGTTCTTCCATTCCGTCAAATAAAGCTGTAAAATGAATAACAAATAGCTGCATTACAATTTTATGTTCCCGTGATTTATGGTAACACAATAGAGTGGTACTGAAGTGGCTATAAATTTTCAATAATGCCAGACATCCCAGTGTGGTTTAACACTTTCTTCTATTACACATGTCCACTGACATCTTTTAAGCATAAATGTGACTGATGGAAAGGTCAAAGTGAAAAGGCAGCTATTATGAGACAGGAGGAAATAAATCTCATGTAAGTTCTTTTTAAAATAGGAAGTGGAAAAATGTAGATCACTTAATGTTTTAATTTTGTGAGCAGAGGACAGATTTAAAGTAAGACAGTGATTTGAGAAATACTGAGTTTGACAGTATTGCGATTGATGAAATATGTACATGTTTTTTGCAGGTGCAATATATTTCTTTCAATCATCATAGAATACACATGAATCAGACAGTTTGTCCTCCAGGCATAACCTTAACAAATCCAGCAGCACTTTCAAACTCAGATCCTCTGTCAAGATGTCAGTAGAACTGTTTGATTGTTTATACTGTATGCAAAATTATGGAACATGTCTGCTGAGCTGGTAGGGGGCATTTTGGAGTGCATCATGATCATGGTAGAAACAACATGTGCATCCCCCTGACTGCACAGTCTGCCACTACAGTGGGTCCCAGAGCGCCAAGCTGCCAGCCTGTTTCTACGCATGCATGGTGATGGGTGACACTGAAAGCCAAAGGCCCTGTCGCACCATTACAGCCATTGTCTGGGAGATAAGACAAAGTTAACTTGTGAGCCCAGCCCACGCAACACAACACAACACAACACATGAATGTCAGTGTTTAAATAAAAAAAAAAAAAAAAAAAGGTTTTCAAAATGTCATTGCTTCTGCCTTCTTCTTTGCAAATGCTGAAATGCATTTATTTGTTTCACCTGTCAGTTTGGTGAGAAAGAATAGAAGATTGAAAAGAAAGACTTTAATATGTCTTCTCGGTTTCCAAGTATTTGAGTGTGATACTATTCAAATTCAAATCCAACCCGGCCTCCTGAACTTAAAGGAAATGAATAAGCACGGTTTCTTTCCACTCATCCCAGTGGATAAAATCAGGCCGTGGCAGGACTCTCGCCTGATTTTCCATGTAAAGATGAGGGGCCTTCAGTCAAACCCAGTGTGTAAAGATCAGTTCTAAACATTTTACATTTATGCTTGACATTTTGAGATTTTGTGTTGTTTTGCCTTGTAGCTTCTTTCCTTTTTTCATCCATCACCTACTTCTTCATATTGGGAACGAGCACAGAAACGGCTAAAATCCTACTTAGAACAACCTGTTAGCCTGCAGCGACTGTGTTACAAGAAGCTGACAAGCGTTGTGCTTGCCCTGTACATTGACTGCCAAGGCTTTCATAGCTTTTCCTGCGTCTTTGTACCCCCAGCTATATCCTCAATACCCACAGGGGAAATGGGCCCAGCTTTCCCAGTCTAATGCTGTATGGTGTGAAAAGCACCCACTGCCACCTGGCCTCCCATTTTTTCCACCAATAGACTTGTGTGATACCCCATTTTGGCATGCCACCTTTGACACACCATGTTGCTTCCTGCCGTGAAATCTGCTTGTCTGGGGGTTTACCGCCTAAGAATGTCTCCCCCCCGTGCAAACACATGTGTCACATCCCCTCCCCCTACACTCACTCCGGTGGCCTGGGATCTCCCAATTCCCAGTGCATGATCATTTGCATCTCATTACCCAGTGTAAAACAGTGTGTGGTATGCATGTCTACTTTCTGTGACCAAAAGTGCCGTGTCTAAGGTAAATTGCACATCGTGGTGTGTGTACAGGTTTCTCTACTTGTGTCAATGAGGGTTCAGACACCTGCTGCGCCATTGATTACAATGTCCAACAGTCTCTCAGTGGGGTGTTATCAGGATGTGGGAGGATGGGTGTTGGTCTTTCCTCGCTTTAGCTGAGACTCCATCTCTATTTCAGAATGTCTTTTACCTGGTGTTCCTATCTTTCCATAGCTTGAAGGCTCTCTTTGAAAACGCTCTGTCTGGTGGAAAGGCAGCATTATGCATTCAAAAACAGTCACACAGTCAGACACAAATATGTGTGTGTTGATTTCAGAACGCAGCCAGACACAGACCTACCCATGCTCACCCTACACAATCATGACTGGAAACGATGGGGCCCCAGAAACTAAGAAACATATGTTGAGTGCTTTACATCCTTGACCTTAGTTTCAACAAGGTCACCTTACCTGTCATTCACATCCTGCAAATCCCTCTCCTCACCCAATGTTCAATCAAGAAAATGGTGCTGGATATTGTCCAGAGAGTCAGTGAGTCAAGGATACCAGAAGAGCAGTGTAGACCATTGCTGTCTGTGTAAAAATGCCATGTGTGTTATATCCAGTTTTAGCAAAGTGAGTTGGGTAAAGCATGGCAGGCATTACGCCTTGTGGATGTCACAAGGGAGCCATCCTGGCATCGGCATGCTGCATGCCAGTTACACACCAGACAATGAGAACAGGCAGAATGGCGTGTGGGGGAGATAATCCGCCCTACGCACAAATAACGCTGCCCCTGTGGCTTCCGGGGCCTTCCTTTTGTTGACAGGGGCCACAATGCCACTCAATATTCAACCTGACAAGCACAGCAAATCACCGCAACGGAGCCGAGTGTCAAGAGGAAGTGGGTTTGTTTGCCTATTGAGCTGAAGCAAGCAAGATGGGAGGGAGAGAGAGAGAAAAAGGGATGAGGAGAGGAACCGATGGAGAAATGCAGTGAAATACAATGGTGTCTTACATACTGAGAGTAACACATACAAGCAGAATAAATCTAGTGCCTGACAAACAAACAAAGAACAGAGACGATTAGGGAGGGGTGTTCAGTAACTGAAATGGTAGTTTGAGATCCAGAGGATTCAGAAGGTAATAAAATCTTTATGGTGAGGTGACGATGATCTGAAGAGGAGCCGTGATGAGGCGGCAGTTCCTGGAGAGCCCTGCCAATACCCGGGGAGAAGCCTCAGACACTGTTTGTACAAGCTGTCTGTGTGCGAGTGGGCGTATATGTGCTTAAGAACAGGGACCACGGATTTCTTTGTCAGTGCTCGGTTGGGAGCTCTACGTTTCATTTCCTGTGATGTGAAAATCACAATTTTTTCAAATACTCTTCCACCCTCACCTGAAAGGCGGAGAGCAAGGGAGAAACTGCTGAATGGAGGAGTCTCCTCAGCACAGCAGTTCGCACACTCTTTTTGGAGAAGTTTTCTTTGTCTCCACCCGAACCATACAGCTGTCAGTTCAAGTCCCCACGGAGCAGGAGGGGGTAGTAAAGCCCAACGGATACCTTCCCCGCTCTCAGCGAAGAGGCTAATCACTTTACAAGAATGTCAAGACACCCAAATGCCCTCGATTGAGCAATAATAATCACGGCTATAATCTTTTTCTGCTTACAATAATTTTGATGGTGCCATGGCATCTAGAGCAGAACAAAAATCAATAAGAGCAGAGCGACGTAATCACACATGAGCCGCCGCATCAGCTGGATTCTGGAGGAAGCTGCTGCTGCTCTTAACTGTGGGACAGTTATGGCGCCCCCTTACACAGTCAATTAACCAGATTCATTAGCCAGCCGATAGGTCTGCTTCATAATCAATCAAGCCCTCATCTGCCCTGTTCCAAAGCCAAATAAAAGCATGTAGAGAAAGCTGACACTAATCACACATAAATAAATGGCATGCATTAGGTGGACATTTCATGGTCTGTGTCAAACCATTCATTTTCTCATTTTCTGGGCCGTTATCAGTTGCCTCTTTTACTCTAATGTCTGTCAGCCAACTCAAATGGGAGAAGCTGCAGTTGCCAGTGTCTGGTAAAAAGTAATTAATTAGGGACCAGATTGGGTTTTTCTTTGTAAAATTATGGTTTTACAAATAAGAAATCGGGCGTCACACCTGCCAAGGTCCGATGTAAAGCCCCGATGTCGCAGTGGATCTATTTTCCTTGATATCTGGGATTTTTTTTATCATTCCAAACTAAAGAATATAGCAACTTTTAACTGCTGTCAATGAAAAAGAAATGCTTGATGTTCAGTTAGATTCCGTTTTAAATGTGGTTTTGCTTCACCAGGACATTGTTATTAATTCAATTAAATTCCATATTTATGAGGAAACAACCTCAATAATAACACTATTCATCATTTCAAGGTAAAAGGACACCCTCGCTCTCTCTCATACTACCACCCTGTAGCCTTCACTCCTTCCTCTGTGAGCATTTTTAAACTTGGCAGCTATGACTGCTATGATGGAGCCTCTCCAGGCAGTAATGCGATGGTGGGAGACACTTCCAATTTGATAAGCATTTATCACCCCTGGTATCCTCAGCTCCTCCTCGGCACATCCACTGGATTCACCCTCCCCTTCCAAACATGAAAAAGAAACTGTGGTAGCCTTTAATTGTCATAAAAACTCAGACTCTGTCCTGTCTGGACTAATGTAAAAAACATGACGGCCCCCATAGAGAGGGTCCCCTAGATGTAAATATAAAGTATTTAAATATAAAGGGCCTTTTCTGGGGTACAGAAAACCACAATTCATACAATTTAGATGAAATGAACTAGTGAAAACACCATGAGGATTATTCTACATTAAATTCCTGCCAATAGATAATTTTCACCTAAATCTTACAGAATGGACCTTTAAGAGTCAGTAGACCTGAAGGTTCCAGGATAATGTGCTAATGCAATAACACCCAGATTTGTAGCGTAACATTACAGTAACTCTGATTGTGCATCAGTGCAATCTGTTTAGGACATATTACCTTGTCAAGGCTTAGGACAATCCCTTTTGAGGATTAAGTCAAGGCCTGTGGAATAGCATTAATCTGGCCAACAGGAGCTGAGCGCTCGCTGCAGAAGGATAGAGTGGGGTCACAGAGAAACAGCAGCAGATGATATTAAGAGAGGGACAGACCCATGCCATTTCTCTGAACTCCATTCCACACTGGCCTGCGGGGCTGAGGCAGACTGCTGGAGATATGCTGCCATCGGGATGAGAAAAGCCGCACTGATAGCCAACCCATATGGCCAGTCTTTGTGCACAACAGGCCTACACGCAAGCCCATTCTAAGCAAGTCAACTGAGCCATCATGCTCGGGTTCTTGTTTCCCTTTGAATAGTAACAGGGTCACCCTGATAGCCCCACACCACCAGCTTCCTATATTTAACCTGCTGCTAGTCGGTGGCCAATAACATATTAATATAACTCTGTTGAAAGCTGATTTGCTTAGGTGTTAAACTGATCCTCTGAGGGGCTGTTCAATTTTATGTGACATCAAGGTGACTTACTGGAGTTTAGTTTAACCCAAAATCAATGTGATTCCCTGCTCAAACTTAAACATCACTAGATAAGCTGAAAGACTTCTTTAAAGGGCATATTTTACTATGTAAGAGGCTCTTCTACTTTTTGGCAGAGATTGTGGCCCGACCGGTTTGGAAATGTGATCTTGGATAAAAGATGAGAGGAAACCGAGGCAGAGATGCTAAGAACTAAGAGATTGAATGTTTCCAGAACATTTTCAGACGGAAGCCTTTAACAAACTTGCTTTGGTTGGAGATCAAAAGGTATTGGCTCAAGAAAGCTACTAAAGCTGAGGATATGGTATATGGCATCTGTGTGCAATTTGCCTTTATATCAACCCTTGCGGTTTGGTGAGGATAAGTGCTTTTGCAAATTAAATATGAAGAACCCACACACAATTGCTGTTCAGGAGGTAATTAGGTGTGAAACTATATGGTCTAAGGTAGGGGTGGGGAACCTCCAACCTCTGGGCCGTATAGACAATATGATCCCACAAAAAAAGGCAAAGACAAAACAAAATTTCTGCAATGAAATAAAATAAAATAGTCTTTCAGGGTGGTCCCATCTGGCTGTTTGTTTGCCTGGTCATAGTGAAGGAATCACATATGTACATTATTGCTTTGGAAGTAAAAGACAATCCAATGTGCCTGGTTTGAAGGGAGGTGCTGACAATCAGGGATGGTTACAGTTGGAAAATGCTTAAAAGGACGAGTTACAATGGCACATGGACTTGGATAAAGTAATCACTCTTCAGTTGTGTACCTGTGTCCAATGAACTACTTCCACAGGACTGCATTCTGTCAGAGACAATGTGAAGCATGCGAACGAACATCATCATCATCATCATCACTACCATCTGACATCAGACACCTTTCCAAAGATTTTGAAATGCTCCTTGACAGGAAAAAGGTTTCCATGCTCTGGTCTAAAGCCTTTCACAGTCACTGCAGATGCAACAAAAGCACAGTGCCGACACAGCAGTGGCACAAGAGGCACTATCCTCCACATGCCAAGATGATCTCTCCTCTTACTCACAGACTGTTTAACAACAGTACTGTATACCATTATTATAGCTGTAAATATCAACCTACACTCTCCTCGCAATAGCAACATCCCGCCCATTCTCCTCCTCTTCTTTTACAGAGACAACAGTGCACAGGAGGGGAGCAGGGATCGAGCATCCTTTTTTTCTGGCAAGCCCTTTGCATGGGACTGTTTGGAGCATGATGATGAATAAATCATTTCAATATGGCTTTGGTGGAAGGGGCAATTAGACGCTGCAGCTTGAGGCTAATCAAATCCAGGACTCTTTCTGCTTCCTTGGCATCCATTAGAATGGGTGGAGGGCGGAGAGTTAAGATGAGACACTAAACATTAGTGGCCTCGACCTTCCTGCAGCCACAGAGCTCATCGGTTCTTCCTACTGCCACATTTGTTTACAACAGCTCCGTGGTGTGAGTGGGCCAGGAGTGAGTGAATGTGTGTGTGTGTTATTGGAGTAGCACTCATTCAAGCTACAGACAAACAATATAACACTATTGTTAGCACAAAGAGCTGGGCCAGATAGTAGTGAGGATCTTGAGCAAACAGTTAGTATAACAGAAACTTGTGCAAGAGATTGCAGGCTTGTGTACAGAAATCACAATGTCTTGTTACTTTACATGGGCACAGGCTTTTCTCTGGTTCAGTGGATTAAGTTCCGTAGCTGTCAGGATGGTTCAATCTTTAATAAAGACAGACCGAAGTTTCACGTGACACAGAATCAGCAGGAACGTTGAACAACAAAGTAATTATAGAAAGAACGGGCATTTATTGAGAAGCTAATGAATAATGCAAAGATTCTAGGTGATATTATACGACTTGGTTAACAATGGGCTTCATATAAAGTAATAGAAGTTCATTTATTTGATTTACCAACAACCCCCCATGTGTAGCCAGGAAAGTAAGCAAATATGTGCACAAATGGTTAAGAGCCTCCTGACAGAGCTGTGTTAAAAATAACGTCAAGGACAAATCCTGCTATAGGTACAAACAGCAACTCCCCATAGGATACAGACAGGCATGAGGACGCACTCAGATGGTGTTCGTCACACAACTCGACAGAAAACACAGTTTCAGTGACAACCTTCCTTCTCTGTTTGTCACTCATCTTTCTTTACACTAACCTACATTCACCCAGGGTAAGAAGAATCTTACCAAAATGAAAATTGTCTGTCAGTGTTTGTACACAAGAAATTGTCTGATGCCAACCGGTATTAGTTTCCCACTGTTGAGTCACATCTTCCTCAAAAGTCCACCTACTTATCGTCTCTTCCACTATCTACCTCTTTCCGTCTCTAGGTAAAACCGGCGGGCAGGGCTCTCACGGCAGCTCAGTGAGGCGAGGGGAGGCAACTGGCGTTAGTAATCGCAAGCATCATCAATAAATCAGGATGCGAGTACTTTAAGAGGGCAGGTGATGGTCCGTGCACAATCCCCACCACCAACTTAATTCAGCATGCTGTGAATGATGCAGAGAGATGGGGGGAGTAGCAGTGAGTCTTTTGGGCTGAGGAGTATTGGGGGTGGTGCAATGTTAGGTTATCAATGTCTAAAACAGAAAGACTGTGTGTACAAGACAAGGAGACACAAGTATAAGAGATGAAGTTTTGGTTTGTGAGACCACTATTCAGTGAGGGCAGATCGATTTAGAGAACTGATGGAGTCTACTCCCTCTTCTAATCCATTTCAGTTCTTTATATGAAGTCAGCTGCGTATTATTATATAGTAAATTCTGACCCTGTGAGTCTATGTGTATTATCTCCATCACACAGCCCACCACGAGCCCCTCCACCCTAACATACATACACTCATGCTGAACTCCCAAGCAGGCGAGTATGCTTGCCCTGCACCAAGGGAATGAATAATTTATCGTAGGCCCTTTGCAGCATGTCAGCGGCTCCGCGGGATGAAATGATATTTATGGATCCCCCTGGGCAAGAGTGGGGAGGACAGAGGGAGAGACAGAATTAGGGGTGGGGATGGGGGAAGGAGGGGTGAAGCAACTAAAACACACACATATATATATGTATGTTTACATTTATACATGTGTGTGCACATACATATAGAGAGAGTGAATGGTGGCTGGTTGTGAAGGAGACTGGCTGAGATGGAGGGAGATAAGAGAAAAAGAAGATGTATCCAACATTCAAGCACAGAGGCAAAAGTGGCATATCAGGAATCCAGGGACAAGAGCCCAGGCTGGCACGCTGGCATACTCCACACTTTCAATCCATATGAATTAGACACTGGATTGGGGGATGCTGTTTAGTGCCAACTGTGTCAGATACGTTTGCCTGTGACATAGAACTATAGACAACGTTCTGTATTTTGTATACACATTCATACAGTGCAGCATGTGCAGCACTTATTTCTATAATCAAACAGCATTGAAAGCTGTGAACTGTAGTCGGGGCGATGGATGGCATCATCCTCAACTGATGCCTGACAGTCATCGTGATGCTGGGTTCAACATTGTGGTTTCCAAAAAACTAGACTGTAAGCTTAATCTATTGATATGATTTGAATGTAAGTCTGGTTTGGAGGATCACCATCAGTGGCATGAAGTGAAATGCTACGATGTCTCACAGATCATCCGTGGTTCTTCTCTCACAAATGGTCTTTGACAAGAGAACTGTGTGCACAGCACACAAACTGACAACAGACGAGTTTAATTTAAGCCTGTTATCAAGTTAATTAGTTACAGCTGATATGATGAACCACTGCCAGCACGTTGGTTATTTTAAGCAGCAACAGCGACGCTCAGCATCAGGTAAAAGTGAGAAGCTGCAGCTGCATGTTTTCCAAACAGCACTGCAATTGCTAATCATGTTTTGCTAATATTATTAGCATCAAAGCTTCATCAAAGCAATAATACAACCGATGCACTCATCCATCATAGTGTTTCATTGTACACATTGACTTACGCCAATTTTAGTCGGCATCACCCAACCCTACTGTGAAACAGACTCAAAATCATAAGCCCTAAGAGCACAGTACTCAACCCACACAGCTCGCTAAACACCACAAAATGCACATCAGGCAAATGTTATTTAGAGGGGGACAGAGAGGAGGAAAGAAAACTGAAATCTTATGCAAGACAGGGAGAATGAGCTCACTGAGGCATGAGGTGGAAACATTAAGCAGGATAGAATAGGGACATCATTCGCCAAAATAATGCCAAAATCAGAACTGTTTGGAATTCCAACTCTGGGAGTTCGAAGGGGCCAAACTCGCTTTCTGCCCCCAAGCCAAGATCATTTTCTCCACGAGTCAGAAAGTCATAACAAGACCACTTGGGTTTCAAAATGGAGTCGGGTTACTCTGCACCACAGCCTGCTGTGGCAGAGATCGTTGCGGTGAGAGGGAGAGAGAGCTGCAGAGACAGACAAGAGTGAGCAGCAGGAGGGAAATCGGTATCAGGCATGAGACGGACTGGGCCACAAGCAGTTCCCTCCAAAAGAAATGGGCTGGAGAGTCTAGTAAACAGCTTCACCAATGGTCCCTGTGTAGCCCAGAGGCCGCAGCCACACATCAGCTGGTGACGAGTCCAGGAAAGAGCAATGAGTGCACGAGGATTCCAGCTCGATTTCTCTCACCTTGTATTTCAATGGCATGTGCTTTCTTATCGCCTAATAACCAAGCTGCTACTCTTTTCTTATTCCCTCACCCTCTCTTCTTGTCTTTGCATCATCACTCCCTATCTGGTGGTGTGTAGGCTGAGCCGATCTGAACGTGCTCACAGTGACTCGAGAGAAGGGGTGAAAGGTCACACGATCGCACAGGGGATTTAACTCCATCATTAGGATGTAAATAGGATGTCAGTGAGAAAGGACAGAATTGGCATCTGTGTGTGTGTGTGTGTGCGGGTGTGCGTGTGTGTATGATACATGTGTGTTAGCAGTGTCTTCCATCCGTAAGACGTCAAGGCAATGTAACGGCAGTGGGAGTAATGGGATTCAGTTAATGACAAAATTAATTGAGGGTCTGACGCCAGCGGGCGCTGATAAGGCTGCTGTCTGTATGTGTGTCTGTGTCTGTGTGTGTGTGTGTGTGTGTGTGTTTGTTATGTGCCTTTTAGTGTAGTTCGCCTGCTACAGCCAAACTGAGAAAAGGATGGTTCTCTTCACTGCCTTTGACACTTTGATAGTATGGAATGCAGGGAACAGAGAGAAGGAAGGATGGAAAAGGTAAAGAAAAAAGTGCATTCAGGAGAGAGGAAGATGGGAAGATGGAGACAGAAAGAAGGAGAGAGACGGATACAAGAAGAGAGTGGGACACAGTGTACATGCATGCCAGTGAAAGGCTGAGCACTGATAGCGCCTGTGGGATGAGTCGGTGGGTGACAGACATGCTAGAATTTGCCGCCATGCCACAGAGGATAATGCATCCCTCAGCATGAATGTCTAGAATAACAACAACCGCTGCCTGCATCCCTAACTGGACCTACTATGTGCAGGCAATGAGGTGCACGAGTCTGAAAGGTAACAATGGCAGAAGAGTACGGCCTAAATCCCATTCAATTTGGTTAATGTATTGAATGTATGTACGGTGGGGTCCCCATGGGGAAGGAGAATGAAATGACTGCTCCACCACATCTTTATCCAGCCTCTGTCATTCAGTCCAAACTGTAAGTCACATCATCTTTTATTCTTATTCCGTCATCTTCTGCTTCAGCTGTAAAATGATTTTTACAGGAAACTAGATGAATCATGACACACTCATGATCTGAGCACATTAAAAGCATTTGTGTCTTTTTTCAAAAGAGCATACTTGATGTTATAGATTTATTTTGCCCTTTTTTTCCCACAAGTATTCTATGATAGCAATTCAATTAAAAGGATTAGATGTAAAAGCTAAACAGACATTCTAGTGTTTTGATCGGAGGTAGCTAGGTTACCCTTGGAGATATTCTGATATCTTCTTCAGAAAGGCCTCCATTACTGCCTCCATTACCAGGTCAGGCATCCACGCGTAAATCTATGTATCTATGTATGCCGTGTCTTGAAAGTGTATTAGATTCACCCAGAAATGTTCCTATCATGGAAGCCATGTCTTCCTGTCCTGTCGATTCTTAAAGTGGTGAAGAAGAAGCAATTTCATGCACTAAAATGTCAGAGATTTTGCAGCAAGTTAAAGGACGGATTGGAAAACTTGGTATCAGCCTCATCGGTTAAGGGTATGCTAAGAGCAGCGAAATTATGTGCGTGTACTAGCTCGTAAGGTCCCAAAGGACCCAAAGGTCACTAGTAACAAAATAATCGCCATCCATTCTGTCAAAATGGCCAAGCTATATCCCATCACACATCTATATTAAGTTAAATAAATACACCACAGAGCTGTCAAGGATTTGTGGCCCTGATAAATTTGATTTGTCAGAGGTCACCTTTTAATATTGAGTGTCTAGTAAAAATCTGTGTCCTTTCAAAAACACCAGTCAATTAAATGCAGTAGCAACTGCATCCCTACCTTCGCCTGCACATCAAACTGGCAAAATTTCTCTTAATCTGTCCGCTGTGTCTGTGTGATAAAGGCGTGGCGTCGGTGCTGTGTTTGTGGGTTGACTGACTGAGACTGATGGACCGAGGAAGCGCGCACACAACATGTTTGTCAGGAACAGCAGCAAAAGCCCTTGCTAAATGGTGTGGCAAGAATCTTTGTCTGTGTGCCACCGATTGTTCTGTTGTGTGTGTGTGTGTGTGTGTTGTGTGTGTGTTGTGTGTGTGTGCCATGCTATTGTCTATGCAAGTCAGCATGCTCAAACATGGGCATCTCTGTGGCGTTTGTTAGCATTTTTATTTGCCCACAGAATTGCTTTTGTGTCTGAGTGTATGCATATTTGGTTGTGCAGCGTGGAGAGCAGATATTTGCTTGAGGAGAGAGGGGAGGGGAGATGGGTAGTTTGGTTTGGTCTGTCGGCACTTCAAAGCCGCTGTGGCTGGCTGATTGGCTGCCTGGCTCGCCGGCTGACTGAAAATCCCTTAAGGGCAGGCAGACCTCAGATTTGATTACAAACCCAATAATGTGAGCTTCATATTCTCAATGTGAACAGCATTCGTAACTCGATTAGACGAGTGATCGTCTTCGCAAAGCCCCGACAAACACAAGTCAAAGGTGATAAGTGAGTGAAAGGGTGAAGGAGGTTGGCTCTGTACTTCCTTGTTGTCAATTATTCTGTCCTTGAATATCAGGAGGGAGACTTGTGGGTAGACGGATGCTTATGCAAATGAAAAACTATTATTTCCTCGAGCACAATCCCACCCATCCATCCTGACCATTAATCACTTTCACATCCGTCACTTTGCCCCCTTGTGCAACTCCATAGCTTGTCAAGGCATACTGTCATTTTCCAACCACAACAAAAAACATCTCAGCCTCCTCTCCTGCCCTCAGACACATTTCTTGCCACCGTGACATTTGGTCTCAGAGAGCGAGCTCTGTGTCTGCTTTTCTCCAGGCCTGGATTTCGAGCCAGTGGGATGATCATTAATTACCACGGAATGGGCTGCTAATGGTCGTCTGCGCTGCTCTCCAACCACCGACCCCCACCCCACACTGTCCTGGGTCTCCATGGCGACCTGTAGCTGAGTGGCTAGAGGCCTTTTACGAGGAAGTGGATGAGGTATAATGATTGGAAGGCGGGCCTGACCCCTGAGCTTCCTGTGCCACTTGACTAGGCATAGTGCTTATTAGTGGACAATTTCTCTGGCACCTCACAATGGCCTTGATATACTAACAAGTTCAGGAGGGGCCGAATGTGGAGATCTTGCCAGAACATCCCAGGTTATAGAAAAGCTTGAGAGTGTTTCGGGGCGTGCCGGGTAAACTCTTATTAGTACCACTGATGACTGACAAATGCATTAAACGGAGCCTCCAGAGACATTTTATTGTCCATTGAAACTTAATTTTCATCATTGTCACTGGGATTTATGCATGATGCATCTTCTGAAACACCACAGTCTCTGACGTTGATGGAGAACCTGTTGGCTGTTTGCACTCTATATGTCAAGTCAAAATGAAGCTGCCCAAGGGGGGATTTTCTCTGTCCTTATCTCATTGTTTAAAACAAATACAAATGCATGTGGTCAGCTGTCTCCGAAAGAGAAATGATGAGCCTGGCCTGTATCCCATGACAATGTCGGGTAGCATGTGGAAGACTACAGATTCAATATCAATGTAAATGAAGCTCTAGTAACACTACAATGGTTGGGAAAGAATAAAAGTTAAATCACATGCAGTTTCCTGGGCAGGAATGCATTTAATTTTCAGGCGAGTCTACAAATCAAAATGCATCTGAACCTACCCCCCCCCCACACACACACACACACTTTGTAAGCAAGCTGCAGAAGAAGAGTGTTTGCAGCTAGATAGCAAGCTGACATTCACTAGAGTGATTCTCGGCTGACTTCAGCTAAGCAAGGCCACTTGATGCTAGGAGATTAAAATCCCTTGTTTCTATGTACTCTCCTCTTGAAAGGGTTTTGTCCTCCATGTGCACATGGTCCACAATGATATTGCAGTTTTATTTACACTCTCATATCGCAGTGGCTGTAGGGCTTTCATAAAAGCCTGCCAGACCTCTCTAAGCGGAGATGGAAGGAATCACAGTTCTGAAGGTATTCCAGTTCTGACGGCCTCAGAGTTCTGGCCGAGATGAATCATCCCTTTTATTCCATTTACACACCTTCTCAATGTCAAACAGCAGCCACCAGCCTCCCATCTTGGGCTCAATGGCCTTTTCCCCATGTTAATGAGAGTTGGAGGGGATCAATAGGATGACAGGAAGACAGATCGCCTCGGGTGGGGAGAGGAGGTTGCTCCCGTGAGGAATTGGAAAACAAATTCCAACAGGGTAAAGCTCCAAACTTCTAAAGCCTGAAACCTCCCAACTGCCATGTCCCATTTTCAAGGCGTCCTCTGTGTGGTGTTAACTCACTTTTCAGTTTTCAAAGGCACATGCATACATCTGTTAATCAGCAGAGGCTTGGTCTCCTCTGCATTACAGCGGACCTCAGGTAAGACAAGGTCACCAATTACTCAATGACAACCGAGAACCTGTTTGTTCACTGAATACTGGTCTGACATGTTCAGATAGACACTGTGCAGTGAGGTTTGGTCATATGGTTTGCAGAGTGAGGCTATATGTTCTCATCTTAAACCTAATTTAAACCTGTCGACACAACCATTTTAGCCCCTGAAAACGCATGTCACATGATCATTCACTTACACTGGGGCATGTGCGTACTAGTGTAGATTTGTTGCTTACTCAGAGAAAATATCACGGACACAAGGAACAGTGGTGACAAGTAAGATGATCGATTTCTTTTCTTGGACCTATTACGATGTACAACTGTTATTGACAGTAAGTGTTTAAAACTGTGTCGTCGTGCATTTTAAATCTAAAAGCGAGTCGTGTCGGAGACCTCTGACTGAACCTAAAGCCATTAAGGTCACAACTTTATTCTTCTTACAGGCAAATTCAACACTTCAGTAGGAATTACATTATAGCATGTGGTGCTTTAAACTACATTCTCAGAAATACAGTTGGAGCAGATGACGATAATCCCAACGAAGTGGACAGGAAATATTATCTGTCCTCTGTGAGTGTTGTAAACCTGTCCTTAATCTGTCAACTGGGAGTCATACCACCCTCCACTACCCGCTTTCATTGATTTTTTTTTTATTGTACTCTCCTTTGAACGTGATAATCCATGACAGATCGTGGGGGGAGATTCAACCAAGTCCAAGATCTGATGTTATGAGCCTGATGTGTTTGGTGGCATCTTTGAAAGGAAATATACAACCTGACACAGAAGCACTCAAACACAGCGCGACTAAGTGACATGAGATTTTCTTTTTGCTTTGGAAAACAGCCACAATTTCAGAAAGCTGTAACCGTATCCAGCAAGCACGAGGATGCTGCTGTCAGAGAAACTCCACCCCAATCTACAGCGTGTCTCCCAAGTGGCCCATAATTCACCAGTCATTGAATGGACGGTGCTCGCTGGAGCGTGCATAAAACACGGAAACACCCACAACAGGTCACAAATCTATTGTTGGGCTCTGACAAAATTATATTAAACTGAAAAGGATTTATATTCGTTGCATAATAGACACGTCTGCTCACACCTTTCTACAAACTGTTTTAGTGTCTGCCATAAAGTAGGATAATTAGACGAATATCAGTCTCTCTGCATGAGGATTTTTTGGGAGGCTGCAGTGACAGAAGGACAAAGAAGTGCAGGAGGTTACAAATGCACCACACAGCTAGGTCTCATTTCTTATATATGGTAAATGTTCCATTTATCATGGTGGGAGGATTAAAATGGCATTAGTGTCCTTCAACTGCCAGATGTACTGTGTTTATGTTGATATTATCCATGATCAGCCCCTACACGTGATTAGCGGTGTCACATGTTAGCGCACTTTTAAAGCAGCTACATATTATGGCAACCATTGTGCTATAAAAAGTGTTCAATCCAATGACGACTTCGACCAGTTTGCACTGTTCAGTCTTCTCCATTGGTCTGTAAATCTCTTTCCCTCCATGTAGTTTGTTCTTCTGATATGAAATTAAATGTTTCTGTATTCCCAAGGTGTAGGTGAAAATATTTTTTGCTCAGAAACTATGTGGCCTTGTAAAAGTTGTTACTTCGAACAGGAAAAATAATTTAGTTGACTGACACATGGTCGCAATTTTAAATGGACTGACTATGCAGCAGATCTTGATTCAGTCTAGGCTGGTGACTTCTGTAAAATTGTGTGTCTGTGCTTTTATAGATAAAACGTATGATGAACTGTAGCTGTTGGGTACTGCATCTTTAGTGGAAAGCATTAAAGAGTTAAGAGCTCGAGAAGCTTCTGTTTAGGGACTTATTTTGAGTCAAGTGACAGCTGCGATGCTGAAGTGACAATCAAGCAGGACAAAGTATTAATAAAACAAGCTTTTCCCCACTGTGCATGCTCAGGAGTGTTGACAATAGCATGCACGCTCTCCATTTTGTTCACAGTATCTCTGCAGAATATGTCACTCATTTGTCACTGTCTGCACGTTTCTGTCAGGAGAAACAAAACAAGCTAATGTCCTCATCTAAACCCAGATAACACAAACTGCTACGACACGGGAAACTAAACAAACTCGACTATCACCAGCGTTCTTCTTTTCTTCCAGGCAGGTGGATCCGTGCGTCTGTTGATGACTGTTTGGGTGCTGCAGGCTGTGTGGCCAGCCACATGATGATGTATGCACACCTGCCATGGCTCCTGGCTAGCAGTCTCACAGCTGAAACAATGGGGGTGTAGGGGAGGAAAGGGAAGGGTAGGACAGGATGGAGGTAGGGAGGTGGGGGAACATGGAAAGAGGGGTAGACGCCTTAAGGGGCAATGCTGGGGGGAGGGGACGGGAAAGCAAAAGAGCTAGAGAGCTGTATCCATTATTAATGGTAGTTTGGTGTATGGAGAAAGAGATCTAATGTGGCCGCCAAGGTTGTAGTGCGTGTGTAATCGACAAAGACAGATTCTCTCACTGTGCCTCTTAAGTCTTTCCCATTCCCCATTCCCCTCTGCACACCATCTTTCTCCTCTCTCCCAGTTCATCTTCCCACTGCCTCTCAGAAAAACGTGAAACATTCAGCCTGAGATTATCCTCACACACTAGGCCGCACAGAAGAACCCCCCCCAAAAGAAAATTAGAGCTCATTAGCTGATGAAGGGATTAGATGAAATGGTGAATACAATAAAACAGGAAAAAATAAATAATTATGTTGGTAATTTTGCAACTAAAGTAAAAAACAATACTGTGCACAGCTGTCCTTATTAGGATTTTGCATTGACATCCTTTCAATGTGGACATCCAAACCAAAACCTTATCCCTGACCAATTCATGCCTAACCCTATCAGGCTATGGTCTCATTGCTGTTTGCTGGTGCTGACAAGGAAAGTGTTAATGCTGAAAAAGAGGTTACAAAAACAAGCACACACACACACACACACACACACACACACACACACACACTTAGTCACTAATGCCTGTTTTTTCCTTGTGGGGGCAATAAGAACTATTATTGTCAAATATTTCCACACTGAGGACATTCTTCAAGAAAATTAGCTGCTAATGAGCACGAGTGACAAAAATATCCAATTAAATATTCAAGGAGTGTCTCAGTGTGAGTATGATGCACGCATCTCTGTTGTTGTTAATGTGTGAGATTAGTCTTTCCAACATTTCCATACATCCCTAACAACAGGACTGTTGTGAAATTTCACCACTTGTGTCTCACCATCTGGTAGAAGGATGCTGGGAACAAAGGGAATCAGGAAAAGGATGTCAAGTACATTGTGGTGCTGAAAAACCCACTGAACCACAAATGTGCAGAGCCATAAGAAAATAAATTAAACACTAAAGATACTTAAAACTAATGTCTGAGGTTGCAGATACATGGAGAGAAGCCCTTTGGCCCAATACCAGTCGAGATGGGCCAAATAACCGCGCCACCATGACGAATCTAATACAATTACACACATCGAGGTGTTGGGGGGTTGACAGAGAATGATGAAGCCAACATCAAACACTGTGTTGATAAATGGAAAGCAGGGAGCGGCTGACCAGAGGAGACGGAGGGGGGAGGGCAACAGAGGAAGGAGGAGGAGGGTGAGGCGGTTATTGATTGTGCTGCCTGTGTTCTCGTTGTGAAGAGGATGACGATGGGAGGGAGGACAATGTGTGAAGAATGAAGGGCAGAGTTTGCCCTGCGGGCAGCAGTTAAAGCCTTGTGCCCCCCTGAGAACACACCAACTAGTCTCCAATGAGCTGCCCATTGGTCACGCTGAGTATCTGACTGACACACAGAACCAGTTACTACCACTAACACCCAATTCAACCCATCCCCCTCAAATAAACACAACAATGAATCCAGGGCTGATTGAAATTCAAAAGCGAGCCTTGACGCCACAGGCATAGACAGTGATGGGCAGGGGGGGTGGCAGTTGTGACTCACCAGGGTCCTATAAGGACAGATGCTAAATCACTTAACAAGTCCTAAATTAGTTACTCGTGAATCTGCTGGGACATGGGGAACCTAACAGCGTGTGGCTGTAGCGTGACTGGTTGGGTGTAGTGCAAAGGCTCTCTGCGTGATGTTCAACATATCAATGGAGGCTAAGCAGACTACAAAAAAATAATGTGGCACATTTCTTTATATGCCACAATGCAAACAAGTTACTGCAAAGCTGCGTCGAATATCATTAGAGACAAGAAACTCACTATAAGGAATGCACGGCCAAAATGACAGTGGCATTTGTTGACAAAGCGCCGCTTTGAAGGAATACACCACCCTCTCATCACCCGAGCAGCCGAAATCAATTTATCGGAAACGAGGACATGAGCGGCTGGTGACTGACGATGCCATGTGTGCATCTCATTTTCTCTGAGGGAGGCTTTGCTGCAGGATTTATCACCACCTCTGATCTCATTTCCTTTTCATATGCTAGTAAGGTAAGGAGGACGTTTGGGATGATACAGGGAGAGTGGCCAGCCCAGAATTGGACTCCTGGAATTAATCTGGGAAAATCCTCAATGCTAACCTGCTTAGTTGTCACTTAATCTAGGGGCAAACCAAACATCAATTACACTAAGCACAAAATGTGGGCCAGATAACCACTGATCCCTTACCCAACAATGAAACCAGAATGACAATTTAGAACTGGTTCATTAGATTCTTGGGGTATAATTGGCATACTTGACCTTAAAGCAAAGCAGATGTTTGTTGGAGAAAAAGCTAATGGTTTCCGCAACACACAAACACACACACACACACACACAAACACATTGACTTTGTTTTAATGAGCAGTAGGATTTGTGCTTGACACAACCTCAATCCCAACTACATCACCAATCTTTTCAGATTCAGGTCAGCTCAAATACTCTTACGGTCCACATTCAAGGACAAAACAACTTTCCCCTGGGGGAGGGGGGGGGTTTCACAGGTGACGACTTAAGTAACGCCGTCTGTGAGTCACGACTACATTCCACAGAGAAAAATGAGGATGTTACAGCCAAGTGGTAAACAGCCGTTGGTTTAAACACAACACATTCAGGACTCAGTGACATACCGTATCTTAGAGCTATATGTAGCTTGTTAGCAATACAAACCTGCAGCCATGGATTCAAGCTGGGAGCTCCGATTTCACTCAAACTGGGTCAGTTAGGGTTATTTCCCCAAAAAATAATGCAATAAAAAAAACTACCTCATTAGCTTCTGTTTTTGACCATGCACCTACTGTTCTCAAGTAACCAAGAGAAAGGTCTGCTTTTATCACCCAACCTAGTTTGGTCAATTAGGAAACAATGAGCATCCTGCACGCTCCTGTGTGAGTACAGTTCATTTCCTGCCTTTATTGTTACAAGTGCTGGGCTCATTCAAAAGTGGATGAAATGAGGGAAGGCTCAGACACTATTTACTCAGCAGGGAGAGACACGAGTCCCTGGCTTCCTAATGGCTTCCTGCATTTCATACAATTGTTTCCCCTCAGGAAATCTTACCAATACAGGCGACTGCCACATTGACCCGAAACCCACAACACACGGAAACTGTTTAATTAAGTATCCTTGACAGGGAAGACACAACTTTTTTTGTTCCTTGAACTCAAAATATTCTTGAAGGTGCTCTATGATCTATGAGAATTTACTTTTCAAAGGGGTAGCTGTCACACTTAGAAGAATCAGTGTGTTGCCTTTATGATGTTAAGAAATGATGAAAGAGAATAAATCACTTTATTTACAAAACACAAAAGTGGTTTGGCCACCCAGAATTCATCTGTGCCTCAAGCTAACACGCACTGCACCTGGCAAAGCAATGAAACTCATGACAATAACCATCCAGCGATGCAAAGACAAACGAGGCAGAAACTGCTGCTCACCACAGGAAAATGTTTCACAATCTGTATTTTTATACATCAAATATCATTAGGGTTTCCAAAAGAAACCAAAGTTCAACAGCTAAAACTGTATCTCTGCATATCCTGAGGCAGCTTGTGTAGAGAAGAATTACGGCATTGTTTTTAAAAGAGCAGTTATCTTACAAACTGCAGCTACTTATTGGCAGCTTTTGCACATTTTTGAGCTGAATATGTTATGCACTGATGACTATCTCTCTAGCAAATGCTATACAAATAAGAGTTTTTGAGTGGGTGGTCATAACACTGGCAGTTTCCACCTGCTTCTAAACTAGAGCCGCTTTCAGACATGCACTGAACTCTGCACATCATCAGTATTTCCTCTGGAGGAGGTGTCCGTAGAAGGAAAGAGAAAGAGTCGACTGTGATCTCTGCAGTGGAATTAATATGTCACTTCCTGCCTCTGCCTCCTGCACCCGGCTGCTCCAACACTCGCCTGAATAATGCGGAAGATTTGATGCTGTTGTGAACGCGTCTGTGCAGAAAACCTCCCACTGCTCTGTACATGTGTGAAAGGCAAACCACAGGTAAACTCTGCAACCAATTCTCCGGACTTTACCCACAGGTCATGTCTGAAAACAGCATTTGTGATGAGCTGTGGTAAATGCATCAAAGCACTTTCTCCATTAAAAAAAAGCACAGATGCAATTATTGATTTTCAAACTACCACATATTTGTGAATTTGCTAATGGCTCTGTAAATGAGAATCATAATGGAACAAAACACCTGTAGATCGTAAACACGACACGACACCGTATCTTTGACGAGGTCAAGAATCCTTCAAATCTTCAAAACGGTGTTTCTGATGTTTCACACGAGGGGTTAAAAGAGTTAAGCTTCTACAGCATGCACATGAACCACAGGTATGTGTGGGACTAGCAGAAAAAGGCCCATAAAATCCACACTCAACCTCTGTCTAGCACGTAAGGAATGTTCTCTGAGCACTTCGCTATCAGCGTTGAGCCAGGAGGGGCTATCTTCGCCTCTCTCTGAAGTCTGTGTGGGAGAAGAGAGAAATGGGGAAAGCGCCGTAATCGTGAGCGAGAGCCGAGAGGCTAGCTATTGCGAGGTCAGCCAATCTCTTTCTCATTAGAAATTAATTACCGACGTAGCCAGTGCGGGGGGCCGGACCGCGGCATCGCTGGGCATGCCGTGCATATCCCCGCGGGGAGCACTTGAACCCCTGACCCCCCCATCACGGACATTTGGGGCCAGAAGGGGTGCGTGACATGGCCCTGGCCCAGAGACACTGCCCCGCCAGGCCGGGAATGCAGTGGCACTGTGGGGGGATTGGGAGAGTGACAAAGAAAGGGAAGAGGGGCTCCACTGATTCAGGGCTCATTGGGTTAGAGAGCTTCATTATTAAGTCCCCTGTCACTCTGTAACAAAAAGTACCCCACAGGCTAGCAGGGGCTAATAAAACCAGCTCCCTTTATAACTTGAGACCACTTCTGACGTCTTCTTTTGAGGAGAAATCCACGTGTGTGTCCCGGCCCAATGAAAGTACTCACATATTTCCTCTGTTGCTATCCACCGAACGTGGACCGGTGAGAGGAGCCAAAACCAGAGCGGAATTAAGCTGCTTTCACACCTGCTTAATTAGATAATGTTGGGTGAATTTTCATTTAGACTTGCTACACTTCACTACAATATTATGCGGCATATGGCACAAACAGACTGCAGGACATATTTTGGGAACTCGCTCTGAATGTGTGGGTCTGTGTGTGTGTGTGTGTCTGAGTGTATGTCTAGTGAGTGTGTGTTTATGTGTGTGTGTCTTGTGTGTATGTTCAGTTAGTGAATTTGTTCAGCAGGTGTCCTGAAAGCTTGAATGACATGCTTATGCACTCAGGACTAATTTAGACCACTCCAGGTAAATGAAGTATGAAAGCAGAAAAAGCATTTGGCTTTTTCTCTCCAACCATTAATTTAAGCCCTCGGATTGTTGTTTTCAGAGAGCGGACTACACAAGGAACCACCGTTGTTCACAAGAAAAAACATACACCCTGAATAATGCTTCATATAGAAAAGGAAATGTTGGACAAGCACATTTAAAACCTTTTTTCACAAAAAAGAAAACCCTGTGAATGTGGGATGTTATAAAATAAATATGGTAATTTAATTGGCTGTTCACTCATCAAGCCAATATAGGCCTGTGTGTTTGTTCATAAAGGTCAAAGATTCAAATTCTACACATTCACACATTCTGATGAGGACAATCTTGCATCCTCGCCTGTCAACAGCCCCTCCACAAGTCTTTGCATTCCCCGCGTGGCTAGCCTGCCCACCGACAAGTAATTAGTCAATTAAACAATTTGTCAACAACACAACTGATAATTGATTCATCATTTGAGTCATTTATCAAAAAAGCAAATGCAATCCAAGCGCATTTACCATTTCCTGCTTCTCAAATGGATTCACTGCTTTACTCTGAGCTTTAATCACAAACTCTGGGTTGTAATTGGACAAAACAAGCTAATTTAACTATGACTTTGCAGACTAAACAATCCATTAACTGGTCAAATAAACAACAGAGAGATAGATCATAATGAAACTTTAAAAAATAAGCTAAATTCAAATTGGACTTGGTAGGAAAAACCCAATTACTGTGAGCCCAAACATGTCATGCATCTCCTCATCCCTGCGTGATTGAAAAGGGGGAAATAAATGATCGGACAAGTTTAACTGTAGCCATTAATGTTCATCTCCCTGGGTTCTTGATGGGACACCTCATTAAGAATCTGTTGGTAGCAGCTGGCTCGCTATCCCACCTCATTACTGCCCCCACCAAGCTAGAACCTCTGCCATTGGCCCTCCCACCCCATCCCCCACTCCAAACATGTCCCTCGTGTCTCATATGACATCTGTGTCTCGGGGTCCTGTGATGGAATGCTGCTCGCTGGCCCACTATCTCTCCGCAGGTGCTCCCTGCTGGCTGCCATTCATTTCACATCCATGCCGGTGCCGTGGCTGAGCGACCCGTCACAGGCTGAGAAGTGGGGGGGCGAGCCAGTGGAGTCAAGGTTCAAGGGACAATGGTTAAGGAATCAGGGGGAATTGCTGCAGCTGCTCTCCATCACTGGCCGTTGTGCACACTTAAGGCTGGATGGAAATCACCTCTACGAGCTTACTGCTCTGCCTCCACCTGATTATCCTCTGAACCAAGCTCATCCTCCTCCACATCAGACAGAGAGAGGTCACATGTCTGTATTTAGATACAGCTCAAGAGTCCCAGATGTTGCTCTCGGGTTCTCTGTGGCATCAACCAACAGTGAGTGAAACCCTGCAGTACTTGTATAAAGGATTGGATGAATCTCAGCAAAAACAAAATGAACGAAAGTTTTCTAAACCTTGTGGGCGTCCATAACTGTGCACATGAGAAAATGCTGCGAGTCGTAATGTCACACTGTGAAATGTCTGCTATCTTCCCCAGCATTGTGTAAGACCATCTGTAATCTAACTTGCTTTTCACAATCTCAACTTTAATATCACAACCAAACCTACTTAATATCAGACTCCATAAAACACACACTAAAAGAGAATATTACCTTTCCAAAAGGTCAAGGACCAGAATCCACCTCGGAAAAAGGACATGCACAACCGAGCAAAGTAAGTGGAGTCTCATTTTATTCTCATGATCACCATTGTTCGGTTGTACGACCACATGGGAAGTGTAGACCTGACGTCAGATGTTAGAACTACCACTGCTATTTTAAAACCTTGAAAGAAAGTCTACAACCACAAGCAATGTACCGAGCTCCTGTTTTTCCACCACCATAATAAAAAAGAAGCCCCAGTACCTCTCTAAAGTCTTGGCATTGTCTTGAACAGTAAACTTTGATCACCACGGTTGAACAGTAAATCAAATTTCAGGCTACAATTATAAATATCTACGGCCAAATGCAAAGCTTATTCTGCATTTGAGCTGTGGAACATTAATATAAAAAGGAGAAACGCCATCATCTTTCAAGTAAGTGCCGCTGAGGGACGTATTCATTCATCTGTGAAGGGCAAAAAAAGGCAGGATCGGCAGAGACAGGCATTTCCATTACGTCACAGCAGTGTATTAAAACGGCTTAAAGCAGTAATTTCACCAATTCAACTGCCTCTGCTGACCTACGTTAGCTTCAGATGAGCTCAGAGTTGACGGGGAACTGGCTCCAATAACGTGGTGAGAAGTCAATGCATTCAGTGGAGCCCAATGCCAAAGGGGAGCTCCCAACAGCACAAAGGAGCCTCTATCTAATGCTGAAGCTTTCAAAGAATCGTTTCAGCTCGGACTTAGCAGCAGAAACATTGGTTAATACCGGGAGAATCTTTTTTTCAGGGGGTCACCATAGCAGCAGGTGAAATCAAAATAAAACCTGGGAGGTTTGAACAGAAGAGCTCAATGAAGAACTGGGACACACGATGATGCATACATGAGTAGCACGCTGGTCTTAACGCTAAACCCTGAACAGTTTCACCCTAATGTCTGAGACTTAACAATCCAGAACGCTGCTGCGCTCTGCATGCTGAGACAGCGCCGTGGAAAAGTACTGAGTGGGACAAAAAAAATGACACCTTCTTCTATTCTCGCTGAAGCCTGAACACACTTCGCCTACGATGTTGAAAACGTTCAGTGGTTTCAATGGATTTCCTCTACGCAAAAAACAAAACAGCACAGTCGCTCACTTGTAAAACAGACGGACAGAGAAGTGATGGAGAAAATAGTGCCACTTCAAACACTTGTTCTGGCAGATACTCACCCAATCTGAAGCTTCATCAACTATTGAACAGATACCATGATTAGAAATCTTGGTCGAAGCTGAGCGCTGGTATCGAATTGGGTTACGGTCAAAGAAAAAATAAAGAGTTGACTTTATCACAATGTGGAGAAATTCTAAGTGAATATGTCAATATTTTGCGATTGGGAAACATCAGGTTTTAATCTTGTAAAAGAGTTTTATAAGATTGGCAACTTTTAGAATGACAATAAAGCTGACTTTGACTTTGAACTTTTAGAATGATCCAAACCACAGGAAGGCCTGCGTCTTTAGAATTCACATCTGTGTTTTGTCTGAAACTAAATTAAGAATTTCACAATAAAAAAAAAAGCCAATAATATTATAAGCAATGCAGGCCTCGCCTCACTTTTTCCCCCTTCGGATCTAAAAATACATGCTCAGCACATAAACATTAAATCAGTTACACCAAGGTTGCAAGCTGCTCCACAGACACGGGTCTACTTTCTCCCTGTCTTCTCAGTGAAAGAAGCCAAACACTTTTTGAAGAGCGAGTTCAACTCGGGGAAACTCTCTTAACCTTGTTGATAAAACAGCTGTTCAATCCCAGATGGGTGGCATACGCCTAAACAAATACCCACCCAAACACACACACACACACACAATCCCAGTATGACTAAAGCTGCCAAGAGCCACAGGCCGGGCACAAGATGATGGCAGCCAGTGCGGCTGAGCAGTGCCGACAATCCTCTCTCTGTGACTGACTGCCCCCACACCCTTTCAGCACATGAAAAGTTCCTTTGACTGAATGACGGCTGAGAGGCTCTATGTGCACATGGATGACTGACACGTTGAGTGCGTGTACAAGATCTCTCCCACATACACACACTGGTAAACCTGCTGTAATATGAGGAGGAGGCTGAAGATGACAATGTTTGAGGTTAGAAAAGTAAATCTAATAATTCCAGAAATCTCTTTCCACCCGACTGTCTGTGCGTCACTCACATATCGTGAGAACGTCTTGAGAAGTGCAGAGTCAATATTCATATATTTTGAATTAACAGGCGACCAGGGCCCTGTAGCAGCACCGGCTGAGACTCCTGAACATAAATGATGTTGTGGATTGCAACAACATCTCTTTCACGGCAACAGATTCTCCAGTCTGGGGTCCTGCATACCGAGGAAAGCTTCATCAAACTTTAAATAAACAGCTCTTTGTGTCCGTGTTTACTTGCTGCAGCTCAATTACTGCAGGTAACTTTTCCAGTTTCAGAAAGAAAACTTCAACCAGCATCACATCAGGTAAAACAATCAAGCATCAGGAGGGTATAGAGTGGGCAATGCACTGGTATAAGTTAATTTAGGGAATGAAATAGATCACAGGAGGCAACACGACCCTTAAAAACAATTCTGGTTTGGAATTAACATGGTTCAGATTTCACTTTCCGCAAAGGACAATTATGATGAACAAAAATCATTATGTTGGCAAAGCTGCATTGATTCTTCTTTGCCTGCATTACGTTGGAAGCACAAGCTACTTCACAGCTGCACTACACCGTGAACTACACCATTGAGAAGACTTTCGGGTTAATTCATCACACCCTGGACGTCCTCCAAAAAGACGGCGGAGAATAAATTCATGTCTGAGAGCTGCAGGATGCTGCGACTCCAGCAGATACACTGCGACCAAATGAAGGTCATTAATCAGTCTTTCCAGAGGAATATTAGTCTCTCTTCATTTACAACCGGCTCTGGTGCCAGGAGTGAAACCCACCACCTAACAATTACATTAAATATAAATTGCACTGATTATAATGAAGGTTCTTAAGAGTAACGACTGATCGGGGAAAAGAGCTTCGAAAATCTAGAAAACCTGCAAGAAAGGTAAAGCCAGCTACCATTTCCATTTCTCCCTTGTGTAGTTCATGCTGAATGAATTAAGTCGCTGCTTTATCCATCATTCTATGGTGCTCTTGCTTCCTATTAAAATTATTATACATCATCTCTCCTGTTGCTCATTTCTGAAAAGTAAGGATTAATACTTTTTCTATCAAGAAGGGTTGTGCACCTTTTTGAGATTTCTCTGCTCCTCCGCAGGATTCACCACGAGCAAGCGATCACATTAATGAAGAATCTAACACGCAACAGACATAAAATTACACAGAGAAAAACAATAAAGAAGGGTATAAAAGTGGTGCCATAAACGTAGAGGAGAGAGACGTCGAGAGAGTTTGTGGTGTTAGGGGCAGACGCCAGTGTTGATGTGCGGCAAACGTTTGAAAGATAACACCTTGCCTTTACCTGCTGCACCAGCCCTCACCTGAATGTTTTGTTTTTGGCCCAGTCACTTGGTTTGTTCGCAAGATTACGCAAGAAATAAACCTTTAAATGTGGGGATGCATCTCCACAAAGAGGCAGATGACAGATTTTTCAACACAGATTACTTTTTGACATTCTCTATCCAAGGGAAGAACTGATGAAATAATTCAGGTATATTTAGAGGATTGCTTGAAGTGAGGGGACGGTTGGGCCTTTGCAGAGGTGTGTGCCATTCTAGGTGCTTTTCATTAGATTCTCAATAATGAAACAAAAATAAAGTCAGCCTTCTTATTCGACTGCTTATAAGGGACTATTGTAATTTGAACCACACCCTTGTGCAATCTATTGGAATGCAGAAATATCTTAAGATAAGAATTCAAAAGGATGAAGACATCTTATTTGAATAGGAATTGCCTATATTATCCCCACAGGCTTGTGAAAAGTGTGTAAACCTGAGCGTTGCACTCATTAGTCCGGGCTCATCTGACAGGCACAGCTTGCATGTGTCATAATCCCATGCAGCTGCCACTACCAACAGGAGACACCACGACAGCAGCTCGGCAGAACCAAAATAGTCAAAGTCTGAGGAGAATTTTCAGGGAAAAAGTTTTCACTGTCCTGCTCAGTTTGTTTAAAGATTCCTTTAGATGCCCATTCCTTCGAGGTTTGGTTGAGTGCCAGGTCAGGGGAAAATACTGTGCTCGCAGTACACTACTTAAATCTAGCGTCAACACACACAGACACACACACACACACAGACACACACAGCCATTTGCTGCACTTTTAAAGGACAAGCACTAAAACAGAGAGGCTTGGCTCCTGCAGCTCCTCTGTCTGCAGTGAAAGACGATGCCACGCTGTCCTGAAGATCATGACCGACGTGACTTCAGTCTAACATGAGGCTGTCAACAAACACTCTAAATCTGATTATATGATCAAATTAAAAAAAAAAAAAAAGAAGACAGCAGACATCTGATTGTGAAAATATTCAATATCTCACCACAGATATCTGCCTCTCGAGTCCTCACATGGGCCTGGGCTGCACTGCACCGCAGACAACATCACTTTCATTGATTATAATGGAAAAGTAGGTCAAGCTGATACAGTGAATAATTCAACAACATCATATGGTGACATTGGAAGAGAATTCTCAAACCAAGTCAGCCGCACACTGAACAACCCAAACCCTCCAACTTTGGTCTGTAGTTAGTCAAATAACCCGTTGTTTTTTTAGACATGACCTGAGGATAAAGTCCATTTTGCGGGGGGTGGGTCAGGCGATAATCCGGAGGCTCTCACTTAGACATTTGCATTCACACATG